>NW_024423675.1:10641162-11241162 GCF_017311325.1 Ursus maritimus
AATAAAAACCTTCCTTGAACACAAGTCTTCTCATTCTTGATTTGGTGCAATTTCTAGTAATCCATGAACAGAAAGGCAAATAGGAAGGGAAGGAATATTTGGGAAGCAAATCTAGTGTGAGATCCACTATATCAGGGGGATTGCAAATGCATCCTTTTATTTAATTGTCACCATTTCTCCTGGGGTAGGAAATACGGAAGCAGAATTGCTTTACCTCTGAAAAGTTGGGTTTGAATCCTGCCTCTCATACATAGTAGCTAGCTGTGTGTCTTTAGTCATGTTATTTGAATAATTTCTGAGCCTTGGTTTCCTTGCATCTAATACTACTGACTTAATATACTTGTTATGAAAATTATGAGATAATATAGGCTAAGTGTGGGCTAAATACAAAACATAGCACATGGATAATGCTCAATATATATATATATATATATATATTTTTTTTTTTTGCCATTTTGCAGTAGAAGAAACAGGCTTAAAGAGTTGGAACTAGAATGTCCTTTAAGAAGGGACCAGATCTATGTCTGTCTCCAAGCCTTCTTATACTATGCTCTTTCTTACATTGCTTATTTATAGAAATGATAATTTCCACAGTTCTGTTGCTTTTATAGGATTCATCCCAAGATAGCAATGTAAATTATATAGTAATTGCACAGGTCTTTATTACTCATCTTGAAGCGTTATCAAAATGAAATAGATGAACGCACAGCAATGGTAACATTGACGACATGTTATGGTTCCTATGAAAGCCAACATAAGCACTCCCATTACTTTTACTAGGCTTTATTAGCAACAACACCGATCTTGAAAGGTGGTACTGCCTTGCCCTCACTCTGTCACTACATCTCTGTGTGACTGCAAACTGTAGGATTAGCTCTGCAAATACCTACTATGAACCTGCTTTGGGCAACAGGATTCTGGGACAAACCAAATACAGATCTTACCCTTAAGGAAAATATCAGACAAGCCATAACATACACAATGGAGTCTAATAAGTTGGAGTACACATATATTGTGCTTTAGGAACACGAGTGAATGTAAAATGCTAATTAAGGTAATTCTAGAAGCTCATGGAGAAAGTACCATTGAGAGGTCCTCAAGGATGAGTAGGATTTTGTGAGCCCAGATGAGCAGAAAACCCAGAAGTGGAGAAGCACTGAATGTCTTTGGGAGGCAACTCTACACTTTGGTTAGCACATTGGGCCCATTTAGATGACACTGAAGTTACAAGTTCCGTTCCCTCAAGTCCTAGAATGCTATGTTAAGGAGTATGAGTTCTAGGCTATGTCAATGAGGTAATTCTGAGATATTTGCCTATGATATAAAATGATGGGAGCTGGACAATGAGATGTTATTTAGGCAGGGATTAGGGGAAAATGGATTGCATGGTGAAACTTAGACTAAAGGAAGCTGATAAAGAAACTAAAATATGTAATGTTTCGTGAATCTGCAAGACATCCTCTCTATATGTAAGTTTACTTATCAATAAGATCAGTGGGCTGGACTTGATTTATTTTATAGACCTGTTCCAGCTTTTATTCTCTGAGCCAAAATTTCCTAATTTGTGTTCTGTCAAATGCTATTTCTCCTAGATAACAGCATGTGCTGTGTTAATGCAAAGAAGAAGAGTTTGAACAAATTAATGAAACACTGAATAAAATAATAATAGGATGTTTTTGAGAGGACTTCTCAAAGTCTTATTCTGTTAAAGTTCATTAATGCTCATTGTACATCTCCAAAGTGGGGAGTATATGTATTTGCTTTCCAAGATTATATGACCATGGAACCCTTCTAGCTTACATCTTTTGCTGTCAGAGTTCTATGACACAGATTTATTTTAATGCCTGACCCACTATGCATATTAGAGTCTCACTCAAATCATAATAGGCCTTGGTTCTCTGTTTTAAAAGTAACTTTAGTGGGGGCACCTGGGTGGCTCAGTCATTAAGCGTCCGCCTTCAGCTCAGGGCCTGATCCCAGAGTCCTGGGATCGAGCCCCACATCAGGCTCCTCCACTGGGAGCCTGCTTCTTCCTCTCCCACTCCCCCTGCCTGTGTTCCCTCTCTCGCTGGCTGTCTCTCTCTCTGTCAAATAAATACAAATAAAATCTTTAAAAGTAACTTTAGTGACTCAGGTGGTGCAAGAATGTCAACGGAGTATTTCCTCCTGACACTTTCGACCCATGTAGCAGAGGCAAACATGAAGGCATGCATTCAGCTCACCCCACATTATTTGATGATAGAATAGTTGTTTTTTCAACTATCCAAGAAGTTTTCTGTTTCTTATAGTGGACAATAGTGGTACGTAAACCCTTGAGTAAAAGAATTTTTCCTGGGGACACCTGGGGGGCTTAGTCGATTAAGCGTCCAACTCTTGATTTCAGGTTGTGGGGATGGAGCCCCACTGGCTCCATACTAGGGATGGAGCCTGCTTAAGATTCTCTCTCTGTCTCTCCCTGTGCCCCTCTCCCCCCAAATAGTTTCTCCTCTATCTGGAAAGATAATTCTCTGACTTATCAGGCACTTTTTTGGGAGGGGGAAACACAGAGAGTAGTGAGGAGGGAAGGATCAATTGACCAGACAGTAGACGAGTGCCATTAACCCCTGGCTCTCAGTGGGTTGGTAGACGTCATGACCAGAATGCTCACACATCTATCAAAGTAAGCTTGAAATTATCTCCTCAGAAGAGAAGAGTTTTAAGGAGAGTCTTAAGTAAGATATGACACTTGTCAGAGGAAAATAAGAAAATTGTTCCAGATGGTTGAGATTGTGAGAAGGAGGTGAAGAGGTCAAAGGAGGCAATGACTGAGAGAGAACGAAGAGGAGTGGTGAAAATCCTTGGGGGCTTGGACAGGTAGCTTAAACTTCATCTGAATGACAATGAGATTCCAGCGAAGAAACTCAAAAAGAAATTCTAAGTACTTCAGCATGCAAAACCAATGTTTTTGAGATATCATTCAGAAATGACTAGGAGTTGTCAGGTTTGGAGAAGCTCATAATAAAATGGCATAACATTTAAAATGAGAAGAGATCCAAGTGCAATGTACGCTATAGTTGGTTGCTTTTCCCTCTTTTGCCATAGCCTGCTTACACCTTGCTGCTGAATGTACTAACAGTTCCCTCTGCTGTCTACTAGCAAGATGGTGATAGTACAGTCAACACTGCCTGATTTAGTGTTAGCTATTTTAACCATCTTAAGGAAATACTGAAGCGAGGCATATGCTTTTTTCATTAATGACTCTTCAGACTTGGAAGCATGACAAGTGTTCAGTTTATTGGTTTTTAAAAAATCAAAATATATCTCTTCAGCAACTGAAACTATTTAATTCTACCTAAACCTTATCTTCCTCAGATGAGCTAAAACAAAACAAAACAAAAGGGCTGGTCTATTTCTGTTCCCACAAAATATTTGAAAGAGGAAAACCCAGGATGTTGAGTTATAGCCTCTCAGGCTATCTAAGCACCGTGGCACCATGGTCACATGCATATCCTGGGTGCAAGGTGTTCTGGCCATGTGGCCTTGGCCAAATTATTTGTCCCTGCTCTTCCTTGGTTTATTCATCTTTAAAAGTAATATTTGCACTATGGAGTTGTAGTTACAATTTAAAAAAACAGTATATGTAAAGACCTTGGTATGGTTCTGGGATCATGGTAAGGTTCAAACTCTGCTACTTTAGCCCTTGGATTTCTTTCATTCATTTATTTGGCCAAAATAAAAATATTATTGATTTCTTTCTAAATGTTAGAGATACAACAGTGTACAAAACAGAAAAAGTTCTTGCCCATATGGAAATTACATTCCATTTGGAGAAGATGGATAATAAGTAAGCAAGGAACACACAGTATATAGGCTATTGATAAATGCAGTAGCATTAGGAGTCAAATTACCGGTGTTTTGTTTTTGTTTTTTAATCATTGTTAGTTTTCTTGGATAGTGAAAACTATCCACAGTGATTAATTTATCTACATGTCTATGGATACATTTCTCTACTGAATGAATATGGAGACAGATGCCTTACAGTCAGGGTATAGCAGTATGATCATATAATTTACTATCCAATCCAGGATTCTTTTGAGAGTGAAAGGGGAGCTTCGGTGTCATATAGGCACAACAGATCCAAACTGGGCCTGTCTTGGGCAAACTAGGGAGCTGTAATTATACCAGTAATCAGGGACTTGAGCAGGGACATTTCAGGCAGGTGGTGCTGATATCATTGTAATGTGGCAAAAATGATGTAGTCCAGGTAGTAAACATCTGGACGGGGTAATATTGATGGTGTCCAAAGGCTAAACAGGATTCGTAAATAAAGTGGCTCAGAGTCAGCTGAGAAGTTCTTGTCCTGATGGAAATAATATGCTGCTTCCATCCTGGGCTGGCAGCTGCAAGCCAGGCAGCTTCCAACCTAATATAGGTCCTCTTGGGTTCCGAGCGTGGCTTCCGTTGGTCAGGTAGCTGTCCTTTATGGAGAAGAAGGCATGCGTTTTCCTCCAAGAGCTCGCAGTGAGCCTATCCTGGTTGACAAGGAGAATAATCTTGTGCCTTTTGAGGTTTAGTGAATAGCAGGAAGTTGTTCAGGCTCCTAGGAGACAGGGTGAGGTGTTAGTCCTTGGGGCTCTCTGGATTGTCCCTGTTGAGATCTTGTTCTTCCAAGGGCCCTGTCTCCCTTCTCATGAGCTTCCTACCACCTTGTACAACCCCCTTCTCCCTTAGATTAAGGAGGGACCCCTGATAACTCAGTCCTCTGAACAGAGATAAGGAGGAAAATCTGTATTTGAGTCTTGCAGGACAAAACAAAACAAAACAAAAAAAAAAAAACCCACAGTTGAAAGTTTCAAATAAGTGAGTGAAATCATGACTGACACTTGGGTCCTTTTCTCTTTGCCTTAAATCAGGTGCTTGTTGTCAATTATTGCTAAAAGTAATCATATCTGCAAAGTGTATAGTATTTTAGAGTGTCAAAATGCTTTACATTTTAAAACCTACTTTCGATGATGATAATGGCCTTGTCAGAAATGTTGTTAAGTATCATCATCATCCTTTTCTGTTTTTACTGGTAACCCTGTTTTATAGGCATTGGGTAGTACAAGACTTACATAGGAAAGTTAAGAGAGTCTGGTCTAAAATTTTGGACTGTTCTGATCCCTAGAGGTTTCTTTACATTTAACAAATGCACAACACTCTTGTATTTAACCATGCTTTAAGAGACTGTGCTTGCTTAGTGATTTTCAAACTATTGCTTAAGCTTGCATTCTTTTGCAATCTATTCTTTCTCCAGTAAAGGAATAAAGTTGTTCCTTCTTTCTTCCTCCTCCACTTATCTATCTGCCCAACACATATAGATCAATTCCTTTCGAGGAATGGCAGGCATATGTGATTCAAATAACTTCCACAGAGAAAATGCTTCTGCCAATTATATAGTGTTTATTCTTGGGTAAAATTAATAATCACTACAATGACAGTAGCAATATTTGCACTGTTCCAAGCACTATACATCTATCATATTATTTAATGTTTATGGTATATCTATGAATCAGGCATTATTACCTTCACTACAGAGATGAGAGAGGTTAAAAAAATTTTGTGAATTTTAACCTCGCTCTCCTCAGATTATCTAATAACTATTTGCTGTTGCCTACAGGTGTGCAGTAAAATAATACAGAATACCATGGAGAAGAGTGTGGACTCTTGAGTCTCAGATTAATGGTTTCACATTAATCTCTGGTTCTGTAACTGACCAGCAGCATGGCTTGGACATGCCATTAGTACCATCAGCTTCTATGTTTTTAGCTGCAAACTAGCAACAATAGTGGTTCCTTTGGATCATTTTGGGGACTAAATTCATCTATCTCTTAATTAATTACAGTTGACTGGTGAACAACGTGGATTGGAACTGCATGGGTCCATTTATATGTGGATTTTTTTCAATAAATACAGTATAATGCTGTAAATGTATTTTCCTTATGATTTTCTTAATAACATTTTCTTTTCTCTAGCTTACTTTATTGTAAGAACACAGTTTATAATACATATAACATACAAAATATGTGTTAATCGACCATTGTGTTATTGGTAAGACTTCTGGTCAATAATAGGCTATTAGTAGTTAAGTTCTAGGGGAGTCAAGAGCTACACATGGATTTTCTACTGTGTGGGTGGTCGGTGCCCCTAATCTCACATTGTTCAAGGGTCAACTTGGTTCATCTGGTTTGTTTTTTGACCACCTATTAAGTTCCAGGCACTGTTTGTGTGTTGAGGAAATCACAGGTGAGCCAGAGTGCACATGCTTAGGAAACACATAGCCAAGCAAAAGAGAGGAAAAAAAAAAAAAGGTAAGCAAGCAGAAAAATTAAATTACATAAATGGAATAAGGAAATGGAGAATAGAAGGGTAGCATTGCTGGATTATCAATTCTTTGGGTATAGTGATTGCATCTGTCCTGTTTCATCACCATATTCCCAGTGCCTGTAATCTTATGAACATTCAATAAATACTAATTGAATGAATATATAAATAAAAGAAAAAACAGTAGAAGTGTCTTTAGGGACAACTCCTTTAAAGAGGTAAGCTATAAGTTAAGGTCTAAAATATGAGAAGAGTTGGCCATGTCAAGCACAGAAGAAAAGCACTTTCTGAGTAAAAGTCATGGGCAAAAGTCCAGAAGTGAGAAAGGAAGTTTATCTTTCTCTACCTTGGCACCGGATGGAGAGAAAAATGCCCTGTGAGAAAAAGGAACCCTTGACTTGGGGTTCCGAGCCAGAACATTAGCCAGGAAAATCTGCTGTGGAGGGACATTCCCTCAACCCAGACCACACAGAATAGGCACAGATAAAGCGCTACAGAAGATGAGATTATTTTTTTAAATTACACAATAAGATATACTATACTCTGAGGAAGAATTCACACACGTAACACGCAGAAGGATGAGAATGATGACAAACTCAGACAATAGAATATACTGCTTATACAATAATAAGTATGTTTCAAATAATGATATGGAACAAGACCCAAATAAAGCTATATACAAATAGAAAGTAAATATTTTAATATAGATTTGAATACCTTTACACCATTTTTGTTAATTACCGTTAAACAAATATTACTATCACCATACATGCAGCCATTTATCAACAGGAGCAGTTCAAAACAGAAAGCTCTGACTTTACGTCTTAGACTCGATGGCAGTTGTCCGTTTACACGTGTCAGTAGCATACTTTCTTTCCCTGAAATTTCTAATTTTGTACTGCTTTATCTCATGTGCATTTCAGTTCTTCCCCATGTCGCAGCATACACACTGGTTTATACTAGGATTCTTTAAAAATACAAAAGCAAAAGTAAAAGCAGAGGCCTATGATTGATTGTACATTTAAATAAATGCACTACAGATTGAGACAAATGTGCCAAGCGTGTGTGTTTCAATCACTGTATCGTCACACAATTGAATAAACACACATGTACAATACAATGTTTAATTGAGTGCAGCAAGGACATTTATTTTAGTGATTGCACCATTGCATATTCAAGCAAATGTACTGAGTTCACTCCGGTGAGCTGAAGTTTTGTACACACACACAAGTCTTAAAGCTTTCACTCAGTTTGATCACAAATACCCGCATATTTTTAAATGACTGCAACCACATGTTTTAGATCACAAAATTTACTTTTAATGGATTCGAAGAAATTTGAAAAGAAATCTGGTTATTAGCTTCCTAAGGAAAAAACAAACTTAAAATCTCGAAACATTTCTTTCTCTTTAAAATGTCACTCTGGTCTCAGTGAGGATGAAACAGAATATTTCCTCTGTGCCCGAGTAGCTTTTCTATGACTATCTCATCGGGAAATTGCAGTTCCAATTCTTTAGGCATCAAGCATTTGACTCATTTTGCTTTAGGACTGTTTGCACAGCTTCAGTCAAATTCAGTATTACTTCGTGCATGCATGCACATCTGAGGGCCAAATCTGGGCTATTAGGTCTAAAGACCCAAATGGTGCTTTCTTTCATACCTCCTTCATGCTCTTTTATATAGATGTTCTTTTTTAGAAGTGCTGCCATACACAGATTTCTATGTCATTCCCGTTAGTAGCATCTGAAAAGGAAGAAAATAGAAAACAAACGCTGAATAGTGTTTGCTTTACTGTGTCAGCTTTCTAACATATGTTTCATTTGCCAGGTGTGATGGACAGGTGGTAATGAATGTTCAGGACCAGGTACCCAAAAGGAAGTTGTTCAAGTAACAAGTTTTATGGCTTGATCTTTTTATCTTGAATGTATTGTCTTTAATTATCTTTCTTTAATAGGTACTTCGAAAAAATTCCTGCTCTTAGCATCTTTTCACATTGAGGGTTTATCGATTGGAGAGATTCTCCGATAGATATTCCTAACAATAGAAATTTTACAATGTTAGGGTCAGGGAATGTTTCCAAGAGTGAGTTCTGCAAATTTAATTCCAAGTAATGTTACTTGGGAAAAAGATACTTTCCTAAGTATGTTTGGAAAATATATGCATGTTAACAATATTAGCTAACTTTGATTAAATGCTTACTCTTTGCTTTGCCTGCATTAACTGGTTTTAGATCCTGTTTTTCCCCCCACTTTACAGATGAGGAAACAGTTTAAAATGTAAAATAATTTCCTCATGTGTTTCCTACTTAAGGATGTACAAAATTCATTAACTAAGAAGTCTTATCATGAATTAACCTGGTTAATTTTATTTAACCCAATTTTTACCGAACTGAAATATGAGGAAACACTTTGCATGTAAGATCTTTGAACATCCCACAGGATACACTTTAGGACACTCTAGACGAGGGAAATGAAAATAGATGAGATTTACTACCTTTGTAAGTGTTAACTACAGCAACAAAAAATTCCTGGCTGTGCCCAAACATAGAACAGTATGATTTTTAAAATAAATTCGCTAATCAGTTTAGTTAAATGACAGGTCATTTTGATGAAAAATCAACCAAATTGGTTGCTTGATGATGGCTATTTTTTTAAACAGTTATTTGCATCTTCTCTTTAACACAGAAGATCATTGCTGGATTATTCCAACATAACCCATTGAAAAGTGAACAATTAAGTCAACCAACCAGTCATGATGCCTTGTGATTGATTTTTCTTTCCATTAAACTGACTGAATGGAATAGTTTACCCTCAAAAACATTTAATGTTATTTTTCTTGCCAGTGCTTCTTATATTTTTGTAGATTTGCTTTAGAAGAAAGTTTGTGTTTGCTTTTATACACACATAATTTTGCCCAAAGTAGATATGACCCCAAGAAGACTATTTAACCACTAGATAAGGTTTCATGGCAGGGAGAAAAATCACTGTGCTTGCTTTTAAATAAGTAGTGAGAAAAAAAAATTAAGCTTTTTTTTTCTTACCTCCTCTGACATAATACCTTCTCTTTCTGTCCACACAACAGGGAACATATATGATAATAAGACATACATAGTTTTTTGCCCATATTATATCAGTTAGATAAAAGCAACATAGAAGAGCCTAAGCCCTTAATGAACAACACTTAAGGATATAAAAATATGTACGTCCTTTCCTTTGCTCTGACAGACAGCATATCTGAGATCAGCCAAAGAAATAAGGATAGATAACATCACAAACTTTGAGAGAGAACAAAATTAGGCTTCAGCCTGATTGTCCCGCGATGTTTTTATTGCCATTTTATCCATCCTCTGCTTAGCTTCTGCTTAAGATGTTGGGGAGATGATGAAAGCTGAAAAGTAAATAGGTGCTTCAAAAAATGCAAACAAATGAGTGCTTCCCTAGCAAAGAATTACGGAAAATCAGCCTTTCCTCTGAAGCTAATCCCTCGACAGCTAAAACTGTGAATTTCCCCCCTCAACATGCACACAGATGGGTTGCCACTGCAGATGACAGATGAGTTGTGTTTGGCGGGATTAATGCGCATTATCATGTTAATGGATGCTTAGGTGAGGTCTGAGCAAGTCACAGGCCTGGGCAGAATTACCGGGGTTTACAGAACTCTGTGTGCTCGTGTCCTCTTCTCTTTCTTCCCCTTACTAATAATTAACTTGTAATGTTTAACATTTTTAGCCCACCAAACGATCCACAGCCTACTGCCTTCTTAAGTACTCGGAGCATTTATAGATCCAGCATCATGTGCTCTGTCCTTTGACATGCAAAGTGCAGGCAGTCCTGCCTGATTTGTCCTTCTATTGCCTTTGTGCATTCAGATCCCTCATAATCCAGAGTCTACTTTGTTGCAATCGCTTTTGAAATCTGACATATTGATCAAGAGTTACCCTCAGTAACTAGTGCACATATATCAACTGTTGTTGAGCATGTCAGGTCACATTTGATGGCAAGATGATCCTGTACCCAACCAGAGGAGCTCCTGCAGCTCTCACAGGGGTTGCTTCTGGTAACCTCAGCTGGCCCGAAAGGTATGTTGTGGCATCATCACTAACACACCAGAATTTCATAGTGCAGGATCGCTACGTAAGTTAGAGGCAGTGGAGAAACCGCCACGGAGATACATATGTATATATCTCTCTATATATATACTTTCAACTTTCTATAATGGCCTGCACTTTTAAATTAAGACAAAAATCCCTAAGCAGTAATGTCAGACTTTCATGTTCTTTTGAAATTGTCTAAAAATGGCTGGATGTTTTTCTGTTTAGTTTATTTCGGCAGACCCCTTTTCCATGAGGAAGTGTATCCATGTTACCCAATGACATAAGCAAACTTTTACAGGTGTCTGCTTTAAAAAAAATACTATTGCAGAAAATAATTTCGGTATCCCGCAGATGTCCATTACACCCTAGAGTGAGTGGTATTTATTTAACAGTCTAGGTAGTTCCTTGAAATTCACTCAAAATCTTCTAGAGAGAGAGAATTTCTGCCTCACTCTTAAGTGAGAAACATGTAATTAAGGGGGAAATAGTTCACAAGTTATTGCCTTCATGTATTAATTAAAACAAATAGCTCACGAACAGAGTGATGCCTATAAATAGATGGAGCACATGTCCCTGTTTGCTAGCGAGAACACAGGTTTACTCCTGTTGTCAGAGAGTGGCTGTCAGCGGTGCCCCCTTTTATTCCCAAAGGTTCCTATTTGTCTGATAACCCTATAAACCAAAGTAATGGATTTCTAAATGAGGCTGTCCCATATTCAGAGTCTGCCAGAGAGGGAGGCTATTACTTGCCAGTAAGTTCCCACTGCCACAAAGCATATCAGAACCACTGGGTCTGTGGAAGGGACTCTGAGAAACAGGATTTCCTCCTGAGGAGAAACGAAGGCTGAAACCCCCACATCCAGATAACGCTTGTGGTTTTTCAGTAAACTTTTAAAACTTCTCATTCCCAAAATAATCAAGAATGTTAGGTACACAATCAGTCAATGCATGATTTCTTTTTTTGATCCAGTAATTTTTATCTCCAGTGGCTTATTCTAAATAAAATCAAAATAGAAATTAATGTAGTACAAAATCCTTAGTTATCTGAACTGATACAATTTTGGACACACGTATTGTCACATTAATCAATTAATTCTCACATCAACCTTATGGGTTAGGTGTTAACATGATTGTTTTTTACATGAGGAAACTGAGATCAGAGAGGTCAAGTAGTTTAGGATGACACACAGCTAAGGGGGGGGGATATGCTAAATATGCAAATATTTGATTCCGAAAGGCTCAATCTTAACCTTTATGATGTATTAACTTATATAAACACAACCTACATATACATTTCCTTAAAGTCTAAACATGTTGTTCATTTTGATACTATTCTGGAAATATGTTTGGGGTCAACATATGTTCACACTAACAGAAATACCAAACCATTCCATCAGTACCTTTCATTCCTTTTATTTACTTTTTTGTTATTTCCATTTTATTGTTCCATTTTATGTTTCCTCATCTGTTCTTATGTATGGCTGAATTTAAATAACTAACAGAACAATAATGTTCATGCAGAATGACCAATCAGCACATTTCACAAACACCTCTGCAATTCAGACACAAGAAAGCCAGACTGGGAAAGATTCTTTATTAGAAAATAAAAAGAATTTAATGGATCAAGATGTAAATCCTTAGTGCTATGTGACGAATAACAGGCACTATGTTTTTGAGAACCAACTAGACTGGTAATTTCCCCGGGGCCTGAAGTTACTCTGCAAAAAGCAAAACTGCTCAAAAAATATGAACAGAATAAAATGCATTCCTCTTAATTAATTAATGATCATTAACGTTTTACTCTACTTTCTCCATTTAATACCTTGATATTAATAATACCTCTGTCCCACATCGTAAGTTTCTGAGGAGGATAAATGTGACATTACCAGCAAAGGAGCATTTAACTCAAGGTAATCCTTAAGAACTCAAGTAGGGGACTCACCATTTCATAAAATTTTACCAAAGGGCCATGGAAAAGAATGTTTCTGGTCTACCCGCACCTCTCTAGTACCATTCCAAGTATATACATAGGGTCAAAATCTGGTTTTAATATTGTTAGTTTTTCTATTCATTATTTTTAGTAAATGTTAATTCATGAGAATCTGTCACACCTCATGAACATAGACACAATTTTTTTGACCTATGGGTAAAATGTTTTGTCATAATAGCTGAATGTGAGTGTTAAAGTTTCATAGAAATTGAAAAGTAAATTTCAATATTTGTGCTTTCAAAAAGGTTCTTCAACCACAGATTATAGCCTTTGTGGTAGGTTTTCTAAAAGAATATATACATGTGTTGTTCAAAAAGAAAGTTTTATTTTCCAAAAGATTAATTAATCCAAATTAATTCAAGTTTACCAAGTTACATAATATTATTCCTTGTGGAGCCAAGCTTTTCACCGTTTCACACATAGATGTCTAAAGAAAGGAGCGGGGGGGACATCTGCAATTTTTTTAAAAGGCTTATCCAACATTTTTGTGAACAAATGTTACCACTGCTGCTCTTAGACCCCATGAAAATGTGTGGCTTCCTAGAGGTCTTCCTCGGATGAGCTGAAGCAGAAGGCGGCTGAGGACGGATTGTTCTAAGACCCCTGCTCTGCTGCAGGCCTGCTGAGTTTTTTACTTCCGCGAATGTCCTGTAAGACAGGGAGGTGAGCTCTGTGCCCTGAAAGACCCTCCAGATTAGGTGGGTGAAGGTCTTTGGGAATAAATCCTGAGCAGCGAGGATCCTCAGTCCACATGTATAATCTTTTCCTTTCATCATCCGAAGCCTGTCAATGCCTCTTGCCAAGGAATTAGAAGAAAAAGAAAGGCTTACTCTGCAAAATTTCTATACAGGAAAATGTGTGAAATGAAAATTATTTGAAGTGATGCACCCATTATGCATTCTTGAGTCTGACGATATGCAAAAAGACACTCCTCCCGCGCGCTCTGTCCTTCAACGCGATCTGAATTTAGCCTTTGGATGAGAGCATCCTTCCAATCTATTTACGTCCTGTGTTACCCTGAGTAAATAATTACCATAACAATATGGCTGGCATTGCAGGGGTTAAGGCACTTCCTCCTGGCCTTTCTCGGAGCTTTCCTCTTTGGAGGGGTGGCTTATTTGTGTGGTCTGAAGGCTATCTGCCTCTGTTCTGGGAGGACTGGAGCTGAGACCCTGAGTTCTGAGGCACGCGCAGAGGGGGCCACGAGAAGGGCCCGGGAGGGACCTCCGTTAGGTGATGCCCTTGGAGAACAGAATTTGACGCTTCGAGGAAAGTTGTTTCTACCAAATCATTTCAAAGGTGTTGTTTAGTTAAGTTCTCTTCCCTTTCCTTCATTTCAGATGGATGTAATGGTGTCATTTTATCTCCACCCAGGAACTTGTGTCAATAGCTCCCTCCACGGACCATTCACTAGAGTTGCAATGTCACACAGTGTCAGAATCATGTGTGTGCGTGTGTGTGTGTTTTGTTTTTTTAAATCTAGAGATGATAATCTCCTTTTCCTTTGACGCCTGTCCTTAGCTGAGCTCTTTATGGGTCGTACTGAGTCCGTACAATCCCGTCACGTGTGCTTGGGCAGGCCCGGCCCTCCCCTTCCACTCCCTTTTTGCTGGTTGGGATTCTCTTTGTTGCTACTTTAGTACTCTGTTTAAAAATATTTCTCAGCTTCTGTGTCCCTTAAGGTTAGAACTCTTAAACTTTTATTTTCTCTAAACGTTGATTATAATGTGGAAGAATCTTAGTAGTATGTGCTTTTGTGTGTGTATGTGGGGGGGAGGTGTGCGTGTGTGCACATCTTAAATTTTTGCTTTTTAAACATTTGAGACCAGAGTTGAGTATTTCCTATTAAAAACCTGTTGCTTCTATAGGCGTCAATACTTTAAGCCTGACCGTGATTGTAAGATTATCTGATGACAATGTATGGACAGGCCTCCTGCCCCGAGCCTTTAGCAGAACAGGTTCAAGATTGTTTTCATTTGTTGCCTGTTGAGCAAAGCCGCAGGGAAATGTCAAAGCAGTACTCAATGACATGTTATACTACTTTTAAGCAAAGGGTAATTTTTAATTTTTATTGTTGGTACAGTTGCCTGTGTGTGTTTTTCCTGATTCTGTCTTTACATCCCGTAGTTTTAGTTCCTTCTCCTGTACAGTGACCCTTTGATTGTCAAATCTTTTGTTGCTTTGTGATTTGGATGGAATGGATTGCTTATCTATTAGGGTTCTCTTGCCAGATTTTCCTTAAGCCTTGGGATCTTCCCTCATTTCCTTTGTCCCAGCAGTGAATCAGAATGGGAGTGTCTCTGCAGGAGGGGAGGGGTAGGGAAGGAGACTTAGCAGAAGAAAAATCTGCATTCAGAAAAGATGCTCTTTCCTAAGGGGTCAGATCTGAGTGGAAGTATTGAAAGTCTAGCAAACTCAAGAATCTTGCCCTCCCTTCCACCAGCTCAAACCCCTAACACATGAGAGATTCAATATTGACTGTCATGTTATCCACTGGAGAATTTTACTAATAAAATTATATCCCTGCTTTACTCAGGGTAAGTTTACATGTTGCCACAATGACATACTTTATTCTGATTTTATTATTAAACTGTCTCTGCAATTCATTTGAAATTGAGCCATCACAATTGAAAACGAACAAAGTTTTAATGGAAGATGGTAAAATTTTTATACAAAATGAATTTCTCTCAGGACAGATTGTTAGTAGTTTGGAAGGCCCGGTGACAAATCAGGTTGGGTGCTACTAGGACACAATTGAACAGCGTTTATGGTTATCATGTGTACTGCTTTATTATTGACTTTTTATTGTATTCATAAGGTATAAATAATATAGAAGAGATGTGCGGTTTATCAAGTGATGACCAGTGGCATATTGCATCTTGTTTAGAGGGAGTCAGTCCTCTTGCCTTGGTGGGAATGTAGAGTTTAACAAGGCACTTGCCATCATTTCCTTAACAGGGATAATAAACAGAACAATTCTGCATAAAAGCTCATATCAGCTTCTTTCATGCCTTTTCTTTTCAGAAGGCTGCCTAAGGGTTTAAGCAATTTACTGGTCTGACCCGCATCCTTTCTCTGCAGTCTGCGGTTCTTTTGTTTAACATTAGTATGTGGGCAAACAGCATTCTGAGCTGTGCAGAGCTTATCAGCCCGCGTTCAGTCGACCGGAACCCCATTCTATGTATCTAAGCGGGGCCACATTTAATACTTCACAGTGGGAGCATCTGCAGTTTCCAAAAATGACTTGTTTATCAGATAAACTCTGTCCTTATGCTGACAGATGTGGTGGATGCTGGATCTTCAGTATCATACTTCTCTAACATGAGGCTTGTACAAAATACGGTATGCTGAGGGACGATGAGACCCACAGACCAGAGCCATGACAGGAATTGTTTATGTAGCCACTGTACGACTGCGCTCAGAATTCACTTGCTGGGTATGGGAAAATGAAGGCAACTCTCAGTTTCTCTTTTGGAACTGAATAAGTAACGAATTCCCACATTACCTGAAGTGTTAAGGAGAGGAAAGACATTTTCACTGTTAACATAATGTTTTATGATTTCATCGGTAAACACCGTAAGGCGCCTTAGTGCCATGGTCTGATAAAAGCCAGGAGCCTGAGGGGGCTGCCTGAAATATTGATCATCCTGTACCCAATGGTACCAGAGTGTTGGGAAATTAGAAGAAGTGGGCTTAGGAGACTTATCTGCCATTAACCGAAGCTAATGCTAATATACTCTGTTAACTCAGAATGATTTTTTCTTTAGTATTTTTATTAGAATTTTATGAAATTATGTTAAACGTATCAAGGAATTATAAAACCTTGTTTTGAGATTGGATACTATGGGACTATAGTACTGAGCAATTATTTGGAAAGCACTGCCAGACTTTATGTATCTATGCATGCATATATGCATATATGCAAATACTTTGTTTATTAGCAAAAAGTTATTATAAATGCCTTTTAATAACAAAATCATTTTCTAACATTGTATTCTTCCTCAAGAGAATGAATTAAATGATGTGCATTTTGAGAAAATGATCTATTCCCCAGAGAAGTCCAGTTATGATAGAATGATCTGGACCTCACACTGACATTAGAAATTCTAAAGTAGCATCTAAAGTGATGTTAAGTAACACAGGTATGGACAATCTAGCACCTTCCCACCAGGACTGTTGTCACAGAACAAGTGCTGATTTTAAGTGATTAGGTTTGAACCTTAATGCAATTCACATTGCTTGTGGTACGCTTATAATTTAGCACATATGTTACATTTTTACTCCTACCTATAATTACTCTTCATATTAAAGCATTTTCCCTCTAATTATTTCACTAGTCACAGCCCCCTTCACCTCTCAGCTCTTTGCTAATTAAATACCTTTAAACATGTCTTTGTTATTAATTGTAAAGTGTTGCCATGACCATCTGATAAGATAATTATTTGGAAAACCAATTTTAAATTAATAACTAAACTTCAGTATTTTCATATCGAAATAAAGGCAATACATTAGAGCAAAACAATAAAGGCCATTAGATGCATCTTTGAAGCCTGTGTGGTCAAATCATAGGCAAAGTACAACGTCATTCCTAACAAAAGTATAATTACTCTGATGCACAAGTCACCACAGTTCTAGGAAAAAGGATGATGTATTTTTATATTTTCTCCATATTTGCCTATAGGGCTCAATACCCTTTTTAGGTAAGGTTAAATACATCCATGCACTGTCTTTAAACAGGCAGGCTTATCAAAGAAGCAGCCATTAAGAAATATATTCAATATCAGACTAGAAGACATTTGTGTGCCTTCCCCTACTCTCACTAATGTGTGCTAGCCAACTGTTCATGCAGAAATTGTAACTGTTAATGAGGGTTAAAAGGAAATTTTAAATTAGGTGTCATCTTTGGAATAAGGTACCTCAACAGTCATAGTCTGTCTAACATTTATTTTCTATCTTGCCTCTTGCTCTGAACACAACCGAGCGCTAAAAAAATAATAACAATTATTATTACAATATTTTTCAAACAAAACACATGCAACACCCCCTCTCCTGGCCCCGCACATTTC
This sequence comes from Ursus maritimus, assembly GCF_017311325.1. NCBI lineage: Eukaryota > Metazoa > Chordata > Mammalia > Carnivora > Ursidae > Ursus > Ursus maritimus. The sequence goes on from NW_024423675.1 coordinate 10,658,653, forward strand.
CTGGGTCTAACATTTCTGATTGCGCACTGTTTTTCCTAACACTAAATCCCGGGTGTCATATGCCTTGCATGGCTGCAGACTTTGGCCTTTTCACCTGCTGTTTTGGTTGGCTTTAGATGCAAAGAGAAGAATATGAAAAAGAGAAAGGGGGAGGGAGGGAAGTTTGGAAGACTGAAGCTAAAAAAAAAAATGGCAAATGTTTTTAGCGCCTTCATCTAGACATGTGTCCCCTCACTCTGTGACATGGCTGCTCCAATGTTGCCATGGTGAGGATTTCTAATCATCCCTACACATGACAGGCTCCTATTTGTCTGCACTCCCTTGGGTGTAAATTTCTAGGCTTAAAAAAAAATCCATGTGAGCGTATCATCCGCCGTGCAGATGTTTCACTGCTTTAGAATATCAGGCAGCTGCTTGTGCCACCGTAGACAGCTAATTGGAGACTGCATCGTAGGAACAGAGGCGTAATTATGGCATAAATACACATCCTCTGGTGCATCATTGTATCTCTATTAACAGAAAATTTTAAACAGTGCTCAGAGTGTAATTAGTGTAGTTGATAAAGTTGTAAAACATGTAAATAAGGGAAATAGCAGGTACGTGGCCAATCCACTATCCAGCACTAGGGGATGCAGATTATTGCCTATTTAGAAATAATTAGCAAAGCTGCATTAGCAGAGCCTGTGTCCAACAGAAGCAAGGCAAACATTTATTCTGGTAACAGCTCTTTCTGTGCTAGCCATGAAAATCTACTAATATTGGTAATTTAGCCCTCATTACCAGAGGATAAAGCATGAAAAGAGCTCAGACATGAAATATGACAAGTAATATTAATTTTTATTCCAGAGGAAAGGATGCTTCCTTGGGTTGCATGCTGATTTCTCGGCAGGGTCTCAGCAGTGCGCGCGGAGGAGGCAGTGGGTAGCTGGTAGTTGAGAATTCAGGATACGGAGCTGACTCCCTGCTGGAGGTATACCCTGGGGTGGCTATGACAGTGGCTGATGAGGCATGCCACTGTTAGTGCCCAGCCAAACCTCAGGTCACAGTTCAAAACAAGCACTCAGCCATTAAACTTCAGTCCTTATGGGCCTGTGAGGGCTTATGTCCTCATTCCTGCTCTTTCCCACCTCCCAGCCCCTTTTCTCCCTTCCTCTCCGACATTTCTTTTTTCTTCCCTGGAATGATTTTGCAGAGCTATACAGGCAATCAGATTGATTTTTGTGCTTGCACCGCCCTTTGCAACGTGCTTCTGATAATGAGCTGCTGTTGTTGAAGTGGAGAGTGTGGGAGGGGTGGTTTCAGCTGCGCCTTCACAACGTCGGGAGCCCTGGATGAGAAATGATCCTTTGGCTCATATACATTGAAGATTGTGTCACTGAAGAATCTCACCCTGTGACCAGGAATCATGAATGGCAAAAATTTGGAGCTTGTTTTACAAATACACTTCCTAATGAAGAAAAATGCAAAGGCACTGCTAGTTTCAGAAGCCTCAATTCATTTTCCAGACAGTAGGATAAAAAGGCAGAATGTTTGGGGAAGAGCCACCTTTTTTGCATTAATCTCTTGCTGTTAGCTTGTTCTTTGTTTTACTCTTGAAATGTGAAAAAATGGCAGGAATTAAAAACCAAGCCTACGCAGCTCACCATGTTCTGTGGCATTCGTATTCTTTACCATTATCGCCTTCTTTCCCTTATGCACAGCTACTGCTGCCTTTTCAGTGCTCCTGGGCACACACATGGGAAGAGTCAATTTCCTGAATTTTAGGTTGAACTGCTAGGAAGAAGTTATTAGCCGATAGCGAACTAAATTTCCACTCCGTCTGAGTTGCGTAGTACATTCAGAATGCCATACCAATACTGCCTCAAAAAAAAAAAAAAAAAAAAAAAGGAGGTTGGATATTTTGGAATGTGTTAAAATGGAAATGGTACATTCGTAAACACATTGAAATAAAGAGACGGTCCACCTTCTCTTTCAAATTGAAAACTGAGAATCCGAAAGCTAGCTTCACATGTGATAGACACTGAGAGTTGTCTCTTATCCAGGGCACTCTGACAATGACGGTGGTGTTTGGCACTGTGAACAACACCTATCTGTTCGTCCTTACTATTTTAGATCTTCTTAAAAGATAATAAGGTAACGGTAACAGCTAACTAAGTACCTTCACTGTCCTAGGCCATGTAAAAAGTGACTGAGACCAGAGTTACCAATGCATTTTCAACCACACAAGCCATAGGGATGCTGATCGCTATCTATGGGCATGGATACACACAAAATGCAAATGTGCACGCGTCTCATACATGCGGACTGTCTCTATCAATATCCACAAACACACACTGTTACTCTGCAACAGATTCTGAATTGTGAGGATGCATTTCATTCTCTCTTGCTCTCCCCACTTCGGAACCAAAAGCAACAAGCCTGACCAGGCATTAAAGCACTCTGTCTTAATGAGCTGCAAATTAGCACTGGAATTGGAATCAGATGATCTGAATTACAGTTCCGGTTTGAAAAGTTACCTCGGGCCAGGTAACTTCCTTGGCCTCAGGTTCCTCAACTGTGAAATTGAAAACCTCTCCTTTGTCTACTTTCTAGAGTCATCATGAGAACCAAATGATATAATGCCTATAGAAGTACTCTGCACACTGTAAATATGACAGAAATCGCTATTTAAATTATTTATCCCATTAGTATTAACATAATTTACTCAGTAGACCAAGTTATTATTGTATCATCCTCCAATCACACTTGGACATTTGCCTAAGTTTTTAAAACGAAGCACAAATAAGCTCGGATAACGTCATAAAATTAATCTCTGATTGTGTCTGTACAGTGCCAAAACTGCTGATTCACAAATGAAATTGTAGTCAACCAACCAGATGTTTCTTCCACAGGATGCCAAATTGCCACTTGAACTGATTTTTATCCAAGAAACTTACTATGTGTATGGGAATTGGATGAACAGCGCATTCACCATTTTCATGTCAAGTTCCTGTAAAGGATCTTGTGCCGATCCCGCATACCTTGCTAAGTGCACAGCTCCTCGCTGACGGAGACACTTTCCTCAGTTCCGCAAAGTGAGCAGCACTCTGAGAGACCGCCTGGAGGAAAGTTACGCCCAAGTTGCGAGTCTTCCCAAGGGACCAGGCAGAGGCGCCTGCTGCTGAACTGCCCTTGTTAAGAGAAATCCCGCATAGGACAAAGCGCCTATTTGAATGATCACAGTTGTTTTAACCCCTAGTTTCCTAATTCACACTGTTGGCTTCTGGTGTTTGACAAACAGTTTCCGTTTGGAGACATTATGCTGTTCCTCTCCACTCCGGCACGGTACCCACCGCCTCCGCTAAACTGGCACCGTAACAGCAACCGTTGCCAAGATCTACGCCAGGGCAGGAGGGACTGAAAGGGAACATGAAGCAAAATGATCCCTTAATTCAAGTGAATTATTGTTACCTTTCTTCACATATTCCTGCTCTCCTCCCTTATTGTTCTCCTTTCAAAAGAGAGGTAATAGGTTCCAAATCAGACCACAAAGAGGATCTTCAGAATCAAGTTAAATTGGAGCGCAAGGATTGGGGCTGATGGGAATATGGATTGCAAGGTGCCAAAGTCTGATCTAATTTACATCCATTTCCCGATTTCCAGCCCCCTGGCATCTTTTGAAATAGGGTTTCATTGTAGAGTTCTCATATAACATACATTCCATATATGTTCTTTTAAATTTAATTCAGAACATAGAATTTTATATATTTTCTTCCGTGCAAAATCGTATGAATGGTGAGTTCTATGTGCCAAGTATTTAGACTAGTTTTATAATTTCTCTGGTGCTTCTCAAAGCAGCGTGCTCCAAAGGGGCCTGTAACTCATAATCACAGGGCCTGTTCGTGAATATATTTCTCTGGGTCAGAAATTTTGCCAGCTCTGACAGGCACCCTGGACAGCTTTTCAGAAATCTCCTGGTTATTACTCATCCATTAGGAAAAAATGATATTTTGCATCAGTAGTTGTTTCTCGCTCTCTTTTTCCTTTTAAATTACAGAAATAAAGTGCCCATTGTAAATCGTTCACGCTGGCGGACAATACTGCATGCAGATCAGGCAGACACCCCATTGGATGGAAATGGTATGGGGGTGGGGGAGGCCTCTGTGTAGACACAACTGGTCCTGAAATGGTTTTAGTTAGGTCAAGAGTAGCTCATTAGTGGGCAGGAAAGCTCGCTGCTCATCCTTTAGGGTTCAAAAAGGCTAACCCATTTACTTAAGGAGTTTCTTCTTAAGTTATTTTAATAATAATAAAAACATGCATTTCTTCTTTTTCTATTTGTATTTTCTGTAATCCAGCTTAGGGGTAAACAGATATTGAAAAAACAGAAGTTATAATAGTTGATAGCCTAAAAGAGATTTTTAAAAAATTCCCCCAAACTTGAAAAGTGGAATTTAGAACTGCTGGAATTTAGAACTTCTAAATTTAGAATTTAGAGAGAGAGAAAAAAAAAAATTAGTGTATTTAATCTCATTGTTCTTAATATTAGGGAGAATTTAAAGTTCCTTCTTTGTACTTTAACATTTAACTTTAGCATTAACAGTAGGGCTGCCTCCCCTTCCCTACTCAGAATGTCCATGCATGGGAAAACATGGAAATGGAGAAGACTGAGTCAGAATGGCAGGGTTCTTCCAAAAAACTAACCAAATGGCAAAAGGAATTCTATTGGTGGAAGAGCAAAATTTCTTCTGATAAATTTATTCTTAAAGAATAATCAGGGGGGCTGCGTGGCACAGTCGGTTAAGTGACTGACTCTTGATTTTTGGCTCAGGTCATGATCTCAGGGTTGTGGGATGGAGCCCCAGCCCCAAATTGGGTCTGCACTTAGCATGGACTGTGCTTGAGATTCTCTCTCTCCCTCTGCCCCTCTGTGACGCGCCCCCCTCCCCACTTGCTCTCTCTCTTTCTCTCTCTCAAATAAATAAATAAAATCTTACAATAATAATAATAATCAGAATCCCAAACATCATTGCATCTATTAGGGCAGGGAAAATTTTTTTAAATCCTCAATTCCCTGTGTATAAATGGAGAAATATGTAAATCTGGAAGAAAGTTGAATAATAGAAGACAGGTAAAGTATCAGCATATATCATGTAAAATACCATATGTTCTCTTTGTTTTATGTTTGCCTTGCCGTTGTCTTTATTTTTTCTGAATTAGTTTATTACATAGCCCCTTTCCTTTTTCTCTTTCTTTCTTTCTTTCTTTCTTTTTTCTTTTGTGCTAAGAGGAGAAAGCTGTTCTAATAAAGAGATTGAGTGTTCTTCAAGATTCTCAAAGCATTCTAGTTTGTAATCACCTCTCAGGGTTACAGGGTTTCAGTTGCTCTGGGCACATTCTAGTTTGTGAGGGTGGTAACTGAATTATTCAACACCAAGCAAAAGTGTTACTGACTATAGAACTAGTACCTAATGACTACACAGGCAAAGCACTGATCACAGTTTCTGTAATCATAGATTTATTGAGCATTTATTTTGTGCCAGGCACTGTGAAAAGCCCACAAGTAATGAACTGGTGAAATGAGCAGCTCAGACAGCCAGAACTCCCAGGAGCAGGACCATTCCAGTCATTTCTGGTATTCAGCTGAACAGTTTCCTGTCTGAAATCTCATGCCTTGCAGGTCGTCTTCAAAAAACCTAGACAAGGCCACGAACGGCCTCTACTTGTGGCTGTTTTGAAAGGTCCTGGTGCTAATGTTTCCCCAGCAAAATCACTGTGCTCTTTTCAAAACTATTCATGAGCTGATTCTTTCTTAGTTTATTGAATAACTTCATGAGGCTAGAGAACATATGGAAAATCCCCTTTGTGAATTTTCTTTTGAAAGGGGTAAGAGAGGCAGCTGTAGGTTACTGTTAAATACGTCCAGTTATTTCACTGTTGTTTTTGATATAATTTGGGAAGTGTTATTATTTATATTGTTTTCTATTTTTACTTCAACTTCATTGGAGAGGGGTGCGTGCGTGAGTGTGAGTGTCTGAAATATCAGACTTGAGAATGGCAAGTGAAAACATAAGTTTTTCTATAAAGGTAGAATGCAAAGTTTTAATGTATGGCGAATAGCTAGCTAGCTAGGTTCCAAGTAGAAAATAAGGAATGAGAGATATGGATGCCTAGGGATTGTAGGTAATCATATTGACAATGAAAGAAATGGAAGAAAGGAAAGAAAAATGAGAACGGGGTAACCTAACCAAGATCCTTGGTTTACGAAGATTATTGAGCATCTTATTTATATTTTTATTTTCTTCATATACAGAATGTACATTTCCTTTGTTCTTCTATTTTGTTTCCTTGCTTTTACCATATAATTTTCCTCTAGATATGATTGACCTGTTAGTACATATGAAATAACAGAAAAAGAAAAATAAGGTCTGTGCTCTGTTAAAAGAATGTGAAAGACCATGCCCTCTTAAATCATTATTTAGTTACGTGCATGACGTTGATGATAACGTCATATATCAAATTTAAACTTGTAGATGAGAGCTACCAGTTTGCATGGTTATATGATCATTTCAAGGATATTACCACTTTCTAAAACATTCTGGATATCTTCTCTTGCAGTTTTCAGTAAAGTTATTGTTCAAGTCACATGAGAACATCAGCCTGTTTCTTATTCAAATTAATTTTATCAACTCTATTATTAATTACTTCATTCATTTCATTTTATTCTGAATAGTTTCTAAACCCCAACATCAAAGTATGAAATTGAAGTAATAACTCCAGCAAGGGAAGAAAAAAAACAGATTAACTCAGTAATAGTGTTTCTACCTACATTTTTGGACTTCGTATTTTTATTTGTTTAATTAATTCCAAAATATTTTGTTTATCTCTGTTATAGTGTAAAACACAAAACAGAGAAGGGAAACATATGTATATGTGAAGTTTAAATAGTTTCTATTAAATTGAGGGCCTTAAGGCAACGTTTTTTTACATAAGAGAATAAAAATTTAAACCAGAATAGAACTAATGAATTTCAATATTCCTGAATACATTAACTAGAATTAGATCCTTATCTGTGAAGAATGCATAAATGCTTCTATTATAGGGTATAAATGGTTTGGGTGACCAGTGTTTCTGCACCTGAGGCTAAAATCATCACTGAGCATCCTGGACTTCAGAAACTGAGTTTATAGGTAAATTTCCATGAATTTTTTAGTAGAACGAGAGTATTAACCATATGAGGTTTACCTGTGGGCTTTGAATGGTGCCTGGCACAAAATAAATGTTCAGTAAATCTACAGGAACAAAACTTTTGATCAGAGCTTTGCATGTGGGGTTATTGGTTTCCATTATTTGAAAACTAAGCAAGGTGCATATCTCACGCAGACAAATGTCTTCTAATTTGGCAAATGTCTGTTTGATTCAATACATTTGTTTATCCCTGAGTGATTTGTGGTGAGAATCTGAGAGCTATACTGTTGTTAGTGGTGATTACAGATTGGCAAGGACAGATAATGCTAGTTGAATTGGAGCATATTTGACCTTATGCACACCAGAACCGAATTTTAATAAAGATTTTTCCTATTTCATTCCATCACTTTTATTTTTTACTTCCACTGCTGAACCCATTGGTATATTTGGACTATCATTATTTTATTAGAATGTCTTGTAAAATATATCTGCTGTAACTTTTGTATAGTTTTATTTTCTGCAAGTTTGGGGCTCTGCTCTGTGGCAAAGTTTTGTTCCTGGTGTAAGTTAGCATTAATGCAATTGGGTCACTTGTTTTTTTGTTTTGTTTTGTTTTTTTCCCAATGAGCCTCTTCAGGGCCATTTTTATATCAGTCTCAAAAATACATTACTAATCATATAAATACTTTTCCCATCATGTCTTTCTGCATAATAGCTTGGTGAAAGCCACTTTGTTATTTGGATCAAGGTCCGTTATTTCTTTGTTCTCTCGCTGGCCTGCTGGATGAGTGGAATATTTGCTTCTTCAGAATATAGGAGTATGGACACAAGACATAGGCCTGTGAGCAGTGGGATTCAGTTCCCATTGATTTGTACTGAGCATATCCCAGCAACATACTTAACGTGTGCTCTTTCCCACCTAACACACAGATCTCACACTGATTTCAGNAGGATTCTGAAAAGGGCATAAAAAGATGAAAATCTGATGCTAATTCTGGAAATTAGAATTCACTTCTTTCTTTGGGTGGGTTTTCATCATCCAGTTTAAAGTTACCTTTTTTATAGATTTCTATCTCTATCCACCAGTGGGAGAAGTATCACAAACTGTCCCTCAGAAAGAGAGAGAAATAGGACAAAGATTGTTTTCAAATCCCAGACTAATCATTTTTTACTTAATAGTTGCTAAAAACAAGCTTGAAAAGAGAATGCTTCCTTTAAATTAGCTGCCACTGTGCAAATTAAATTAGTTCAATAAGTAACCTGATGGTGGCTTGCTATATCATGTAGCTAATTAATATATTATGATTTGAAGAATTATCTTTATATTAAATGTATATATAATACATATTTTATGGGTGATTTTTGCAAAGCAATTTTTAACCAGCAATAGTTGCTGGGTGGCTGCTCAAAGTTAAATTTGGAAAACAAACTTTACAAAGATTAGTCATTTATGCCAACTTCTATCAATATAAGTTGAACCATTTAAAAGCAGTTTACTTCCTTTTTAAAATCACACATTATGTGTTAAAATGACATTTTATTTTACTGGATGTTAATAGTGCAAGTTTGTGATTCTACTTTAATATTATCATCTGAAAATTAAAATGGGAATGAAAATCAACCTTCGTAATTATTCCTCAGGAATGAGTAAATGTGGTAGTTATTGTGTTCTTAACAACAACGATATTAACGCTGCTCTAAAAAAGGCATTTAAAGTAGCTAGGTTTAGGGGCTCCTGGGTGGCACAGCGGTTAAGCGTCTGCCTTCGGCTCAGGGAGTGATCCCAGGGTTCTGGGATCGAGCCCCACATCGGGCTCCTCTGCTATGAGCCTGCTTCTTCCTCTCCCACTCCCCCTGCTTGTGTTCCCTCTCTCGCTGGCTGTCTCTATCTCTGTCGAATAAATAAATAAAAATCTTTAAAAAAATAAAATAAAATAAAGTAGCTAGGTTTAGGGGCATTTGGGTGGCTCAGTTGGTTAAGCACCTGCATAGGGACACCTGGGTTACTCAGTTGGTTAAGTGTCTGTCTTCGGCTCAGGTCATGATCCTGGAGTCCTGGGATGAGCCCTGCGTAGGGCTCCCCCCGAGTGGGGAGCCTGCTTCTCTCTCTGCTTCTCACCCTGCTTGTGCTCTCTCATTCTCTCTCTTAAATAAATAAATAAAATCTTGAAAAAAAATAAATAAAGTAGCTAGGTTTAGAGTATCTCACTAACAATTGAGTGTCTTAGTCAAAACGAGTCCCATATTTGATAAACATCGATTAGTCCCACCTTTTCAGAAAATGGTTTATAGAAAAAAACCCCACCTACATCCATTTCGATAAACATAATTTTAAATCAATTACACTTACACACCACTTATCCATGTATGTAATAAATAGATGAATACTTGTACGTATATATGTATGTAATATGATATAAATATATGTACAAGTATGAAGTATATCTATATGTATAAATAGGTACATGGATAAATATGAAATAATAAAATTAATATATACAATGCTTCTTATGAAAAAGAAATCATTTTGGAAATAGAATAGTGTTTTAAATATTATTGAATACTTGCTCTAAATGTTAGCAAATTCAATGGATAACACAATTTTGCATTTCATATTACTTAGATGTTGTTTGGAAACACATTCACCAAAAGTCTCTTTTTTGGAGGAGAACATATTGTGACAAATAGCTTAGGAAAACTTCGCAAAAAATTCAAGTGCTTTCAAAATATTAGCTGTTTGAAGGAGATATTTATTATTGGTCCTGCTTGTCTGAATAAGGAAACTGAGTCTTAGAGATTTAAAGCAACCTAGCCAAGTTCACAGAGCAAGTGAGAGAGGCAGCAATGTGAATCCTGTGCTACGCTGCCTCTAGGCTTGCTGGGATAGGTGTGGGGGGTTGTGATTTGCAAAGTCTCACTTACAATAGCTCAAAAATAGAGGTGTAAGAGAATGAAGGCAAGCCTAACCAATTCTAAAAATGTTTTGGTTTGGTCTCTCTATATCGGAGAGACATCGTGAGGGTCCAACCCATAATGCAAGCAACTGAAATTTTCTTGAAACAACTGAAATTTAAAATTATGTATGAATGCTAGAAATACTGGAAAGTCAAAATCAAGAGTGTTGGTCAACTGACTGGACAGGAATTGAACAGGGAGGTGCCAATAACAGAACAGAAGAGAATTGACTAAATAGAACAAAGTTTACTCTATTTCTAAAGGTCAACCCAAAAGGAAATACTCAAACTCTCAGTGACCTACCACAATGGTTTAACACTTTTTTATTAAAGAAATTCTTCTTTTTTGTACCATGCTTTTCATTTGTTTAAAAAAGAGAGAGAGAGAAAAGAAAAAAAAAATGCATTTTCTTCTTTAAGCTTGATTCAATTATTCTAAAAATTTAGTTCTTCAAACTCAAAATTATTCTTATTTTTTTATGCTTTTCAAATACTTCTCCCTCTTTTATATGGAAGAATTACTAACTGGTGACTTAGTCGAACTGAATATTCAAGTGCCACAGGTGCCTCTAATAGAAATGATTCAGCATTTGGGTGGTAAATTTCCTTAGTGATTTATAAAATATTTCCAGGTTGCCATCTTATAACTTCTCTGCCCTCTCTCCCAAAACATGGGTGTATAAAGACAGGTACTCTTACCCCAGAATAACTTAATTTATTCATAAAAGTATCATTAGTTCAATAAATTATTAAAGAACTGCAAAAATACACTTTACCGCCTCCAGCCCCTGCCTAGTTCTGCCAAATCCTGTTTCTGAGTGCTGGTCAGCCCATCACCTAGGTTTTGGTGTCTGTGTGATCTGAACATCTTTCCATCACCGTGGCTTTGACGCAGCCACACACTTGTTTGCTCCTCTCCTATTCTTACAGGGGCCACAGGCTGCCAAATTGTTGCTAGTATGTTTAGCTTTATGTTTGGTTTACTTACTCTGAAGCCCTTAGCTCAAATGTGGCTAAACAATCTTCAGTTTCACCAGTAGGTGGGGGAACTTATTTCTTTTTGCTTATTGTCAACCTTTTTTTTCCCCCTTGGAGGGAAGTGTAGCATTTTTCCCGTGGCTTTTCCCACAATCCCACTGATGTGCTCTTGACTTCTAGTTACTGGTTCCTAGAGCATAACAATGAGGAAATCAGAAGGAAGATATTTTGGGAAATAAGCTCAGTTTTAGATCTATTGACTAAATTAGAGAATACAAATCAAGAGAATTTTAAAAAATGAATGTATTTGAAAATTGTCTTTACATTTGGTAATTAAGAGAAATTGTGGACTTTGAGAAATGTCTTTGCTTGAGAAGTCGGATAAAGACAGAAGCTGGATTTCATTGATAAGTATTTAAGTGATGAAAAGACTGCATATAGTCTGCACTTTAATTTCTTTGGATGGGACAGAACAAAATAGAATCAAAAGGTTGGAATCTGCTCTGTTTCTAAAAATCAACGAGAAAACAAATTACTCAACTCTTTGAGTAACCTACTGTAATGTTTTAATAATTTTTCGATTAATGAAAGTCTTTTTATCTACTGTGCTTCCATTTATCCTATCTATTCTATTTCTGATACAAAGATAGGGCGTATTAGTCATCATTTCCATTTGTGAAGAAAAAGCACTTCTCATTTTCTTCTGTGTTTTTCAAACACTCTCCCCTCCCTTACTTGCAAGAATCACTAGCTAGATTTAGTCAAGGAATTTAAATGTTTAGAGACAAAGACTTTTGAGTTGCAAGGTATTGGGGACTAAATTGTCAGAAAAGGACGCTGGAGGATGGGTATTGGGTGACTCAGAGCAGTACACAGGAGTCAAAATGACAGTGATTCATCTAGAAATTAAAATGTGCATTAGTGCCTGCAGCTCTGGAGCACGCGTCAACTGGATGGATGTGGATTGGCATACTTAGGTCTTCTTGGAAGAACCTTTGGGTCTGATCGTGCCCCTATCACAGCTCATACAATGAGGGAGTTTGCAAAGTCGGGTACATGCTCTCATGTTGAGAAGCAAAGAGGAATAAAAAAATATAAAATAAAGCAAACGTCCACCGAAAATATATAAGATGTAGCTGAATTTTTAAAATCATTTACCTCCAAGAAATGATGACTTTGATCTAACTGAAAATTAGAATTGGTTTACCCCACTTTTACTGTTTTTACAGATCAATTCTGTCAAAATATTGGCAAATGTTGACTAAACTTAAGATATACAATGTACCCAAAAGTTATGATATAAAATACAAAATCAGAAAATCTGAAGATAAACACAGATAACATGCTTCAATATTAAATGATCTTCACTAAGAGTATATTACAACAATTAGTCTTCATCTATATACTAATGGGTCAAGTAAAAATTGCTGTGAGTTGTTTTCAGTACCTTGCCTCACAACTTTTGTTGGACAAAAGAAGCTCAGGAAGCAAAAGGTAGCTCAATTTTAAAATCATTGAGGAGGCAAACCCACAGAAGAAATATATCTATTATATTAGAAACAGTGAATAACCATGAAAATGCTGATAAACCACACAACTGAAATTTATCTAAAAATATGTGGTGCTATTTAATTTATTATCGTGTATTATGCATCTTGCTCAAGTTCCACTTCAAAGAACATCTAAGTGTGTCAGTTCAAGTATACCCATTTAAAAATATACTGAGGCTCAAAGATATTAACACATTTTATTCTCTAGTCTGGGACATTGTCATCTTGACCTCTGTATACTGCTATTAAACACAGAGGATTTACTTTGAAGCTTTCATTTAAGGAATTGAGTTATTATCCTTTGCTTGACCTTTGTCCATGGCATATTTATCATGAAGCCCTGTAAAACTATAATGTGTGAGAAAAGTGAGAAAAGGAAGTAATATATTTGTGATTTATAAAGAAAAGAGGAATGGGTATAAATCAGACCTTAAAATCCATTCACAGGTACCTCTTTACATAATCCATTTATAATCTCAAAATCCCTCCCTGAAATGATTTTTGTACATTTTTAAAACAATCATTAGCAAAAGTAACTTGAAATCAATCATATCTGTGATTTCCAGGATCTATTGCCAGGTATTGTTTATATTTATTACTGGCAAGTAATGAGGGAAACAACATTATTTTTAAAAGTACAGAAAGAAAGAGTTTTCAAGCTGTTCCCTTAATGAACTAGAAATAGTAACTCTGTCAAATTTAATATAAAAATAGTGTTATAAGCCTATGGCATCTATTTATTACTGGAGAACAAAAGCCTTCATCCATTTCCTTTAGAGAATGACATTTTTGTAATTCGCTGCCCATTTCATTTGTTCCAAAGGCCTTCGTGGGGTGACAAATATCCCACAGAAATGGCTACTGATACTTGATAGGATAATGTGCAGCCCCTCAGGACAAGGGCAAAGGCAGCAAACTTATCATCCTTTAGTTTAGCTTAGCATGGGTCAGTAACAGCGCCAGAGGTGACAGAAGATGTTAAAGTGTGGGAAGCAAGAGCTGAAAGCTGTAGGAGGGGAGTTTTTATAGTTTATCCTTTCTTTTGCCAAGAAGCTACGGAGACAGCTTGAATCACATTGTTGATTTGGTTCACTGCACGCCACACTAACTGTTTCTGGAAAAGAAGAGCAAGGGGGAGAAAAATCCAACACTTATGGGTCATTCTCACCAACAGCATGTGGCATTTCAACATGTCCTATAGGAGGAGGAAATGCATATTTAATATTTTAGCTTCAAGTTCATATTTTCAGAATGCATTATCCTGTTGGAAGGTCTGTGGTGAATAATCAGTAGGACATCACCATTATATCAACCTGATAATTTTGCAGAGAAAAAAGCATTAGCAGTGTTGTCTTTCATCTGGGAATTTTCACAATACTGTTTTTTGTGTCAGAGCGACTATGAGACTACTAGTGTGATTCTTCTTAAAGAATTTAACTTACAGGTGTTCCCAAAATGTAGTACTTTAAATTTTATCATTAACATTTGTCCATTAAGGGCAGCTGACTGACATGAAATCTGAATATACATACTTTATTCCCAAGAAAATTAAATCAGTATAGAACTCTTGCTCAGAATATTGTCAAAGAATGATATGCATCAGCTGGTGTATTACTCCTGATTCTATTGAAAGATCATGTGAGCAAATGCTCCTAAACACGTCCCAATTTGAAAAAAAAGGAAGTGGAAAGAGGCATAAGTTCTTCATTAGGCAGGTATCTGTCGTCATGGCTGTCATTGCACACAATGACATTCTCAGAAATGTGATGGTTATGCTGTGATGTCTCTAATGGCACATCTGGTGAAATGATTCCTGTTTCGCAATATTAAGAAATTACTTTTTTATGTTACATGTGATTTGAATTAATTTGTTTTAAAAATTAAATCATACAATACAGAAATTCCTTTAGGACTGGTAGGATAAAGAACTGAAAATGGCGACCTTGTCTCACAAGCAAGTTGCCAACTCCACCTGAGCGATTAACAGCTTTGATGAGCATTTTGAACCATGATGTCCTCCCTAAGAACTGTCAGAGCCTTTTTGAGACATTTATTTTACCTCTTTAAGCAGAAAAAAAGGCCCACTTGTGAATTTTGTCTTGCTAATACAGATAATGAAATATGTGTTATCAACACAGAATGATGAATATTAAAACTTTAATATAATAAAGATATTTTTAATTGAGTAAAATCCTTTGCAGTTTAATATAAAGAATGTTGCAAAGTGTGAAGTATTTTCTAGCAGACCTTTTTTTATTCCAGGCATATCTGGAAAATTACATAATTCTGAATTGCAGGAAGATGAAGACAAACGGATGCCTACTTTGAAATAAGTATGTTAAGTAGTTCACATACTTTATCTCTGAAAACCTGGTTGTGTTCTCCTAATAGCACTATTGCTGGCTAAAATTTATACAGTACTTTTTCCATTGAGTTGGAAATTGTTCCCTTTTCAGAGAGAGGTTCATGTTTATTTCCAATGCAGAAGAACTTGTTTTAGTTTTGAAGGTAAATTGAACAAGTGATTGCTTTCATATATCATGTAATTCCTTACATGTTGATGGCTGTAACTTTTCTACTTAACACATTTTATTCCTTACCATGCCTGTCACTGGTTTAAGCAATCTGTGGGTAATTGATTTCTTCTGTAAAACAGATAACATTTGCTTAAAGCTCTTCTGATAGCTTTACAGCCTCTGCATTAGGAGAAGCACTTCCGTCACCATTGGCATTCTTATAAAATATAATTATTATATATCCATCAAAGACTAGAAGAAAAGGGAAATAGGAAAAGGCAGTGCAAATATTTCCTGAATTCGGTGTCGTGGCCGTCACACTGCTTTTAGTGCTCATCAACCCACCACTCATCTTGTTTCACGGCCGTGGTCATGTGATCCACCCTTCCTTTACACTTCCTTGTTTATTTCAACACACAAACCTTAGTCTTTTTCAAATGCTAAACTATGTTCACTCCATTAAGTTTCCTAATGAAAAATAAAAGTATCTTTAATTTGAGTAGTGACTATTTCTTCACTATGATTCACACTTTTACTTGTAACTTCCGAAAAGTAAATAGGAAGTAAGTCCCCTAAATAAACAACAACATAATGCACATAATTTGATTACAAATAAATTCAACTAGTCAGAATTCTTTTTGTTTTCTTTCTCTCTTTCTTTCTCTTCTTTTTCTTTTCTTCTTTCTTCCTTTTCTTTCCTTTTATTTTCTTTCTTCTATTTTGTTGTTTTGCTTTCTCAAGCCCCAAACCAATTGTCTAATATAGCTCTTGTCTTGAAATAAAAGAGGGAACAGTTGTGGCCCTTTGTGTCTGTTAACACAGGAGAGCAAACCTGACTTGATTTTTAATTTATCAGTGTGTTTCTGTAAGAGTATATGTGACAGAAGAATACAGAGAAAAATGGAAGTATAGTTATAATGTTCAAAGAAAAATTATTTGCTAATCTAAGAATCCAGTTGATATGATTTGATATTTTCTTTTTCCTTTTTTCCCTTTTAAAAAAATCTTTATACAGGGGCGCCTGGGTGGCACAGCGGTTAGGCGTCTGCCTTCGGCTCAGGGCGTGATCCCAGCGTTGTGGGATCGAGCCCCACATCAGGCTCCTCCGCTAGGAGCCTGCTTCTTCCTCTCCCACTCCTCCCTGCTTGTGTCCCCTCTCTCGCTGGCTGTCTCTATCTCTGTCAAATAAATAAATAAAATCTTTAAAAAAAAAAAATCTTTATACAATAGAAAACTGATTATTTTGAAATTCCAACTTTCAGTTCACTGAAAGAGTACACTGCTAACTGAATATGTGGATAAGAGGGAGATAAACCAGAATGGGATAGTTCAGTTTGAGCTGATGGAAAGTAGTCTGTTAGATCTGGGTGGTGTATTAAGTTTAGTATCTATAACAAATATTTAGGAGATGCATACAATAGAAAAATAAATAAATAAATCACCAACCAAAAAAGCAAACAACTGCTTTGTGTTTTTCTATCACAACTAAAAATGATTGGTGTTCTTTACTTTGAAGTGGAAGTCCTATATAATGGGTGCAAATTTAGCATTTTTCAATCTCCTGCATTTTTCTTTATTCTTATTTGAATCATTTTTGCATAGCTCATGTATTAAACACAGCTCTGCCTTTGGTTTATATGTTTTCTACACTGAAATTTGTGGTCTTGAAATAGAAACTGCCTACGTGGGAATTTCTTATGAATAATTCTCAGACTTGATTTTTATTTCTGTTATTTCTAATTCAGTTTTTTAAAATTCAAAACCAGGAGTGACACTGACCCCTCCTTGGTCCAGAAAGCTCTAATTTTAGTTCTTGGTGCTCAGGTTTCTCTGGTCCCCTTTTGGCTCCATTGCCCTTTCGCTGAACGTACCTTCTATAACTTTAGTCGCAGTTTCTTGGCTGCCCTCTTTTCTGTCATTCCACTCCCACCTCCCAGCATTGTTACAGCCAGGCCCATAACACGTGATCACAGAGAATTCCATCTTGTCACTTTGCCCCGGTATAATCTCTTTGGAAGCCCCACATCTTCCAGGAAGTCTTTGTGTAGTGATCAGAGGAGAGCCGACACATTCTTCGCCCCCACAGTCCTACTCATCTTTCACTCAAACTTTTTATGACCTCCACCACTGCCACTTCTCTTTAGATGAATTTGTGGTCATATTTTAATATCTACTGCTTTTCAGTTATTGTGTCATATAACTAACGCTGATCGATTCAAGCTAGTGTCAAGAGTTCCGATTTTAAACTCCTCGAGGTTAGAATCTCTTTTTCTCTTCCAGTGACTATTTAGCATTACATAGAAATTGTAAGCAATATGTATACTTTAATTACGATGCTGTTGTGCATTTTTAACTGTAGGGGAGAATAAGCTTTCAATGCTATCATGTCATTCTTTGAAAAGTAGAATGTTAGTAAGAGATTCAAGCCACAGATCATCATTTATTTCTTTTTCCTTGGTTGATTTTAGGACTCCAAGACATTTGCAAGTTTTACTGTTTACTTTGTTGATAAAGTACATGTGTTCAGTGCACGTAGTTGTAGTTACTTTCTCTGAATTATGTTCCTTTCTTTCTTTTGACTAACTCCATATGACCCAGACTATTCCGATGAGGGAGGGAAAAAAAATCAATCTTCAAAATTTCAACTTAGCAATCAAAATGTTTCATCTTAACGGTTACTGTTGCCTAAATTTTTAGTAATATTTCGGAAATAGTTTAAATTCTTCCCAAAGATCTGTGGCATACATTTGGACTGTAAGTTCTTTGGGAGAAATATATCTTAATTTTTACCCTGACTGTGTGTAGAAATCCCAGGCGTAGCCCTAGGCCAAGAGATGCCTTTACAAAAACGATGTAGAAAAAGTTGTTACTTCAAATCACCAGTTCTAAATCACGTCATATGATTAACTTCTCTTTAATATACGAACAATACCTTAAATTAGGTTTACTTTTTTAAGACACTCAGTCAGAAGTGATTATACTGTATTACTAATACTATTGAAAAGTCAAAGCAAAAAGTCTTGGCATTTGCACTGACTTGTGAGAGACAACCCAATGTGATGGAAAGGAAGACTCATATTAGTGATTTATTCTTGGGAAAGTGCTTTTAAGTCCAAGTATAGTATTAAATGCCTTTCTCAAGTCCCTAAGTGAGCTCTTCCAAGTGACCTATGAGTTGGAGTCATTTGACCTTTGAATATTTGAGTGAACTCCTTAATTTCCTTTCTACTTAAAGATGATGTTGAGACTGGTGTTAATACTCCATTTCAATTGAAATTACTTATTCTATGTGGTAGTGGTACAGAGATCCCTAAATATTTTTTTTTTAATTTGAAAGGATAAAAAGGTCTATAAACTTAAGAATACCTACATGTTTATCTATTACAACTTCTTTCAAGTATAGGCCTTTGGGGTCCTTGTTTAATACTTATATCTCTGCAATATCTGTTTCCCAAGAATGTGAAATGATGCCAGTTTTAGGCAGAAATGTTCAGCAGTGTAATGCTGATTCCCTTGATCCCTCCTGCCCCTCAACACAGTTCAGGAATCAGGATCATTGTATTAGCAGGCAGACAACTACAGCAATTTAGCTGGTGTACCTGAGAACTGCCCACTTTCTTTGCTCTACATCTCAGCCATTTGGTCTTTTCTGCAACCTGACCTGTGGTCCCAGGGGCTACCAAGCTGACTGCTCTATGTGTGACAAGCCAGAAGGAGGAATTTAACACGGGAGAATAGTGTGCTAGGCACTGGGCACAAGGCAGGTGCCAGAAAGGTCATAGCAATTTTGAAACCAGGAGGGTCTTTGTAGCTCATACATGTGTGTGAGTCAAAACGTGTTAGATTATTTCATTCCATTCTTGTCGTCTTCTTTTTTTTTTTTTTGTATCTTCCCTATTTCTCATTCTCTTAAAACTTGAGAAATACTCCTCTAATTCTGACTTTTCATTTGTAATACCAGGGTCTGGAACATAGTAAGCACTCAATAAATGTTTGTGGTATGAATGAAGACATATGTGTAAGTCCTAAGTACTTAGATATTACTGCAATTGTAGATAACATGGACATTCATGGCTATTAGAATGCCACATAAAATCACAACTTTATGTAGACATCTTTTGGAAAATGTAGTAATATCAGAGAGAAGGAAATCCGAGTCTCATATTTTACCTATGTTTTTGCAATGTTAAAACACTGAATAAAAAACTTTAGACATTGTTTAGAACAAATGTGAGTCACTCTAGTCCTGGTTAAAATGTTTTAGTGTACTAAACAGGATTTTACCTCAGGAAGAGATAAAACTTAGAAGGAAATGAGAATCAATAGGGAATGATAAACTCTGAAGATTTAAAAATGGTTTCAAAAGTCACTTTTAGGAGGAATTCTAAACCATTTTATAGAGGGATCCTAACAAGGGTAGGGAACTGGAATCTATGTGGGTCAATGAAGTAATTGGAGCAGAAGAGAGTTTTGCCATCCCCTGGAAAGCCAGTGGTCCTTATTATCTTCCCAGGTCCTCTCTAAGTTTCTATGTTATTCAAAACTCTGAGGTTACTATATTTCAATAAAGTTTTCCTCACCTTTAAGCGGCAGCCACAATTATAGGAGAAAGATTTACTTTCTTATATGGGTATCAGCAAGACTTATTTAACAATAGGAAAAAGAATGGACAAGTGCCAGAGGGCAGAACACTTCCATACTAGGCAAGTTTACAAAATTATTATTTTCCATGCATTATTTTTAAAAAAATCAAAACATATATTTATGCACAAGACTCTCAAATTCTCTATATTTTTTATAAGTGTTTATAAATTTTAATAGAAGACAATGGTTCCAAAGAAGCTCCACCAAGTCATACCCCAAATATGATTTTGATTCTGGTAAGAAGAAACTTTTTACTAATGATGTGGCTGGAGAAAAACAAGTGAGCAGTAGTGTTCTTACATTTGTGTTCGGGTTTATAAGCTATTAGGGAATTTCATTGCACTAAATAAGACTGAAGACAGATTACTTAATGAATTCAGTCAGATATTGACAAGCCATTAAAACCCCAAACTATTATTTATTTTTTCTTATTATTCTCCCATCCATAAAAAATTTTTTATGTTTTATATTTCTGACAGATATCTGAAAATTGTAGGCTTAAAATGAGACATTCTAAGGTAAATTTGCTTATAGGCTATAAAGTTTGAGATGTTTCTTCTTGGAAAAAAACTTCATGCTTTAAATCAACTTGGGAGGCAACTGGCTATGGCCATGAAAGGTGTTATATTTGCTCACAGGAAGCAAAATTCTATAACACATAAAGTTAACAAGTATTCAAAAAAGGCAGTCTTGTTTTGTGCATAGTCTCCTGGCAAAGACTCAGGAGACATAGAAAGACACAGGAAAGGATGAGATGCATGGGAAGTTCTTAGGTAAAATTATGCAAGCATTTCCATATTCCTGGAAGACATCAACATTATCTCTAAAAAATCTTTCTGGTGGTGAGAAAATGATGTCATTCACCCACCACTCATTCCTTCCAATGGTGGAGAAAATGATGTAGTTTACCACTGAACGGATTTCATCTGACCTGCCTTTATGACCCGTTAATAAGAAAGACAAAGGAGAGTGCAGGAGATGAGGAATAGAGACAAGCAGGAAAGTCTACAGGCATATAGAAGCTTAGTATGAAGCCCTGACAAATCCAGCCTAAATCATTTTGACCTTCAGCTATCCTGCAGACTGAAGAGCGTGGAAAAATGATTGCTATTTTAAGGAGTGGTTTGTTACATAGCACTACAGTGGAAATTCCTGTCCAATACACATGCTATTGGTAATCTTTAAAGGGACTGATCAAGTACAATTTGTCCATATAGACATATTGAAAGGTATTAATTTGCTGATTTCACCACTGTAGAAAAGGGACATATTCTGACTAAATCACATAAATTCTAAAACAACTTTGTACCAGTATATTCAAAATTAGCCATTAACGTATAGTTAGGGTATACTGAAATGTGGCTCCAAGAATAATGCATAGAGTAATAAATAACCAAATAATGATAATTTTAGTAATTTTACTTTTGTGTAAGCACTATTTATAGCTTCTTCATTTACTAAAATTCTATGGATTTTTAAGATTAAAATCTTTTCTCTGAAATGTTCCCTGAATAGTCTAACATGCACAAATTTTTTCATTCTCCCATAATCTGACATTATCTAAGACAGAGATTAATAAATCTCCAGCAAGGACTCTGTTCTTAAATGTTCTTCTCTTTCAAAAAGTGTTACGGGAATTGCTAAGTCCTAAAGTTTGACTCTGTAGTAATGTTTATATGTAGACTTTGAAGAGAAGATACGGGTCTAGAAATAAACACAAACACTGTGGGGGGAAAAATCACAGTTCCTATTGTAAATGCTCAAGGAAAGATGTTCTTTATTTACAAAATAAAGTTTCCTATCCTATACAAATGTGAGGTGGTCAACTATATAGGCAAATGTCTTGGTTAGGGTCCTTAAGTTGTACATATGTGGGAGTTAATATTCTTTCATTTGCCACTTGAATTATTTGGAGTCTAGGTTGTTTTCAGTGAATACCTACAACTTCTTGTGCGATTTTTATAAAAATTTTGTTTGACAGCAATTTTAGTTATGAATGATTGAATAAAGACTATATAGCCTAGCCAGTCCTCTACATTAAGGGTATCCTTGGATCAAGTTAGTACATAAGAAAGCTGTAAACAATAAAAACCCTGTTTTAGTTCTTTATATAACTAATTTTATTGGCTTGTGTTTGTGTTTATATTTAACTTAGTGAGCTAAAAGAGACATTTTGGGTTCTGGAACAGAGTGACACAACGAAAGTAGTAAGTTGTGAAGATGACTCTGTAATGCACCCCCCCCCCATCCCTTCATGTAATTAATAGCCCTAGAAGGTAAAATGTTAAAGTGAAGTGAAAACTAGTTAAAAAATACAGGTGTAAACTCACTTCTGATCAAGATGGAGTCATAGGAATTGGAATTACCCTTCTGTGGAAACATTTAAAATTGGAAAAACATGTTTGAAACAATGTTTTTTTAAGACACTGAACAGCAGTCAATGAAGGACCCTGGTTTCTGAAAGATGGGAAACAAATGAGGTGAGCTAGTGATGCCCCAGCTAATTGCCATGAGAGAGTTTCCAGGTAATGACACAGAAAAAGAGAACATAGGCATAGTCTGCTAACTTTCCTGAAATGAGGAGACAGAATGGGAGTCCAGGGGGACCAAGGTTGTTAGCACTCACATAATAGAGTTCAGAAAAGGAGAGAACTGCGCATAGAGAAAACTCCAGAGATCTGCAGAGGGCTCCTCTTAAGTAGTCAGTAGATCAGTGCATGCATGTGAGGAAAATACCCCAGCCCTGGAAAACAACCACCCAAAAGGATTAGAAGAGATGATGTCAACACTCTTAAACACTGGCAATACTGCCATTCCTGGTGGGAATGCCATTCCTGGGGGTAGATTAGAAAAACACATAATTGGACAGAGTACTCAGAAGAGTCTTACCCTACTGGCCAGGAATAATTCATCCTAGATAAACACTCTCTGGTTCTGAAATAGCAATCTTATGCAAAACCAGAATGGCTGGAACTATTTCTAAAAATTAACTGCCTCCCAAAGCAAAGCTTAAGAATATTTTTAGGAATACAAACTTATCTGCCACCCAACAATGTAAAAGATACAATATCTCAAATCCAATGAAAGATTAATCAGCATGTAAGAAGCAGGAAATTATAACCCATGATGAGGAGAAGAAAAATCAATCGAGACCAGACCAGAACTGATACAAATGTTAAAACAAAGACTTGAAAAGTTATTCTGTTTCATATATTCTGTATATTTACAAATTTAAGTAGAGCTATGGGAGATATTATTAAAAATTACAAAATGAATTACTAGATTTGAAAACCATAATTTTTGACCAAAAAAATACACTGAAATGGATGAATAGAAGATTAGACATTGAAGAAAACTAGATTAGTGAACTTGAAGCCATAAAAGTAGACACCATTTGGAAAAATAATAATAATAAAAAGAAAAGTCCATCAGTGAGTTAAAGGACAACTTTATGTGGACTAATATATGTGTACTTGGAATAAATGAAGGGTATATAAAAGTTATAAATCTACAAATCCAAGTATCTCAGCAAAACCCAAGCACAAGAAACATAAAGAAAACTACAGCAGAGCATGTCATAATTAAATTGATAAAAATGGTGATAATGAGAAAACAGTTAAACCAGCCTGAGAAAAGTCACATTATACATAGGAAAACAAAGACAAGGAGGACAATATATTTCTAATTGGTAAAAATGAGGAGATAATCAATCGATGTCTTTTAAAGTATTAAAAAAAATGGCAACCTAGATTTCTATACCCAATGGAAAACCTCTTAAAACTGAAATTGAAATAAAAACTTTTTTAGGCATACAAAAGCAGGAAGAATTCATCACTAGCTACCCCACATTATAAGAAATGTTAAAAAACTTTTTTCAGGCAGAAGGAAAATTATATGAGGAGCTGATCTACACAAAGGAATAGAGAATCAAAAATAGTAATTAATATATAAATATAAAATACTTTTATCTTTTTATTTAAATTTCTTAAAAAATATACAACTGTTTAAAAGATATAATTTCAATGTCATGTGGAGCTTATATATATGTATAAGTAGACTGTATTGTAATTTTACTTGAAGATAGACTGTATAGTTTAATTGAATAAACCACTGTATAGGCAACACAGATGGACTGCAAAATAATTATGCCAGTAAAGGAAGCCAGACAAAAAAGACTACATGATGTATCATCCCATGTATATAAAACTTTAGATAATTTAAACTAATCTATAGCGATAGCAGAAAAGTGCTTGCCCAAGATGGCAGGTGTGGGGGTGGTACTAAAAGGGATGGGAAAGGCACATTACAAGGGGAGCAGAAGAAACTTCTTTGGAGTGATGAATTATGTTCATTATCTCAATTTTGGTAATGTTTTCATATCTTATACATATATCAAAATAAAATTGTGTATATTAAGTATATATGACTTATTGTAAAAAATATACCTTAATAAAACTTCCAAAAATATCAGTATTAAAGAACTGCAAAATGTTTTGGAATTTTTTTAATCTAACAAAGATAACTCAGCAAGCATAAGATACTCTAATTCATGTATTACTGAAATAATTAATGTATGTCAGGAAAGCAGCTACGCTGAGTTTTAAGTGCCTATCAATATATTTTTTTTCAATAAAAAGAGAATCCAGGATCTAAAGGAAGTTATAATAAAATTTAAATATTTCCAGAAATTTTCCTGAAATAGAATTCTTTTTCATTCAAATTTTCTGTTAAAATTAATTTTCAAATGCCATTCTACTCAATTTCTGAATGAAAATTCTATCATTTATCCTACAGATGAAATTTTTTGCCTTCTAGGGATAGTTTTTTCAACATCACAAGTTCAATTTTCAAATATATTTATTTTCTTATATAGTATTAAGACTAGATACTGGGGTGTCTGGGTTGCTCAGTCAGTTAAGCACCTATCTTAGGCTCAGGTCAAGATCCCAGGGTCCTGGGATAGAGCCCCACATCGTCTCCCTGCTTGGTGGGAGGCCTGCTTTTCTCTCTCCTTCTGCTCCTCCCCCAACTCATGTTCTCTCTCTCTCTCACTCGTTCTCAAATAAATGGATAAAATCATAAAAAAAAGTCTAGATACCAAAAATTAACTTAGGCAGTAAGCACTAGTGATATGGTTGGTAGATATGTAAATTGGTTATAAACTTTCTTTATAGGAACTTGGCAAAAGTATTTACTATACTTAATTGATTTAACAACTATGCTTCCAAATATTTATTGAATAAATTATCAAGGTGTGGAAATATTTAGCTCTAAGGATGTTCATTAAGTGGTTAGTTAAAATAGTAAAAAAAAAAAATGGATAGGGCTTTAATGTTAAATAACAAAGTATTATTTAAGTAAATGTAGGCACATCTAAATAGCAAAGTGTGAAGCCATTATAAATGATATTTAATGGCCTAAAACATACTTATAAAAAGTGAGAATGATGAAGTGCAATTTTTAAGACAATTTGTATAAAATGTTGCAATTTTATATTTTAGAAGACTGTATTTATAGCAATAAACAAATACACACCTATGCAATCCCTTAGTTAATCCTATGTTTCAGTTAGGTATTACTGTGAAACAAATCACCTCAAAATGTTGTGACTTAAAGCATTTCTTTCCATAGTTGTGTTTGTTGGATGGGACCACATGAGATCACCTATGGAGAGAGTGTAGATAGAGAGAAGAGATCTCAGAGGCACACTAACACCTAGTAATTGGTAAGAGAAGAATCCAGCCAAGGATACTGAAAAGGACCAGCTAATGAGTTAACAGGTTAATCAGCAAAACATGGAGTCTTGAAAGCCAAGTGGAAAAGGTGTTTCAAGAAAGGAGAGATCAACTATCAAGGCACGAGAGAGGGAAAGAAAAAGGAAGGAAGGAAGGAAGGAAGGAAGGAAGGAAGGAAGGAAGGGAGGGAGGGAGGAAGGAAGAGAGAAGGAAAAGATCCTTGGCCATCAGATTTTAAAACATAGAGATCTTTGGTGATTCTGTCAAAAGCTGTCTCATAGAGCAGATCCAAGAAAGAATGAAAAGTTAGGAAGAGGAGACAGTGAGAATAACCAATTCTTTAGTTTTATTAAAAAGCATGTTTGCTTTATGGTGTTGATGCAAAGAATTAACCAATTTTCTGAAGCCACCAAAATGCAAACATCATTGATCCCTGTGCAATGGATTGAATGTTTGGGTCTCACACACTCCAAATTCATATATTGAATTTGAACCTACCCCCGAAATGTGGTGGCATTAGGAGGTAAGGCCTTTGAGAAGTAATTAGTCATGAGGGTGAAGCCCCCATGAGTGGGATTAATGTCTTTCTAAAAGGGATCCCAGGGAGCCCTGGAGCTCTCTTTCTAAAGCTCTCACACCGAGAAGACAGTAGTTCACAACCCGGAAAAGTGGTCTCACTAGAACCTGACCATGCTGGCATCCTGACCACAGACTCCTAACCTCCAGAACTATGAGCAATATATTTCCACTGTCTATAAGCCACTGTCTACAGTACCTTCTGATAGCAGCCTGAACTATAAGACATTCAGGTTCTTCAATTTTTATAAAGAGGACACTGCAGATTTAACTTAATTTGTTAACTTATTTATTATCAAAGGTGGACTATTACCTGCTTGGCATTTTGCACCCAAATTGTCAAATAATTTGTGTTCAGGCCAGTGAGTTCTCCTTATGTAAATGTTCAATTAATGCATATTTAGCACTCAGTCTCCCATATGATCCCATCTTAGGGGGCCCTTCTCAGTTCCCAATGCTCTGAGATCTAAAGAGAAAGAAGACTCTCTTTTTGGCTCTACTTCCTCTTCACATTCCCTAGGAAATATTGTCCCTTGTTTCCTTTTTTCTACTTGCTTCATATCTTCCAGAAATGTGTTATGATTCTTAATTACTGAGGCCTCTCACCTTTTCCTTCTTTCATTTTAATAGGTCTCAGGGAGGAGGGGAAGTAAATGCATCTATTTAAATTTCTACTTGTAACCAGAAGAGGGTGTGTGTGTGTGTGTGTGTGTGTGTGTTTGGGAGGAGGGAGTTGAGCAGGAGTTACTGTTACACTAGGATCTTTACTCTCCTGCATAAAAATATAATGCCGCTTGCTTTGGGAAGACAGAAGCAATTTTAACAACATTGAATTAATCATTCCTTGAATAAAGTATGTTGCTTTAAAATTTTGGGGCTTAAAGAGTAGCCATATAAGCAAAACATAAAAACAGTTAAAGTTTTATAACCAGACATATTGAAGTTTTTCTTGGAAAGTGTTCGAATCAGCTATAATATATACAATGTACCTTTAGATGTGAGGCACAGATATATTATGGGCCCCAAGAATTATTTCAGAAATAATGAAAACAGTACATGGAATGTCAAGGAATTTTGGAGTTGTTCTGGAAGGAGCATAAGACTTCATTTCACGGAGAAATCAAGAAGGTAATGCAGAGGAAATTGATGTTATGCTAGATAGTTCTCTACCCTAAGTATTACATGACTCTTGAAAAAAGAATGGAAGGGAAAAGTACAAGTGACCCGTCTATTTTGTCAACTGAGAAATTCAGAATGTATATCCATGTGTTGTCGTGGATGCCATAAACTGACACCTTAAAATCATGTATAGATATAGATATATGTGTATATATACGTATTATGTATAACTACATTTTAATGGCATAAATTTGATATAAATAACCTATATCTACTACTTAATCTGGATCTGGAAAACTGTATTTCCATAAACTATAACAATTTCTATATAAGTCTTAAAAATATCTTTTTCACCTGTGAAATCTGTATTAAAAGAACAGCATTCAGTACTAACTTTTGCTCCATTGACAATGATTGATAAGTTTGGTTAAGAAAGAAAAAGGCGTGTAAATTTTGTAGTAAATAAAAGTAATTCAAAGTACTTCGAAGTAATTTTTGTCACAACAATATCTTCAGCAAACATAAAAGTATTATGAAGTTTATTTTTGACTAAGTACTTACCTTGAGAAGAGATATCTGATAAAGGAAATAAATTATGACTAAGTTCCGGATTTCTTAACTTATTTCATGGAGACTTTTTCATTTCAAGGTAAGTGGAATGGCAGACATAGGAAACCGTGAATAACAAGTTATGCTTGAAAAAGGAAAATTCATGTATCTTTTTTTGTTGTTTTCTGCTTATACTGATGAAGACTTAAAATGGAAGATCCCCAAAACTTTACCTTTTTCGATTGACAGAAAAATATTAACACTGAAAACCTCTGATAGTGATGATTCGATTCAAAACAAACTATGCTAAATTTTTGAATTCTGAATTCTGGAAAACTCTCATTTCAGGAAACACAAGAACAACCAAAAGAGAACAACTTTATAAGTGTAAAAAAATAGCATTATTTTTGACACTGATGATTCAGAATTTATGACAATCCTGACAGCCCGAAGTTTATGTTTGGCTTTTTGCAGAAGAACAAAATAAAGAAATGTAAATAAAATAATAACCTGATTAAAGGACTTTCAAAAGCTGTCAATTCTCTACATTGTTACAGAGGCACCTGTGGCTAATTATTTCACCTCTTTTTAAAGAGAGAATCTCCTAAGGATTTTATATAGGGAAGACTTAGAATCACTGAATATGAAAACTAGAGGACACTAGGGAGATTACCTTCACTTCAAGACTTCCAGAAGCATTACTTCCAGCTTCTCAAACAATTCATTGACATTTTAACCATTCAAAAGTCCTTTCTAATGATGTTAGTAATTAGAGGAAAATGAATTTTCTTGGAAACACTTTCAACCTTGGTCAGACATCTGTTTTAATGAACATACGGTAAATGGGTAAAGAGGACAGAGAAGAGAGTGGGAAATCTGGTAGAAACTAGGTGGGAGAAAGCGACCAGATGTGGAGCAACTGGAAAGGGGAATTGTGAAAAGGAAGACTGGAGTAGAGGTGGCAAGGAACTGGCAGAGTGGGAGATTTCACCAAGTATTGATATGGAATGTGAATTCAATCTTCCCTAATTTTTTTAAAAAGATGAAAGGTAGGATTTGAAAACGATTTTTGCTACCTTTTGGTTGCAACACCATCAATCTGAACCTTGTCAAGTCTCCTTAGGTTGCGTATTTTTTTAATAAAAACACAAAAATACTGGGGTGCCTGGGTGGCTCAGTCAGTTAAGTGTCTGCCTTCAGCTCAGGTCATGATCCCAGGGTCCTGGGATCAAGTCCTGCATTGGCTACCTGTTCAGTCAGGAGCCTGCTTCTTGCTTTCCTCCCCACTCGTGCTCTCTGTCATTATCTCTGCCTCTCTCTCTCTCAAATAAATAAATAAAATCATTAAAAAAAAGAAAGAAACACAAAAATACTTAGACTCTCTGTCCCATAAATGATGTCATTCAACCACAGTTTGAACAAGTGCAAGGACATAAATATCACCATATAGGTTGTTTTTTTAAAAAAATGTGTTGTTGTGTGGTCACACTATACTAAGCTCACTTCTTTGCTGTGTGTCTTTAAGACACACAGTGATTTCACTGGTTTGCTGCATTTTCCTTGTAATGTTACATAAGGACCTGGTGCTTACTCATAAAACTCCAACTTAATAATGTATAAGGATATCACTAAGGCCCTCAAAAAAAACAGAGGACAATATAAAGTTAAATGTTCAAGGTTTTTATTAGGAGAAATATCCGTGTAAAAGAAAAAAGGAAAGGAGCTAGGTAAAGCTGGGATGGTGATAAAACCATAAGCAAATCTGGCCCTGAGTGAAGGGAAGAGGGAGAGTACATTGACTAGCAGTGTTCTAGACAGACCTGTTGTCTAAGGGAGGTTTGACAAGGCTGTCAGAGAGTGCCCTCAAACCAGGGTCGCCTATCAGAGGTGTCTTCATATTCCTGCCACTCTCAGTCGTCAGCTGCGAGCAGCCCAAGGAGCTCCGTGACCTCAGCATAAATGAAGTTTTGGATTTCAGAGCACAACAGCTGGGCTCTATGGTCAATTATACTCTTGGCAGTGGCAGGTCTGCAAAGTTCATTCTCATGGCCACCAGATCGTTCCCTTGCTCCATTCAGATCTACTTCTTCATACAGGTCCAGGAATAGCTCCTCTGTGGGTTCCATGAGAGTTTCTTCCTAAAAATGAGGAAGAGGGAGGTTAGTGGGAAGAACTAAAGCTCCCATCACTACAGGTGTTCCCTGGTCTGTAACCAGTACTGCTCCATCTTCTTTTAAATTCCCTTTATCCTCAGTGATTCCCTCAGCAAGTCCTGGTGGCTTGCCAGGTGGTATGAACCAAACCTTCATTCCTGAAATATCTGAACCCTTGATTATCACACCCTTCACAGTCCAGTTGCTTTATATAACTGTTCACATTTATAGTGGAGTAAGGGAGTACTAGGATCCAAATGGGTCACCTGGGTTCTACATTCATTCCTCCCTGTCCCCATTGTGCAAGCAGCCTTCCGTCATTCTGCTAATGAGAATCATTTACCTCTGCCAGTATGGTGACTCCTGTTTTCTCCTTTTGGTCCCTGGGCACAAGAAGTACCAAATTCCCAGATGATAACCATTAACTTATAGCTTGATAGAACTCTTGTTATTCCCTGGCAGAGCTCGAGATCGTGAGGAGAGGAAGCACAAATCTTCCAGTGAGTAATTAATGGCCACTCTTTTGGATCTATGTATCCTTCCTTTTGGAAACAAAGCACCATATAGGGGTCTCTGGCTTGATAAATATATTTCATCCTTTCAGAGTGTTTCCTCAGTACTGGCACCTTAGTTGCACATTGAGAAGGCTATTCTAACATTCTATGAGCCTGGCCATTCCAAGTTGTGCAGTATATGTTATGATTAGTGGACCCCATAGTCATGGGTCCACTCCTATACTTCATTTGCTATGAAGTAGGTCCATAAATTAGATCCTATACTGTATAAAATTCCATGCCTATGGATCAGGTTAGGCACTGGAAAGTAGCGCTGACTAAAGTTCTGCAGGCAGAAAAGATAAACCTATGCCCAGAATAACTATCTATTCTTGTAAGTCAAACCAAAATGTAGATGGGGCAATGTAGTCAGCTAACCTTGAATTCTTCAGGGAATAGTGCCATATCAGAAACTCAGTATTGGTCTCTGTGTTGGCAAGTTGGACATTCTGAGATAGTAGTTAGATCAGCTGTGGTAAGTAGGAGTTCATGTTGTTGGACCCACATGTAGCTTTTATCTCTGCCACTATGGCCATCATTTGGTGCCCATCATGCCCATCAGAGTGGCTGTTAATGAAGGCTGTGCAATGTCAACTGCATGAATCATTTTATCTACTTGGTTGTTCAGTGCCTTTTCCATAGTGGATGCTTTCTGGCAGATAACGTGTAATCCAAAAATCTTCATATCTTGTGCCTACCCTTATATGACCATCAATATGCCTCTATGCTCTGATCACTTTGTCTCTGATATTCTTGTTCTTTTTCTTGAGACTCTAATGGTGAGGCCATTGAACATTGCCCAGAAATTTATATGTATTCTTACCTAGGGTTACTACTTTCCTTGCACACAAAGAGGATGACCAAGTACACTGCCTACAGCTCTGCCACTGGGAAGATATTTTTTTTTCACTCCACTGATTTTCAAGACCAACCTTGAATGTGGCTGTAATGTAGCCACTGTCCATATTTTACTTGCACCCATATGCTGAGGCAATCCATCCACAAATCAAGCTCAGACTTTTGCCTGCTCTTTTAGCTGGTAATATAGGAACTCCCATACAACCAGGGGAAGGTACAAGCCAGGGGAAGAACACTAATATAACCACATTGGGTGACCTATGGTCTGGGCTACTTTCTCATGACCAGTAGACTGTGTCTGAACCTGGGTGATAATTGTGATTTGGTTGGTCAAACAGAATTCAGCTCATGATGGGCAGTTTTGGGTGCATGGCCAGTATGTTTTCCATGGTCAAGTGTTCTGTGTTTACCAAAATCCAGTAACACAAAAGAGATGCTTCTCAAAGAATAATTCTCTACTGTGCCTGGACTTTGTCCATAATCCCAGGAGTCTATATTGTGATTCTTCCACTGGAGTTTGCCAGGAAGTTCCACACTGCACATTTTCTAACATTTTAGGGTCTGCTGGATTCTCCAACACTGTAAAGTATTGTATGGCCCAGTTGGTGGGGCTGATTGCATCATAGCCTGGACCTGCTACAGCAAACTTTCTTGCTTCTCTATTTTTGTTTTTGTTCATCGTTCATTTTTTTAATTTTAGATGTCAAGCAGCAAGCTTTGTTGACTTCTCATCTCTTCTGCCTATAAAAATGCCACACTGTATTAACCATTTCCATAACTTTCTGCAGGTTAAATCTCTTAACACTTTCTCCAACTTTATCTGTCATTATGGTACTTGAAGCCAACTAGCTCTGGGAATTAACCAGGCAATCACCTGGTTTTTATTATTGAGGAGAAGGGCAATATCTCCATGGATGTTCAAGAGCCCAGCTCTGTAACTGCCCCTTCTACCATAATTCCCAGCCTACAAAGAATGATCAATGAGTTTCTTAGTTATTCTGGTTCCCCTCTTACCAGCATAGTCCTCATGGGCTTGGTGAAGGGTATGTCATCTTGAGTCTTCTGGCTTATATAATGTGTCCATTCAGCAGGCTCACTCCCCCCAACCTCATTATTTCCTCTTCTATCTGTCAGGACAATACTTGTATTTTATTTTGCTTAGTGTTAGCCATCACTTTTTACAGACCTCTAAAAGCCACCCCAGCAGCAAGTTTGCTCTATTACCCCACGTCCTTATTAGGGCATTATACTCCTTGTCTTTAGAAAATACATCTAAGGCAGTGAATTTTTGCTTATCCAACCATACATTCTGGTGCCCTCAATCAAACACCCTCAAAATCCAATCTTGGATTTTTTAATCCAAGAAAAGATTCAAAGAATCCCAAAGAAAGGAGTCCTTTCTTCATTCTTGCCAGAATATGTCAGCTTGGAATCAGTTCTTGGAATTTTTAGAGTGTATAGTCTCTTTCCTCCCTCATCAGGCCTAGCATATTCCCAGCCAAGTTATGCTGGGTTTCAACCCTTGCTATTGGCCTTGCAGCCAGAAGAGGAATTGGGGCAACTCCTGAGGGAATGACTATTGTCCTGGGAGAGAAGCTTCTGTAGCATTTTCCCACCCAATGGAGGGAACAGCTATAACTAAGGAAGGATGGACTATCCTTGGAAACCTAGAAGTCCAGGGGCAGCTAGTAGCTTGAATAGTCAGCACCTTCAAGGTCATCCATTCAGATTTGCTTGTCTCATTTTTCAGAATCTTAGGTTTTTCCTACCAAGGCCCTCAGTTTTGCATAACAAACCTCATGTGGCATTGTATTCAAACATGTTTGGAGTTCTGTGACTCTGCCAAGTAACTCTTCAGCCTGTCACTTAATTTTGTTTGCCATTCCACTACAGGAAACTACAACTGAAACTCTCTGTGTTCATACACACTGAGCCATAAAATCCTTTTTAACAACCCTCAGTCTCTCATTATCCTTCCATAAGCTATCCTAGTCTGCTTCTTCATAGGCATTGTTTCCCACTATTTGTCTTCACACCTGCATCGTTACACCTGCTATAGCGTTCTGCTCTACCAGGACGCTTTCCCTTCTCGTCATTGGTGAAATCTTTAGCAGTCCAACTGCCACACTGTACCAAGAACTATCCGTGTCCACATACTAACTAGGATGGTGTCCCGGTCACCTGCACAGTGGTGATTTAGCCAATCCCAAGTCCCCATCTTACTGCTCATTTGCTCAGATCAATTTTGGTACTACTCGTCTGGTTCTTCCAAGAAGTAGAAACCAAGATGGGATGAAACATGCAACTGTTTAGTTAGAGAAAACACTTCTTTGAGATGAAATGGTGAGGGAAGTACTTAAGGCTGGTAAGTACTCAGACTCTGATGTGAGTGGGAGAGAAGAAGGGAAATGTCCTTGACAATGATGTCTAAGGAAATTTCAGTGGCTTCAGGGAGTCTTCAAGCTAAAGTCAGCCATCAGAGGAGTTCCCTGTCTCCCAGGAATGAGCATCACTCAATATCCCTACTATGCTCCATCACTGGCCAGAAGCAGCTTATGGGAAGTGTGACCTCAGTGCAGATGCCACAGTGTATTTCACAGTACAGCCACTGGGGCCCTTGGTCAGTTATACTTCTTATTGTAGGAAGTATATGAGACATATTCTCATGGCTTTCACACAAAATAGATGTTTACTTCTGAAGTCCTTTCCCATCCCCCCCTCCATTTTCTTCCTTCTTGGTTGTAATTCACAAGCTTAGTAACTGTCTTATGATTATTTCCCCTAATATAAATAATTGGAAGCAGCAAGGGATTCCCTGTTCAAAAGGACCTTGGTTAAATTACTACCATACTATAGCCTGGCTTCAGAACATGTTAGATGACATCTCTGCAGTTTCCTCATTTAAAAAATCGTGAGGTTGCAAGATTGCATGGAGAATGAATGAAACCAGTATGCAACCTGATATATTATTTACTAATTTATTTATCATCTCTCTTCCTTTTCCCTTTCCCCAACTCCATGTGCCTTCTACTGGAATGTATGATCTATAAGTCCAATGGGAATTTCTGAATTGCTCACTGCTCTATTACCAGTATCAGAATGGCTGCCACATAGTAGGCACTTAAACAATATCTGTTGAGTGAATTAACTAACTTGTTTAGCTCAGTATTTGAGCTAACATGTGAAATATCTCATTTCACCCATAAACAAGTACATTTTCTTCTGGTATATTGTTTCTTAAGTTACTGCCAAGAATAAGTTTTCTCATAGAAAAAAAAAATCAGGAAAATGGTGTAAAAAATCTCCATGATAGCCAGAGACTTCTGAGACCATTTGAAAACCATGGATGTGAATAAATCACAGAAAATAATTTTTGGAGTTTTATCCTATAATTTAATCAGTTTATAATTTTAGACTATGGCTGAATATTAGGATTATTGTTGACATAGAATGTTTTATTTCAAATACACATTTTTTAATTTCCTCCACTACTTAACAAATACTTCCTATATTCTAGGCACTGTGCTAGACTTACAAACTTGTACACATTCAGAAGTCTACTTGGCTTTCTAAATAGTTATGGCAAGCTTTCTTAACTAGTGAACTAGAAAAAGACAAGTCATTATTAGAATTCCATTCTTGATACAGAACTTTCCGTTATCTGATACAAGTATATGTTATTGTGCCTGGCCTTCCAGCATGCCCAAGGCCCTGGTTTTTCAAAGACTGTGAACTTTCTTTCAGCAGTATATCAGGGCGCAAGAGTATATCTTAGCAATAGTAAACAAGTTCCTGTCAAGTGTGTGCTCTCAGATAGAGTTGGAGCAGAAAGAAAATCAGACTAACATTGTAGATTGTGAAACCCACTGAGCAGGGACCATATCTAATTCTGTGTCCAGTACTTGATTTTTAAATGAAAGAAAAATGAAACTATTTTTTTTTCTGACTATTGGAATTTCTCATTTGAAGAAAAATAATGTTTTCACCAGAGGTTTGTAGAAAACTACACAGTAGGAGTTTGGAACTTAATTTAAAACATATAAGTTTTTGTGTAATAATAACTATTCACTTCAGATTCCTGATTGGTTTAACAAGTATAACACCTTCTCTTAAATATGTGACAGATGTTATCAAAAATTTTATTCATCTTTAAAATGAATAATAGACAAATGTACTTTAGAATTGGTAACTCTATTTATTAATTTAAACCTTTATTGGAGCCTATTTAAAAGTGAATAAAGTTTTTAAAAAATCCTTACTGAATAGCAGTATGTGTATTATTATAGTGAATCTACAAGATATTCCCATTGTTAAACCTTTTCCTCAGGAGAGGTTGGAAGATGGCAGCAGAGTAGCAGGACCCGGGCTTGCCTCATCCCATGAATACAACCAGATAACTGTCAAATCATCCTAAATACCCCGGAAATAGACCCGAAGCCTGGCAGAATAAACTCCACAACTAAAGGCAGAGAAGAGGCCACCTTGAAGAAGGTAGGAAGTGCAGAGACTGGGCTTGGGAGAGAAACAAATTGTGGCTGCTATGGTGGGGAAGGAGCTGTGGTCGTGGAGAAGGGTGAGAGACAGAGTAGCACATAGGGGAGCACGTGAGGAAAACTAACCCCCATAGCAATTGGCTTGGAAAGCGAGAGTGACTGAATTTTGTGTTTTGCAACTAGCAGAGATGAAAGCCTGATGTTCTAGAGGTCAGTGGGCGTGGCTGGGATAGAGCCCAGAGGACACTGGGGCTGCTCTTGGAGAAAAGGCAGGCAAATGGCCCCGGACATACCATGTGGAAACAGTGACCTGAAGAGTCCCTAGGGCACACAGTGAGGAGGTTAGTTGCTCATCTGGGAGCTGTCCCAGAGAGACAGCATTCACAGAGAGACCCCAGACAGAAAGGAACTGGTTGGCACTGTTTCCATCCCCTGCCCTTCCACAGAGCTACCTGCAGGAGCCAGCTCAGTGCCAACAGCTGCTACCTAACTTGTTACACCAAACCCCACCCCACCCTCATTGTGTTCCAGTGGAACTGCTTCCCAGTCATGCTTGCCTCAGTCCCAGCACATCAGGCCCCTTCCTGCCTGCACCACATCTCCTGATGTGGGAGTTTTGCATGGCGTTGATTCCCACGGCAGTGGTGATAGATCTCAGTTCACATGCAGACAGACCACACCTTTTAAAACTTGCCACATTCAAGCCAGGGACCAAACACTATCGGACTGAACAAATAGGCAAAGAAAGCCTCTACAGAGGCCTGGCCTGAAAAATAAAGTGGCTAGGACATAACAGCAGTGCATACAGCACATGTTGGAGACACTCCCAGAAGTGCAGGGCCCTGGGGACCAGAGAACAATACATGCCAATGTATTATAGGACCTCTTCTTCATAAGGCCTTTACCTTAAAGAACAGAAGATGAAGCTGACTTTCCTAACACACAGAAGCAGGCAGAGAGAATTAGACAAAATGAAAGACAGAGAAATTTGTCCCAAATGAAAGAACAGAACAAGATCACGGGCAGTTATCTAAACAAAACAGATATAAGTGACATGTCTGATGGGGTATTTAAAGCAATGATCATAAGGATACTCATTGGACTTGAGAAAAGAGTGAAAGACATAATTGAGCCCTTAACACAGAGATAAAAAAGGAACCAATCAGAGATGAAGAATGCAATAAATGAGATTAGAAACATGGTTGATGCAATGAACAGCAGGCTGAAAATAGGAGAGGAACGAATTAGTTGCCTAGAAGACAGAGTAATAGAAAGTAATCACGCCAAACAAAAGAGAGAGAAAAGAATCATGCAAAGCAAGAATAGACTTAGGGAACTCAGTGACTCTATCAAATATAATAATATTCATGTTATAGGAATCCCAGAAGAAGAGAGACAAAGGGGGCAGAAAATGTATTTCAAGAAATAATATCTGAAAACTTCCCTAATCTGGGAAGGAAACAGATATCCAGATCCAGGAGGCACAGAGAACTCCCATCAAAATCAACAAGGGCAGATCCACACCAAGACATATTGTAATTAAATTGGCAAAATATAGTGATAAAGAAAAAAATTTTAAAGCAGCAGGACAAGAGAATACAGGAACTTACAGGGGAAAACCCATAAGGCTAACAGGGAATTTCTCAGCAGAAACTTTCCAAACTAGAAGGGAGGGGTGTGGATTCAAAGTGCTGAATGGGAAAAATCTGCAGCCAAGAATACTGTATCCAGCAAAGCTATCATTCAGATAAAAGAAGAGATAAAGAGTTTCCCATACAAACAAAAACTAAAGGAGTTCATAACCATTAAACCAGCCTCACAAGATACATTAAAGGGGACTCTTGGAGTGGAAAGGAGAGAACAAAAGTGACATTATAAAGGTAGAAAACACAAAAGTGATAAAAATAAATATTTTTGTAAAAATCAGTCAAGGAACTCACAAAGTAAAAGGAAGTAAAATATAACATATACCTGAAATGTGGGGAGGAGAGGAGTAAAGAATTGGTTAAAACTTAAATGATTATCAACTTAATATAGACAGCTATATGCAGAAGATGTTATATACAAATCTAATGGTAACCACAAATAAAAAACCAGTAATAGATATACAAAGAATAAAGAGAAAAAAAATCCAAATATACCACTAAAGAAAATTAGAAAACCAGGAAAGAGGGAAAAACATGAAAAGATCAGAGAAAATCTTCAGAAATAACCACAAAACAAATAATAAAATGATAATAAATACATATCTATCAATAATTACTTTGAATTTAAATGGTTTAAATGATCCAATCAAAAGACATAGGGTAACAGAATGGATAATAAAACAAGACCCCTCTATATGCTGCCTACAAGAGACTCAGGGCTAAAGACCCCTACATATTGAAAGTGAGGGAATGAAGAAACATCTATCATGCAAATGGATGTCAAAAGAAAGCTGGAGTAGTAACCCTTATTTTGGACAAAGTAGACTTTAAAACAAAGACAGTAACAAAAGACAAAGAAGAACATTTGTAATAATAAAGGGGACAATCCACTAAGAAGATATAACGATTATTAATATTTATGTGCCCAACATAGGAACACCCAAATACATAAAACATGAAATAGCAAACATAAAGGAACTAATCAATAATAAATAATAATAACAGGGTACTTTAACACACCACTTACATCAGTGGACAGATCAGCTAAACAGAAAATTAACAAGGAAACAATAGCTTTGAATGACACACTGGACCAGAAGGACTAAACACATATATTCAGAGCATTCCATCCTAAAAGAGCAGAATATATAGTCTTTTCAAGTGCATATGAAACATTCTCCAGAAGAGATCTCATATTAGCTCATAAAATAAGCCTCAACAAATTCAAGGTGGAAATCAGGCCATGCAAATTTTCTGACCACAATGCTATGAAATTAGAAGTCAACCACAAGAAAAAGTCTGTAAAGACCACAAATACATGGAGGTTAAATAATATGTTATAAACAATGAATGGGTTAACCAGAAAATAAAAGAAAAAATAAAAATAACCTGGAAACAAATGAAAATGAAAACACAACAATTCAAAACCTTTGGGATGCAGCAAAAATTACTTTAAGAAGGAAGTTCATAGCAATACAGACCTACCTCAAAAAGCAAGAAAAATCTTAACTAAACAACCTAACCTTACCTAAAGGAAATATATAAAGAACAACAAACAAAACCTAAAACCAGCAGAAAGAAGGAAATAATAAAGATTAGAGCAGAAATGATATAGAAACAAACAAACAAACAATAGAAGAGATCAAAGAAACCAGGAGCTGGTTCATTGAAAAAAATCAATAATGTTGATAAATCTCTAGCCAGACTTATCAAGAAAAAAAGAGAAAAGCTTCAAATAAATAAAATCACAAATGAAAGAGGAGAAATAGCAACCAAGACTACTGAAATATGAACAATTATAAGAGAATATTATGAGAAACTATATGCCAAAAAATTGGACAACTTGGAAGAAATGGATAAATTCCTACAAACATATAAACTACCAAAACTGAAACAGGAAGAAACAGAAAACTTGAACAGACTAATAACCTTCAAAGACAGTGAATCAGTAATCAAAAAACTCCCAAAAAACAGAAGTCCAGGATCTGATGGCTTCACAGGTAAATTATACCAAACATGTAAGGAAGAGTTAATACCTATTCTTCTCAAACTATTCCAAAAATAGACATGGAAGGAAAGCTTCCAAATCATTCTATGAGGCCAGCATTACCATGATACCAAAATGAGATAATGACACCACTAAAAAAGAGAACTACAGGCCAATATTCCGAGGAATATAGATGCAAAAATTCTCAACAAAATAAAGCAAACTGAATCCAAAAATACATTTTTAAAAAATCATTCACTATCATCAAGTGAGATTTATTCCTGGGTTGCAAGAGTGGTTCAATAATCACAAATTCATCAACATGATACGTCACATTAATAAGAGAAAGCATAAAAACCATATGATCATTTCAGTAGATGCAGAAAAAGCACTTGACAAAGTACAACATCCATTCATGATAAGAACCTTCAACAACATATGTTTAGAGGGAACATACATCAACATAATAAAGACCATATATGAAAAACCCACAGCTAATATCATCCTCAATGGGGAAAAACTGAGAGCTTTCCCCTTAAGGCCAGGAATAAGACAAGGATGTCCACTTTCACCACCTTTTTTCAACATAGTACTGGAAGTCCAA
The DNA here is from genome assembly GCF_017311325.1 of Ursus maritimus. Classification (NCBI taxonomy): domain Eukaryota; kingdom Metazoa; phylum Chordata; class Mammalia; order Carnivora; family Ursidae; genus Ursus; species Ursus maritimus. The sequence continues at coordinate 10,698,736 of NW_024423675.1, forward strand.
GCCACAGCAGTCAGACAACAAAAAGAAATAAAAGCATCCAAATCAGTAAGGAAGAAGTAAAACTTTCACTATTTGCAGATGACATGATACTATAATATATATGGAAGACCCAAAAGACTCCACCAAAGAACTGCTAGAACTGATAAATTAATTCAGTAAAATCACAAGATACAAAATCAATGTATAGAAATCTCTTGCAGTTCTTTGTACCAGGAATGAGGCAGCAGAAAGAGAAATTAAGAAAATCCCATTTACAGTTGCACCAAAAATAATAAAAATACCTAGGAATAAACCTTAAAAGGGGGGTGAAAGACCTGTATTTTGAAGACTATAAAACACTAATGAAGAAATTGAAGATAATACAAAGAAATGGAGAGATAGTCCATGATCATGGATTAGAAAAAAAATATTGTTAAAATGTCTATACTACCCAAAGCAGCCTATAAATTTAATGTAATCCTTATCAAAGTATCAATAGCATTTTTCACAGAACAAAAATGAAGTATTCTAAAATTCGTGTGGAACCACAAAAGACCCCAAATAGCCAAAGCAATCGTGAAAAAGCAAAGCAAAGCTGGAGGCATCACAATTCTGGACTTCAAATTATATTAATATAATCAACTAAATTGATTATATTAATAATCAAGACAGTATGGTGCTGACACAAAAATAGACACATAGATCAATGAAACACAATAGGAAAGCCAGAAATGAACCCACAACTATATGGTTAATTAATCTTCTACAGAAAAGGAAAGAATATCCAATGTGATAGACAGTCTCTTCAACAAATGGTTTTGGGAAAACTGGACAGCCACATGCAAAAGAAAGAAAATGGACCGTTTTCTTACACCATACACAAAAATAAATAACAAAGTGGATTAAAGACCTAAATGTGAGACCTGAAGCCATAAAAATTCTAGAAGAGAGCATAGGCAGTTAACTTCTTTGACATTGGCTGCAGCAATTTTTTTTTCTAGATATGTCTCCTGAGGCAAGGGAAACAAAAGCAAAAATAAACTATTGGGATTACATCAAAATAAAAAATGTCTGCACAGTCAGGGAAGCAATCAGTAAAACTAAAAGGCCAACTATGGAGTGGGAGAAGATGTTTGCAAATGACATATCTGATAAAGACTAGTAGCCAAAATACATAAAGAACTTAAAAGACTCCTCACCCAAAAAACAGATAATCCAATTAAAATGGGCAGAAGATATGAACAGACACGTCTCCAAAGAAGACAGAGAGATAGCCAACCGACACATGGAAAGATGCTCCTCATTACTGATCATTGAGGGAATACAAATCACAACTACAATGAGATATCACCTCACACTTGTCAGAATGGCTAAAATCAACAACGGAAGAAAAAACAGGTGTTAGCTAGGATGTGAAGTAAGGAGAACACTTGCGCACCGTTGGTAGGAATGCAAACTGGTGCACCCATCGCAGAAAACAGTATGGAGGTTCTTAAAAAAAATAAAAAATGGAATTACCCTACCATCCAGGAATCACACTACTGGTTATTTACCCAAACAATACAAAAATGCTAATTCAAAGGGATACATGAACCCTTATGTTTCTAGCAGCATTATTTACAAGAGCCAAGATATGGAAGCAGCCCAAGTGTCCATTGATTGATGAATGGATAAGGAAAAGTGGTATACACACACACACACACACACACACACACACACACACACACAGTGGAATTTTTTTAAATTTTTAAAAAATTTTTTAGATTTTATTTATTTGACACAGAGAGACACAGCGAGAGAGGGAACACAAGCAGAGGGAGTAGGAAAGGAAGAAGCAGGCCCCACACTGAGCAGGGAGCCTGATGCAGGGCTAGATCCCAGGACCCTGGGATCATGACCTGAGCCGAAGGCAGACACTTAACGAATGAACCACCTAGGCGCCCCTATACAGTGGAATATTAGCCAGCCATAAAAATGAATGAAATCTTGCCATTTGCAATAACATTGATGGAGCTAGAGAGTATAATGATAAGTGAAATAAGTTAGAAAAAGACAAATACCATATGATTTCACTCATATGTGGAATGTAAGAAACAGGACAAATGAGGAAATGTATGAAAAGAGAGAGAGAAAAACAAATCAAGAAACAAACTGATGGTTATCACCAGAGGGGAGGTGGGCAGGGGGATGGGTGAAATATGGGATGGGGAGGAAGGAGGGCTCTTGGGATGAGCACAGTGGTGTATGGAAGGGTTGAATCACTATCTTGTACACAAGAAACTAAGGTACCACTGTATGTTAACTAACTGGAATAAGAATAATAACTTATAAAGCCAAAAAAATCATTTTCCTCAGGATAACACATTGTATTAAACTAGCTTTTATAAAGTTATGCTTTAAAAAAGACAAGTTTTTATTACTGAGTAGTATTCCATTGTATATATACACCATAACCTGCTTATTCTTTCACCTGTTAATAGACATTTGGGTTGTTTTCAGTTGTGGTTGTTATAAATGTTATGATGTTTTTTTGGTGGACATAGGTTTTCATTTCTCTTGATTAAATACCTAGGGGTAGAATTGCTGAGTCATAGGGTAAGCATTTGTTCAACTTTATACGAAACTCCAAATTGTTTTTGAAAGTAGCTAAACCGTCTTATATTCCCTATGGCAATGTATGAGATTTTGAGTTCTTTCACTTCCTCACCAATACTTGATATCATAAATCTTTTTATTTTTAGCCATTATAGAGTATATATATATAATGACATGCCATACTGATACATGCAACATGGACAGATCCTAAGAAATTTAGTTGAGTAAAATAATTATGTACAAAATAATAAGCACTGTATAATTCATTTGCATGAAAGAGGCAAATCTGAAGGATAGTGCCTGAAAGCAGCTCGGTATTTGCTTGATGCCGGGGATGGGGTGAAGAATTACCTGCAAAGCAGCACAACAGAAAGAAACCTGAGGCTCATGGAAATATTCTAAATTTTTATTAGAATAGTTGCATTAGTGTATATATTTGTCAGAATTCATCACAATGTACACTTAAAATAGGTGCATTTGTCTGTAAATTATAAATCTGTAAATTGATATAATAAGAACCATGTTAAAATTGCTTTTGATTATTAGCAAAATATCTTAAACATATCTGCTTGCTATTAAGAATGCAAAGTATTTTAAGAATGCGAAAGAAGGTGCAAGCAATCCATAAAATCAAGCATTGTGTCTTCCAGCAGACAGGTCTGTAAAAGCTGTCTGAGTATCCTGCATTTTGTTCAATTCAGTCACAATTTTACACCCTGGGAGTAAAATTCAGACCAGTTGGTCAATTGGGTCCGGTTCTGATATTTCTAATTTACCAAAATCTGAATATTTGCTAATGATTATTAAGTGAATACGTGTTCCTATAAAAAGCAACATGAGGTAAAGGAGCATCCATCGTTCCATCACCTAAAGGAATGATTGTATTTTGGACTATTTCTTTATTTTTAACACAATTTTTACACGTCTCAGATAATATGGTAAGTGCTCTTTTATTAGTACATTTTTTACTCAATATTAAATCATTAACATTTTCCCATCATTAAATATTCCATAAACATCATTTTAAAAGCTGCATAATAGCTCATCATATACCTGTACTGTAATTAATGATTACTCTTTTAATGGCATTTAAGGTTTTTTTCTAAACAACAGTCACACTGCCTAGCTCACTGAAAGCTCATTGAGAATTTAGTTGAATGAATGAATGAGTCATAAACAATGTTGTGAAGAACATCTTTGTGTCACATATCTATGTTTTGTGAGAAACTAAGATAAATTCCTGGAGCTAGAATGTCTATGGTAAATGTATTTTTTAAAAATGTTAAAGGCACTCAATTCATTTGTCAGAAGCTTTTATCTTGGGAGAAAAGACAAAAATGGTACTATGTATGGGTTTTCAAAAGTTAACTAAGGCACATTTTAAAATAATTGTGTTATAGAGAGTTATAATTCATTTTTTAAAAGATATTCATTTATTTGAAAGAGAAAGAGAGCCAGTGAGAGAGAGCATGAGCAGGGGGAGGGGCAGAGGGAGAAGTAGGCTCCTGGTTGAGCAGGAAGCCAGATGTGGGGCTCCATCTCAGGACCCTGGGATCATGACCGGGGCTGAAGGCAGACGCTTAACTGACTGAGCCACCCAGGTGCCCCCAGTTCCTTTTTAACTGGGTATTTCTTTTAATAGTGTACTAGTATAATCAATTAAAGGTAAAACTCCACCCCTGTTTCTTTCTTTCTCTTAAAAAAACCAAAAAACACACAAAAAAACTAATGGTAGTCCTATCTCTAAGAACATTCTTTTTTTTTAGATTGTCTCTGATTCCACTACACTTATTCAAGTCCATTTTCTAAATTCAAGATTCCTTGCCTTGATTATAGCCTGCTACTATGTTTTGCCATTACTGTCTTTTTGCATACAGTTTGGTCTTTCGGTAAATTCATTTCCACTTGGCACTTACTGAGTAGGAGATACTAAGAAAACACAACTGGAGTGTTGTGGTCATGGTGGCAGAGTTAACATTTTCCACTTGGGCTCTGCCCTACATTAATCAGCCCTTCTTTATTTTCCCAATGCAGCAGCAAGCATGAGGCTGCAGTCTCTTTTTGTGTTGATTCCTCTTTGCGCTATTTCTCAACGTCAGGCTTTCTCATTGCTGGAAAGGGCAAGTCTTGGGCCCTACTGAACACATTTCAGGTCTTGCTAATCAAGCTGGCAATAAAGGCAAGAATGCTGGCTGATGATCTGGCTCCTTGGCTAGAGAATTGCCCGGTGCTGGTCCCCTCTTCCTGCCTGTTCTCACTCCAATCTCAGCTTTTCCTATGCAGGGAGGGGCTGTTGAGCCTGATGCAATGATATAGAGCTAGAAGAAAGATTTTCTTGAAATATTGCTGCTAGGACATTAATTTGTGAAAGGCTCTTAATTTCTTTATAGTCTTTTCTAATTTCGCCATTTCTAATTCTCCTCTTTCTTCATAATGTGGGGCTAGTTGCTCAACATAAAAATATTTTTATTTATTTTCTTAAGACTGCTTTCCTGAGAGAGAAGTCACTTTTTTAAGATTTATTTATTTATTTATTTGAGAGAGAGCGTGCACACAGCTGTGAGTGGGGGGAGGGGCAGAAGGAGAGAATCTCAAGCAGATTCCCTGCTGAGTGCAGACCTCAGATCCAAGCAGGGCTAGATCCCAGGACCCATGAGATCATGACCTAAGCCAAAACAAAGGGTCAGTTGCTCAACCGACCGAGCCATCTAGGGACCCTGAGAAGTCACTTTTAAAATACTAATTAAATAATTAAATTATGTCATGTACCTTATATAGGTCATGCCCAGGACTTAAATCCATATTCATATGACCCAAATAACCAAACTAGTATGTTTTCTTGATAGTGTAGGCATCATAAAAAATATATCTGTATGCTACATACATAACCTCCCTGGCTTTTGCAAAGGTGAGTCTGAAAAAAGGAAATAAAATAGTTGGAGCAACTCAAATGATTAAGTGACAGCATCTTAGTATTTCATGTTTCAAGAAACATTTATTCTTTCACTTCTTTGAGTAGAATTCAATAACTTTCTGTTTCATCGAAAATTTAGAATTTTTATGCAGCTTAATAAAATCTGTGAGAAAAAAAGTGATTCACTGTTTCCTTCTAGGAGATGTATTAAAAATGAAGTACAAAGGGGCGCCTGGGTACCGCAGTCATTAAGCGTCTGCCCTTGGCTCAGGGCGTGATCCCAGCATTATGGGATTGAGCCCCACATCAGGCTCCTCAGCTAGAAGCCTGCTTCTTCCTCTCCCACTCCCCTGCTTGTGTTCCCTCTCTCGCTGGCTGTCTCTGTCAAATAAATAAATAAAATCTTTAAAAAAAAAATGAGGTACAAAAATCTGAATATAGGTAAACAAGAAATAGACCAGACATCACAATGAGTAAACTTTCTCTCTGAATCAATTCAATTTCACACTATATTAAAATGATCAGTTCTTTCTCTAATTGTATGCCAGTAGTAAAAATAAACAGTCTCTGAAGAAAGTAACATCATTTGGAACTTCCAGTTTTCTCTTTAATTTCTCATGTAACATCTTTAAAAAATTATAAAACATGTAAAGGTTAAGAATTAACTGAAAATCTAAAGAAAGAAACAGAAAATAGTAACTAATCTATAGGAACCCCAGATATGATGGTATCAGACAAAAATTCAGCACAGAACTTGAAATTATGATAATCTAATAAAAATTCTGAAAGTGGATAGTACAATAAATGCAATTAAGAATACAAAAGATGGGCTTAACAGCAGAATAGATGCAATTTAAGAGAGAATTAACAATTTGGAAGAGAGGGCAAAAGACAATATTCCAGACTGAAGCAAGGAAAAACTAAAGTATAGAAAATAAGGCAAAAATGTAAAAGATATGTAAAACATGACTAAATGGTCTAACATATAAGTAATTGAAATTATAGAAGGAGAAGGAGAAAAGAATGGGGCAGAACCCATTTTTCTGCAGTAATTGAAGAGATACTGGTTTAGAGTTTTCTAAACTGGACAGAAAAAAATTGCAGCAGACATTCACAAAGCTTTGTGATTTTCAGACTGAATTAATGAACAAAACAAAATCACCTAAAAACAAGTACTCCATAGAAAACTGCTGAAAACCTAAGACAAAGAGATGATCTTTAAAATAGCCAGAGTAAAGAAGATTACTTTCAAAAGAGCCATAGAAAGACAAATGAAGATATAAACCAAGAAATAGAAAGACTTGGGATTGAAGAAAAATGTGATCTAGACTTGAAGGTTGATGAGTATCCCCAGATTGTTGCTAAGATTATCTCAGAACATAAACTGTGGCCCTGATTTAGAAATTAACTTGCAGATTGGGGAATAAAGACAGAATATTGAAAAATTCCCTTGTAGTTGTCTTCTGTAGGTCACAAATGACAATAGGAGATGCCCCAATAGAATTGGGCTTTCTTATTTCAGTGGGGACATAACAAGTTCCTTAGTAGAGGCCAAATAAATGGTGTTGCATATCCAGCAGAGACATAGTAGAAGCAATATTTACCACAATGAAAAAAAAAATCTGAATGCTTTAAGGCTCAAATATTTTACAAGGTCATTTGCTGACATGTGACAGTGAATAAAGCTATGATATCTTGAAACGCAATTTAAAGCTTTTTAGTTAATCAATACTGTCTTCAATTTTAAAACATGTTTCTCTCCATCGCAAATGAGGTGAGAGATCCTGTATAAGTGACAAGTCAAAAAGTGTGGCACAATTCCCTTGGCAGCTGCCCATTTCCTTGACTCCATTACTATGCACTTCATGAGGGCCTGTCAGTGCTGCCAGATGGGTAAGGGTCAAGGGTTTGGGGAAAACAGGTGTTGCTCAGACCATTTTACTTGACAGTAGTGAGCACTGAGGTCACTGACCCAGTGGAAGGAAAATAGGTCCAACAACAGTGGCAAGCTGTACATGTGACATTCTTTGCCCTCTTTTTTACATTCATTTCCTTTTTGATTCATAGTGAATCTTTTGTTTTTCAACAACGTAGGGAATGCCATGTCTAATGGTATCTGTGGAGTTTTGAAATTTCAAGACAGGATGAAAAGTTATATTAGGCCAGTGTTTGGGTGATTGGGTGATAAATCCTGACTTACCTCAAGAGGGATAAGTAAAATTAAGCATACTGAAGAATTAGACAATGATTTTTTTTGTTTTAATATACTTTGACTTAAATTTTCCTACATAAAGTGGACACAATGTTTTATTTATTCATTTGACTTCTCTTTAAGTTTTCTCTGTTTATTTTCTTCTGATTTCTATTTCTCTTTTCTCTTTCACAGTCTTTCATACTCTGGCTTGCTTATTCAGACACACACACACAAGCACATTTCCCTCTTTAAATAAAGGAGGAGGTTTTATACAATATTTTGAGATTTTTATTCCAAGAATTATTAAGGGATGAAAGTTGGGCATATTTTAAAATACTCTTTGAAAGATAGCTGTAAGTCTTCTTTCTATTTGATGCGTACCACACAAAATTAAAATATTCTTTTTTACTTTTTTAAAAATTCCTTTAAAAGTAGCAATCCTCTATAAAGATGCCATCAGGTGGCATTAAGTGACATTAAATAATTTTGCAAAATAGCATACAAAGTACATATTTCACTAGATACTCCTAATAATATTTTATAGCTTAGGTAGTATGCAGCCTTCTAATACCCTAGAGTATTTATGAAGACAACTGGGAATTAATTTATTAGGTATTGCGTTTAAAACCACTACAGTGTATTATATTACTTGGGTAATACCAGCATAAATGAAAAAGAAAAGTTAAAGTGTATATCAAGATGCAAATGGTAGTTAAAGAAATACCATGATGTACTGTGATGGAATGATAATGTTATGAATATCTGTTGGTGTATTCCAGCAATTAAAAGAATCTGTTTTTTGTAAATGGAATAGACACATTTAATCAACATCTGTCAGATTCAGACTTGAACAGCGAAGGGAAAAACCAAAGACAATGATGGCAAAAGTTTTATATTTAAAAGGAAATATTATACGCATCTATTTGTAAGCTTGCTTCTTTTTTGATAAAATGAGAAATACCAATTGTTTTCCATAAAACAAGCTTTACTTTTACATTTGACATTTAGTTTGTTCATGTTTCTTTGTTTTACTTTTCAGGCTCAACTTTCCTACATAATTAAGAATTTGCAGCTTAAGCACTGCCAAAAACTACATCTGCACTGAAATCAATTATCTGTGTTTGGTAAGTGGGGCAGAAAACATTTGATAAATATTTTTTATCTGCAATAAACTCCAATGTTCATGGTTTATCTATGATTGAAGACTCAAGTAAATTTCTAAGCATCACTTAGCATTATTTTGCCCAAACTGCCTTGTATTTTGGCAAGATGGGGGACTTGCTTTTACTAATATATTTAATCTATTGTACCTAAAGCCAGGAAGTCTAATATGCTGCTATTCTTAAATAAAAAGCAGGAAAGACTAAAAATACATGCCTTTGTATAACCCATTTGAATCTGGTAGTTTAACTTTTCATCAAAGTCAAACGCAAAGCAAAGTACTTCCAATTGATCATATTAAAAAATTAAGCCTTACTTAGTCTGTTTGGGCAACTATACCAGAATACCATTGACTGGGTGGAATATAAACAACAGAAATGTATTTCTTATAGTTCTAGACTCTGGGAATTCCAAGATCAAGGTACTGGCAGGTTCAATGTCTGGTGAGGGCCCACTTTCTGGTTTAGAGACAGTTGTCCTTTTTGCTATGTCCTTACAGGGAAGAAGGGGCAAGAGAGCTCTCTGGAGTCTCTTTTATAAAACCACAAATCCTGTTCATTAGCGCTTCTTCCTCATGATCTCATCACCTCCAAAAGGCCCCTTTCGAATACCAACATAGTGGGGACTGGTTTCAACATATAAATTTGTGGGGGGTGGGTGGAGACACAAATGTTCGCCCTATAGTATTACCCTTAATTACTATTTCTTTCATCATTTTATCTTATAAAGATTAGTAATTTAGACACCCAGAATGTCTTACTTCGATGGTTCATCCCATCTTTGAGAGTCAGAACTTTCCAAACACCTAAGCGTTCTCTTACTATACTTGGCCCTTGGCCTCAGTTTTCCCTTTGGCATTTTCTGTTAACAATTTTTTTCTAAAGATTGAATAATATGTACACAAAAGTAGACTACAGTGTTAATCTTTGATAATATGACCACAAAATATAAAATTCATCAGTTTATTATTGTCATTGGTTAAATCATTTACAAAAATGATGACAGTGAGCAACAGTACAAAAGCATTTAGAGGGATCGTGGAAAAAATAATCCAAGAAATCAGGATATAGAAACAAAGTATAAGGAGGGGCGCCTGGGTGGCTCAGTCGTTAAACGTCTGCCTTCGGCTCAGGGCGTGATCCTGGATCCTTGGGGTCAAGTCCCACATCAGGCTCCTCCTCTGGGAGCCTGCTTCTTCCTCTCCCACTCCCCCTGTTTAGGTGCCCTCTGTCACTGGCTGTCTTTCTCCCTGTCAAATAAATAAATAAAATCTTAAAAAAAAAAACAAACCGAAGTATAAGGAAACAAAAGATTGAGAAAGAGAAAAGACAATAAAATGTAAAAAAATTAATATTGGGTGCTAAGCCATTCAATGAATATTTTTTGAACAACTACTATGTTCTAGATGCTGATCTATTTCCATGATTTGCTACTAATCACTTTGTATTGATAACTTTTATGATGTTAAATATTTTTCTGATATCAAAGAATGGCTGTGTATTGTAGAAAAATACTAATATAGAAAAATGTCTAAAGAGAAAAATGAATAACTCTTTAATAACATTCTTGAGTATGAAGCGTTGCTAACATTTAATATATTGTCTTTTATTGAATGCAAATCTTCTAAATACTGAGCATATATTCTGATTTTTAAAAGTTAGCTTATTTTTTATTATTTTCCCATTATATTAAAATCTAAACTATGTTGTTTCTATATGTTTCAACAAATGTATGTGCCAAAATATATTTAATCCTTCCCTTACTCTTGGGCATTTAGGTTGTTTACAGTGTTTTGTTGCTTTAGGTGATGTTATAATCAATATTCTCATGCGTAAAGTTTTGGTTTTCTTCACCACATACATCCACAAAATAAATCCCCCCAAAATGTATACTTATGAGTATAAAACTTATATCTAGCTTAATTATTTCAATTTAAATGTCTACTAATACTTTGAGATTATGCCTAATTCTTGGTTCTCCTGTACCCCACTAGGTATAATACTAAAAGAAAGATAAAAAAAGTAATTAGAAAAAATTTTGCTGACATAATAAACGAAAAAGAATATTTTGTTTTAATTTGCATTTATTTGGTTGCAAATGTGGTTGAGTATTTTTCAGATGTGTATAAAGCATTTGTATTCCTTCTCATATCATAATAGCTCTATTGAGTTTTTTTCTTATTGATTGGCAAGAACCTGTATATTAATATTATAAATCTCTTTATATATTTTTAATAAGTTTTTCCAAGTATCATTTATTTGCCTTTTTGGGTTTTTTTTTTTTTTTAATGTATTTGACATACTTAAATTTAACCAAACTCCTTGGAGTTTTCTATCATGATTTTTTTTTTACTTGCACTTGTGTTTGGAGTCTGACCTCATCTAGAGAATTGAAAGGTAAACTGATAGAATTTTCCTCTAGTTTTTATTTTGTCATCTAACACTTTAATCCTTCTGGAATAATTTTGTATTATGATATGAGGTATGAGTGCTGATTAATACATATTTTCTCACTGGTGAATTTTGCAGGTGAACATTAGGACCATTTTGCCATTTTACTATAGAAAATAAGTCTATTAAAATAAATAAGATATTAATTTCAGGAAATTTTTCTTTCAGATTTTGATTAACATTGCATAAACTATCTAAATTAACATTAAGAAAGAATCGATACTTTTAAAATTTTATATTTAAGAGCAACATATGTCTCTTTATTCAAATAATATTGTAAAAATTACAGTAATATAAAATTTTAAAACTATACTATAGTAGTAAACTATATGTTTTATCGATATAGTAATGTGATTTTATATTTATATTACTATATGGTATACAGTATAACATATTTTTAAATTACTATACATAATATATGTAATATAAAGCTGGAAATTTCATAATAAAACTAAATTATTTATTAGGTGATCTCATGTCTTGGTTTAAATAATTTATTAGTGTTTTATTATTTTGTTGACAATGCAATTATATTTTACATAAATTTTATAACTGATTATTAAAGGTATTAAGAGAGAGATTAAAGAGGAAAATAGTACCATATTAAAATTTAGATTTTTAATTCAAATGTGCCCAGTTTTTGGATCCTGACTTTAGAAAAATGCATATTTCTGGTGAAATTATATACCATCCCAAGAATTCTTTTATCCACATGTGAGGGTGGGAGAAAGATGCTTGAAGAGATGCAAGATATACAGAAATTTCACTAATATACCCCTGTACTGCTTCTTTGGAAATCACTTAGAAACTCTAAAGAAGATGGGGTGCCTGGGAGGCTCAGTCAGTTGAGGCTCTGATTCTTGATTTCAGCTCAGGTCATGACCTCAGGGTCGTGAGATGGAGCCCCATGTCAGGCTCTGCTTGTCCCTCTTCCTCTACCCCTCCCCTTGCTCACTCACACACTCTCTTCCCTTCTCTAAAATAAATAAATAAATAAATAAATAAAATCTTTTTTTTTTTTTAAAGCTCTAAGTAAGATGAATAATAGAGAAATCTCAAGAAGGGGGTGACAAAGATGGGAAACACTGGGACCCATAAAACTTACACTGTTTTATCCAAATGGTAAATTAAATGTCTGGGAATGTATAATATAAATGCTAAATTAAAACCCTTGAAAAAGAACAGCTATTCTGTAAAGGAAATTTTAATAACAATATCAAATTTAAATATTTATAACTATCTCAACAAAACATAGAAATTAGGGTTGGAGGTGATAATAAGCTGAGGAAGGAAGTAAGGAAGAAAAAAAATTTTCCAAATGTCTCCTCTTCATGCAGAAGGGAAAAGAAAGGAGGAGTGTGAGGAACAGGTTTTATTCCTCTGAGCTAATCTTACTGCAGTGAGGGATAAGTCTTGGGTAAAAGAAAGTAAAGCACTTTGATGTACAGAAGAGTGCATCTGAGTGGGGAAAATATCTAGCATCTTCTTTTCTAATCATGATAGAGAAATATGTGCCTGATTATATACATAGGAAAAGAGGATAATATCAATAACATAAAAAATTGTAGTATTACTTTCAAATTTGCAGGGATAAAATGGAATGAAAACAATATGATCAAATGAGAAAAAAAAGAAAATTTAGTACATAAGAAATATGGAATTAGGTAAAAGCAACAAAGTCAAAATTATAAAATAACATTAAATATAAATGGACTGAATTTTTTCATTAGAGGACAGAGACTGTCAAGTTGAGTTCATTGCACAAGAGAATATAAGACATAATGAGGCAATGCATTACATACAATTTTAAGAAGGGATGGGGAAAGAAACACTAGGCAAAAGTAAGGAGGCTAAAATGTCAGTGGTCATATCAGACATATCACAATCAGTGTTAAAAGGCTGAAAATAAGAAAGATATTAAGTAATAATAACACACACTATTTATAAAGAAAATATGCCATTATCTTGTATTTGACAAAGTGCAAAATAGCTGAATCTGTTTGTAAAGGGAAATTTCACTTATCCTCTATCAGGTTTAGAGAGAGATAGGAAAAAAAATGGTCATAAAAATAAATTGAATTATAAAATCAATAACATTGCATATTAGCTACTCATAGGAGTTTATATCTCTTAAAAAGGGAAGATATTTATTTTGGATGCAAAAATCTGTCTATACTTGGCCACAAGAAAAGCTTAAAAATATTAAAACAAAAAAAATTTTTTACAGGTTTCACTCATTGATTATTACCAAATAAATAAATGAAGCATAATAAAAAAATATTATTTATTTTGTGGAAAATATATAACTATTGGACCAAGCTGGGAAAAAATGGAAATTATGATATCTCTAGAAAGTCAAAAAGAAAAAAATTCACTTCATGACAAAATTGTAAGGGCATAGCAAAAGTCCTACCAAGAGGAAAATACACTATTCATGTCTTAATAAATAAAAAAACAGATATATAAATTATTTTATGAATTTAGAAAAATAAAATAGTGCAAAATAAAGGAGAAAGAGAACGTACTAATATTAAAAATTGAAATTAATAAGGGTGCCTGGTGGCTCACTCTGTGGAGCAGCTGATTCTTGATTTCAGCTCAGGTCCTGGGATTGAGGCTTGTGTCAGGCTCTGTGCTCAGTGGGGAGTCTGCTTCAGAATTCTCTCTCCCTCTGAACTTCCCCCCACTCGCTGCGCTCTGTCTCTCTCAAATAAATAAGTCTTTTAAAAAAATAATAAAAATTGAAATTAATAAAGTAGAATATAAAAAATAGTAAAATTTAAAATCAAGACTGTTTAATAGCGATAAAATATAGAGGGTCCTTTTTCAGGATGGCTTGACTATGATTCTTCAACTTTACCATGGTGAGAAAGCAATAGCGTTCAGTAGAAACCATACTTCAGAATTTGAATTTGGGTCATTTCCAGGGCTAGTGGTATGTGCTGCCGGGCAGTGGCGGTGAGCCACAGGTCCCAGTCAGCCACATGGTCATGGGGGTAAACAAATGATAGACGTAAAATAATTCTGTGCCCATACAGTCGTTCTGTTTTTCATTTTGAGTACAGTATTCAATATATTACATGAGATATTCAGCACCTTATTATAAAATAGGCTTTGCGTTAGGGGATTTTGCCCAACCATTGGCTAATATAAGTGTTCTGAGCATATTTAACGTAGGCTAGGCTAAGCTATGATGGTCTGTGCATTAGGGGGTTTATCAAGATGTAACCCCACTGTAAGTCGAGAAAGACCTCATGAGATTTATCAAGAATAAAAGTGAGTAAAAGGGAAAAAAAAAGTGAAAGAAAAAATAACTGCATATGTAGCATAGATACAAAATTATGAGATAATACCAGGTATAGCTCCATGAACATATATAACGGAAAGGATAATGTCCCTGAAAATAGAATATATCCAAAAAAGTACTCAGATTACTAGAGAAGAATTTAAAAAGGTAATTAAAGATTTACCTTTGGAAATTATAACAAGTACTTTCATTTCTGATAACTTCATGGACTACATATTGTGCAAAACATTTGCACTTCAAAACAAACACAAAAAAATTGTTCTTTGAAAGATACTCTAAATAAAATAGAAGCCAATACATAGACTTGGGATAAATATATGTAATACATATATCTGTAAAGATATGAATCCCAAATATGTAAAATGCACTTAAAATCAATAATAAAAAGATAATCCTTTAAAATGAAAGGATTTTACACTTTAAGGTGAGTTTTAAAAAATTGAGCAAACCATTCACAAAATAAGATATGTAAACTACTAAGAATGTGGAAATTTGATCAACATTTTTTCCCATGAGGGAAGTGCATATTAAATCTCGGTAGGACATTCCTTCACACTCATTAGAATAGCAAAAACTTAAAGCTTATAATGCCAATTGTTAGCAAAGTTTCAGAGCAACAGGTACTTTCCTAAATTGTTTGTGGGAGTGTAAAATGGTAGAACTACCTAGGAAAACTATTTGACAATTCCAATTCTATGTATTTACCTAAGTGAATTAAAAACATGTATTCATAAAATAATTGCACAAGGATATACATAGCAGCTTTATTCGTGGCATCTAAAACCTGAAATCAACAAAATGGCTCATAATATGTGAATTTGTAAATAAACTCCGATGTAATCACAGAGTAGATTACTTCTCAGCAGTATAAAAGCAACAAATTACTGAAACTTCCAAAAATATAGATGAATCTCAGCTTTTTAAATTATAATTATTTGCTAAGAAGAAGCTACATACAAATGCCAGACATAGAAGAGAGTACTTTTGGGGCGCCTGGGTGGCACAGCGGTTAAGCGTCTGCCTTCGGCTCAGGGCGTGATCCCGGCGTTATGGAATCGAGCCCCACATCAGGCTCCTCCGCTATGAGCCTGCTTCTTCCTCTCCCACTCCCTCTGCTTGTGTTCCCTCTCTCGCTGGCTGTCTCTATCTCTGTCGAATAAATAAATAAAATCTTTAAAAAAAAAAAAAGAAGAGAGTACTTTTTGTATGATTTCATTATATGAAGATCAGGAACATACAAGATTAGTTTATAGTGATAAAAATCGTAACAATGACTGTCGCTGGAAAGAATAATGAGAGAACTTTCTGGGGAAATGGTAATGTTCCGTAAGTTGATTGAGATTGTGGTTACACAGATATATATATTTGTCAACCAGGACACATGTAAAATAGTATTCATCAAATAATTATTTGTAAAAGCAAAATTGTCATTATTATTCATGACAAAAATTTAGAAATATGCTAAATATCCATCAGTAGAGAATGATTACATAATGCCTAAAGAAATTGGAATATAATACTATCGTACAATACTATAACTCAGTAAAACATTAAAGAATTACAGATATGCACAACAATATGAATGACTTTCAGAAACAGATGACTGAAAAAACTATGCTGCAGAAAAATACATGTGGTATTATTCCTGTGAAGTAATAATTGAATCCATGCCAAATTAAGCAATATATCTTAAACATAAATACAAACATCATAAAGCTATGCAGAAAAGCCATAAAATAATAAATCCATAATTTGGGAAGGCGGGTACTTCTGAATTGGAAGAAAGAGTTTATGCCTTTAAAGGAACACAGGGGTTTTCAAATGTTTTGGAAATGTTTGTTTGGTTTTTTTAGCTTGGCGATGGGTCTATGGCTATTTATATCCTTTTATATGTGTAAAATAGTTAATAATTTATAAATTGGGGTGAAGAGTCACCAGAAAAGATTGTTTTATGTCTGAATTTTATTCAAAGCCAAGGAATGCAATTCCATTGTGATTAAAATTGTTACAAAATATAAACAGCAATAGAAAGCTACCCAAAAGCTGATAAGAGAAGCATGAATTAGAAAACCATGAACTATCTCATTTATTAGTCTTGGGTTAATATGGTAAAAATGTCAATTCTTCAAATATTGATTATTAAATTTAATGAAATTTCAATTAGAATCTAAACAGAATTATGGGAATTAGATAAAATGATTTAAACTATATATTAAAGATGAAATAAATAGGAGTCAAAATAGGAGATGTAATCAATAAATTCGACCACTATAATATGACATGTACAAAATAAATTCCAAATGGTTTTAAAAAGATTCTGCACAAATATTTTAGAGATCACATATTCAAACTGGGCTTCTGTGAGAAGCCTTCTTAAACAAGAATGGAAATCCAGTTGCCAGAAAAGAATAAACAGGCATGTTTGATAATGTAAAAATGGAAACTTTGTATAGCAAAAAATCACATTTTCCCAAAACTTGAGAGGCAATACAAACGCAGAATAAGAGAATTGAGGATCTCTTATATTGTCTCTAACCCTGCTCTCTAGTATATTATATCTTGAGTGAATTATTTAATTATTATAATTAGATGAGTCCTTCAAATGAAGTCATCATTCATTTAAGTTAGTGGACAAATATGTTTCAGGTACCCTTTTATGTCCCAGCGCTGCCTTATAGGCGCTGGGGAAACAGCAGTGAATAGAACCAAAGAAGAAAACCTGCCCACGTGGAGGTCACATTCTAAATAAGTAAAATGCATAATGAACAAAATAATAAGTAAACTCTATGTTAAAGAAAATCGTATGTAGGGACGCCTGGGTGGCTCGGTTGGTTAAGCGTCTGCCTTCGGCTCCAGTCATGATCCTGGGGTCCTGGGATCAAGATCCGAATCGGGCTCCCTGCTCAGTGGGGAGCCTGCTTCTCCCTCTCCTCCCTGCTTGTGCTCTCTCTCACTCTCTCTGTCAAAAAAATAAATAAAATCTTTAAAAAAAAAAGAAAATAATATATAAATATGTAGTATATTAGATAATGATAAAAGCAGTGAAGAGAAACCATAGTAGTGATGTAGAGAGTATTGGGGGGGGTGTGTGTGTGTGTGTGTGTGTGTGTGTGTGTGTCTATGTCTGTGTGTGTATGTATGTATAATTTTAGACAGGGTGTGCAGGGAATTGTTCACTGAAGGAGACAGGTGACTAAAGAGCTGAAGGAAGGAAGAAAACACATCGTGTGAATATGCGAGCTGAGACTATTAGAGTCAGAGGAAGAGCAAGTTCAAAGGCAGTGAGTTGGGAACATGCTATGTTTGTTGCAGGAGCCACAGAGAGGCCAACGTAATGAGCTGGGGTGGGGGCAACAGAAAAGAAGGGATAGATGATGAAGACAAAGAGGTAACTGGCAACCAAATCAAAACTATCCACAGTAATAGAAGAAAAGGCAGAATATATAGCCATAAAAGCAGATTGCCAGAATTAAGAAGAAATCTCGATAAGTTTGTGGAAATTCTCTTGCATAGGTTTCTGTTTTCTCAGTGAAACAGAAAGCAGAGTGGTTGCTGAGAGTGAACATGAGGGAGGAAATGCTGGAGATTTGTAGGAGGCGGTATGAGTAAGTCGTCATTCTAGGTGATGGAGAGAGTGAATGGAACTATAATACCATTGAGCACTCAGAATACAATGGAGGTTTGTGATTAGAAATGAGTTCAGAAAGCATTGTGTGTGTGTGTGTGTGTGTGTGTGTGTGTGTGTGTGTGTGTGTTTCTCCAGCCACGCTCAGTACAAATGTATGTGCCAGAAGAGACAGGGTTGGATTTAACCAGGTTGGTTACTTTGCCATTGGGATGTGGTACAGTGAATTGAAAAGGAATGGTGGAGTTGGAGTGTATGTGAGGGAGTACATACAGCTAACTGAGGAAGTTAGCTGTGTAAACGGGAAAGTGGGGACACAAGGGTGATGAGGTAAGTATCCGGTAGGCTCAATAATTTATAGGTCCTCTGGGGTCAAGGGTTGTTGGAAATGGGGTTTATAAGGGAATGAGTTGAAAGCATCCAGTGTGGTGGTTATAGATTGACACAATTGGCATGGGGTTATAGAAGAAAACAACTGCATTTCTCACAAAGTTTAAAGATAAAAAATAATACCTATTTGAGATTCATGAAAGTTCCAATTCTGTAATTTCTTTTAGACACAGGTTTGAAGAGACACTTTGTACAATATTAAGTCTTGCTATTTGATATCGGGCTCCTCAAAAAAATCTTGCTAAATGTATTATTAATCTTCCATCAGCTCCGTTTTTTTCTAAAGCATTTTGGAAGCCATTGATATCATTTCTTGAGAGTGATATCATTGTATCACCTCTGAGTATAATGTTATTTTATGTCTTAAAAAGACCCCTTTTATGCTACAATACCCATTTGTTCATATACATATAATCTATAGTTTGTGTCTATGTCTATGTCTTATATATGTGTGTGTTTATGATTGATAATCCCTGTTTAACACTGATTTTCAAACTTCATATTCATATACTTTAAAAATATACGTTCCCATAAAATAACCTTTCCCATCTACTCTCATCTACTTACCTTGGTCATTTTTCTGCAGTGTTTGTTTTCCATTCCTCACATAGTAAGGTTTCGATACCAGGACTTCAGCCCTAATCTATTTATTTATTCTTGGCTGTTGATGACAGCATGTAGGTCCTCTGTTTTAGGGAACTTGAATATGAAGTCACTTTGTTATGTTATACATGTTTGCAGAAATATAGATTCTGTAACCATAAAAATTATTTTTTCTATAAAGTTTTAATTTGAGTTAAATTCTTATTTCCTCTATGCACATAACCTCTTAAAAATCTCTTTAGAATTTTGAAGTTTCGCAGGGAGGAGGGAACTCAGATCATTTGGTTTAGCATTTTGCATAATCTGTGCAAGATAATAAATGTTCTATTTGTTGCATACTCTATTTTCTCACAAGACAGTCATGAAATATATTAGCATGTTAAAAATCCTGGGAAGTCCTGTAGCAAAGAAATCTGACCGAATTCAATACAGCTTTTCTCAAACATAGTTGATATCAAAATTACTACTTGTCTTTGTTTTTTGCTGAACACCTATTGACATCCCATTGAACAAATTCTTCCAGAATGGTTTAAGAAATGCTGTTCTTTCTATAGATGAGCAAGCAGAGACATGGTATATTGATAGGTTTTTCTAAAGTTATATGACTGTTATTACCAGAAAGGACTAATTTGGACTCCCAATTAAGTGCTTCTTTCTTCTTGCCATTTGTCTCCTGGCACTTTCTTATCCCCAGTATTGTACTGAACCACATAGAGGCAAAAGGAAACATCTGTAACACTAATCCTGTCTTTATTTAAAATGCTGATATTTTGTTCTTTTATTTATTTGCATAATTTAAAAAATATCAATTAAAATTTATGTATCTTGATCACTGAGTTTTTTGTTGTCCCCTATATTTTGTGCTTGAGTGCCCCATTCACCCAGCCTAGTTCTGAGTTGGATTTTCTCAACAAAACTAGATGTATCTCTAGTCTTGCAACGTCCAAACCATTCCATATTCCAAATTATTTCAAAGTATAATGGAGGTGCCTGCATGGCTCAGTCAGTTAGGCGTCCGACTCTTGATATTGGCTCAGGTCTTGATCTCAGTGTCGTGGGTTCAAGCCCCACATTGGGCTCCATACTGGGCTTGGAGCCTACTTAAAATTTTTAAAAAATTAAAAAATTAGTCAGGTCCCCACATCAAAACCCAATCTTTGGTTACTCTCATTCCTCACATTTGTAAATAGAAATATACCTACTATTTTCTGTCTTTTGTTCTTGGAAATAAGAGTATGCCTCCAATTTTTTGCATATTAATTTATAGATACCATGTAGATTACTGCACACTCTCTGAAAGTCTGAGATTTTAATTAACTGATAATTAACAACCCAGATCTTACATTAACAAGTTTCTACGTGCAAGGGAATCAACTTGGGGCTGAGATTACATCTACTAGTTCCACTTAATAAAAGTTCATATTCACCAGCTCAGTGAATTCTAATACAGCATGTCCCAAAATGTGTTTCAGAAAAGGGGATGTTAATAGGTTTGCGGGACAGGGGTGGGGGAGGAATGTAATAATAAAATTAGTTGGATAGATAAAAATCTAAAGGAAACTAAAGAGAGTCTTTATTTCAGGACTTCTCAGAGCCTTTAATATGCTAATGTTCTTCAGGAATATGAAAAAAAAAAACAAACCTTACAGAATGCAGTGTTTCCTAAACATATCTAACTGTAGAATCTTTATAAATATGTCTCAATATATGGGAGCTTTTGCATAGAACATCCGGCATGGCGCTATTGTTTCGCAGGTCATGTTCTGAAACCACATCTTAAAGAGGCTAGTCAAGCTTAGATTTTGTTTCATAGAAAGTATTTTTCAGACGATGTGTCATTCAATGTTCAGTGGTTCCACTTTGTCCTCCACTAACAGTTCACTTATCCCAAAGACCAGGCAGGACTCTTCTTGCACATGAGAGAAATACTGGAAATTAATTGTTTTACCGAGTGGAAATTTATGAGAATAGCCTTTATTTTTCTGATCAATGCATCCACCTTTTTACCGCTGAATATTTTTCTAACTCTTGGATAGCTGGTATCCACCTAACGAAAGAGTTCCCCTAATCAGTCATGTTTGGAACAGCTGATATGTTTCTCCCTATTGGCTCAGGTAACTCTGACCTGTTTGCTTCAAAAGAAATTTGGAAAATTTGGAAAATCTAAACCACTTTCCTTGTTACACTTCTGTTGTTTTCCACATACAATGCACATTTAAAAAAAAAAAAAGATTTTATTTATTTATTTGACAGAGAGACAGCCAGCGAGAGAGGGAACACAAGCAGGGGGAGTGGGAGAGGAAGAAGCAGACTCCCAGTGGAGCAGGGAGCCCAATGAGGGGCTCCATCCCAGGACCCTGGGATCACGCCCTGAGCTGAAGGCAGACACTTAACGAATGAGCCACCCAGGCGCCCCTGCACCCTTTCTCATCCGGCCATCCCTGAGGTCTGGAAGACTTCTTATTTTGCTGCTTTTCCATACTCTCAGAGATGCTGACAAAAAGAATTCCTTGCCCTTAGAGCCAATTATTAATTGGAAAAAAGTTAATAGTGATCTGCTGAAAATTTAATATGAAGTCTAAACATGGTATTCCTGAAAATGTGTTTGAGAATAATTTTATATTTTACAGAAACTTTGAATGAGTTCTGATAACAGTACTTTCAACTGCAGACAAAGATCCAATACAGACCACAACTGAAAATTGTCGCCTCTAACTGCCTCTCCATTTCTTTTGTTTTAGGTGCGGACACTCTGATAACATGTCCAGGTATGGTAATGAAACATCGTCTTTCAGTAACAGCACAACTACCCATAACACATGTAGACTTATTAACATAAGTTACTTCTCATCTCTGAACATCCCATCCATAGTGCATTCGCTGGCCACACACGTGGCCCCTATTTGGATTAGAAAGGAATTTTCTCATCTTTAGCAGCACCACTTTGAGTTTTTCAAAGCGAAATAGGTAATTGTTGTTTATAAAATATTATGATGGTACAGAGTCTGAAGCAACTAAAAACACTGCAGTGTTTGCTGCCAGGCATGAGGAGACAGTGACACAGCTCATTTCCTCAGCCGAGCTCTCTTTGCCGCCTTGTACAACACTTATTTCAAAGCACGCCACAGCTTAGAACTGTCGTGATCCCCATTAATATAAAATCATTGACCCCTGCTCCCGCTGGTGCGACTAAATTACATTCTGCTGCTCAGCGGCAGCCGCACATGGGGCCCGCGCTTTTAGTCTTCGCCAGGTGCCTTGATGCCAGCGCAGCCCCTCCTACGCCCAGGGTTTGCCTTTAATGAGGATTAGGCACCTTCAAAGATCTAGGAGGACCCACTCCCAGGATGGAAGCCTTTCTAATGGCATCTGGGCTTATCGGAGGCAGTAATTTAGTATCTCAGAGGAGACTGAAGAGAGATTCATTTCTCGCCTTTAAGAAATTGCAAGAATGTGTGGTTTTGTGATGGCTTTTTTTTCCTCCCCTCTCCACCAGCACAAATTCAAGAACATTATGCCTAACAATATCGTGTTTTTGTAAAACCTGGACGGTAGATGTGGTAAAACAATATCCCAAATGGTGGCATATCCCCGCTGAGGAAATTTCTCTTTTACACTACATTATGTGATGTGCTACTGATGGGACTAAACCCACTCACAGATGACCCACCGTCATTTCATCTTTGTATTTCTGGGTGGTGGAATTTCCTTACAAAGGATTGATAACCTGATCCATAATGTGCAGTCTCCCTTTGCCTCAGCCCCTGACCCTCTCGGGCCTGCCCTTCCATGTGGTTCCCTTGCTTTCTGAGAATGAGGGGATCAGGGATTCTAAACCTTCCCACAGTGGGTGTGGAATTTGCAGGAATGTTCTCTGTGCTGCTGCTGCCCAGTCACCCTTGCCTTGACTGTTAAGGGACAGAGCTGCAGAATTACATGATAAATGTAGAAAACAGTCATTGAACACAGCAAACATACTTCAGGTAATCAAAGGCCTCCCTTACAAAAATCTCAGAAAAATGAAAAAAGTAATTAAAGATCACTCACACATGTGGTATTAAAATAAGTGTGATTATGTGAATGTATATACATATTTTCACACAATTATTTGCAGTGTGTTTAGATAAGTTCTTTATATAGCAAACTGTTACTCGTAAAAAGCTCAAAAATAGTTTAGCACCAGAATAAAATCTGGTATTCAAAGTATTATTTCTGGAAAAATCGGATGTTTTTGTCTGGCAAGGGAGGAAAGCTATGTATTAAAGTAAAGTTGGTAAATTTAATCCAGGAAATCTGAACTCTGATGAATCAGTTGGTTTTCTCTCTGTTATATTTGTAGCGAGATAAAAATCATGAAAGTTTCTCAATCTAGTAAATGTTAGCATCTAATTTTTAGTTTTTAAGTATATTAAGAAATGGCGTCTTACTCAGTCAACGTGCACTTTGAAGCCAGTCAGCAGTATGAAATGGGACAAAATGTAATCAGCACTGTGCTGGTCATACTGACTGTATATGCAAACTTTGTCTGAATTTTCTACTCTGATTCCTATCAGGAGAAGCAAATTAAGTTTTATGGCCATAGGGAGGATCTGAAGAGAGTTCTCACTAATTGCAGGGAGGTTAAATGGTCTACACTATTTAATTACAAAATTTATAAATACTATTTGTTGATAAAAATCCATTTTAAATAGAAATGCGCAAAAGCCAACAGTAATAAGGAAAAATGTGAAATTTCTGAGGGTTGAATTTACCTCTTGATACAAAAATGCATATAAATAATATAAAGAAAAATAAGTGTGTTCACTATACTTTTGAAAAGACTTGTTTTTGGTTTCTGAAATTATTTTTTCCCTGAGGTTTAATTGTATTTCATGAAATTCAGTATCTGGATTAACGACTTGCTTCTGAAAGCTGATACCCAAACAGAGGGCTTTCTTTCCAGAAGGGTGTCCTAACCCCAGTCACACGTCTGCTAATTTGGCCTTTCTCTTAATCTCAGAAGAACTTGCTGAACAGAAGTGAAACTATGCACTTGCTAATGGCTCACGCTCTGCAAACTCCCCTCTCTCCCCGAGAGTGTCTGGTGTGCAAAGCTGAGCTGGAACAAAGATACACTAATTATTCCCCATTAATTTGTCTGCTTGAATGGTCCTAAATACCAGAGTGATTAATTAGCGCAAGGCAGCCGGGGCAGGATGTCACACCCTTCTCTGCGTTTAAGTGTCGGCAAGGTTGTGCTCAAGTGTTGACAACAGCATATCTTTAATTTTCTCCAAGAAGAAAAGTTTAGTCAGTACAATTAATTTGAGCTTGGCTGGCTTGCAGGAATAAATGTAACATGTGGAATGATATTACTGGTGTATAGGCATTTTTTTTTTTTCCTCCTTAGGGTACAGTAAAACTTTTTTGGCAACTCAGTTATTGAATAGTGTATTTCTATAATTGTTTCAATTTGGCTTAATTACTTTTGTGCATTTTGCAGCAAAAAACATGGATCATAAAATAGTAAGAAATTATTATTCATAAAAGGCTGGGATGGCTATAGATGAATGTGTAGATAAGAATTAGAAACAGATAAAGAATGGCATTAAATTTGGTATCCTTTTAACTATGCGATTTTCTCTCGTGAATTGAAATGTACATCAGTGCTATCAAAAATAATGTGAGACCACTTAACCCCTAGAAGATACAAATCAATTTATTCAAAGCTATGTAACAGGAAAGTTTATTTGGCCTGATTTTGGGGGGAGGAAGGCTTTGCTGAGATCTTCAGTTTTCTGATTTCTTGATTAGTCTTCTGACTAGCAACATCTATAAATCAGTTGAAAAGAAAAACAGTATAACAAGGGATGTTTAACACTTTCATTGTATTCCCTTCTTTTTCATAATTTTGTTTGTCAGAGTGCTTTCTTTAGGAAAAAAGATTAACTCCATTCTAAAACAATTATATACTATTTAGAAAAATAAAATGAGTCAAAGTAGCTGCTGCTTATACTATTTGCCCTCTTTTTAAGATCGAACTACAAATATAATTCGGGAATAGAAACAAAATACCAAATAATTGGGAAGTAGTGTATTTCATTTGTTGCATTATATTTCCTTGCTGTTACTGAAATTTTCAATTAATTCATTTTGCTATGGGCATGCTGTTTTGTTTTGTTTTGTTTTCAAACAGTGGAAAGAGAAAAAAAAAAAAAAATCAGAGTGCCATGCAGCCGGCAGCATGGATGTTCTCATCTTTTCTTTCTCAGTCTTCCTCAAGCTCTATACAGGCCCAAAAGGCTATTCAGCAGCAGGGGTGGGAGCGCCGAGGGAGGGAAGGGGTCACCTCTCCCATCTCTCCATGTATCTCATTGTTCCTCACTTGTCAATGTATTTCCCACACACCATCTCCGGCCGCTCCGCGCCTCATCCCGGCGGCTGGTTCCATGACCTCCACGACATTATTCTCTTTTCCTCCACTCCCCACATCTACACTTTTGTTTTCTTTTTTGCTTTTTCCCAGACTGTGGTTGCTATAAGACCATCATCCCGGCTATAAAGGTTGTAGAAAATACTTGTTGGAACAACTAAGTGCAAAACAAAAGTTTCTCAGCGCAGCGATCCCGGGCTCCTACTGCACCTTATTCTCTCCTTCCCTCTCTTCTTTCACCTCCAATTTCTCCGCAGGTTTTCACGGTGTCTATTCGCTTTTCATTGAAGCAGCATGCGTCGTGAAAAAAGCACAGTCTCTGGGCTGGAATCTCAGTTTTACTACTCATTAATTGTGCAATTTAAAGCAAAAAAAAAAAAAAATCACTTAACCTTTTGAGCCTCATTTGCAAAATAGGATTATTAATATTTGCTCCACGGAGATGTAATTGAAATAAGAAATCTGACTCCTCATCCACTCTGTTTAGCAGTCTGTTACTCTAGGTAAAGCAAAGGAAACTATTTTCTTGTTTTATAGTTTATTAAATATTTGCCATACTTGCCACATCTATGGCAGGGCATAAAATTATTGGCAATATTTACACTCAGTTGAAATGATGTAAGTTCCATTTGTGGGTTTTGCTACTTTTCTGCTGCCTCAAGAGCAGATAAACTGGAAACAGTTGGAATGGTGTTGAGCCTCTTTATATCAAAAGGGAAAAGTGCTTTCACTGAAATTTCTCACTTTAACTTTGAGACATGATTGTATCTTTGAAGAGAGAAGAGCCACTAAAAAGCTGTGATAGTCAAAGCTAAATACCATCAATTTCTGCTTCCCACGTCAGAAGATGGAATCTGGTTCCCCTCTTCTTGAATCTTGCCTGGACTTAGTGACTTGCCTTTTTCTATAGAATGCTACAAAGTGAGGTCCTGGGATTTTCAAACTAAGGCATAAGAAGCTTTGCAGTTTCCCCTGGGTTGCTTGTATGCTTGCGCTGATGATGCTTCCTCCACGAATCTGTAAGAAGCTACGTGGAGAGGCCATATGTTGATGCTCTGGTCAGTAGCTCTAGCTGAGCTCCCATGTGACATCGAGCAGGAACCCACCACCATCTTGGATGTTTAGCCCAATCAAACCTTCAGGGAACACCAGCACCAGTCACCATTTGTTTACAACCCCATGAGAAAGCCCAATTGAAAAATCATCCTGATTTTTCTGTGTTCACTTCATTCACAGACATGTGAGAGATGATACTAAATGTTGCTTTAAGCCACTAAGAGTGGGGATGATTTGCTATATAGGCAGACTAATGAAACAACAAGACTGCATATTTGCATAATTTAAACATGGTACATCATAGTGGCAAACCAAGGGGATACAGCTAGAACTTGAATAATTGAGGGAGGAATTGTATTTGTGTGTATCAGCTGGCTTCATTCATTCATCCATCCATCACTTGCTACCATGAGCCATGGTTTTTGTTTGATACATACACTTTTATAAACAAAAGTTTATTTAAAAAAGTATATAAACATTAGTTCCCTGATGTATATTGCTTTAGAAATGTGCATCACCAAAATACTTTTTATAAATTAAAGGGCAGGTTAAAAACGTACATCTTTAAAAAAAACCATTATAGATCATTTTAAGAAATGAGGTGAGATACCAGATTTTGTGTTGTAACGATTTATCCTTAACTCTAAATTACCCTGATTCTTAAGGACAAAATACCCCTGAACAGAGGTTATAGTTTTGTCCATGTTTGTAAATAAAGAATGTGAGAAGTAGAGTGGAAAACTCTGACTCGTTGTTCAGACAATGGCACTTATTTCCCCCACAATTCCTTGATAAAATCATCCTAATAGTGGTGGCATTAGTCTTGATCTTTCAGAAAGATCAGTGCGAATACCATCTTACATGCTATGGACAACACTGGTCACACAAATCACATCTTTTGGGAGAGAGGAAGATGAAAACAATTTAATTTATAGACTTGACTTTTCCAGAAAATACACATTTTTTTCTTTTGCTTTTTGCCTTTGGCCTTCCTTGACAGTTCCATCTGCTTTTCTTTATCACCTTTGTGGGCTTGTTCCCGGCTGGACCTTAAGTTGCAAAGCTCAAAGAGTGGAAATAGTTTATCAAAACAGCTTGTGTATCTTATAAAGTGAAAGTGACATAGGATGGAATGTTCAGTATTTGGGACAACAAGCAGCTTGTTATCTCTAAAGCAATGACACACCTCCCCTCCCCTTGTTTCACTTTAATAAGAACTCTGTACTTAGAGCCCAGGACAGGAAGGGAAGTAGGTAATTTTGCTTTTTAAAAATAAATAAAATTTTAAAAGCCCATGCTGAAAGAAGCCGTGAGCAATGTAGATGGTAATTGTGCTAAGCGTAACCAGCCAGATCTCTTGAACCCTAACTAACATTCAGGAATTCCTTCCCCATTGTCTCCCAACTGTTAACATTGTTACAATGTAGAGGGCATAACCCAAGTAATGAAACATTTTCCCTCTTCCAGCAGAGGATAGTTTTGAAAAACACTTATTTTCTTCTGTCCACTGAGAGGTTTTCTGAAACAATGTTTTAATCTCTACCATCATATTGAAAGCAGTATTTGTGAACTTTTATTCACCTATAACATCTAAATGTAAAGTCTTAATTTTACTATCGGAGACTCTCAAATATCACTCCAAGGTCCGATGCCAGGAAGTTACATTGAAATCACCTGGAGAGTGTGTTCAAAATCCCAACCTGAGACGGACCCCACGTTGCAGGAATGGGACCTGTGAGTTTGCATGTGTTCTCATCTACCATCATGAGCAGCCGTGCCCAAGTTTTGTTCTGTGGAACTGCAGTCCCTTGAGATGCTCTATGAAAAGAACATTCTGTCTTACAGATTCACAATCCATGTGATCATACTGAAGTCTTAAAGTTATTTAGCCTCGCATAGCCGGATATTTCCAGACTTTCTGGACCTTCAAAATATTTTTTAACAGAGTGTTTCATGGAGCACACTTTGAGAAAAGGGAGTTTAGAGGAATGCTGTGATGCCCCTTCCATGAAAATTAAGCAAAACAAAACTTCCTTTGCTTTTGCAAATTTTTTTCTCATATACTCGTATAATATTTTCTGTAAGCTAAATATTTTTCCTCTTTCCAATTGCTCAGCATCTGTTGTTAACTTATATATGTTTTCTAATAATATTTGAAAATTAGAAACTACCTTAAAATTATGTGTGCCCGAAATGCCCAGTTTTTTCCAAGGAACGTGTGTATTACTCATGACTTCAAAGGTTTAATTCTAAGAATTTACAAAAGTATAATCAAAATATTCTGC
Organism: Ursus maritimus; assembly: GCF_017311325.1. NCBI lineage: Eukaryota > Metazoa > Chordata > Mammalia > Carnivora > Ursidae > Ursus > Ursus maritimus. Next base: position 10,727,707 of record NW_024423675.1, read on the forward strand.
TATAGAGTCACTGGAACAACTCTCCATATCCCGGCTTGTATTTTAATTAGTTGTGGTCGTGATTTTCTTTCACTGGACTCCAGGCTACTTGAGGGAAAAGGCTATATCTGGCTCACCTTGCCATGTTCAAAAATCTTTGCTGAATTGTGTTCATTTCTGAAACCAGGTTTCTCTGGGCTTGTGATATCAATATACAGGCGCTGCTCAATGTTCTGAGTTAGTAGTTCACTGACTTTGTCAGGTTTCTGTGTTTTACTTTGTTTTTTAAAGATAATTGACATTTCATCCTCAATTTGTATTTTGGAAGCATCACTAACCAACATTAGCTCATTATCCACTTTGGCACCAAAACCCAATCTGTCATCTTTTTTATAAGCTCCTTGAGGACAGGGTTTATATATCTTTCTCGTAAACCTGCAATACTGTTTTGTACAGTAGCATTCGAGAAGCAGTTGTGGAGTGGATATAAATAACCAAAAGGAAAATATGTTGAACAACCTGTGACCATTATGACTTCCTCAATAAAATGTTTTTCTAAAAATCAGAATCCCAGACTTGATGTTTATGGCAACATATGTGTCAACCTGGGGCTGCTTTTTATCCAGTAAATGGATTTCCCCTCTTTGCTTTCTCTGTCCCTTGCTCTTGTTCCTGTTCATATCCCAAACTCTGAATATTCAGTTTATGCAGTTAAAAGTTAAATTTCAAAGATAATGAATTTCAAAGTGGGTGTTTTATTAACTGCAGCAATAAACAAGTGAGAGTTACATTACACGGTGACAAAAGTTCTTCAGCTTCCATGGGCCCTTGTGTTCCCAGATGAAGAGCCAAATGGAAATGTTTAATAAAACATGTGTGAGACTGCACAATAGAACAGTCCTTACATTTTACATCAAGCTGCATCAGGGTCACGGGAGGTGTTTTATTAGCACAGTCAACAATAATATCGTGATTTTTATTAGGAGGAAAAGATAGTGAGAGACTACTAATTATTTTTCAGCCTGAGGGACATTTTTTCTTGAAATGACTGTTAATTTGATCATTGTCGTGCAGTTCACAGATTTACATGAACTTATTTCACTGTGACACATGGTTAAGAACCAGACTAAGATTGTTGCTTTATTAATGGTTTTCAGTAAATGTATTCAAAAGTGCTAACTGTGTGGGTGTATGGATGATATTGATAGCACTTGGAAGGTTGAATCCTTTTGGAAGTAGCTAGCCTGAAGCCCTTTTCACATGATATTTTCTTTGTTCATGCAGTGAGATGTTAAGCCTACAAGAATGAAATAAAATCCCAGTGAAATAAGAATGGTGTTGTCTCAGATATTACCAAAGTGGCTTTTCTGCAAATGTTTTCTTTCTTGTTTTCCCCTTCCCACAAATAGGGCAGACTCTAAAGATATGAAAACACCAGTGATTTCTCAAAACACTTGCTTTGGCATAATCAACAGAATGCTGCACAATGTTTTTGTTGTTAAATGTTATAGAATAGGCGTAATCTACTAACACTTGAATTTAGAATTCTTGCAGAGCGTACTTTCTACAGCTAATTTAGTATGATTTTCTTTTTGATCTGGATGCATTATGCTAAACTGAAAACAAGAATCTTAAGTTAGTAGTGACCAGGTTCATTTTATTTTATCTATTTTTTTTTAACAAACGTCATTAATCTGGTCAAAAGTTTTACAGAAATCTTCTCCTGCCCTGATACCAAAAGACATTCCACATAAGACGTATTTTTAATGGTGGAAGTAGTCTTCGAAAAGGGCAAAAGTTTAATATGTAGAAGGAGAGAAAGTGTGATTCATTCTGCAGGGTTTTCTATTTAATTTAAAATTGACTTGTTCTAAATAATTTAATGCATTTAGAAAAAAATCCTGAATTGGACTCAGAAAATTGGCAGTTTTCTTGACATAAGAATCTTATTAATTTGAGGAAAAATCCGTTTCTTAAGGTAACAGATTTTTAAAGTGATATTACAAATATAAACGTGATTTGTAAGTTATAAAGTGTATCAAGATTTTAAGTTATTGTCATTATTAAATGAACCGTTAATATGTTGGCCATAAAGACCACTATCTTTAAATTAAACATTTTTAAGTGTTCAAAAACTATAGAAAATTTGGCAGATATGATCCGCACAACATGGATGCCGATTAAAAAATTAATGTTTATCCCATGGCAAATGTATACAATTCTTAAGGACATCTTCATTTTTAAAACTGCTTGATAGAACTGCTCTTAACTCTTACAAAAGGAAAATGAATTTGATAAAAAATGGAATTGAAACTTAAATTTAATTTTGCTGTAAGTGAAGGAAAAATATAGCATAGTATTCAAATACTGTCATTGGTCAAAAATAGTTAAATAGCATTCTGAGGAAATAATCCCAATTATATCTTTGTCTTTATTTAAAAGGGAAAAGTTTTCCCCCAAATGCAGTTTATATGTTTGAATTGATGAGCAAATTTTCTTTCAATATATGTTTATCCTTCGGGGAAATTACCTATAGGTAAAAGACAATTTTCCATGTGTTTATCACCAGTCATTAGTCAGTCTTCCTTTAAAAGCATATTAGCAATGCCATTTTGTGACATGGGAAATTTCCAAGAATTCCAAAATTCCAAGAATTCGAAAACACAATTATAGACTTTTGGGGCCTGCAGAGACCTTGAAAATCATTGACTCCATTTGTCAGATTATCAGCAGGATATGGGAAATTTCGCTTATTTATTTATTGTGCTTTCCCACAACTCCCTCTCAGCATTCCCAGAGCTTCACGTTGTTGCAATAGCTTGTAGTCAAGGAGGCAATGATGATGTTCATACTTGAGTGATGTCAGCCTCCCTAAAAAGGGTGACCCCCAAATTCTGAGTCTTCGTGAGCCCCTGTGCACAATACTGGGCCACATCTGGCCATGGATAGTTCCAGATGTAATTGGTACTCTTATCCAGAAAGAATTTTGATTGGGAATATCTTGAAATCACTTCAATTATCTCTGAGAAATCTCACAATAAATTAGATGTATATTAAGTTTAAAGGTCAACTAAAGGTCTCACCAAAGATGTTTCAATAAAGAAAAGTCTATCTTGTGCATAGTGATTAGGCTAACAAGTAGTCCTAATTATATTGTGTGTCCTGTGTTACATTAGTGTAAAAGAGAACTTTAAGTCACCCATTGCTGATGCTAACAAATGCTTTGTTAGTCAGGGCCATTTGTCACCAAGAAGCCTGACTGTTGCAAAAAGCAAAGAAAAGTATTGGCCAAGTCTCTGAACCATATTATAAATTAAGACACAGATCAAAACCAAAACCAAACACTCTAAGATAAAAACTCATCACATTAGAGTTTGCATTTCCTCCACATTGTTCCTTATATTTCTTTATCATTTAGTTCATATATACAATTTAGAAACAAGTTTGGGTGCTTTAAAAACTTCTTAGTCTTTTCATTTACAGAGGAGAGAATTAAAAATTTATGTTAAGAATTAAGCTATTGGGGCACCTGGGTGACTCAGTAGGTTAAGCATCCTGCTCTTGATTTCAGCTCAGGTCATGATCTCAGGGTCCTGAGATCTAGCCCCAAGTTGACTCCCTGAGCAGGGAGTCCACTTGAGATTCTCTCTCGCTCCTTCTTCCCCTCCCTGTGCCCCTGCCCCCACCCCCCACTCATGCCTGTGCGCACTCTCTCTCTCTCTCATAAATAAATAAATCTTAAAAAAAAGAATTAAAGAAGCTAATACTACCTAAAACATGTATGTAGGTTTTTTAAAAAAGGTTTTATTTATTTATTTGAGAGAGAGAACACGAAGAGGAGGAGGGGTACAGGGAGTGGGAGAAGCAGACTCCCTGCTGAGCAGGGAGCCCAACACACACTCAATCCCAGGACTTTGGGATCATGACCTGAGCTGAAGGCAGATCCTTAACCAACTGAACCACCAAAGCGCCCCACGTACGTATTTTTGATCCCCATTTTATAATCACAACCACTCATGAGTAAAACCTACAAACACTACCACTCTTCTAAAACAACTTTCATTTCCCTGTGACAATTGCAGGAACAATTCTTTCCTGGCATCAGGTTGCAGGGTGCTTTTATCTTGAATATCTAGATGAGCAACAAGAGATAGGTGATCATAATAAGAATAATAACAAAGCCTTTGCTTTGTACTAGGTCCTGTGCTCAGTAATTTACATGCATTGTTATATTGCATGACACAGACAATACAATGAAAGACTAGAAAATGCTTCTTGAAAATCTGGAAACTTTAATTGCATTCAGTGTGTTGGTAGTTAATATTTTGACCGGCACATTTTTTCTTTTGAACCCATGCAAACTTAGGCAACATATATTCAGAATGGTTCTACTGAAGACTCAGTTGGCCATTAATTCAGTCTTCCTCTTGGAGGATTTCCTGCACTTGGATAAGGAGCAGTGAGAGCAGCTTATGTAAATTGCTAGAGGAGGAAAGTCGACAGGCAATGAAGACAGGAACAAGAGTCTCAACTCTGCTCCAGAAGAGTAGCTAGAAAAGAGAAGTGCTGGAGGGGACACAATAGCAAAAAGGCAGAAAAGAGCCAGAGTCTTTTTGGTGAAACAATCAGAGCACCAGGAACTACAATATACTGCACTCTGGGAGCATGTTCTCCCATTGCTATATCCTTACTGGAATATAGATTAAGAAGTATATGATAACATGCTATTTCAGCTATGCTGAGAGTCCTTCCTGTATTTCTTTAAGTTACATTTCTGTAAGGCTATATCAGTGGTTCGTGGTCATTTGCTCCTATGTGTGGAAAGCAATAGCTATGAAAGGTAGACTCGTTCGGTTGTGTTATAGCAGCAATGCAAGTATGAGCAGCATTGCCTTGGTATGAAGTATGTTGTTAAATGGTAAATAACTTTTATCAGTCTGGAATAAATAAAGGGCATACTTCCATCATTTTATATAATGGCCCAATTCTGGCAAGTTCCTATTATGTTAAAATTATACAAATAACAGCTTAGGTTTCTTTAAAAAATTGATTTAGGTTCTAGGCACCATTCACAGCTTTATAAGTACCTAAAAAAATTGTGCAGGACTTGGGGCTATTTTTTGCGTGATATCTAGCTTCCATACTTTGTACTCAATGAAATGCCAAATGTGCCTCAATCAGTGTGATGACCAAAAATTGCCTCCATGAATTTCCATTATCACTCTTGGTATGACAATGAAATTTCTGACCTTTACGACCCAGGTACTCTGGCCTATTTGAAAGGATAGCTGGTTCTCTTCACAAAAACAGGAATTTTCCTTTCCATATGCATTAAGATACAGTTTCTTTTAGTGATCTTATTTGCCTTTCAGCCAACTTTGTCCAAACACTTGATAGCTTTTGTAATGTTAAAAGCTCAGAAAAAAGCTTGTGATAAATTCACTGGCTGATGTGGTATTTGGTTTTTTTAAACAAACTTAATCATCCCAAGGCTCCATTCCTATACCCATCCACTTACCCCTCACTTTCTTCTGCATAAAGAATTATTTGTTACAAATTGGTGACAAAGCAAAGAAGACAACTTTAGTTATGTTTTACAGGAAACATTCCAGGAGAATTCTGTTCAAATGTCTCTGTGAAGGCTAAATCCAGGGGTGTGACACAGTTCCCTCTGAGCATGAAGATGCTCTGTAATGCACATTCCTTCCTCTGTTTGGTTTTCTAGTTCTTTCTGAAGGCTTGCCATTACCTCAGTGGAAATTCCTAGTATCAGATTAGTAGGGTTCCCTTACTCTGGGCTATATTTTCAGTCAATTATCTTGAATGGTGAAAATTCTATGTAGAGGAACATCCTTGGGTAAGTATTCCTGTTAAATTCCTTGAAATAACCCTATCTTCTGGAAGTTTCTACTATAGTAAGCTTCTATTATAAACATTCTATAAAATTTTGCTCATTTAACAAGCACTTGTTGAGCAGGTGATATGAGCCTTGAACTAGGGCAGGCACTTCTTAAAACCTTTTCTTGAGGGACTAAATAATAAAATATAATTTCAAGTTGAGTATTGTAGTAGCAATTATAACTAAAAACTAATACATTAATTCATAACTATTATAATATTTATTTCTATACATTTTATAATACAGATAATACAAGAATATAAAGTAATATAATAGAGAGGGCAGGCCAGGTGGACTCGAAAGTTCCAGGGTACTGAGATGTGTCCTAGGTGACTGCTAGACAGCAAAACTCAAGCATCCCTAGTTTATTTTTGTTGGCCTAAAGAATCTGGCTGAGGCAGACTGATTTGAACATCCAGAACATTGCAAACAGATAGTCTAGATACACTTCTATGAGCCTACAGCAAATATATTTTGAATAATTTATTTCCTGATCACGAAAACTCCAGTGAAAAAGGAAAATTGACATCTTGCCCTGCCTTCACTATGACTCAGCATAGCATAGCTCAGTTGGAATGAAAACAAAGCATACAAACAAACAAACAAAAACAAACACCTTCGCATGACGGGATAAAGTAAAACAAACAAAATAGGAACCTCTGTCTAGCACTAGTCCTCTAAATCAATAGACTTTAGTCCTTTCCCCAAAGTGGCCAACTTCCCAGCTAACAAAATTAATCCTGACTTTGCAGTACAGACACCTACAGATAGGTTAAGACTCTTGAAAGTAAGATAATCATTTGAGAAAACAACTTTTTTTTATTTTTAAATTTTTTGTTACATTATGTTAATCACCATACAGTACATCATTAGTTTTTGATGTAGTGTTCCATGATTCATTGTTTGCGTATAACACCTAGTGCTCCATGGAGAAAACAACTGTTTTTCTTCCACCTTGGTAACCTTGCGTTTGGGTGTTTGTTTCCCTTTGCACATCTGTTTCAAACTGTGCTCAAGGAGCCAGTATTTCAGAAGACTCCCTTGTAAATGCTTTGCTTTTGCAAGTAAATATGGTTTTTGAAAACAGTTTTTTCTCTGCATTTTCCTTGGACACTCACTTTGTGACATACGTTCAAAGAGAGAGCATTAACTTATAACAAATAAGGATAACAAACTTTGTGTACCCTTACTATGAATTCTACACTCCTTAAGGAGGACTAAGCATTTAAACCCGCTTTCTAAAGTGGATTTCAGTTTATTTAAATCTTTTGAAACATGTAATAAAATGTTCTTTTCCATATATTTAGGCAGATACAGAAAATTATGTCAAATTCAATAATTTCATCATTTGCTTACTTATTCAATAAACACCAAATATCTATTATGTGCCGGACACTATTTCAATCACTGAAGATGAAGGAATGAACAAAACAGACACAGTCCCTGTCCCCAGGGGGCTCACATTCTAACAAACTATTAATATATTATAAATTACATGTAATATTCAAGATAATGGATTTTATACAGTTCAAACATGGCTAAGCAATTGGGGTTGGATTCCATTCAGAATTTATTATCCTCCTATTTTCATGTATTTTTGGAGAATTTTTGTATCATTAATATTTACTATCCATTAAAGGCAAACTCTGAAGTAGAGGCTCTATGACTCAAAGAGGAGAAACCCTTAGTGTTCCCCTTTGAATGTGATGACCGTTCAGATGGCTTATACTTATTGTAAAATCTTCACATTTTGAGAGAAGATTAAAATATGGAACAGTCTGGCACTGAAAGTCAATAACAAATTAGTTAACAAAATTTCATGAAAAAGTTTTCGACATTAGAGTATCTCCATCCATTCCATTAAAACAAATGTTAATGCAGCTATTCAAAATATCGAGGAAATGACTTGCTCACTGAGTGAATTTGGCTCCGTATTTATGCAGAGATCATTGCAAACGCCATTTCTATTTGGGGAGATAAGAAAGAAAACTAATGCGATGATAGCCACAACCGCCATCACTATGAGATTTATGAACGTTGTGAGTGGATATACTTAAAGTATGGCAGCAGTCTTTGGAGAGGCACAGTTTCCGGAGAAAGAAAAGCAAAGTGATTAGTATTGGCCTTCCTAAATGTTATTAATACAGAAGTGAAGCTGATTTAAACGTTCTCTCTGTATGCTCATAAGATCTCCGTGGCACAGAGCATACATGTGCCCATGTGAAGATTCTCTTTGCTCTTTAGCTGCCTAGAACCCCCAGTTCACATCATTCCTTTTGAAGTTATGGAACTTGGGGTGCCATCTACAGGGTCATTAAAACGTTGTTCTGGATGTCATTTGTCTTAATGGCTTTTGTCATTTGTTTCTGATTCTTCTTTCCTATCCCAATAGGGAATCAGATGAGGGTGACTCTGGTATTCTGATGGAATGCTCAGTGAGATCAGAGCCAAGTTGTTGGAGATGCCAGTAGAGTCCGGGGGAGTTTGAGGTATCCTGCAGGGCTTGTGAGGAGGGTGCTGGAGTTTACAGCTTGTTGTGGATTGCATCCTGGATCGTTTGCTGAGTGCTTTGGAATGCCTGAGGTGAAAATTACAGCAATTTTAGGAGTCTGACACACTTTCCAGCTGATAGCACTAAAAACATGACTTGTTGCCTCCTCTCCCTTCCTTGTTTGCTTCTTTGAATGAAGATGGCAGAAATGCGCTGTATGAACTATTACCCATTATGTGAATTTTTATGAATTAAACTAATTTATCTTTTAAAAACCCATTAATATTTTCTTTCTCTGTAAGCAACTTATACAATGGAGCAAATCCACAATATTTGTCAAAGTTATTAGAGCCCTGGGTTTTTAATTACTGGTTTGAACCCCAGCCCTTTTGGTTAAATGCAGACTGCATATTGAAAGGAAAAAAAAGGAAAAAAGAAATAATAGGTTATGCAGTATACAAAGGGACATCAGTGACCCATCCTCATCTAAGACAACATTCAAAGTAATGATAGTTGCTGTGCACCCCGTATCCCTTATATTGTGTTTTATTTGGGGGGAGAAGGGCTCTGATGTACTCAACCAGTACAATAATTGCAACTTCAGATGATGATTTTCCTTAAAATTAAAATACTGAAGAATGCGAAGTTGCATGCGTAAATAATGGAATGTGTTTATGTACAAGCTAAAACTTTATCCTATACTAAAATTTTACGTGCATTTCTCCTTAGAATTAAATTATATGCCTGAAAAGAGGTGATCTTACTCTCATTTTTATTACTTCTATCACATTACAGAATTGGATTTGTCAGAATTTACTGTTAGGAATTTGAAGTTGTTTTTTCAACCTATATGAAATTTGATTACTATTTTGTAGAAAAGGAATAAATAAATTATATATTTTTCTCTCCTAGAATTTTAGAATTTATGAAAAACTCAAAACAAGTATGAAGCACCTATTACAAAATGAGTCAAATTTGAGGGTGCATTAAGCCATTTGTATGGACAGTTTCATGCAATGCTCAAAATGTTAGATGTGAATTACATTTGTGATTCTCGTATCAGAGTCTATATGCTAGTTTGAATGCCTCCACATGTCAAGGACTGGTTATTTACTCCACTCTTATGATTCTTCAACAACATAATAAGATAAATAGTAAATGCTTTATCAGTGAATCTAAGCATACCTAATAAAGGCCATATGGTGTTTAAATTAATAAAAGATAACATTTAATATCAAATATCTTTAGTTGTAAGTTACAAGGGAGTTGAATAAGCTTAATTCAGCTGTGAAAAATAATATAGCTCTGTTCTAGTTCTCAAAATTTCATATTTCTTATATGCATGATTATGTCAAAGAAGTTTAATGAATGCATATCTTTACTTATAATAAATAAGTGTTCTTACCCCTTTCTACTAGGACTGTAGTTCTGCATCTCTTAACTCTAATTGTGCTCTTTGCTTTCCCAGCAGTCTGCCATCCCTCAGCTCCTCCTTTCCACATCCCTTCTAGATATCTTAATACTACTAGGAATCTTAAACAGCCCTTAGCAATCACATCATAAATCTAGGATTGCAATCTAAACCTAATTGTTCTCATGTTGTCAAATAAGAGTGACCAGAAAGGACGTCTGTGACTAAAACTGCCACTTGATACAGCTCTCGGTACAGTTGAAAACCTTATTTCATAAAAATCTCAGTACAAAGAACAAAATGCAACTTTGCAATTATTTGCATAGAAGTTACCACTTAAAATGAGCACCGATACCTGTGACATTTGGGCTGTCTAGACAAAGGTTGTTTACCCAAACCAAATCCATGAAAGGTATGTCTCACACTGTTAGCTAAATCCTACTAAAAATATTCATATTGAGTCCAGCCTGCCCTGGTGCCTAACTCCATGGCATAAATTAAGGTTCAGAGAAAGTCTCTTAACTCTTTCAGATCATTAGAACAGTATTCATAAAGAGCAATTCAAGTGATCATGGGATTAATCTGAAATGCAAACATCTGCATGTTAAGGTTTATTTATCACTGCAAGTTTTCATCTACATTGAAGATGTGAAATGTAACATTTGAAAAGAGAGCCACAAAAACTGGGTGTCTACTAAAACAAAGCAGAATAAGATTGTGTGTTATGTGTGCGGGATAGTTTGGGTAGAATCAAAAGTGTGTGAGGTTTAACCTATAGAAGTGGTTTATAGATGAAACAGGAGGTGATCACAGCAAAATAGTAACAACAAGCAGTATATAAGGAGTAAGCAGGACTTCACATCTACTCCGAGATGTTATTATGTCTTCTAAATACTTAGGTCGACTTCCTTTATGAAACTTTAAAATTAGACTTCAATTTGTGATTTTTTTCATTTTCTTGTTTTAGTTTTTTTTTTTTTTACTTTTTTTTGTCTCAAGTTCCACAGACCAGTTCCCTAGCTCTTATTTTGTAGTCATTGCACCTTACGTAAGATATAACGTAAGTCATTATTTTTTTCTGAGAATGCAGACTAAAACAGATAGAGCCTAAAACTCTTCCATCAAAGTTAGGAAAGGCTACCAAATTATCAATGAATTTAGTGCCAGAGGTATTAGTGCTTAAAATCCCATCATTTGACAAAAATGTAGTGACAGCCGAATAAACTGGGCTTGAGAATCTATGTAATCTGATTGTTCTTTCGTGGTCACTTTGACTTTCTTGCTACTCAAGTCATTGCCTTTATTTAAAATATTTTAAAACTGCATTTCTTCCTCCTCACCCTGGACTTCTGGGATTATCTCTTCAAATCAGAGCATGCACTGGTGTAGCCTGCTCCTTATCTATCCAGACTCAACCAGAAATAACAACTTCTTGAAAAATATTTGGGGAGAGTGACTGTAATCATTATTGGTTTGGTTTTTGTTAACCTTTATTTTTTGTTTAAGGAAGATTAAGTCAATCCACCTGGAGTTTAATACTGTATGTTACTATAGTAACTTTATAGCCTGTTTGGCTGTGACAAAGGGGCTTCATCTCATCCATTTCATGCTCCTGTGTCGACCTACTCCCTCCCAGTGTTTTATTATATCTGTCTTTAAGGGTATCTGCGGGAGCCACAGCTGCTGTGCTTTTGTAACAGAAAGCAGCTTTCACTGTGTGAAATGCTCAGCTCTAAGAGGTCTTACAGGCTGATAGCATTATTGAATTTCAAAGCAAAGACAAACAACATTAAATTGTTTAAAGCTAATATTCATGTTTTCCTGCATATGGTGTATTTTTCTAGAAACATTGTATAATCTATTTTTCTAGAGAAAGTATATAATTGCTATCTAATGGTGTTATGAATGAAGGCATAGGGAAAAGTCTTAAGGTAATATAATTGAAAAAACAAACCCAAAATATATTCGGGTCAGAAAATATACCAATTTGATATGCAGTCTTTTAAAGGGGAGATTTTTGTTCTAATCAAGTAATTTGATTGCTTGATTTAAAAAAATTATAGATATCTAAATGTTGTTTACTGAGTAATTTCTGAAAATGCTCTTATAATCTCTATATAGATGCTGATTCATTCACTTCTGCAAAACTTTGCCTATTTATGTTGTATTCTTAAACCAAGTCTCTTGATCTCTTTTAAGGAAATGTGTTAGACTCTGTTATCTGCAAAGATAAAACATTAGTGTTTGTAAGGGCAGAATTAAATATGATTTTAGTGTACTCAGAAATTATTTAAATGAATGTACTGAGAAGATGCTTTTGATAATAGTTCTGTTTTACAGTTTCATCTCAATTTAGCCAAAGCACCTGCCCAAACTTGAAACTTCAAAATACTCCTCCTCCCAGAGTGGTCCAGTATTTATTTGCCTCTGTTCCATAAAAGGCAACTTTGGTGAGATTCTTTTCCAGAATATCTATGCAGTGATTTTCCAGTTGTGTTAATTGTTGTGTTGGAAAAGTGGTGAAAGCTCAGTGTGATCTTGTTAACTTGCTAAGCATCTGGTCAGCAGGGTGGTTCAGTTCCAGCGAGGCTCTTGACACCTTTGCCAAGGGTTACTGATCCCTCACACACCCCAGCTGAGGCAGATTGCTGTAGCTGGGCTTCACATCCATGGCTAGCCTGTAGTTAGGGGGAAGAAAAAAACCACACAACAAACAAATGATTGACAGCCCACACCTCCTGGGCCCTTCTTACTACCAGACACAACATCTGCTATGCCCTGTGGAGCAGTGAACCAACACACACCGAGAGAGAACTGTTTCTAGTATTGTCAGAGTGGATTTTGTTTAACCCTTTGTAGTTACTCTCTGGAGAAAAGTGTGAGATGACTTTTCTTTGGGGGTGAGGTTGGAAGTAAATGTAGATTTGGGAGGAGATTAGAATGGCTCACTCTAAAAGGAATTGTACTTAATAAAATACTACAAAAATGACAGAAAGGGGAAATGCCTAGAAATAACCTCATTGTGGTGCTTTTTTATGGTCAAGTGAAAGATTTGTCATATTCTCTCCCATTGCTATGTCAGAATCAGGGAAACAGAACTTGTGCAGAGTAACTAATTAGTGGCAAGTGGTTTTGATTTTGGTTTTCATTCACACAGTCTTCTCAAGCATATAAGATTTTCATTCCATCTAGATTTATAAAAATTATTCTCAAAAATTTGAAAGAGATGAGGAAAGAGCCAGTGTATTTGTTAAGTAGATAGAAAAGTCACAATGTGTCCATGCCAAAGCTTTTATAAGACAAAAGTACTGTGTATCTAATATTCTGTGACTTCTGAAGTTACAATACTAAAATATGGGAGTCTATATATCATTTTAGAAAACGTGTTTTTTTGTTATTGCCAACTCAACTACCCTGCTGATAGAATACGAAATCCTGTACTTGATAATAAATATGGTTCATTAAAAATGCATCAAGAAGCTTTTGTAGACTGTCAGCAATGTATAGGAGCATTTAAAGGTTTCCCAAAGCAATTTCCAGGTTAGAATTGTTTTGACATCTTTTGAAGGGCTCATTTTTGTGTCTGGATATTTTAAGATATCTTCTGTAACAATTTTTCACACCTTGGGCATATTAGTAAAAAAGGTAAAGAATAGGGGACAATGTTGAAGTAAAATCATCTAATTTCCCTACGTATGTGTTCTTTGATACTTACATGAATAAAAATTGGGACACAGAGCTACTGTATTAAAACAATACTGCGATGGATCTAAGAGTAATTTAACACATTTCACTTGGGCCAGTATTTGTCAGACTAGCTCTCCATCATAATGACATACATCAAGGCTAATACTTAATAGCCATAATATCTCTGTTTACAGTGCTTTAAGGACAAGCTATGCTACAGTAGAGCTAGTAGCATTTTTGTTACGGCTTTATTACAGCAATGTAATTAGCAATATTATTATTGTTATGCATTACTTTTGCCTTTTGTCAGCATGATGTTACTCCCACATAATTCACCCAATATCATGAAAACAAAGAAATTATTACTTGAGTTGTATGATATTATCATACTGTTATCCTCACAGTTATATTATTGAATGAGTGTGAACATATCTGTTATTTAAGATCCATTTGTTTTAAACAAACTTGTTCTCTTGCCAAAAGTTTTAGCCAAAGACAGACTATTTTTCTAATAATCAAAATTTAAAGATACTTATATCCAGACAATTTAAGAAATATTTTTTTCCTTTTTTCCACTATTTTGAAATTTAATTATGTGCCATATTTGTGTGTGTTTATTGCTTAATTCTGTTTCATTGATTTATTAATCTATTGCTATTGCAGGCCACAGAATTCTCATTATTATTGCTTTGCATTATATCTAAATATATGTTTAGAAAATACCTTAGTTTTGTTCCTTTTCATTATTTTTTCTTGGCTATTTGTGCACAATTTTCCATAAATATACAAAAAGGGAAAATAAAAACAAATTTAGGTGAAATAGTTTGGGAATTTGTATATGTGAATCAATTATATAGTCTCTGGGAAGAGAGAGAATGTAGCTCATTCGCAGCCAGCATGATTAGCCATTACTCATGTCTACCATTTTACTCTGTGTGTTTTATCTACCATGCATTCTGTATGCTTCCTTATCTCCTACTAGATTGACTGAATTTCATTTGGTCCCTAGTTTAATAGCTTTGTGTTCTATTTCTATTCTTTGAGCTGTTAATGCTTAATTTTCAAAACATGAATTTAAACATGTTTTTCTTAAAAGGTCAAGAGTTTATTATTATTTTTCTCCACCTTTCTCTTTCCCTCCCTCTTTCTGACCCCCTTGACTTGCCCTTATGTCATTTGTACCTCTTATCTTGAATTTTATTTTTAGATTAGTATTAAAAACATTTCTTCCTTTCTTGGAAGGAAATTATTGATAAAGTGTTTTACTCCATTCTGCTTAATATTTTCATTGGTTAATGTCTTTTATTGTATTTGACATAATTCTCTACCTTGATCATTTAGCTCACTAATTTGCTTTTTACCAATGTGCAATTGCTAGCCTATTTTTTAAATATACAATTATATTTTTCGTATTAAAAACTGTTAACTTTTATTTGTAATGATCTATTTTTTTCCTCACGAATCTTATTTTCTACCTTATATTTCTACATATGTAAAATATACTTACTTTGAAGTTATTTTCTGACTCCTTTGTTAATTCCATTTCTTTGGAAAACAATTCACTTGTATTCTTTGTATTTTTTTCTCATGGGTTAATTACCCTCTGAGTTTATTTTTTGGTAGTATTTCATCTGTATCTGATTTTCTGGTGCAGTGGTATATTAGTTTTCTGTGACTGCTGTAACAACCACAAATTAGTGGCTTAAAACAACATAGATATATTGTCTTACAGTTCTACAGGTCTGAAGTCTAAAAGGGGTCTCACTAGGCTAAAATGAAGGTGTTGGGAGGGCTGCTTTGTTTTTGAAGGTTTTAGAAAGAATTTGCTTGTTTGCTATTTCCAGTTTCTAGAGGTTACCTGCATTCTTTTGCTCTTGGCCCCCTCCGTCTTTCTATCTTCAAACAGTGATACTGGGCTAAGTCCTTCCTCACCTGACATCTCTCTGGTTTTCTCTTCTGCTTTACTCTGCCTAAAATTTTTAAGGGCAAATCTGTATAATCTAGAATTATCTCCTTATTTTATTTTAAGTTCTGCTGCAATTCTATCTGCTACTTCAATTCTCCTTTGCCTTGTAATCTAGCATATTCACAGGCTCTGGCAATTAAGATGTGGGCATCTTTGAGGTGAGGGGTGTCTTTTATTCTGATTATCACAGTGCACTGGTGAACATATTCAAGTGGGGTCAGCCGCCTATTGGAGTGGCCTTAGCTAATGAGATTGACCTTGGTTGACCCTGTGAATTCTCATCTGTCTACTTTTTTTTGCAAAATCTCTCAGTATTAGGTCAACACAAAGTTTCTGTTTTTTGTTGTTTTTAAATGCAAAATATGTATCTATTTAATTTTCTTTCATGTTCTGAGTTTGAGGTGGAAGTAGTAAATTCTAACAGGTTTTCAAATATAACAATTAGAAGAATAAAAAGCAGAATTTATATGTGTAAACCACTAGATTAGGAAACAATAAATAGTTTATTTAGAAAGTACTGGGGAGGGGCGCCTGGGTGGCACAGTCGTTAAGCATCTGCCTTTGGCTCAGGGCGTGATCCCGGCGTTATGGGATCGAGCCCCGCATCAGGCTCCTCCGCTGTGAGCCTGCTTCTTCATCTCCCACTCCCGCTGCTTGTGTTCCCTCTCTTGCTGGCTGTCTCTATCTCTGTCAAATAAATAAATAAAATCTTTAAAAAAAAAAAAAAGAAAGTACTGGGGAAAAGGAAACAATAAGGAAGAATTAGAAAAAAAGATACTAAGACACAATCAGAGGACCAAATAAGTGGGTCATGAAAATATAAGTCAAAATTTAAATTATTGATAAAGATTTTCAAATTGAGTCAAAAATGATAAAAGAAAAGCATTTCTTTTGATAACACTAAGAGGAAATCACCTAAAACAATGTAGACAGCTAGGTTGTGATAAAAGGATTTAAAATGCTTCATAGATACAAAAAGAAAAGCAAAATATCACAATAATATCAAAAAAAGTTAAAGTAAGTAAAAAATGCTAAAAATAAAAAGATTAGGTTTTTAATGGGTAAGTTTATATGTTTTACTCAATAGAATTTCAGGATTTTATTTGTGATCTAATCAAGTTTGGTAATATTCCATTTTTTATTTAAGAATGTATATTGGGGGGGCGCCTGGGTGGCACAGCGGTTAAGCGTCTGCCTTCGGCCCAGGGCGTGATCCCGGCGTTATGGGATCAAGTCCCACATCAGGCTCCTCCGCTATGAGCCTGCTTCTTCCTCTCCCACTCCCCCTGCTTGTGTTCCCTCTCTCGCTGGCTGTCTCTATCTCTGTCAAATAAATAAATAAATTCTTTAAAAAAAAAAAAAAGAATGTATATTGGGGCCTGTGCAAATGAAAATTTTCTTGTTTTATATTAAATCAGACTTTATGTTATTCAGTAAAAGAAAACGAGAATTCAAAAGATCTTAATGATAAAGACTAGGAGTAATAGCGTACGAGATGATTTTACTGTACAAAATTTAATATATATCTTACATAAACAATGGAAAACTAACAAAATTGATTTAGGTCACAACCAGAACCTCAAATTCTACAAAACACAGACAGATCACATCCTCTGACCACACTCTAGTAAAAAAACAGAAGCATTAATATAAAATATTTAAGCAAAAACCTCTCTAACATTTATTTTTTTAAATTATCTATTATGAAACTCTTAAGGAAAGAAAAATGTAATTAGCTTTTAAAAATGAACAAAGATAGGAATATTTTTGTCATCACTTATAGAATATTGCCAAAGCTTACTCAAATGAATATCCATAACTGTGAATATTTTATCAAATAAAAACATGGAAATGAATAATTTAAACATTGAACATTAGAAAACAAGTACAAAACAATTATAAATAAAAAGTGTAGCAAAAGACACCAAGAATTAGAAAACCCCACAAATATAAAATTGTTCAGTCTAAGAACTTGTTTTATGCAAGGGAAATAGAATAGGAAGACTTTTAGAAAGTCCAAAACCCAAAATTTGGGGTAAGAAAGAGAATAAAATTTTAAAAATCAGCTTAAAAATTGTGAGTCTATTTGTATACATATTGTCTAATTAACTTGAAATTTTGCTATAATAGATTGTTTTTTAAAATATAAATGATCAAAGGCACCTGGGTGGCTCAGTCAGTTGAGTGCCTGACTCATGATTTCAGCTCAGGTTGTGATCTCAGGGTTGTGGGATGGAGCTCATGTTGGACCCATGCTCAGCAGGGAGTCTGCTTGGGATTCTCTCTCCTTCTCCCTCTCACCCTTCCCCCGACTCTCTCTCTCAAACAAAATAAATAAATCTTTAAAAATAAATAAATAAATAACCATATTTGACTAAATAAAACACAAAAATCCTGAAAAGAACCGAATTTTTCAAATAATTACCCCTAAAACTATGTACCAAACTCCCTCAGTTTTTCATATATGATAATTACTCTATTTTATTGTTAATATTATAGAGAAGCATGGAAGGATGCTTCATTAATGACACCAGAATTAATAATAATTACACAAATTGTAGACCTATATCTTTTATACAAATAATTTTTAAAAATCAATCAAATATGACCAGACCACAAAACTCTATGTTAAAAACAGCACATCATGACCAATTAAGTTTATTTCTGAAATGTAATTTTTCAGAAATGTTACCAATTAATACAATGTAACAATATTAATCTTTACTGAAAAGATATTTGACATATTGAATATTCATTCCAGGATAAATCAATGAAATAAAACACTAAAAGAAGCAGAACAAGAAATAGAATAGACACTTCTTTAACATAATAAGGAATAAGGAGAAATTAAAGTATTTATTATATCTTTATATCTACTTTAAGCTACTAGCCAACATCATTTTAAATGGAGAAGTATAAAAGTCATTTCAATTAAGTATAGGTAGGAATTTCAAAAGTCCCCACTATTTTTTTTTTTTTTTGACATTTTGCTCTAGGTCAAGGTTTATATAATAATACAGGAAAGATAAACAACAACTAGACAAAGAGAGAGAGAAAAAGACAGCAAAAACAGGAAAAAAATATATTGTCACTATTTACATATGAGTTCACAAAGCCAAAAGCATTAACAAATAAATTGTATTAGAAGTAGATAAATTGAAAAGATCAGCCTGAAAGGATATAAATACCAATAGATTTTCTACGTCCAAGGAGAAAATTAAATGAGAGAACAAAGGATTACCTATTAAACAATAACCAAAACTATAAAATATCTGGAAATCAACTGAGATATAAATGTGCATCTAAAAGGAAAAAAATCTGACCAATAAATATACAAATACTGACAAAAATGGATATACTTCCCACGTTCTCATAGTGGAAGACTGGCTAATCTAAAGATACAAATTTATCTGAAATTAGTTTGTACATAATGCAAATCTAATCATTATTCGAAGGGATTTTTAGAACTTTATTATGATTGAGATAGGAAAAAAGAATGGTACTACCAATAACATGTTAGAAAATAACACAATTATAAAGAGGAATTTATGTGATATCAAATATATACTGCCCAGCTACATTTACTTAAACAGCGGGAACTGCTGTAAGAATCTGCTATCCATGAATCCAGACATGGATTCAAATGTGATCTCAGTAAAGACTATTCCAATCACAGTATTTAATCCTAGGAGTCACCCTCATCTTATTTTTTATCATCTAATAAATTATTTAAGTTCCTTGTTTAG
This sequence comes from Ursus maritimus, assembly GCF_017311325.1. NCBI lineage: Eukaryota > Metazoa > Chordata > Mammalia > Carnivora > Ursidae > Ursus > Ursus maritimus. The sequence goes on from NW_024423675.1 coordinate 10,746,886, forward strand.
CATCTGATTCTATCCATTGAAATATTAAGATCTGCAAGAAAAGATTTTTTGGTCATTATTCACTAATATATTCTGTGAAAATAAACAAAGGAAACCTCATTTAAAATGAAGTCAGGAAGCCATGAAGGGAGAAGAGTGCAGGCACTGTCACTGACACCCCAAACAGGCGGAAGCTTACTTTACATGCCCCAGCATGAAGAAGGAAGAATTTTTCCTTGCCCAGCAACAACCCAGCCAATGAGAAACTGTTACAACCTAAAGTCTTCAAAATAGCCCCTCCCTACTTCCTCCTTTCCTTCATAAAAGCAAGCCACTCACTTCTGTTCTCTGGACTTGCCTATGGTTAGCCATGGTCTGCTTGTCCCAAATTGCAATTCTCTGCAATTCCTGAATAAATTCATTTTGCTAGTAAAATGGCTTGCTTTTTTGCTTTAAGGCCAACAATTTAAATGGTACTTGGATTATAATGAGTGCCTAACAAATATATTTTGAATTAAGTAATTGCTTCAAAATCAGTTGAGAAATAATAGGTTAATCCATAACTAGTGCTGAAACATTTGATTGACTATTTAATAAAAAATTGAGATATGCCAAAATATACATACAAGTAGCTTATACCATATATAATACTATTAGTGGACTAAATAAGACTGAGTTAAAATTAAATTTAAAACTATACCAAAGGAAAATCAGAATATACATAAAATATTGAATTTCTATTATTGAAAAGAACTTATTCAAGCTCAGCTTTAGAACATAGTAATCAGTACCATCACTTGTGAAATTTCCTGGTAGTGATAGACTCGTGACTCTGGTTGCTTATATATTTTCCTTATATTTTGAGCTTTTTCAGGGAATTTTCTTACACTTTTTATCATTAAACTACTATCTTATTAAAATTTACATGAAGTACTAGATAACATATTTGATGGGCAAGAATAAATAATACAAGGATTTCTACCTTTAGCCATAACAAAGCAACTAGTTCTAGAATTGGCCCCTAAGGGAACAAAAGATAAACTGAATGAAGGATGCAATAGAATAATGCTCAGACATTGGCTAACATACAGCATAGGACTATGATCCATGACAGAAAGAAAATGTAAGAGGTGGGATCGACAAGTACTCCAGCTTTGTACCTGGGCAGTCTGGGCACCATCTAGACCCACCTGTGGAAAGGTAGAGTCAAAACCAAAGTAGTGCTTCCACTGAGCTGGGGAGACACAGGTTGGAGTTTGGTGACACTGGGACTACTAGTGTCTATAGGGCAGGGCACTGAGGAAGAGTAAGCTGTATAGGATTAGAGTTCTGAAAATTCATATAAGGATTCCTTTACAAATTTGTCTGAATAGAAAGCTGAACTTGAGTAGGATGAAATTCTACAAAGGCTGGCAAAGAACACTTGCTAGAGAGCTGTGAACTGAATGGAACCTAGAGATATCACAGTAGGCATAGGCTTTCTAACTAAAGTGCAACAACCTCTGTACAAATACAAGGCACTTGGTGACAAGTGGAGAGGCCGTACTATAGCCTTAAAGTTAGTGCCACTGTAGACACAGCCTAACAAATATAAAAGACAAGGCTCAAAAGAATCAAGCAGATCACAAAGCATACCCCCAGTAAATCTAAGTGCCTCCAGTACAAAACAACACTATCTAAAGGAAGACAACAAAATATAGACTTTCCACAATGTAGAATCCACAATGTGCAGCAAACAATGAAAATGATTAATAATGCAAAAAAGCAAGACCATGTGACCTCCAATACAAGGGGGGGGAAGCAGTTAATTAGAAATGATTTTGAAATGACCCAGATATTGAAATTAGGGGGAAAAAAAGTTAAAAAATATGTTAACATAATTGTTATAAAGTCATAGCTAAGGCCTTAATTCAAGACCTTAAAAAAACATATGATCATAATAAATAAACAAATGGGTAATCTCATTAGAGAGGTATAAACTATAAAAAAAATCAAATGGAAGTTCTTCACATCAAGTTATATGAGTCTACGGAGTGGATTTAACAGCAATTTGAAGATGGCAGAAGGAAAGGTTAGTGATTTAAAAGAGGTCAATAGAAGTTATCTAATATGAGGAACAGAAAATTAAAATAAACAGTATCTTAATGACCTAACAATGGCAAGAAATACCCGAAATTTTTCATTTTGATGACCAAATATCTACCTGTGGATTAAAAAAGCTGCATCAACTTCAAGCAGAATAATGCATAGGCAACATTAAAAACAAGCAAACAGGGGCGCCTGGGTGGCGCAGCTGTTAAGCGTCTGCCTTCGGCTCAGGGCGTGATCCCGGCATTGTGGGATCGAGCCCCACATCAGGCTCCTCTGCTGGGAGCCTGCTTCTTCCTCTCCCACTCCCCCTGCTTGTGTTCCCTCTCTCTCTGGCTGTCTCTCTCTCTCTGTCAAATAAATAAAAATAAAATCTTAAAAAAAAAAAAAAGAAAGAAAAAAAATAAAAAATAAAAACAAACAAACAACACAACAACAAAAAACACTGATTAAAAGACAGACTGAAAATCTTGGAAACAATCAAAGAAAATGACACATTACATAAAGTGAACCAACCATCAAAAGATGACAGGCTTCTCATCAGAAAAACTAGAGAAAAAGACACCAGAACATCTTTCAACAACATAGTTATTAACTCAAAATTCTAAATGCAGTGATAAAATTTTGAAAATGTCTTTATTGAAAACATTGTTTTTAAATAATTTTATCAAAAATCATTTTGACTAAGAAGCATGGGGTTCTCACAACACCCTTCCTCAAGTTCAGTAAGTTGCTAAAATGACTCACAGAATTCAACAGTTTGTAGCACAAACTGTTACAGTTTATCATAAAGAATACAAATGAACAGGGTGAAGAGGCACTTGGAGCAAGTCTTCAAAGGTCAGAAGTATAAAGCCTCTGTCCCCATGGACTTGGGGTATGTAGAACTCCCAGCATGTGGATATATTCACCAACTCAGAAGCTCCCACACCCTGTTGTTGAGAGGTTTTACATAGCCCTGTTATGTAAGCATGATTGAACCCCTCTCCCCTTCCTGGAGGTTGGGGGTTGGGCCTGAGAGTTCCAAGCTCCTAATCAAGGCTTGGTCTTGATTTGGTGACCAGCCCTCATCCTGAAGCTATCTAGATGCCTGCCAAGTGCCCCTCCTTAGAAGAAAAGATGCTGCTATTATCCTTATCACTCAAGAAATCCTAAGGGTTTTAGGAGCTATGTGCTGGGAAATGGGGACAAAGGACAAATATTTTCTTATCATACCACAAAGACTAATAAAAATGATAAAATGTGAGTAAAACCCAACACAAAAAAGAAAAAAAATTACTATTACCACACAAGAAAGAGGGATCTCACTACAGATTTTACAGACAATAAAAGAATAATAAGAAAAGACTACGAATGACTTTATTCAGTAAATTTGACAACTTAGATGAAATGGATGAATTCCTGAAAAAACCCAAATTTCAAAAATGAACATAAGATGAAACAGAAAATTGGAATAGCCACCTATCTAGGGAAAAAGTGGAATTTATTATTTTAAAAATATAAATAAATAAAACCTTTTCATGAAGAAAACCCAAGGCCTAAATGGTTTTACCAGCAAATTCTATGAAGAATTTTTGAAATGCTAATTTTATACAAAATGTTTCAGAAAGTAGAAACAGAGAGAACACTTTCAAACTTATTTTGAGGGAAGCATTACCCCAAATCTGACAATATTACCAAAAAAAAAAAAAAGAAGAAGAAGAAAAAAAAAAAAATCTAACACCAATATCCCTCATGAATAAAGATGTAAAAATTCCTAACAAAATGTCAGCAAAATGAAGCCAGTAACATATAAAAAAGATAATACATCCTGAGTAAATGTGGTTTCTCCAAGGAATTCAAGGTTGTTTTAGCATTTGAAAATCAATTATTGAAATTCACTATGTTAATAGACTGAGTAGAGATAGCTGGAATCCTCTGAATAGATTCAGAGAATGATTTTTTATATAGGGCATATCCAAAATATCTACAGCTAGTATCATGCATAATGATGAAATAGTGAATAATTTTCCATAAAATTGGGAATAGGTAAAAATGTGAATTTTTACCACTTCTACTCTATATTGTGTCAATAAGGTAAGAAAAAGAACTAAAGTTTGGAAAGGAAAAGTAAAATATATGTGTAATTACAGATAACATAATTGTTTACATAGAAAGTCACGAGGATGGGGCACCTGGGTACCTCGGTTAGTTGTGTCCAACCCTTGTTTAGACTCTTGGTTGGATCATGACTCAGGTCACAATCTTGGGGTCATGAGATCAAGCACCAAATTGGGCTACGTGCTCATCATGGCATCTGCTTGGATTCTCTCTCCCTCTCCCCCCTGTTCTCTCTCTCTCTCTCTCAAATAAATAAATAAATTCATAAATAAATAAAATCTTTTAAAAAAACTAAGTCACAAGGAATTTATAAAACAACTACTTGAACCAGTAGGTGAATTTAGCGAAATTGTGGAGTACAAGATTACTATACCAGCAGCATAGAAAATGAATTAAAAATCAGTCCCATGTACAAGAGTGTCTAAAAGTATAAAGCATCTAGTAATAAATCTCACAAAAAACCGTAAAACCTCTACACTGAAAATTACAAAACATTCTCGAAACACATTAAGAAAAATTTTAATTAATGGAAAGATACACTAAGTTTGTGGACTAGAGCATTCAAAATTGTTAAAAAGTTAATATTCCACCATCCTCTAATAGAACTGTGGATTAAACACGATCCCAATGTAAATCACAACAGCTCTTCTTATGGAAATGTAAAAGCTGACTCAAAATTTACTTGGAAATGCAAAATAGCCAGAATCACCAAAAAATCTTAGGGGGGGAAATGACGGAGGATTTACATCATCCAACTTAAAGATTTACTATAAAGCTACAGTAATTAAGACATCTTGATTTTGTTTAGTGATAATAAATAGATCAATCAAATAGATTGGAGAGTCTAGAAACATCCACACTTATAGGGCACAATTGCATTTCCACAGAGGCACCAAAGCAAATCATTGGGGAAAGCATTTTCAATAAACAAAGCTGATAACTGAATATATGGAGGAACATGAAGCTGAAATTTTACCCAACACCAAAATAGGAATTATTTAAAGATATATCATAATCTAAATGTCAAACTAAAGTTATAATGTTTCTTTTTGTTGTTATCATTTTTTAAAATTTAAATTCTAAAGTCATAATGTTTCTAAAAGGCAAATGAAGCTATCTTGGCAAAGTGGGGTAGGTAAATATTTCTTAGGACAGAGTATACAATTACTTTAAGAAAATAAAGTGAACAAAAATGAGAGAAATACAAATTACAGCCATAAGCAGGAAGCTACTATACTGACACTCAAATTAATGAAACTGAAAAAATGAAAATACCAAACCGTAGGTGAAAATTTGAAGCAATTGGAACTCACACATTGCCACCATTTAAGAAAAGAGCAGTTTCTTAGAAAGCTAAATGTACACCTACCATATGGCTCAGTAATTCCAACAGTAGGTATTTTCCAAAAGCAGTTGAAACACATGTCTATAAAAAGACATTTTAAAGAATAATTTTGGCATTTTAGTCACACAAGGTGAAGGAGTCTAGAAAAAGTCGCTGTGGCATAGGAATTATTTTGAACTGAAGTCATTTGAATTCCTGAAATTCTTCATCTGCCAACATCAGAACCTCCCAAAAGAACTCAAGTATCAAAATCCCCTCCCAAGAGCAACTCTAATCTTCTAATCTCTTTTTGAGATAAGAAGTCCCTGGCATCACACCCAAGCAGCCTTTGTCACAAAACTATCATATCTCTTACCTATTTTCTTAAGGCTTCCTTTTTATCTTTCCAAAAGTCACCTATTTTTCCATAAGTTCCCCTTTCTCTCTTCTAAGTAATTTGTTCTCCCAGATGTGCCTGCTGCCCCTCCCCATTACCTACCAAAACTCCAGATTAGCCCCAAATTCTAACCTTCTTGAGTTACTTTTTTTTTGTGTACCTCCACACCGTTTCTCCCCTTTTGTTAATCTGCTTTCCTTAGTTTAGTTTGCAAAACACCAAAGACTGGACCTGAGAAGGTAGAAGAGAAGTTCTTTTTTTTTTAGTTTTATTCATTTATGTAATCTCTCCCTCTGTCCAATGTGGGGCTCAAACCCATGACTTGGAGATCCAGAGTCACAGGCTCTTCCCACTGAGCCAGCAACTAGCTCTGAAAAGTTTTTACTTGAAATTGACAAAGCAAATTGCTGAAAAAAGCCCAAATATTTATTAAGAGGAGAATGAATAAATGAGTTGTATATTATATATACGAATACCAATCAGCAATAAAATGAAAAACTCCTAATAGATGGAACAACATGGACAAATCTTATTGACATTATACCAAGTGAAAGAAGTCAAACATCAGAGTACCTATTATATTATCTTACTAATACTATATGATATAAATATTCTAAATTCTTTAGGAGTGTGGGTTCCATGAGTATCCATTTTCAAAACTCATAGGATTTTACACTTCCAGTTTGTGAATTTCACTATGTACAAATTTTATCTGTAAATTAAAACGAACATTGAATTCTTTTCCATAGGCTGGCTTTTCACCATGGTATGGATTAGCAATTTCAAAAGCATCTTCTATGTATTCTAGGCATCCATGAATAAGTAAATATATTGAGGATAATGGAAGGAAGACTTTTTTGTTGAAGAAGCAAATTACAAATATAGAAAAGGGGAAAACTAGTTGTGCTCTGTGGCATTGGATTGAAATTAAAAAGCATCAGTATAAAGTAACTCCATACATACGCCATTTACAACAACACGGATGGAGCTAGAGAGTATAATGCTAAGTGAAATAAGTCGGTCAGAGAAAGACAAATACTGTATGATTTCATTCACATGTGGAATTTAAGAAACAAAGCATACAAGCAAGGGGGAAGAAAGAGAGAGACACAAATTAAGAAACAGACTCTTAATTATAGAGTATAGACTGGTGGTTATCAGAAGAGAAGGAGGTAAAGGAATGGGTTAAATAGGTGATAGGGATTAAAGAGTGCACTTGTCCTGATGAGTGCCGGGTGATGTATGGAATTGTTGAACCACTATATTGTACACTTGAAACTAATACAACACTGTATATTAACTAACTGGAATTAAAATAAAATTTAAAAAGCAAAAAAATTATTTTAAAAAATTCCATATATGCTTAAGATACATAATACACATGTATGCATATATATTACATATAACACATTACATATATCTATATTTATATATTTATCTATATAACATAAACACATGTATACTCACATTTGCTACATCCATCAACTAATAACTGACACCAACAGCAATTAACACAAACTTGTTTTCTAAATATCATTTTCCAATAAAGAGAACTAGGGGCACTTGGGGAATGGTTGAATCCCGGGCTTTGGCAGAGAAAGTACAAGATAAGTCTGAAACATCTTGCAACACAATTAAGGGAGTGTTAAGAGAATATTGGGGATATGTGAAAAGGACACAGAAGCAAACTTGAAGTGGCTCAAACTTGGTCAAGTCTGGGACAAATGGAGTATCATAATAAATCATAATAGTAAATAAATAGCAATATTAGATTATAAATTATAAAATAAAATAAAGACCTATAAGTCTGTCGAAATGATAGATGATGATGATAGGTAGATAGATGGATGATAGATGATAGATAGATAGATAGATAGATAGATAGATAGATGATATAGATAGATAAGGAAATTGCTTCCTTATAGTAGGACTCCAACTAATAATTATTAAAGAAATGATGGACTTGGAAAATGATCAGTGGAAGCTAAAATTAGTGGGTAATTTTGATGAGGGAGACAGACTAGTGACATAGGCACAAAATATGTCATCACATATTAGACTCAGAATATCTCCATATAAATCGTATTTTTTTTAAGAATTATTTATTTATTTATTTGACAGAGAGAGAGAGAGACAGCCAGCAAGAGAGGGAACACAAGCAGGGGGAGTGGGAGAGGAAGCAGGCTCATAGCAGAGGAGCCTGATGCGGGGCTGGATCCCAGAACTCCGGTATCAAGCCCTGAGCCGAAGGCAGATGCTTAACTACTGAGCCACCCAGGTGCCCCAAATCACATCTTAATTACAAAATAGAAAACAGTAACTGTATAGTGAAGAAACCTAATTATATAGCATAATACAGCATTTACTGAATGATCAAAGTTAACATCATTAATGTTGGGTCTCATGCCTCCAGGTATAACACACTAAGAAAAACGTTGTATCTGTGCTATTCTTGCCGAAGATGCAAAACCTAAATTTTATCATGAGAAAATACCAGATAATCTCAAATTGAGGAATATTTTACAAAAAAACCTAGTTTGTACTCTTCAAAATGTCAAGGTCAGCAAATGAATGAAGGCTGAGCAACTCTTCCAGATTGACGATTCTAAAGCTCCATAGCACTATATGATACCAGATGATACCTAAACTGGGGGAAAAAATAGCAATTCTTGTTTCAGTTCACAAATTTGAATATGAGTTATTAATTATGTAATAGCACTTTGTTACTGTGAGGTTTATGGTTTTGATCATTTTACTGTAATTTCGGAGAATAGCTTTGTTCTTTGGAAGACGTACTGAAGTATTTAAGGGTAACAGGAAATAATGTCTCCAACTCTGTTTCAAACAGTTCAGAAAAAGAAAATATGTATATGTACAGATAGCAGAAAGATAGAATCATAAAATGATTAGGGCAAAAAATAAGTTAGAAATTCAGGATAAAGAGCTTATTGGAGCCTTAGAAGTATTCTTACAACTTTTCTATAAGTCTGAAATTTTGAAATAAAATCTTAAAAGTAGGGGGCGCCTGGGTGGCTCAGTTGTTAATCGTCTGCCTTCGGCTCAGGACGTGATCCCGGCGTTACCGGATCGAGTCCCACATCAGGCTCCTCCGCTGGGAGCCTGCTTCTTCCTCTCCCACTCCCCCTGCTTGTGTTCCCTCTCTCGCTGGCTGTCTCTCTGTCACATAAATAAATAAAATCTTAAAAAAAAAAAAAAACTTTAATGTACAATCCCTCATTTGAGGATTCATAAATACCCTTTCAATTTTCTATAATCTTAACTTTGCAAACACTATTTAGAAGGGACTATCAGAAATTACCCTAACTGACAATTGTATGTAAATTTTACAGGGTCATTTTTAACACTGCAACATATATGCATATTATTTCCTGAAATATATTTATTTCAGTCAAATATTTGTAGTTAAAAGGAATTCCTGTATAATTTGCACCTTGTTTCTCCAGTAATTTGTGTGTAATATGATGATTTTTTTATGGACACTATTTCAGTATCATATTGAAAATCTAGAAACCGATTCAGCATCTTAGATTTCCTGCTTTTATATGATTTCCAAAGTCAGACTATTCTACTTTTTCACTTATCTCATATACTTTATTAGTTCATAAACTGCTTTTCTATTGTTTTATTCAATAAAACATGCTGGTTGGTAATGAAATGTGTTGAGATTTAACAACACAAGTTTTCTTCAAAAACTCAGAGATCAGAGCAGAACACATGGGTCTAGCCATTTTGGACTGAACAGACATCGAAATGACTTATTCTGACCATTTCACAATCTCCTTTCCTAGACCACAACTTTCTTCAGTTGATTCAAACTAAATAATACATTGTTTATTAAGTATAGTCATTCATAAAACAAGCATACGGTGTTGCACTTACCGAGTTTAATAGGGCATGGTGTATGAGTTAGGGGAGTATATTCATAAACAATAGTAATATAACTTCAAAAATGGAACTTAGCAGATTTAAACATATCCATGTCCTTTTAAAGCAAACTTGGTTTGTCGCTTTTATTGTCAAGTGAATTAAAAGACATTTCAAGGGACACCTGGGTGGCGCAGTTGGTTAAGCAGCTGCCTTTGGCTCAGGTCATGATCCCAGGTTCCCAGGATTGAGTCCTGCATCAGGCTCCTTGCTCAGCAGGAGGCCTGCTTCTCCCTCTGCCTGCCCCTCCCCCTGCTTGTGCCCTCTCTCTCTCTGACAAATAAATAAAATCTTAAAAAAAAAGACATTTCAAAACAACCATTTTGTCTTCCATTAATGTATTTTTCTATAGTGTTCATTCCTTGTCATTATGCCCATGAAGTTATTCTTAATTATTGCAAAATTAAAAATTATACGTGTCAGAGTTATTGTTCCCAAATAGACAGCTATCAAGGACAGTGTTCCAAATATAGGACACAGATATACAGATAATTGGTTCAGTTACTTATCATATCTGAATAAAGAACGTCATAAAAATACATTAAACATTCTTCTTGACTATATGTGCTATCAGGATATATCTTTGCACTCTATTTTCTATACCTAACTCAATTAAATGCTACTGGTATACACCTGATAGGTTTTCCTTTTTAGATTCCAATTTTCTACTGTTTCTGTACGAAAGTAATGGTAGTTAAACCTTCATCTCTCACAAGTAATGTTTCTGACGAGTAGGTTGACCTTCCTGGCTTAATTAATTCAAGATCTAAGCTGTCCACATGTATAAGCTATCTTCAATTATACAGTATATAGCTACTTTTATGTTGGGTTCTGTTTTACTTTTTATTTAAATTATATTATATTTGAATGATAAAATGATGAGTATTTTCCACTGGAATTGGTACCTAAAATATTACCAATGTATGCATATTTTTTCCTAAAATGTATTAGTAGTATACTTGTAAATATAATTGATATTATTAACATATTACCTTATTTCATATTTTCATATGCATGCTAATTTCATTCTTTTACTTGTATATGATGAAGCATAAGAAGTAGGTTGTTATGAGATAGGACCCGTATTTTCCCCATCTTTCACCCTGCAGGTTCTAGTGGTTAGCACACAGCACCATCAGCAATTTAATGTCTTCCAAATTGGAAGTTCTTCCTTCATTCCAACCTATTTTTTGTTGTGCTGGGATGTGAAGAGATATCACCATCAATATTCAGAAAGGATTAAGTTTTGAAACTGATGTATAAGGACCCACCAAAATGATCTCTTTAAAAAGGTGTAGTTGAAATGCCTGTTCATTTAGGCAACATCGTCTTACTTTAAACACTGTCTTCTTTCCAATCAAATGTTTAGTGCTTTGGAACAAACAGTGGCACACGTATTTTGTTGGGGAACAGATGCTATGTTTCCATTCGGTAATGTGTCTATCGCAGAGCTTTTTATATCATTATTCAGAAGCTCATGTTAGTTACCCTAGTGTAATAAGGAGTAAAGAAAAGGGTAATGACTATTAATTGAGCATTTAAGCTGCACCATATTTGTGCTAAGCACTTGACAAGTGCCACAATTATTATGTATATTAGGTATATAGTGCTTGATTTACATGCTCAAATTTGAAGAATGAGATCTTTCACATGCAAACTTTTGCGTAATAATAGCCAACATTTATAATTTACTAAATGTAAGGTAGATGTTATTAATAGCTTCACTTTGCAGATGAAGAAACTAAATCACAGAGAGTTTAAATGACTGAGTAAAAAGTCTGTCTCCAGAACTCATGCATTTTACTTCCATATTCTATTATCTATTAGTCCCTGAACTAGATGGAGAAATAGGTGAATGGAGAGATAATCATTCTTACATGATGAGAGAGATAAAATGTCTTTGTATTATTTAACATACTTCAGTTATGTTCTGTTAGCATTTATCGAGAACTTACCGTGTACCATGGAATGCTCAAGAAAGAGCAACAAGGGAGATTTTCTTTGGGGCCATCTAGCATACTTCAACTCAAATGAGTGAATATGTCATGAAGGCTTACTATGAGCAAACTGATACCCTCATCCCAATTCAGGCAAAGATCTTAGCCTTGCAGAAGAGCTTGTAATGTAGTTGGAGATAAATAAATACATATCATGTAGTGGGGTAGGTAGAATGGGACACCAAAAAAGACTTCATATCTTTAAAGCTATGTAAGTTTCAAAGGAAAGATAAACATTTCGAGTTGAGACTGGTGGTAAGGGAATACCAGATACAAGAAACATCACATTGAAAGGCATAGAAGTGTAAATTAACACGGTGTGTTCTGAGTATGAACAGAGTGTATGGTGTTACACGGAAGAGGGTGAGTGCTTATTAAATGAATCTGGAGAGAAGGGTGGAGCCAAAAAAACCAGTTTAGTACCCATAGCCTGGTATTATTGGTTAAATTTGCTAAGAAAGAATATTCTGTCTAAAATCGTTGGTTGGCGAATGTCTGTTATCAGCAGAAATAACAAGAATTGACCAGCAGGACATATCCCGACCTGATCATTGACTTCAGAAGAGGCCAGTGATTTTTTAAGAAGCTGGAAGGGAAGTCCACTCACTCCACCTCTGAAAATGAGCCCAAGTACTTTTATGTTTTCGGTCTTTATCCAATAAGGCACAATCACTCCCTGTCCAGACCTAAGACGCAGACAACATTTTAGCCAACTCCAGTCAGTGCTCTCCATGAGCCTCTGGGCCCAAGATAGTGTTTCCTTTGGATTTAATTTTTTTGTGTCTTGTTACTCTCATTCCTTTGAGGGCTTACAAATGTGACCCTGAAGTGTAGTCTTGGCAGTGTTGGGGCTGTCACACGTATCTTAATAGACCAACGCACGACCTTCAGACTTGAATTCCACATCACTGTTTTACCCGTATGTTAAGAACTCTGCTATCTCTTTTAAGAAATCACTTGCTCATTATTATCTCAATCGCTACTAAACTTGCTTTTGATATTGAGTCTTGACATAGTCCCTCAAATTTCTTCAGTATTTCCGTTTTAGCTGTCATCATTTGTCCTACTCTATCGTGTGAGCTTCATCGAATAACTTAACTGGGCCATTTCCTTGCTTTCCCTCGCTTCTAATATAAATCATCATGCCTCACATTGAATCCAAGACAGGGAAAATTAGACCATCTTGTTATCTGGATCTTACAATCTCAAGGACATTGTGCAGTGTTAAATCTGCATCTCCTCACAGCAGTCAAAGACATGGATGGAGCTTTCCTAGGGCAGATTTCACAACTGGAACAGACAAAATAGAGTATCACTAGGAGATCCTGCCAATCATGATATTGGCTAAAAATCTCCTGCAAATATCAGAGCATATGGTAACAGTTTGACTTGCTGAGAAGTAACATTTACTATATAAATATTAACAACAACAACAAGATAGAAGCTTCTGCCCTTATATCTCACCAAAAGGTTATGGTACTTAACTCTTACCAAAAATAGAAGGGATAGAGGTGGCTATTTTACTTTAGCATTTTATCTTAGTGTTTTTCACATTTTTATTTCCTAACTCAGGGGTACAGATAAGTACACACTCATGGGGGGAATTCTCAACAAATCAGAGATAGAAGTCAGTGGATAAATGAAATCTCCTTGCCTTCCTGTGGGACAACTCTGAAATATTCTACATGGTTTTTTTGGAATGTTCATAGCCCCAGTTACCCACTGCACTAACCCACTCTTTCATTAACATTTTATTGACTTCTCCCTTTCTTGTCTCACTCCTCTCTTTCTTATTCACTCCCTCTTGTGAACCCTGGGATCTCTCAAATAAACCCCTGGCCCCAAACCCTCATTTTCTGTCTATTCTTGAGAGACCCAAACTAAGATAAGTGGTTACTTTTGGAGTTGGTGATACTGGTATGGCAAAAAAAAGGAGGTCTCTGTGGGTACTAAAAATGTTCTTTGTCTTAATTTGGGTAGAGTTAAGCAAAAGTTTTCACTTAATAAAAATTCACTAAATGTGCATTGATAACTTGTTCACTTTTTTGTTGTATTTGATGTAATTTAAGGAAGGGGTTTATACAAAGCAATAATTATATACTAAAATATATGAGAAATGTTTAATTCAAATAATTATAGTCATATTGGGTGACTTTTGATGTATTGCTTTTGGTATTAATGTATTGAAATAGCCTAGCATATAAACTAGCAATTTTTTCTGTATTTTGTTATTTTGTCTTTCCCCAAATTTTTGTGAATTAAAAATAATATGTATACACATCTCTGTATGTATACATTCAAATATTATTATTTTTAATAAATTTAATTCAATTATTTAATGCAATTAAAAATTAAATGAATAGCACACTCACAGGCACATGCCCACAATACACTCAACTATACTTATGTATGGATAAGAAATTAAAGAGCTATATGACTTAAATTTTATATCCACAGTATTCATTTCAGGTTCTATCAAATATTTAATACCAGCTATTCTTTGGGATTTGTTAGCATATCTTTTAAAACTTGCCTGCGGCAGTTACAAGAACGAATGTAAAAAGTGGTTTTGATTATCGTTTTGGATTGTCAACCTTGACAGTTTGGGTGGGATTTATAGGCATGAAGAAAGAATACACAGACACTCAGACCAGTGTACCTTTATCCTTTTCCTGGGGAAGATTCTTTCCCAAAATAACCAAAGAGCTTGTTATTTGTCAGAAGAATTACAGAGTGAAGCTCTTTGGGAGTAACCTGGGGCACAGAAGTCCAGAAGCAGGAATCTACTAGAGATCAGTTTGGATCTATGGGCAGAGATATTTTTTAAAAATCTGCTTTTTAAAAAGCAGATTTAAAACCCCATTTACATTATTTTCTAGCCACAATCAGGAAAAGTAAGATACTTGTAACATTCATTTCCTTATTATATTATTCAGAAGCATAACAAGAGTTTAAATTCAAAAACAGAAGGCAAAAATAAAATGGGTTAATATGTGACTTACTGTTAAAGAAAAAGAAAACCAATTCACTAACATATAGCTTGGATGTTATCAGAGGGTGAATTTCTGGTATCCCAATGGTTGAGAGAAGCTACTCAGGGCTGTTGACCCCCCTAGGGAAGGACCTGAAACAGAATTATGAACTTTAGGACTGTAGAAATCCAGAGGTGTCCCTGAAAGAATGTCTGAATTCTCTTACCTAATGCCTAACTGATGCTTTAATAATTCATTAAAATGGGGGTTCCAAAGGATTGGCTGTTGAAATGCCCACCTTGTGTTCATGGGGGTCACTTTCTGACTAAGCTCTTCTCTGCTCTGATACTAAGGCATGAATAAAATATATTGGTAAGAGGATGATGGTGCCAGAGTAATAGAACTGAAGAACGCTGTATTCAGGTCTTTCCTGAAACTCTTTCATGATTTGATTGGAAGCTGAATTTCAAGATTCTTTGTTACTAACACCCAGGCATCATAATTGCTGAGGCATATTATCATCCATCCTTACATTGAGTCTGCATATAGCTTTACCCTGAAATCCGCATGTCTTTGTGAGGCATACATTTTTTTTTTTCATTTAAGTCCTTTTATTACAGTGGTGCCAGCTACTGCTGCTATCGTTAAATGCCTGTCAGCATTTCCATTATAAACCTTATTTTCAGGGGATTTATAACCTAGCCATTTTAATTCACATTCGGCTGAAAGTTGCCATCGAAATTCTCAACATACAGTAGGTGCTGTTTTCTTTTATCACCAAATTTTATTTGAATCTGTTTATCTGCCAGAGATTTAGCAATGTGTAAAACCATAACACTGAGATAGAAGAAAAGTAGAGATGTTTTGGTAGATCTTTTCTAAAGTAAAGCTGTACACATGGAAAACTACAAAGGAGTTGTAAAATTATCAGATTTTTGACAAGCAAAAGTCTTAATGGATAATTTGAAACCATTACTATTTGTAGTGTACTAATATTTTATACTCACAGTTTTTAAAATATATTTCACTGTGAACACCAATTCATACCATGAAAGAGTTATGGTCGATTCAGCACAGCAACCTGTTCGCTATGATAGACTTACTGGCATCATGAAATAGAATATATAGCCATATCCCTTTTATAGTAAAATAAAAAGTTTTAATGTGCAAATTTGACATCTAAATTTTTTTTAGAAATCCTGTCTAACTTTGCCTTTGTCCTTTGTGAAGGAAACTGTACTTTAATTTTTTTTTCAAAATATAAGATATCTTTCCATCATCTGGCTTCTCTAGTTCATTTTTATTGTTGAAATAAGTATATACTGGTCATTTTTAAGCACTCCAGAGATAATAATTCAGGTATTGTATAAGCACAGAGTAAAACCAGATCACTTCAGGTCTTTTGCTGCTGAAAGCAATAAGAAAACATAAGAGCAGACCATCTAAACTTGTGGAGATTTTATGACAATAATTAAAACAGATATGGCAAGACAGTGCCTATGATGACCACAGACAGCTAAATAACTAAAAAACAAACAAACAAACATGCAAACCATGCAAACCACACAACATAAGCATAAAAATATTTGGACCTTCTCCACAGTTAAGAACAATACGTTGAAGGGAAATAACTGTAAGGATAGTGTGATGTTCAACTCTATTATATAGTTATCACTTAGCATTTCCCCTACGCACTACCTCATTTAAGAATCATAACTTTTTGATATGGGAATTATTATTATGCTCTTTTTTCATATGAAGAAACTGAGTAAATTAAAGTTATGTGCTCAAAGTCAGACAGAATGAGGTGACAGAGCCAAAGCTTAACCCAGATAATTCTTAAGTCTGTGACCCCTTAGCCAAAAGGTATAAAAATTGAATGCAAAGAAAATATATTCATTTTTCATATGCATGTGTGTGCATCTAAAATATAAAAGTAAAAGCAAATTACACTTAACCGGCCCTCCACTTCTCCATTTCTTTATGGCTATTATACACTGGCTAGACATCTAGATGAAAGCATTTAGTCATTTGGCATGAGACAGTGAACCAGCAATCTGCTGCCCAGAATCCCATTCTCTACAGCGCTTTGCTTCATAGAATGTGAGGCAGGGAAACTTCTTCTACTGATGACTTTCAACATCTGTAATTTGCTTCTTTTAATTTTTTTTATAGATTCTATTTATTTTAGAGAGAGAGAGAGAGGGTGCATGTGGGGGAGGAGCAGAGGGAGAGGGAGAAAGAATCCCAAGCAGACTCTGAACTGAGTGTGGAACCCGGCCTAGGGCTTGATTCCACATCCTTGAGATCATGACCTGAGCAGAAACCAAGAGTTCCATGCTCACCGACTGAGCCACCCAGCACCCCTCTAATTTGCTTCTTGAATTCGAGATCCCCCTCACCCCATATATCTGTGCAGAATTCATGCAGCTTTCAGTGACCCTTCTGAAAAATGATTTATTTATTAGGTCAAACCTAATAAAATGGGTTGCTGTCACCATTTTTCAAATCTGTGATCTAATTTTGGTCAGTTTCAATATGGGAACTATACTTAATTGCACTGTTGGGACCAAATCTCTTATCCTTCTAAGATTTGTCCATACCCCTCAGTCCACAGATTGAAAGCTTGATCTTTCATAGTACTGTATATCTCTATTAGACCCATGCCTCTGTTTTACTGTTTTAGATACCAGACATCTTTGGTTTGGTTCTAAAAGGGAATTCAGTGAATGCTGCGGTTCTGAACTTTACTGAATAGTTCAGCTTTAAAAGTTTTTTGCCTATTTTCTTTAGATCAAAAGTTTCTTTCTTGGCATAAAGCGATTATATTGTGCTAGGACTTCCCTTATTGGTATGCCCTTTGAGATGGGAAATGCAGGGTGGAGTAGGCTGTTATGCAGAAAATTCTCTATAGAGTATCAAACTTCTTTAATTCTTCCTTCCTCTCCCTGCTTCTCTCCTTCCCCATCTTGAATTCCTTTTTCTCCTCTTCTTCTCCCTTCCTCTCCTCCTCTTCCTTCTCTTTATCCACTTTCTCCTTCTTTGTTCTTCCTGCTCCAAGTATAACTGTGAAGCTTTCAGTGAGGATTTTGTTACCTAGATGTTGGTAGGAAGAAACCTGATAATTATTAGTTTGTGCAAAGTTTGACTGAACGTTTCTCAACAATAGAAGGTACATTTGCATTTTCTACCAAGGATCCCTGTTAACTCCAGAAGACCTCTCATTGGTTAGATTTGTGGTGGCATGGCAAAAATATCAGTAAAGCCTTGGAGGGAAGATATAGAGATTCACTGGGACAGAGGAATGTATCATACAGAATTCTTTTGGTTAAAAGTGCGGTAATTCAAACCAACTTGAGAAAATCATAAACACTAGTTCATGCAGTCCTAGCTGGATGCAGTAGCTGAACCATGTAACCAAGAATCTATCTCAGTGCAAATCACAGCTGCAATGAGATATCTCCTCGCACCCATTAAGATGGCTACTGTCAAAACAAACGAACAAGCAAAAACACCACAAAAAAATAACAAGATGAGCATGTGGAGAAATTGGAATCCTTATACACTGTTAGTGGGATCGTAAAATGGTGTAATGGCTATGGAAAGCAGTGTGATGATTCTTCAAAAAGTTACAGTTAGAACTACCGTGATTCAGCAATCCCATTTCTTGATATATATCCAAAGGAATTGAAAGCAGGGATTTCAAGAGACATTTATATATATCTATGTTCATCGTATTAGTCGCAATAGTCAAGAGGCAGAAACATCGCAAATGTTTACTGATGATAAATAGGTAAAGAAAATGTGGTATATACATACAATGGAAAATTATTCAGCCTGAAAAACAAAAGAAATCCTGTCACTTACTAGAACACAGATGAAACTTGAGGACATTAAGCTAGGTGAAATAAGCCAATCACAGAAAGACTTCTACTGTATGACTCCACTTATATGAGGTACTTAAAATAGTCAAATTCATATAAACAGAAAGTAGAATGTTGATTACCAGGGGCTGGGAGGAGGGAGGAAAGGAGAATTGTTTAATGCTCATAGAGATTCAGTTTGCAAGATGTAAAAGTTCTGGAGATCTTGTGAATATGTGAATATACCCAACACTAATATGTAAACAATGTGAATTACTTAATACTACTGGTATAGTTAAAAATGCTTAAGGCGGTGAATTTTCTGTTACGTATTTTACCACAATTAAAAAATTTTTAAATAATTAAAAAAAAAGAGTTTATCTCTTACTGACTTCAGTCCTACACAGGTCTCTTCCATTTGGCAACTGGATAGGTGTTAGCCTTCTAATATACATGTTCTTTAAAGCTTTGTTCTAGAAGTGAAGAGAGCATCTTTCCTGATAACTTATGGAAAAGCTCAAGAGTGGAGCTGATTGAGACACATGGACTGGGGGAGTGGGAGTGGGAGCAGATACAATCCTTCCAGAACTCCATGTAGCAGCGTTACTATGGAATGAGGAATAGTTCTTTCAAGGACATAAATCTGCTCCTGAAGCCTGTCTTCAAGGAGAAAATTCCATTGCGGCAGGGACTAGGACCAAAGCCTTGAGTTTTCTAAGCTGTGAATGATCTTGCTTTTGATAGCTTCTACCCAATTCTTCCTTTCCAAAATGCCAGATTTGCTCATGGTTTTTAACTTTTAAGACAATGTGAACATTTATTGAATAAATCATTCTGAGTACTTATTTGTGTCAGACACTGTACTGAGAGCTAGGAATTAGGGATGTGGTTTAAAAGCCATAGCCCTGTGAAATGTATTCTATTTCACTATAAGAACAAGTAAATTAATACATATATATTAATATAAGTAAATAATATTTATAAGTAAAAAATACACACACACACACACACATACATGCATATGTATATATGGTACAATATAGTCCAATATCATTATAGGCTGTGGTAGAAACATGAACAGAGTTAGGAGAGCACATAAGAGGGAGCCTCACCCAGCCAGGGAGTGGGGAAATGAGGAGGATGGGGGAAGAAAAATGGATGCGGGATATTTAAACTTAATCTTGAGGAGGAAGGCTTATGTAAGAGTTCCAAAGCTGGTAAGATAGAGAAGTTCAAAAGGGAAGCTTGAAATGAAGGGACATTTCAGATAGTGTGTGCAGGTAATGGAGAGGTGAGAGTGCAAACATATTAAAATATCTTCAAATGGTTTAATATGATTGGAACATGGAAAATGTGGGAAGTGAGATCTGGAAGACAGGATCCAGACATTACTCTCTAAAAAAAACCAGCATAAACTTTATTCTGAAAGTCATGACAATTCACTCAAGGCAGAAATCCTAAGGAACACCAAATTGTAAACAGTTATTTAGGAGTTTAGGGGAGTGACATAATCATTTTTCCATTGTAGAAAAATTAATCTGCAGTTCATAGAAAGATAGGGAAACCTGATAGAGACTTTCTTTCTTTTTTTTTTTTTTTTAAAGATTTTATTTATTTATTTGATAGAGACAGCCAGCGAGAGAGGGAACACAAGCAGGGGGAGTGGGAGAGGAAGAAGCAGGCTCCCAGCAGAGGAGCCCGATGTGGGGCTCGATCCCAGAACGCTGGGATCACACCCTGAGCTGAAGGCAGATGCTTAACGACGCGCCACCCAGGCGCCCCTGAAAGAGACTTTCTTATTCCAGATTGTTCTTCATTTTGCAAATACCTCTCCAGAGCTTCCAGAAGTATCTGATAGGTTCATCTCAATGTTTTAGCTCAGTTGATAACCATGAAAAAATAAGCTAGTCTCCCTACCTCTCCCCCAACCGAGTTCATTCAAGGTAGTCAAAGTCCTAGGAATTCCCCCCAAAATAAAACGTCTTTGTTATAACTACACTGAATCTCCTTGACTTCTGCACAGTTAATGAAAACGGCAATGTAAACCCAAGGCCAGAGTCAGATTCTAGCTCTTCTTTGTATCTAAACCAGGCTTCTAAAACATAAAAATAAGACCGTAGTCACTGAGGTTTAAATATGGAGGTTGTAAAAATACAAAATCATTTATAATTTGGTATTCATCAATGTATTTCCATCTGTCTTTTAATTGTTTCTCTACATTATATACTTTGATGGCTTAAATTGACTTAAGAGAACGCTTCTTCGTACAGTTTCAAGAACTTATTATTTGAACTCCTTTATTTTCAGTGATAATAGCATTCCCTGGTCACTCTCCTGTGAAATATACATTAATACGTACTTAAAATATTGAAAAGGAAACCAGGTGGAAAATTTTCAGTGACATTTAACTTTGATAACTTAATATGTTATATTAAGAGACAGAGTCCTATTCAAACTAAAAGAATTATCCCATTGATCCATAGACAGGTCAGGCCATTCATGAACCAAAATTCTGGCAAAAAGTTTAAATTGGTGTTCTTTATTTGATCTTTCAGGAGGTTTTGATTATTTAATATGTGGTGGGATTTATATGAGTTGATAACTTATTGGTTTTCAAACCTTAAATTGGTTACTTATTGAGCGTGGTAGATATAATGTTTTTTTCATCAATATACTGCATCATAAATCTGCAGTTTCTTGCTATTTACTTTAAAATCAGCAAAGCAAGCAAAATACTATGATAATAGTTTATATAGTCAGCATCAGCCTTCCAAACTGGTCAGAGATTGAATATATCTTTCTATTTGGGATTAAATAAAATGTACATAAACTGAGACTCTCTATTCAATTAGATCTTTGTTACAAAGTTTCTAAAATGGCATTGTCAATAGCATTTCATATGTGATAATCATGAAAAAGCCATACTATTTGCCCAAAACTAGTGTAGTATTTAAATCAGTAAGAATTTAAGTTCGAACTTGAAATTTTAATATGGCAAGTTCTACTGAAATGCAGTTCTTTAAATACATCAAAAAACATGAAGCAAAAATATAAAGAAGTAGTGCTTTAGAAACCCACTATCTTAATATTTTTGGTTATTTTCTTGAAATAGGTAAAAAGTCTGGAGAGATTGGTTCAAACCCTCCTATTTGCTACAAAAACAACCTAAAATTAACTGCCTCCTAAGTTTTTATCAGTGACAACATTAGTTTTTTTTTCTATTTCCAGGACAGAATACAATTTCAAAAATAAATAAACTTTTAATTTATTTTGCTTTTGTCATTCAGGAGCTTGTATTTAGAATAGACTAAACTCATTCTGTGAAAAACTACGTCTCTGTTTCAGGTTAACATCTTCCATTTAAATAAATGATTTAATCGAGGGGTGCAAATTAAGAAATGCTCTATGGCTCTTTTATGTGCATAACCAATGACGTGGGCATTCAGTGAGACAGGGATTCCTACTAAAGGGTTAACAAGAGACATTGACGAATTCTGGCTTCCTGATTCTTACCTCCACTGTACTGCAAATACGAAGAGGAAAAATAGGTCAAATAACTATGTTTTCTCTTATTAGTTACTCATTTCACTTTAATTCACAGTGAATTTCACATACTGTGAAATGTCAAAAGCAACCTTAGATTGTTTCATGCAGTAATGATATAGTTAAGCAGTTCCTTTAAATAAATGTGTCAAGTTTCATTCATCTTAGATCCAGATGATATGAGAAAACTTCACATTCTCATGGGGGATGATGGGTGGAAGAAAAATTACTCATTCCAGTTGCACTGATGGTAAATACAGATGAGAGTCAGAATCTTGGATTTTAGCTAAAATAGGCTTCCTATAGTGAAAGAACAGAATTGGGGATAATAAAAATACTGATAAAATGTTAAAAGTGAAAGCGCTCTTAATAATCATCGATGGTTCCTATCCTAACCACAGGTTATTATAATATTGTACTCATGCTGATCATGTCAATGAGACTGAGCCGTGTTAAGTTTCAAACAAGAAATTTGCAGTTTTCAAATTGTTGCGTAAAATATAAATTTTTTTAGAAAACATCTGATTTCTGTACCCCAAATGGGTTTAGAATAATACTTAACAGTGATTAAACTGAACCCCCCCAACTGCTAATTCAATCTCTTAATTTTTGCTCGCTTACTAGGGCCCCCTTTCATATATTTTCTCTCTCTGAAATTTGATCTTTGGGAGATTAGCAGGCAACACACTGAGCCAGAAAGAGCACTGTCTCCCAGAGACTGGAAGAACTTTGTTCCATGTGAAACCATGCAGGATAGTGGCTGGTAGAACTACAGTGTCCCATTGTTGTTAGGAAATTACTGATTAATTAGGAATTCTTATGCCATTATATATTCATCTTATGTTTCACTGACCAAACCTATTGTCTTCTGTCTACTAACTACTTCAGGGCCAGTTTAAGCAATAGACGAGAAAGATTAGGGTCACATTCTACTAGGATAGCTTTTAAATTGGAAAAATGAAGAAACGTGATCTGAATCCACTGCCTTATTTCTTCATGTAGAAGGAGCTGTGAGGGTAACCCTGAAAAATAGAGGCTGATTTATACATTTACATCCCATTCAAAACATCCACCCCAGACCAATTAGGAATCCTTCTCCTACCTCCAGGGCTACTTTTGCACATATCAGTGTGAAAGTCTCAAGAGAGGTCTGTATCCATTGTCTATCCATCAACCTCTTTCTTTCTGAGGAAGTGGGCCAATGTAGGTAGAAAGTGTTGCCCAGAATATCCTCAAGGTTACAAATCATTTAGCAAAGATAATAAGCAATGTCTCAGCTAAGGATGATGGCCTGGCCAAAGAGCCCATCTAAAAGAGATGATTCTATAGGCTTAAAAAATTATAAGAACAAAGATTCATTTGTCTTTTTGGTGCAGGAGACATAAAAATGCTGGCTTCTTGAAATCTGACAAATTAATGCCAGTAGGATTACTATCCGACTGCTGATTTTTATGTTTTCAGAAATTTGTAGCTCTAACATTACACATCTAAAACAGTATGAATTTCTTTTAAGTTAGGGCTTATGAAAGATTTTCTGAAGTAAGCTCAGTGCTGTATTGAGCTTATACCAGCTCATGAGGGACGATTGTCAAATTTGGGGGACTTTTGGTTGCTTAAAATAACTGTTACTAAAAAGCAAATTACATGAACTTACAATTAACAAACTAAATTAAAATCAAGATCATAAATACTTACAACCTGTTACTTCCAAATTATTTCACTATATTTACCATGCTCTCGATGTGAGTTACAACTATCATACTGGTGTGGTGGAAATACTGTGTAATGGTGTGCTGTTGTGAATCTCTTAACTCTTCATTCAATGATACTACATTGGTAGCTAGAAATTGGCCATGATGAGAGTAAGTACACAAAAGAAATCAGCATATACCATGAATAAGCTGTTTTTCGTTTGGGGGGTTTTTTGTGTTCCTTCTTCTGGAGAGTTGGTTGTTAAACATTCACCAGCACACCACTGACTATAAGTCCTGTGATGAAGCATGGTACTGATGAGAGCTATCTTTGTGGAAAGGGAAGGGGCCTCAAACTATGACTAAAAATAATAGAGAGAGGCCTCGATCACTACTGTAGTGTCTGAAACTTGAAAAAATAATAAATTTGAATTGTAAAATACTTTTTTATCCACTATTACAACTGAACTGAAGGTTGGAAATAAAAGAGACAAAATTCCATGTGATTTCTCTAATTCGTTCTAAACATTTTAATGAATATTAAATTATTATGATTTTGATTTATTTGAATTTGCCAAAATATTATTCTGTTGGGGATCTGGAATGTTTGTCTGTTTCTGTTTATAGTAATACTGTGTTTTCCCCAGCAAGGTGACCGAATTTGGAATCATATGGTCTTTTATACACACTGAATTATATAAAGAATTCAGATATAAATTAAGATCAGAAATAGGAGATTATGGAAAGGTTTATGATTTTAAAAATAAGAAATCTCTTCAGCTCACGATAAGCCACGTCCTTAAAGATACGCAACAATACAATTTAACGTAATTCAGTATGTTACTTTAATCCATCACATAACTGCTTATATGACTCCTTTATTTTAATAATAAGTCTTAGCTTGAAATTAATGCAGAGATTGGGTAAAGCAAATTTAAATATAAAATTTAAATACCCAGAGAAAAACTACCTTTATTTGATTTTATTTTTCTTTATTCATGGGCATTACAGAAAAATTAGTTATTTCATGTGATAAGGTACATTTCTCTAGGGAGCAGTATGATTGTAATGGATTGAAATTGTTGCTAATGTCAAGTGATTTAGACATAGTATGTCTATGGAAATGGAAATATTTAAAATGACAATCACAAAGTTTTTCCAAACAACAAACAACAACAAAAACTTTGCTATATTTTTTAAATAAAATATTTATTGTTACGAGTTAGAAGCTGGACTTTTTAACCTGTTTATGTAACCGGGAATAAAGACTTTTTCTAAAATGAATTATACATTTTTACATAAGAATTGTATCCTGGGGGCGCCTAGGTAGCTCAGTTGGTTAAGCAGCTGCCTTCAGCTCAGGTCATGATCCCAGAGCCCAGGGATGGAGTCCCTGCTGAGCAGGGAGCCTGCTACTCCCTCTGCCTGCCACTCCCCTTGCTTGTACTCTCTCTCTCAGTCAAATAAATAAATAAAATCTTAAAATTAAAAAAAAAAAAGAATTGTATCCTGGAAGATAATAATTGCATTAAGAGTATTTTGATCCTTTGCTTTTAAAATGTGATACTATAATTTGTGAACATTCATTAAGTATATCTATCCCCAAGTTTTTAATAATACTGAAGTCGTTCTTTTTTTATATCCAAGGGAAACCTGGTCAATAGACCTTTGCTAGAAAAAAAGCCACATCATATCTAAGGGAACATATGTAAAATCAAGTGCCTTTCTTCTCCACAAAAAGTGCCGTTCTGTATAGTTAAGATTTTTACACTCTTCTACTGGAGCAAAATGACATTTTCACCTCCAAAAAAGGTCTTTTCTATGACTAAATATTCTCCTATGAATGTAAAATCTTTCATGTGAAATTTTTAAAAATCTAATCGATTGCATGGGAAAAGTTGAGTTTTCCACCTAAAACGATGCTCATAATAACGAAGGACTTTTATTTTAAGCTGATGCCCCCACACTGCAGAGAAGCACTAAAAATGTTTAATTAGGAGTATGAGTCCGTGTTACCTGTTGCATAGAAAAGAGTCAATGCTTCTTGTTGTGCCGATTTTCACACGTGAGGAGAAATGTAATAACTCATGGGATTGCTTCACAAATGGGTTTTTTGTATTTTCTGATTTGTAAAAATAAAATTCACATGCTATTTTACTTTTATAAACTGTCTTTGTATATAGGGAGGTTATTATAAGTAGGTAAGGACAAAAGAATCAGCTTCATGATACATGAGTCACAATGTCTTGGCAAAGTTGTATACAATAATAGTAATGAATTCCTTTGGAATGATTATTTAAATTCACTTATACAAACTTTTTTAGGTATAGAACAGGCTTTTGATTTTTAAGCCACACTCTAGTATTTATGAGATGGTACTGTGCGAATTAGCTGGTGGGTATCCCTTTCTGATGATAAATAAGAGGAAAGAATGGAATAAATTTAAAAAAAAAGAATAGAGAGATTACAGCAGGAAAAAAAAATATCTTAACAGAACCTTACTGTTAGCATAAAATTGCTGCCTTTTTAAACCTTACATTAATATTGCATTTGTATTCATTATGCATTTTGGCATTAATATATATTATGATCACTAATGCCTGATAACAAAGACTGTAGTTTGCTTTGGCTTCAAAACATACTTCAGCAATTTTCTGAAAAACAGGGCAACATGCATATCTCTTGAGGAAGAAAAAAAAAACAAAAAAACCAGCCAAGTGTTCTTAGTTGTAGACTAAAAGCTGACGGTAAACCATCTTTACTGAATATTATAGATGTTACCGGTTGCAAATATTTGGAACAAATAACAATATATGACATACATAAAGCCTTCAAAGGCCACATAAAAAGACAATAGAATTTTTGTTTTAAAATGTATTTTAATGATCTGGATAATTTTATGTTTAAAATTAGGGATTTTTATGCATTGCTGTATTTTTCTGTAAAGGATCTTGTGGAGATCATCAAAATACCATTGTATTTAAACCTATTCTTTTTCTTCAGTCACAGTTGTGTCCATTGTTGGCATTAATCTTTTTTCCTTATTAATGACTTGGAATTCAGACTCCGAATATTGTGTTACCACCGGATAAGTCAGGCATAAGGAATAGAATTCTATTTATAAATGCTTCTGCTGCTAATCTGAAATTAATAGAAAGGAGGTACAGAAAAAGCATATGACAGTCTTATAGAGAAATATTAATGTAGTGAAATATATTTACTTTGCTACCTAAGATGTGACAGTAGTCCCTTAATCTATAAGAATAATCTCTTCTGCTGTAGCAGCAAATAAAAAGAAAGATGCATATTATGGATTCTTTGAGTATCAGCATATCACTCTGCTATAATATATCATGCTTCATTGTGACACATTCCCCCATTTGTCACTTTCTGTCATGTTACTGTATCTCAAAAGACACAACATTGCCCAACCTTTTTTTTTTTTTTAAGTGTAGCAAATGGACACAAAATGTTTGACACAGGAAACAGAACTATTTTTAAAACCAGGTAGTCATAGCCAAAAGCTGTTTAGATCGGTATTTCAAGGACTACATACCAGGGAAAGTGGCTATTTAAATGTATATTTGTACAGGTTGAATGTCTAGTAGAAGCAGGCATTTCCCCCTCCTTGTGAACATTTTATTCCTAAACAATGAGAACTTCTTTCCTTCCTATTTGATTGAATTCTAAAAAAGGATTATCTTTTTATTTCTGTTTCCTACCAAAAAAAGTTTTAACTTTTATCCATATAAAAATACTAAAATAGTCAAACTGCCTTTATCAGCTTTTATATGTAAGTATTTCAATTTAATGTTTTAAAACTGTCCTTTGAAGAAATGTATAAACATATACACATGTATTAAATACTTAGGACTCCATGTTGGAATTCAGGCAACAGAAGCCACAAGAAATACAGAGATATCAGCCATCTTGCTGATACGGCCACTGGGAGTTGGAGCTGTCAGAACTGGTAAACTTCTGTGGCGCCTGGGTGGCACAGCGGTTAAGCATCTGCCTTCGGCTCAGGGCGTGATCCCGGTGATCTGGGATCGAGCCCCACATCAGGCTCTTCTGCTGTGAGCCTGCTTCTTCCTCTCCCACTCCCCCTGCTTGTGTTCCCTCTCTCGCTGGCTGTCTCTATCTCTGTCGAATAAATAAATAAAAAAATCTTAAAAAAAAAAAAAAGAACTGGCAAACTTCTGCCAAATCTTCCACATATATCCAGACAGAATAAAATGGAAATGCTTAAGTAAATAGAAAGAAATTGCTATAATTCACCTACCTTTCCATGTAATCCTAGTCCATGATTCTTTTTGTATAGACGAAGATTTTCTAGCATCAATGGCTATCTCAACATAATTTAAAACCTATTTTGAACTACAACCACATAATTCAGTCTCTTGGAACTTTCTGTAACTATTTGGGTCAGTACCGAGGAGAGCTCCCAGATTTTGTTCTCCTAGGCTGACCCTGCACTAACAGTGTTGGTAGCTGACATTAGCTCTTCTACTGTACCTGGCCCTATGCTAAGGGTTTTGCATAAATTATTTTGTCATTTCATTATTTAAACTTGATAATGTTATTGTGAGGTCACTACTAGCATTTTTTTTTTTGAGGAGTACATTGGTTCAAAGAGTTGATCAGAGGCTGAAATTGTAGCTCCTGCTTTTAAAGCACAGTGATAGCTTCAAAACATCGTTGTAGGCTTTGCAAATTTTTATTGTTTTTGTTAAATAACATGGTATTTATGCTACATATGTTAATATGTCATATTTATGTATCTGCTAATAACAAAGTGTTAACCTATAAATGCTTTAATTCGTGTAAATTTGGTACAGTATTTTTTGTTTTTCACTTATGTGGCTAATACCTATCATAAATAGGATATTTTGGTGAAACTGCCCTAAAGAAAAAATTCCATTTGACTATGGCTTTTGCAATATTTGCAATATTCATCTCATTAGAGCCATTTCTCTGTTTGAAGACCTCCAGTCCTCCCCATTGCATATAAAGTAGGTTCAAACTCTGCCAGGATCTTTGTTACATATATGAAAATATATTTTCTATTGCTTGTCTTTTAATTATATGTTTATGTGCCATTGGTCTCTGGAATAGCTGAGTTTATCAGCATATTCATGTCATCCTAGTTCTGTGATTTGCTTCAGAAGGCCTTCCCTTCCCCCAAGTATGTAAACTTATGCTAATATAGTTTGTTTTAATAATCCTGTACTTTTATACTTTATATATAACTCTTTCATCTATATCAAAATTTGTTGGGGGTATGGATTAAATATACAACTTAATTTTTTTCCAAATGCATCCTTATCTTTTTTTTTTCCATAACTGGAAGCCTATAATTCCCATTCCTTATGTCTCCTTATCTTCTAAAAAATTTAGCCAAGTTGGTAAATTAGATATATTTGCACCACAAACATGAAGTCATTAAACACAATCACAATATGCCTTTGCAAACAAACTGTGACTCACGGGTCAATAAAATATAACTATCCCCTGTTTATCACTGGCTATGTTTACAATAGCTACTCGGATAGGCTGAACTTCAAATCTTTCTTTTCTAGGGGCTATCTTGTTGCCTGAAGTGAGTCTGGAAGGTCATCTACAGATCTGGAGCAAATCTCAAGTCCTGAAGGAGGCTAGGTCATTTTCATGCTCAACCATCAGATAGGTACAGGAACAGAATCCTAGAATATCCCCTTCTGCAGATCAGAAAAACAGGGTTTCTTCAGGTTGAGGGGGTTCATGGCGGGCTCTGGTGGAGGCAGGAGCTGCACAGGGGGGATGAGTTTCTATCCCTGGAAAAGAAAAGTAGGATGTAAGTTCTCTGGGAAGTCCAAGCAATGAACAGAACATGCTTGCCTCACAGCCAAATATAATATACCCAGGCAAGAACTCAGATGTGGAGCAGAAGGAATAGCACGGAGGACCCCAGGGGAAGGGAGGGAAACCTGAATGGGAAGAAATCAGAGAGGGAGACAGACCATGAGAACCTCTGGACTCCGGAAAACAAACTGAGGGTTACAGAAGGGGGGTGGGTGGGGGATGGGGTAACTGCGTGACGGGCATTAAGGAGGGCACGTGATCTGAAGAGCACTGGGTGTTATTCTCAACTAATGAATCACTGAACACTACATCAAAAACTAATGATGTACTAAGTGAACATAATAATAATAATAATAAAGAATTCATCACAACCCTCCTCCACCTGTACCTATTCCTTAAGCAGTGTTTCAGAGTAAGAAGGAAGCAGAAATAGTACCTTTTCACATTCATACAAGAAGTTATTCCTGGACCCTGATAATTTCTATGAGAAGATGAAAAAGAAAATCTAGACTTGAGGTTTTTATACCAAATTTGTCTTGGGAAACAATTTATAATGAGGGGTTGGGAAAGTTCATTAATATTTTCAATGCTTACTACGTGTTCATTGCTTTCTAGATTTTATCTTTTAAAACTTTTTTATTTTGACAGTAATGTTCCCATGTAGGTGCTATTATCCTAATCTGAGACGTGAAAAAACAGAGATTCAGAATGGCCACACAGAGATAGAGTCAGGATTCCAGGCTATGCTCTTCTATCTGCAGAGCTCGCACTTTCTGTATTACTCTGCCCTTCTAACTGGAGAAGAAGCTCCTTTCATTCTCCACCAGCTCCTCCTTGATGGCTCTCTAGCGGCCTTCCACCTGAAGACAGCGATCTAAATGACTCATTTTGCTGATTTCACACCCAGCCCTTTCAAAAAAAGCATTGCTCAATAAAGAAGAAATGTTTGTACCCCCAGCTCAGATTTTACCTCGTATACTACACTGATGCAGAGACCATAACTCCCCTTGGCAGCCTTCCTCAAGGAAACAACCTCATCCTGGCAGGTAAGTTTGTTTCATGTCAAATACTGGTGTCAAACGTTATTTAGCAGATATAAAACTGGGGCAAAATTAAAAGGGCTTTCTCAGCATTACCAAGATTCTTGGTGTTCAGAATTCAGGATCCTTCAACTCCCAGTAAAAAAAGACCATATCCCGGAAGCATTCACCTACAGAGGCACCACACACACTTGCAGTTTGGTTTCCATGTATTTTTAAGAGTAAAGCAAAACCTCTCAGGTTCTTGAAAAACCCTATATAATGTGTTTCATGAAAACGAAATGTCAGTGTCCTTTTTAGCTCAAGCAATAAAACTCACTTGCATATCTAAACTGGCTATTTTTAAGCATTATTCATCATCAAAACGATTGAGAATCATTCGGTTCATTTTCTTCAGAGAACATGTTAGTTTTGTTTTTTTGTTTTTGTTTTTGTTTTTGTTTTCCCTAGCAGTCACTCATCAAAGTTTCATGGGATCACAAACTTCAGTTTATATTCAGAAGGTTTATTGTTCTAGGTATTCACATGGTGTAAATAAAACCCAACACAGTACACTTGGAAAGCTGCGTGTTAAGGAACACCTGGTTTAATTTTTCAAGAAAAGAAAAACATGGTGATTCTTTCTATTTCTTTCATTCATTCGTGTATATTGGATTTCAGGTGCAGAGAATGCGTACAATGACAAGTACCTATGGCTCCTTACTGACTCTTCCCTGCTTCATTCATTCACTCTTTTTATCCTCATTTCCCATTCCCTTCCATGGGCAAACATTCAAATGTGTTTTCATTTGTAAACCGTGCATTGTGTACATTGGCTTTTTAAGTAGCTATTTTTAAAGTTATATATCTATTTTTGTTCCTATGGTGGTTGCCCATGACCTGGACCTATATTCAGGTATACTTACTCCTATAATTTCTTAAACATATCAATATCTGTTTAGTCTCGCAGACAAGATGTTTACCTGGGCAGGCTGTCCTGTCCCATCAGTCTCCCTTCACCACAAAGATCTTGATAGTTTCTCACTCTTAGGTCCTGGGTTGTTGTGGAATCCATAGTACAATTATTGTACAATAAGATATTGTACAATTATTGTACAATAAGATATTGTACAATAAAACATTGCTACAATAATATACTGTTAAGATAATAACATATGTTACAAGGCATTTGATTATCCTTACTTTCCATATTTCCATCTGGAGGTATCCTCCTGGGACTTTTTTTCTTCTTTTGAGTTTTTAGCCACATTAGTGTTTTTGATATTAGTCCGTACAGTCAATGCTACAACTGTGAAGTCTTGTTCTTTTTGTTTTTTGTTTTGTTTTACCAGAGAAAAGCTTCATTGACCTTCGACTGTATATAAAATTCTAAGTTCAAAGTTTCTTTTCCATTAATACTTTAAAAATACGATTTCCTGTTCTTTTTGTATCCAGCATTGCTTTAATAGACCTGGGTGATATTCTGATTCTCATTCCTGTGTAGGTAATCTGCTCTTTCTCTCTGGAAGCTTTTAAAAAATTTTCTGCTTTTCTTTGATGTTCTTAATATTAATATAATGTGTCCAGGTGTGGATTTGCTTCCCTGCTTCTCCTGTGTAGCAATATGACCCCATTATATTTGAGGTCATTCATCCAGCTCTATTGTGGAAAACTTATTTTTATTCATTTTTCAAATATCCCCCTGATAATTCTGCTTTTGTTCTCTTATTTTTTCCTTTGTATTTCTATGTCTTTATCCCTTCTTACTGCCTCTGAGAGAGTTGTTCAATTTGGTTTTACAGCGGACTCATTTGTTCTATGTCTGATAGATGTTCTTTATTACCTTTTTCAGACCTATTATCTTGTTCATATTTTTCCACTTCGTTCTTTTTTTTTTTTCCTATCATGTCTTGGTTTTGCTTTGGATTGCTCGTATGTTCCCTCATCTCCTTAGGTAGGTTGTTGATGCTTCTTTTACATGATTGGTCTCTCTCTTTCAATACTTCTGCTTCAAATGCTACATACCATCCCCTTTATTGTCCTGCTTTATTTTTGAGGTAGTTGTACTTCTCAGTTATGTGGCTATTTTGACCTGTGAATTCCTATTCCTGAAGGTACTTTGGGGAGGCGTTAAGGCCCTAGTCTCCATCCCCCATGAATTTGAGAACAGGGGAAGGAATGAGTCCGGGAAAGAGAACCCCGCATACCACAGAAACTGAGTTGAGAAGTCCTCTTTGTGGTCCGGTGCCAAGTGCTGCTACTAATTAGGGCTCTTTAGAAGAAGCAGTGTTGGTAACAGTGCATTTACCTAGGTTGTCATCTTGTGGGCCTGAGGGTTCGGAGTGGGTATGAGGCAGAGGACATTTAGTCAGGCCACACCTGAGTTTTCCTGCTTGCCACCCTTGAGAGGGCTTTTAAGCTGTGCTAATATTACTCCTTTCTTATTCCTGTATGTGCTAAAAAAAAAAAAAAAGGCTAAATATAGGGATTTATTTACCTCGTCTGTCAACTTTTGTTTATGTTTGAAATTTTTGAATGCAAAGTTTAAAAGTTTAATAACTGGGTGTAGAGAATATCTTGGTATTGTCTTTTATTCTTATGGTTTAATATGCATGGGTAACAATGAAAATATTGATATGTAAATAATGACAAGAATAAATCATTAATATTGTTTCAAGATTTATCCTATCTAATCCTAAAATAAAACTTGCATTCTTTTATTGCTTCAACAAGCTTTTATTGAAATCCATATCTGTTTTTAGCATCAACCTTAGATTATACATTTATACTCATTCAAACAACAGCAAATAGCAATGAATAATGTAACTAGTTTACTATTCTAATGTCATGGTGAAACAGAAAATATGAATATGAGAGTATTAAAAATATGTTATTGATTTCCTTCTCTCTCTTTTTATTTTCCTTATCTGTATTTTGGAAATGTCAAAATCATTTTCTGCTTATCATCTAGAGAAGAAATCAACACACTTTTTCGGTAAAGGGCCAGATAGTAAATATTTCGGCTCTGTTGGCCGTGTGATCTGTTGCTACTACTCAGCTCTGCTGTTAGAGGGTGGAAGCAGTCATAGATAATATTGACACAAATGGGTGTGGCCGTGTTCCAATAAAATTTTATTTGCAAAAGACAGATCATGGACAAGATTTGGTCTGCAGGCTTTAGTTTACTTGTACCCGAACTGGAGATGTCTATGTGTTAGAATACATTGCTGAGAGAGAGAAAACTTGGATAAGTAGAAAATTACCTGCATTGACTAGCTGAGATTTGGCTCGCTGGGAAGGGAAGTGGACTATAAAACAAAAGTCATGTAGTATTATATGCATTAAAAATGTTATATGTGACATATATTTAAGTTATGAAGCAAAAAAAAAAAAAAAAAAAAGTCCACATACCCACCCCCAAATGAAGAAGTAGACTAATATTAAACTAAGAACTAGCCCTCTGGAAGCTATTTTGCACTGTCCCTAATCCCATCCACTGTCCCTGGAAGCAAAGAAATGGACAATTTTAAACAGAATTTTCATGTGCTTTCTGAGTATTTAGCAATGAATTTTTCCACTCACAAATTACTGCCTAGGAAAACAAAAAGATACTTTATTTATCTAAAAGTGTAATATATTTCCAGAGCTGCTTTCCTCGGACACAGCAGGGTCTGGTCCAATATGTGTATAGTATTTTCATTATCCTTGCAAAATTGTAACTATAGAAAGACAATGTGATATTATTTTTATTATTGTTGATATTAATAGAATTGTTCATAATGAGTTGTTATTAATGATGCGATGTTATAAAAAGAATCCTTAATTATTAATGGCATTGATATGACATTATTAATTTTGATACTAAAATGAACATTTCATTATTCCAGATGCAATTATATTGTTAGACACAAGTTATTGCTAATAGATTATACTTTCTGCAGCCTTGTTTTGGCACATGGTAATTAGCTGTAGGTTTATATTGCTGAATAAAAAATTGGCATTGGGATTTTGTTTCAGGATAGTAGGGGATGAGAGCATTAGCTCAGTGGAATGGGGCAGGTAAGAAGAATCATTGACCCTACTTTGTTCCGCCCATGTCCATCCTGCTCTGGATGACTTAGTCATACACGCGAAAGAAAAGCATAACTGACAGTACTAGTATGTACAGATGTGGCTGGTGAAGGGTCTTCTGTCACGTCACATTTTCTACACAGTAAATCAAGAGAAGTCTCTCCTCTCTTCAGCATTGGTTATTAAGATGTGATATTATCCTGTGATTTATATCATGTTGTCACAATGCATTTCATTTTGCTTTGTTTCAATAATACAATGAATTCTTTCATAATTTCTTTCAATTTGCCTCAGGAGTTGTTATATACTCCAGGCTTTTATTTCTTTATATTCTGCTCAGCCTTATTAATACAAGTGAAGAAAGTATATCCCTCCATAATTGCTTATAGCCTGTACAGTGCTATACAGCATATTACCTCATTTTAGATAATTCTTTTGTAGTGGCATGATATTCTAACACTTAAATGCTCTGTGTGGAAGCAAATAGCTTTGCAAATTACTTTATAATCTTGGTTAACTTCAACTGGTTATTCCCACATAGCACTTTAGTCTTTGTCCTTTAACAACCACCCTGCACGTTAAAAATCCTCAGGCACAACTTGAAGGGCAGTTGAACAGAAAAACTAATAGAAAGAACGAAATCTTCTCCAACAAAGCCTAGTGCAGGATTTCCTAAGGCCTCTCTCACCCTCTCCAAGGCTCCATCCGCTCTTGATCTCAGCACATATAAACACACTACTCGGAGCCCCTGCACCTGTAGTGCTCTGATGCCTGGGGTTAAAGAAATCAGATGACCATCTGATTTGAGACAATTAAGGCAGGTTGAATTTTTTTTCAAGGGTGTAAAAATGTAAAATGCTTTATTTTCTTATCTGAACAGAATGTTCATCTTGAGGCTGATTCTACTTGATGGCTTGAATCCTTAACCTTGTCAATTATTGAAAAATTTTAAATTTCAGTTTAAAAAAAAATTCTCAGTTATTTAAGGTGAGGCAAATATTCCCTGTGAATATTTACTTACTCTTAAATATTTATGATGTAATATTTGGTACATACCAAGAAATACATATAGCATATGTAAGCTATAAAACTAATAATGAAAGGAAATATTAAATAATTTTTGGTTGTTGTTGAAGTGTAGTTGACTTACAGTATTATATTAGTTTCAGGTGTGCAATACAGGGATTCAACATTTATATACATTGCAAAGTGATCAGGAGGATAAATCTAGCTACCATCTGTTACCATCCAAGTTGTTACATATTATTAACTATATTCCCTATGCTGTACATTGTATCCTCATATCTTATTTATTTTATGACTGGAAGTTTGCATCTTTTAATCCTCTTTCCCTATTTCGCCCTTCCCCCCACCCCCTCCTCTGCCAGCCACCAGATTGTTCTCTGTATCTATGAGTCTTTTTCTGTTTTGTTTGTTCATTTGCTTTGTCTTTTAGATTCTACATAGAAGTGAAATCATGCTGTACTTGTCTTCTTCTGTCTGACTTATTTCACTTAGTGTAATACTCTTTAGGTCCATCCACATTGTCACAAATGACAAGATTTCATTTTGTTTAATGGCTGAGTAAATTTCCATTGTGTGTATGTATAAATATATACACACACACACACCCCACATCTTTTGTTATCATTTGTCTGTTGATGGTCGCTTAGGTTGCTTCCATATCCTGGCTATTGTGAAGAACACTGCAATGAACATAACGGTGCACATATCTTTTCAAATTAGTATTTTTGTTCTCCTCAGACAAACACCCAGTAGTAGAACTGCTGCATCAAATGGTAATTCTATTTTTAATTTTTGGAGGATCCTCCATACTGTTTTCCACAGTGGCTGCCCAGTTTTGCATTCCCACCAATAGTGTGTGAGCGTTCCTTTTTCTCCATATCCTCGCCCACACTGAGTATTTCTTATCTTTTTGATAATAGCCATTCTGACAGGTGTGAAGTGATAGCTCATTGTGGTTTTGATTTGCATTTCCCTGATGATCCGTGCTGTTGAACAGCTTTTCATGTGTCTACTTGGCCATCTGTATGTTTTCACGGCAGGTTGAGTTTTTGTCTATACAGTTAGAAAAGTACTTCTGTTAAGTAATTTTTAAAGACCTGTTGCTTCTTGTGTGTCTTTTAGTAATCAGAAACTTATCATTAGAGGATATTACAACTGGCTAGAAATTGCAGTAGAGTCCTGTATAAGTCAACTTTGAAATTCCTTTTACATTCTTATTCTTAAGATAAAAATATTACTATGATATTTGATGACTTATTCAAGATAAAAATTTTACTGTTGAATTTGGTGATTTTAAAAATTTCCTTTAAATAGAATAAAAGAACAATGAAGAAAAGCATTGTTTTATTTTCCTCATAAAATAATTATAAAACTCTAATATACTTTAAAATAGTTCAGCATAAACAGTCTGAGATAATGTTTAAGCCATACTCGAGGGACAAATCATTATCTAATCAGGAAATCTCACACCAGGGGTGGTCACCAAGTATTTAATCAGAAAGAAGACCACTGTCCAGAGGTAGCTATTAAAAGTACTTTGAGTATCTTTTTCTTTCATCAACACCAGAGGCTTTGCTGATCTGTGTAGAGCCTAAAGGAGAAATGGGTTTTCACTGGTGATATTGGTGGCTTCTTAATTAGGATAAAGGCTATTATAAGTGGCATTGATAACACTAACGTTATTCAAAATACATGCATTTGCAGGAGTGTTGTAGCCACTTCTCCACCCTCGCATGGACAGAGTATACAAGTCCGTGGGTCATTGTCTGTGCCCTTGGGTATGGCAATGTGGACTTCTCACTAAACTCTGATGTGCTGCTGGGTCCTCTCCATTCTCTGACTCTGACAAAGGGTTAATTAAATTCTGCTACTAGAATAGCATTTCATTTGCCTTAGGCAAACTTTTTGTGCAAGGGGTTTTCAGAGCTTTGGAGAACATGGGGACATGAAACTTGGAGGACTGATTATGACAGTTTTGTGATTTCTTATTAATAAATATCTGTGTGTGTTGCTATTATTATAAACTGGTAGCAAGTTGTGGGGAGTGGGTATTTACCTACTATCAAATTCTCCGTGGCTTCCAAGATATATGAAAAAGAACCTGATAAGTTTGTATAACCAAATTACTTTATGGCAGTTCACAACAAAAAAATGGGACAATAAAACACAAAATAATCTGGAATTCGCTGTATTTATTGTACACAAGATGTTAATTTTCATCTTTTCAGCTTGAAATTTAGGATAAAATCGGTCTCTCCTAGATGTCTGGTTTATACATCCCCATTGATCCCTCCCCTTAGTTGATGTAATGGAGCTTTTCCTAGTTTCAGTCATTTTGTTTTATTCTCTGTCTCTTTGGTATGCTCTTGGGGCACAGCTATGCTAATGGATTCAGTTGGCTGGAGGTCAGGAGTCTTGTAATTTGTGTCCTCCTGAGGGCAAAGAGAAAGTCTGGCTTTATTATAACAAAAAGGTAAAGTTATCTAATAAACAGCATTGTGTTTGGGAAGCTGTAATTATGGTTATGGAATTATTTAATTTAGGTTCCTACATCTGTGTTTCCTATATCATATAATCAAAAATGCATTCTTATTTTACATTACTGTTGCACTGTATTTCCCAAGTGATTTACATTCATAAATTAGCTTCTGTATGTGGGAGTTTGATGTGAAATGAGGGTAGTGATGGTCTTCCCTCTCTTCCATGGGGAAGGTTAAAAAAATAATATATTCCAAAGGTTAAAAAATAATATATTTTTATATGATCAGTTTTCCCCTGATTGATTCTTCACCTAGATTTTCATTTGTACAATTTCATTCACTGCTAAAGTAGATAAAATGGTTTGAGTGTTACATAACACTACTGGAACTACAAACAAGTAATTATAAAAAGGAAATTGTTTATTTTATTTTGAATCAGTCTCTCCACTTGGTAAATAGTTTGCATATTCCCAGTGGCCACCACCATTTTTTACTGGAGGTGGAAAGGTAACCTGTCCAGAACTGCCTTGGGTCCAATGAAGGGTTACAAATTTTAGCACTTCCTATAAACAGAAGAAAAAGTCCAAAAACTCACTTGAAAATGGGCAAAGGATATGAACAGATAATCAACAGAAAAATAAATGCAAATGGTCCTTTAACATATGAAAAGATGCTCATCCTTACTATAATATGAGAAATGCAAATTAAAACTACACTAAGCTATCATTTTTCACTTATCAGATTGACAAAAATAATACAAGTTTTACAATATACTGCATCGATGAGGCCTTGGAGAAGTACGCTCTCGCACATTACGGGGTGAAAGATGAAATAGTACAGCACCTATGGGGAATTTAGCATATGTATTACACTGTGAACCAGAAACTTTACTTCTAGGAATTTATCCTGAAATAGCTTTGGAAAAATATGAAATCCTATATGCAAAGGCTATTTGTTGTGACATTATTTATAATAAGAAAAGGTGAGAAACATTATACATGCCCATCCATAGAAAATGGATTGAGTAGAAGATGGTACTATATAGTGATACGATAGAAAAAAAAAAAGAAAGAAAGAAAGAAAAAAAAAAGAAAAGAAAAAAGAAATGAGGAGCACCACTATATAGTTAACATAGAGTGATCTCCAAAAGAAGAGACTTAAGAAAATTACATTCAAAGCAATGTATGCTTGTATGGAATTCAGTATTTTCTGTTCATGATTCGAACAAATCAGCTGTAAATAGACATCTTTGTGACATTAGGAAAACTTGAATATGGACTGAGTATTAGAAAATAAGTACGAATCACTGTCATTTTTGTGAGATGTGATAATGATGTGATAGATTAGAAGAAATTGCCCTTATTGGTGGAGATGCATAATGGGGTGTCTATAGGTAAAATGACATAATATTTGAGATTTGCTTTAATAAACTCCAGAAAAAGTAGGATGGGCTGTAAATGAAACAAAAAGTGGAAAAATATTGGTAATGCTTTGAAGCTGGAGTGGTGAGTAAATATGGTTTATTAAAATTTTCTATTCTTCTGTGTATGTTGGAAATTTTCCACAGTAAAATGTTTTGAAAAGTGAGCATTTAGGCATCTTGTACTTTGTTATATAATCCAATAAGAATGAGTCATTTAAGCTACAGGAGAATTATATCAGCATGAAAAATGTGTTTCACGTGCCTTAAAAACAAAAAATCTCTGCCCATGGTGGAGAAATAAAATGTAGAGAAAATCAGCTATCTTGGCAACAGTATTCATGGGACTGATAATGATAGAATTCCATAGACAAAAATATGCTTGCTTGTTTCTTTTTTCATTCATAGTCATATGGACAAACCCAAAGGGTACTAAAGTCAATATTTTTGGATTCCCAAAAAGTGACATGTTATAACTATGACTCTGTAGCTGCCTTCCTCTGCTTCAGCTGTCCCTTCTTTTTAATGTGTTTTTAGTGGGCAAGGATATTCCAACTGAAAAATTGAAAATTGTGATATGTTCAAAGTTGGTTGAGAAATGCCATGGCCTCAAGTCTAAACAGCTAGCCAATGTGGCTTTACCTTCGCTATTGATAAACTGGTTGCCGGTGAAAACATCCCACTCATTTCAAACATGCTGGTTTGTATATTGGATGCCAACAAGCAAACTTAACTGAGTATTCTTGTGATAAAATTAAATAATGGTGTTCCTAAGATAGGCATAAATTGTTGATTCAATAATAATTCTCAAGAGAATTGCTGTTTGGCATAATACAGATTCTCAATAGAATTGATATTTGGCATGCCCAATCTTTGAATCAAGAATGCTCCATTTTTTTCTTTGCATTCAATACAGTCAGGTTTTGTTGTTTATTCTTTCGGAAGAACAATAAATGTCATTAAAGGGAATGACCCCTTTTAGGTGTTTGTTATTGATGAGGGTAGTGTTACTATTATACAGCAATTCATTTTTAGCTATCCTTTAAATACTTTGCTGTGCAATCCAAATTTATTAATGACTGTTTTCTACAGCTTAAAGTAAATTATGTATCTCAAGCAAGGAAGGATATTTGACATTTCAAGATCTGGTACTAAACCAAGATTGATTTTAAGTCTACATATCAATAACAGATCAATAATAGAAATTTGCCCAATTGAAAAAAAAATGTGGACTTCAGTCAAGTTCCATCAATATTTTGTGGGTTGCTCTTTTTCTTTCACATTTACTGTTTGGTTAAATTCTACATAATAAGCATATAGTTGTGAATAGTTATTAGAATAGCACTTTATCAAAATAACTTCAAGAGTGTTTGTAAATAGTACTATTTCTATTATTTCCATTTGTTTTAATAACTAAGGTTTGGTAAAAGTAGAATTCTTGGGAAGAGGAAAAGAAAGAAAACTCTAGTAAAACCAAATTGCAAATAAAATAATGTATTTTTAGGCAATGGTATTTATAGTGATTCATTGTGAGTCTTTAATAAAAAATTATCTCAAAGTACTTAATCCTGATTCACTCTTATTTAACAAAAATATAGTTTTTCAGCTGAGCTACAGGTTTTTAAATTGTGGACCTGGTTTATAATGGGCTAACAAGGGAAAAGGTGTTTTTAATAGAAATGTAAAGTTGGAATTGCAAATGATGAATTCTATGCATTTCACGTGTATTCGGACCCTGTCTCACTGATTAAGACTTGGCTCAGGTGTAATCCTGATGGGCTGATGGATGCGTTGCCGGGCAGGTGAGCAAAGCGGGGGGGAGTCCAAACCTATCTTATATGTGATATGCAGGTTTCTTCCACTACTTAAAATATATGAGTCCCAGAA
The DNA here is from genome assembly GCF_017311325.1 of Ursus maritimus. Taxonomy (NCBI): domain Eukaryota; kingdom Metazoa; phylum Chordata; class Mammalia; order Carnivora; family Ursidae; genus Ursus; species Ursus maritimus. Next base: position 10,788,529 of record NW_024423675.1, read on the forward strand.
ATATTTCTAATTAAGCAAATTTTTATTAAATGACTCATCAATTATAAAATTGGAAACAACTATTCAATATTGAAATTAAAACCTTAGAAGTCCTCAATTCTAACTCACTATGGGACACATGAGTCTTTCTGTAATTCAATCCAGCATTTATTTACCTCATATATATTCAAGATTGTGTTGATTGGTGGAAAATACAAAAAAATAAGTTCATATAAATATTTATGATCCATGTTGTCTCAAGTTGACCAAAACTTGAATCTTGCTCCCAAGAAGCCTCATTCTAGGTGGGATTACACACACACACACACACACACACACACACACACAAATCATGACATAAAATTAAATGTGGTAAGAGAAGTACAAATTAAAGTCCTAAAAGAGTGTATGGATGATCTCAGCCAGAACTAAAGCTGGAGACTGGAAGAAGATTCACAAACAAGGAATATTGTTTAACTTGGGCTTTCTTGGCAGAGTAGGTTTTCAACAATAAAGAGCGTAAGAATGCAGGGCAGCAAAAGGTCATTTAGACTGAGAGCCCAAACCCTTGAAAGTGTAAAAAGGCACAGAAATGAACTTATTTGACCTGTTTAGGGAACAGTGAACAGTTCTGAGTGTCTGGGATAAGATCTGTGGAAACCTAACATGAGAAAGATTGTTTATGGGCAGACTATGAAAGGCCCTAAAAGATTTTTTAGTTTTTCTTTAAGAAACAGAAGACCGTTGAATGAAAGAATGTGGTAACTAAATATGTGGTTTAGGATAGGAGGAAGAGAGAGAAAAGGATTGGAGAGACTGCGCTGAAGGCAGGAACTCCTGGGAGGACTGCTGGGGTCATGCCCGCATGGGAAAATAGTGGGCGTGGAAAAGAAGGCAGAGATGGGAGACATTGTTGGGACTGAATCAATGGGACCTTGCAAGTGATGAGGTAAGAAAAGTGGATGAAAGAAGAGAAATGGAAAATGAGAAGATGGCAAAGTTGTTAAAAGAAATACAGAAACCTAGAATTTGGAAAGAAAGGAAGAAGATGCCTGATAAAAGCTCCCTTTGAGGACTAATGAGTTTGCCGTGTTGCTAGACTGTGCAGGTGGGATTTTCATTCTTTCTTTTTCTTTCTTTCTTTCTTTCTTTCTTTCTTTCTTTCTTTCTTTCTTTCTTTCTAAAGATTTTATTTATTTATTTGAGAGAAAGAAAGAGAGCACGCATGAGCGGGAGGGAGGAGAAGAGGGCAGAGGGAGAGGGAGAAGCAGACTCCCTGATAAGCAGGGAGCCCAATGTGGGGCTTGATCCCGGGATCCTGAGCCAAAGGCAGATCCTTCACCAAATGAGCCCCCCAGGCATTCCGGGTGGGGTTCTTTCAAATATAATTAGAAATGAGGATCTCAGGAGAGAGATGAGGCCTGAAGATGCAGATGTGAGAGTCAGGAGTGAACGGGAGATGGCTGAGGTCATGGGGACAGGAAAGAACTACTTGGACTGAAAGTCAGGAGGGATGAGTTTTACACCTGGTTCTGCCAGTTGTCAAGTGGGGTCTGGGTAGTTCACCTCCCCTCTGGGCCACAGCTTTATGCATCTACAAAGCATCCTTTTCTAGTTCTTAGGGTGATAGCAGCAATCACATAGGTTGGTGACTTTAGAAGTTCTTTATAAAATACAAAACACAATACAGAATAATGTAGTTCAGAGATCCTGAAATATTAAACATTTGTCACCCACCAGACGAATTATCCATTCAATGTTTTCATCTAGCATTAGGTACACATGAATATGCTTTTTAACTTTTCAGTTACGTAATATACCCCTTGAACTCATTTCTCTCTACATGTATGAAATCTGTACTGTGCTTTGCAACACCCAAGACATTACATTGGACAACAGAGAAAGGGTAATGTGGAGTCCAAACCAGGAAACCAATGAAGTCTTTGCCCTCAGGAAGCTTTCAATTAAGCTGGCACGAGAGCGTACTCACAGGGGGCATGTTAGGAATGAGGCAGGGCAGAGCCACTGAAAGGCCATGTACGTCCTGAGGGAATGCAGAGAAGACCACAGTCAGGTGGCTGTGAGTTTTACACGAAAGCATTTAGGCAATGAATTATGTTCAGTCCAAATTGTAAAAGGGGGTGTGAGGCATGGAATCCTAGAGAGAAGGAAAGAAGGTGCTCCAGGCATTTGTTACAGTCTATTTATTCAGGTAATAGCCATGCTAATGAAGACTGCTGTTGCCTATAATCACTGCTGTCTGCCAGCAGTTCTTGAGCAGGGCGTGCACAGAAATCACCGAGGAGCTCAAGCCTTTCATCTGAGGTTCTGACTCAGGAGCTCTGGGACATATACTCTGGCATTGTATTTTTTTTTTTTTAACTCTCCCAGGTGATTTTAATGTGTCCCAGCCCAATGAAAGGGATGCCCAAAGTCATGTGAATACTAACTTTACATGGAGATTTAAACATTCAAAAATGCAGACCGTATCCCAGACCACCTAAATTGCGGTATCTGGGAGTGAGGGAGGAGACACGGTCATCAGTGTTTTTCATGCTCTCAGGTAATTCTAATGGGCAGACACGTTTGGGAACCGCTGCAATTTATCTTCTCCTTCAATCCACTCCTTGGAAGGAGGAGAAACTCATATATGAGTAAAGGAGAAAATGAACCCCAGAAATCCATGTATACTAATGTGTTAAACAAAGGAGTATCTATTCAAAAGGGGGCAAACATTCCTCTATGACTGTCTTCCTTATTGGCATCTGGATATCTTGGCTCCTCCAACTCTTAAAAAAATATTTTGTGCTGCTCTTCCTTCACTTCTCCAAAATAGTTAGCGCCTCAAAAAGTGGCTGGGGCTTATCCCACAAAGGAGATGTTATCCTTCTTGTTTCTTTAGAGGAACAATCGGGAAAAGAACAGAGGACTAGGAAAAGGAGTTATGGAGCATTTAGGACCAAAGACTTAGATAATTTTAACTGTATATAAAAATGATGTATTATTTAATAAGTTCACCAACAGATAATATAAACAGTTGGCCACGTATGGAGATGCATAATTCTACCTACTTTTAAATAGGACCAACCACTAAGTCCACACTTAGATCTTCTTACATCATCATTTCCGGTATTTCCCATTTCTTTGTGCAATAGGAAGCTTTCCTGGATTTGCTTCTTCCAGGAAAGAACCACTAGAAGTAGCTACCTCTGTAGTGTTTCTCATATCTTTAATGGGACTAGTACCTTTGCGATTTCAGTTTCTTCTGTAGTGATGAGTTTGCACCAAGTTAAGAGTCAAAGTGATTCAGAGCATAATTAACTTTTCGTTCCAAGGGTCCTGAGAATCAGATCAAACGTGAGGTAGAGTTTCTTGAGTCTGTTATAACCCCCAGTCTTGTAATCCTGAGGGTCTAGTGTTAGCCAGGGAAATACTCATAGTATCAAGGAAAGACTGTCACTCCTCCCCCAATTTCTTTTTTTTTTTTTTAAAGATTTTTATTTATTTATTTGACAGAGATAGAGACAGCCAGCGAGAGAGGGAACACAAGCAGGGGGAGTGGGAGAGGAAGAAGCGGGCTCATAGCGGAGGAGCCTGACGTGGGGCTCGATCCCATAACTCCGGGATCACGCCCTGAGCCGAAGGCAGATGCTTAACCTCTGTGCCACCCAGGTGCCCCTCCTCCCCCAATTTCTAATCCGTCTTTATGTTCCTCAATCATCCTTGTATTTGAGGGAGAATTCAACAAGAATAGCTTCTATCTTTAGAGGTAAGGCTACCCATTAGAGTAACTACCTTATATTGAAACATTTCCAGGAATAGTTTGGGAATGTTATTTAAAACCATTCACCATTGAGGAAACAAATATTCTTCAACTGGGAGGTTACAGGCAAAGAAGATTGTTCTCAGTCATGTCTGAAGTTCTGCATCTATCACCAGTGTCCTCATCTTGGTGGTGGGAGACTTGTAAGCTGTGATATTCCTGAAATATCAAATCCTTGGATTTGGATCCCCATAAGTGGATGGGATGGTGGAGACTGTCACACCAGATTACACACAGGACAAGCTGGACGTGGTCGGTCTTGGGATCAGGGGCACAATTTAGAGTTTGAACTCCAAGAGAGATATTCTTGCAACATAAGGGAAGCCCTGTGTCTTGTGTCGTTTGGCTGCTATAAAAAAAAAAAAAATACCATAGACTTGGTGGTTTATAAAACAGAAATTTAATTCTCACAGTTCTAGAAACTGACAAGTTTGAGATCAGGGTGCCAGCTCTTGGTTGGACTCTGATGAGAGACCTCTTCTGGGTTTGCAGAAGGCTGTCTTCTTGTTATGTCTTCACATGGCAGAGAGAGAGGAAGCAATCTCTCTCCTGACTTCTTATAAGGTCACTAATCCTACCATGAGCGCTTCACCCTCATGGCCTCATTATCTCCATAGGCCCCTCTCCAAATACCATCATAATTTTGGTTAGGGTTTCAACAGATGAATTTCGAAGGGGCATACATTCAGTGTACAGCACCCTACATGTGAAATTCTACAGGACTTGTTGGTTAACAGAAGAAACATTCAAAATCGTGAGGGCCACAGAAGAGAGAAGCAGATACTGTTCGCTCAATAAACACAGAACTTGTACTACTAAAAAAACAAAAACAAAAACAAAAAACACAGGGCGCCTGGGTGGCACAGCAGTTAAGCGTCTGCCTTCGGCTCAGGGCGTGATCCTGGCGTTATGGGATTGAGCCCCACATCAGGCTCCTCTGCTATGAGCCTGCTTCTTCCTCCCCCACTCCCCCTGCTTGTGTTCCCTCTCTCGCTGGCTGTCTCTATCTCTGTCGAATAAATAAATAAAATCTTTACAAAAACAAAAAAACAAAAACACAAAACACATGTGGGCATGGAGTCCTGGGACCTGGGAAGATAAATGCAAACTTGGGTGTTTGAGAAAGCAGATCTAGGCTGTTTTTGAGAAAGAGCACAGTCTTTCCATGGAGTTTATTTAGAGATTTAATGGAAGTCAGTAATAAACTTTGCTTGAATGTGGAAGGCACAAGCTTTTGCAGTGGCTCATCCCATTGGTGGGTCAATAAAAGCGCATATCATATTTCCCTGAGTAGAGAGAGATTTATGTTATAAAATCTCAGCATTGTAAAGATTATCTATTGTAAGGACTTTTGAGGCAGAGCTAGATGATAGCTAAGTTCATTCATTCATCCATCCATTTATTCATTCAGTCACTCACTCATTTATTCATTCACCAGATATAAGATGAAGACCTAGAAATGTCACTCCTAATGCCATTCTGTTTTTATAGTCTAAATGGACCCCCCTGCTGGGAAGAGAAACTTAACTAGTGCCCTTAGCCACCACCAAGCTAATTTGAACTAGTAGTCTCTTTTACGCAACTTAGAGGATAGCAGAGATCCTTAAAGTCAGGTGGCCCACTATACACCTAGTAGAATGGCCCAAATCCAGAACACTGACAGCACCAGCAGCTACTGAGGATGACAAAAGGACCTCTCATTCATTGCTGGTGAGAATGCAGTTAGGCGATTTCTTACAAAACTAAACACACTCTTGCCATATAATCCAGCAATTGTATTCCTTAGTATTTATCCAAAGGAGTTGAAAACATATTCACACGAGAACCTGCACACAGATGTTTTATTAAACAGCTTTATTCAGAATTGCCAAAAGTTGGAAGTAAGCAAGATGTCCTTTTGTAGGTAAATGGATAAATAAATTGTGGTGTATCCAGACAACAGAGTATAATTCAGCACTAAATGAACTATCAAGCCATGAAAAGACATGGAAGAAACTTAAATGCATATGACTAAGTGAAAGAAGTCAGTCTGAAATTGCAACATACTTTAAGATCCCAATTATATGACATTCTGAAAAATGCAAAACTATGGAGACAGTGAAAAGATCTGTGGTTGCCAAGGGGTAGAGGGAGGGGTGGGATGAGTGGGTAGAACACGGAGGATTTTTAGGGCAGTGAAGCTACTCTATATGTACTAAAATGATGGGTACATGTCATTATAGGTTTGTCTAAACCCATAGAATGTACAACAGCGAGAGTGAACCCTAAAGCAAACTATAGACTTTGGGTGGTAATAATGTGTTGATGTAGGTTCATTGATTGTAACAAAGGTCCACTCTGATGGGGAATGTTGATAATGGCAGAAACTCTGCATTAGTGGAAGCAGAAGGTGCTTGGGAAATCTCTGTCCTTTCTGCTCAATTTTGCTGTGAACCTAAAATTGCATTTAAAAAAGTATTTTGGGGGCATCTGGTTGGTGCAGTAGGTTAAGTGTCCGAGTCTTGGTTTCAGCTTGGGTTGTGATCTCAGGGCATAAGATTGAGGCCCGCATGGGGCTCCACACTCAGCGTCGAGTCTGCTTAAGAATCTTTCTCCCTTTTCCTCTGCCCCTCCCTCTCATGCTCTCTCTCTCTAAAATAATAAATAAATAAATGTTTAAAAACAAATGCATAAAATAAAAACATCTTTTTTTTGAAAGCAAGTGGCTGCTGTTCATGATGGTATGCCTAGAGTTCCTTGGCTGCCACTGGCACAAGGAGATTGCATTGTCAAGGAAAGTGAACTAATATTAATTGATATTCAGGGAGTGAGGCAGTCCAAGAGAGCAGAACATCAGAGAACATTGGCTTCTGGAATAGGCAGAGACCCAAACAATTATATTTATTGAGCAGTCACCTGAGAGCAGGCGTCTGATGGTGGCAGGGGAAGAGTTGCTTTGGAAGCATTGATCTTCAGCAAAATCAGCCAAGGAAGCAGGGTCATCCTGTAGGACTAAAAAGTACCAACAGTTAGGCATGTCCTGTTGAATGTCACTAACTCCAAGGAGTAAAAATGAATGGTGAAAATAATCAGGAAGGCAAAACAGGTTACTTATAAAGAAAGAAAACTCAGACCCATGCCAGGTTTGTTCATGATATTAGATGACAAAAGACAATAGAGTAATATCTCCAGAGTTCTGAGGTATAAAAGGACGTATACAAATGATCTGTAGCTAGAAAAGTTGTCATTCACGTATGAAGGCGATGGAAATATATTGTCAATTAAATGGCATGCAATTATATTGGGCGGGGAGTAAATAGTATAGAGTCAGAACAAGATAAATAATAACAGTATCAATTTAATAAATACATACCAAACTTTGTGTACTGTGGACAGTACTTAGACAGCCAGTCACTCTCCTTAGATGTCTTCCGACCTTCCTGTCATGCTGTCATGTCCTCTCACATATTCCTAGAAAATGGCCAAACCCCTAGCCTTTCTCCCTCTCGGTTTTCAGTCGGGGGGCGGGGGTTCTCCCTCTAAGTCTCCTTCAGGGTATGGTTGGCCAGATTTAACAACAACAAAAAATACAGGATGCTTGGGTATATTTGAATTTCAAATAAATAATGAAAAATCTTTTCTTTCTCTCTCTCTCTTTTTTTAAGATTTTTACTTATTTACTTGACAGAGAGAGAGAGAAAGAGCGAGCACAAGCTGGGGGAGTAGCAGAGGCAGAGGGAGAAGCAGGCTCCCTGCAGAGCCCGATGTGGAGCTCGATCCCAGGACCCCAGGATCATGACCTGAATCGAAGGCAGACACTTAACTTACTGAGCCACCCAGGGGCCCATTTCTTTCTTTCTTTCTTTCTTTCTTTCTTTCTTTCTTTCTTTCTTTCTTTCTTTCTTTTTTTAGTTGAAGTATATCCCATACTACATTTAGGATATAGTTGTACTGAAAATTATCTGTTATTCATCTGAAATCCAAATTGAACTGAGTTTTTGGTATTTTATCAAGAGACCTCTCTCTGTTCCAACCTGTGTCTCTCCAAGATACTTCACCAAACTAACTTAACCTCTTGGGTTTAAAAGTGAACTCAGGAGGAAATTGTTTTTGGGTGAATTCTGCTTTCACCCAATCTCAAAGTAGCAAGCACAGAGCCCAGTTTCATGACTAATAGGTGAAGACAAAAGAGGAAGACCCAGTGAAAACTTTAATAACTCAAAAAAATGTTTCTCATTACCTTGACTCTCTTATTGTGGGAAATTTCTAATGTAAGAAATATAATGTTGGAGATGGTAGAGCAGGGAGGAAGTCTCCCAAATTTTGTCCTTCAATGCATACCAAGGCTTTTTAATAACAAGTAATGGTAGTACCCAACCTGAATAAAATAATTTTTTTTCCAATCATGAAATAAATTATTCACAGTCTCTGTGTTGGTGCTGACTTGATCCATGTTTCTCACTTCTTAGCACCAGTTTTCAGTGCGAAATAAACCAGATGCTCTTTTAAAAACATATTCCTAAAAATCCATGATTTTAAAAAGGCAATAGACAAATTTTTTTTTGAATAGCACAAAAAGGAAAAGGATTTTGTTTTTTTAAAGAGGGAGATAAGTGCAAAGAATTTCAGATCGAGTTTCACTAATGACTTCTGCTGGCAGACTTTTGTCAGAGACCTAGAGGGATTCTCAGCCAGTGCTTGAAGTATCACTGCCACAACAGCACCCCAAGTCCCTGGGCATTGTCTTGTGAATGCAGATGTTGTTCATGAGGGATTCTGGATGTAAGTCTGTCACTACTGCACAACTAATAATCCAAAGTACGCGTCTCCTACCAGTGGGCACGTAACATATCTTCCACACGTGGGCACAAAGCACTCTTTACTTGACTCTGGTTTGTTTCATCTACTGCATTTCTCCCAGGTGCTGTGACTGTCTTTGAGTCAGCAAGTCACTTTATGTGTGTCTATCTTTTAAAATTAACATGTCCAAGATGGAGCTGTCGAACCTGCCTTTATCCTGGAATCTGTTCAATCCCCAGGCTCTCTCTTTGTAGTCATTTGGCCCACTCTCTACCAAGTTGCTTAAGGCATGTAATCCAAGAGCCGCCCTTGATTCTTCTCTCTGTCTCACCACTCACATCCAATCCTTGAACCAGTCCTATCAACTCCGTCTCCAAAATATATCTTTGATTATCTCTGCAGCCATGTTTCACACCTGGACACAGCGATAACGTCCAGAAAGGGCTCCCTGCTTCCTTTCTTGCGCCTCTGTTGTCCATTTTTTAAACACACACAGAATAAGAGTTTTAGACATGTGAATCAGATTATGTTACTTCCTTGCATAAAACCTTCCAAGGGCTCCTCTTGCTTTTCTAATAAAACCCAAACTCCTATAAGTCCTGTCTCATCGGGCGTCTGAGTACCTCTCCAGCTTGATCTCACAGACACTATTCCCCAGTCAGATTAGCCTCTTTTCTTATCTTCAAATACAGCAAGTCCTTTTCCACACTTCAGAAACTTAGCACTTGCCACTTCCTCTGCCTAAAATGTGTTTCCCAGCTTTTTCGCTGATTGCTTATTCTTATTCTTTCCTCAAAAGTTACCTCCTATAAGAGGCATTCCAGATGGGCTACCTTAAATTTGGTCTTCACTTTACTCCGTTTTGGAACTCCCCCCGCCCCCACTCTTGTCTCCCTTGTCGCCCTCAGTAACAATCTATTTTTCTCCATGTCTTATTCTTCACTGTATTCCCAACCCTTAGCATAGTATATATCACATAATAGGTGCTGAGTAAATATCTGTTAAACATGTAAACTCCTTAATGCCTAGTGTATTGTCCTGTAAACTATGAACCTACAGGAATGGTAGCTGGTAGCAAAGGGATGGAAATGATATGAACAAGGCCAACCAGGGGAATCAGTGTTCCCCACCTGATTCAAATAGATGTGATATTATTCAATGTGGGGCTTCCCAAATGATTCTAGAATTCATGGTTATTTTTTCTTTGGAGCCATGGCTAAGCAACATTTTGTTTTTTACCAGGAGAAAAAGCTGGCAGCTGTCAAGAGCATCCATTTTCAGCAGAGTTCATAGGATCATTCTCTAAAGACCTTACCTATGACTGGAACTGCTATTCTCATTTTGGATTTAGCAGCTGTCTTAATCATATTTAATAAACTTCCTGATTCTTAGAGGCATTTTTATAGGGTGTTTTGGTCACAAACTTAAAGTTGTGCCATTTCGTAGATTTATGTGTAGTAAGCTTCTAATTGGGGTATTGATTTTTAAATCTCTATAACTATTTATTTTAGATGCAATGAAGCATTATCATAAATAATTGAAACTCAGATAACAACGTCTAAATAAATTACGAAAAACATATTATGATTTGAGATAATGTTTATCGCATTTACCATCCACTAGTCCACAAAATATAACAGTTCACCGTTAGCAGCTGTATGTACAGAATAAAATAGATTGTAGTTCACATGTAACTTTGACCTCAGTCATACCTACAGATTATTTTAAAAATTTCTACATATTTAATAAGTAAAAATGATAAATAATATATGTATAGCATTTTCTATGGTGGCTTTTCTTATCCGTCCCTCTAGGCACTTAATATATTCTTATTGAGCCACTACCATGTCCCAGGCCCTAGACTAGATGGGGAAGACCCAAAGGTAAATAAGGTAGATGGTGTCTGTTTCCTCCTGGAGTATCATATAGCAGGGAGTCCACATAACACTGCATGGCTTTATGCAATTTGCTGAATCCATGAAATTGGAGGATATAGTATATTGTGTGGGGAAAAGGTAAGGTTGTAAGTAAAGACTTCTTGGAAGTAATAGGTCCTAGTGAGGCAGAGTGTGGGAGAAAGGATCCCAGGCAGAGGGAAAAGCATTTAGAGAGGCTCAGAGGCAGGAGAGAGCATGGCTAGAAGAATTGGAAGGAATACAGGAACATAGATGGAAAAGAGGAAGGTGCAAAGATATATTCAAAGGGTCCAGATGATGCGAGGTCTTATGAGTCTAATTAAAGAGTTTGGACTTATTATAAAGACAATGGGTTTCAGTTGGGAATAATGTGATCAGACTTATGTTTTAGAAGGTCTTCTCTGGATGCATTATGACAAATGGATGGGAGGGAGAGAAGACACTAGGTGAAGAAGTTGCCAAAAATAAAACCACTTTTAGTCAAAAATATAATGGGGTAAATTAAAATTAAAAATAAAATGCAATGACAACTCCAGACAGATGGTAAGGTTCACAGAGCCAAACTTGGATTAAAATGCATAAAATATATAAAATGTGATCTAATGAAATGCAAGATGTATGCTAAATTCATGTTCTACTGAAATTTAAGTTGCTTAAATAAGGAAGTAGAGCAAGTGAAGCCACATTAGCACAAGGACTCAGTGCCGTCCCATGTAGCCGCATAAAGTACATTTCCTTTAATATGAACGTCCAAATGGTCACTGCTGCGTAGCCCGCAAACCAGGGAGGCGGTGGCGTCAGTGTCTGTGCCATTTCTCAACCAGCACCCTTGCAGCCTTAACTCCTCCTTCCGCCTGATACAGAAAAATCATTAGAATCCTATTGTTGCGTGAAGAATTCTGAGTAAAACCATTTGATCCCAGATAATTAGTTAAGGGTGTTAGATAATGAGATGCTTTTTTGTTCTTTTTCTGAACAATGTCACTAATATGCAGACCTTCACCTTGAGCACCAATGACACGGTGTTAAGATGTCTTCGTTTAAAATGGAGATAATGTATTTCCTTAAAAATTTTACAACCGCACACCCTAACAGTGTTAAACGACAACTGTTTTGACTTACTTATTTTACCACTTTATTCAACTTTCTCTAAAGAAAGGAGAAATACTTTAAACACACCTTCAAACCTGCACAGATAAGCAGGGCAAACTTCTAACAGTATGAATTGAAATAAATTGTTAAGTGTATGTTCAGTTCCAGATTTTGAAGCAAAAATAACTTTGAACATTTTGGGGCTAGAATTAACAAATATTATAGAATTTCCTTCCCACATTTGAAATTTTAATTTCATAGTATTTTCAGTCCTCTGGGCTGAAACGAGGACCAGATAATATTTTAGCAAAAAAGGTGTTTTGTTTTCACGCTTTCATCATGCAAAAATAACCCAACTAATTTAGCCCTAACTTTCAAAAAATATTCAGTTTCATACAGAAATCAACTATGTAATTCTCAGGCCAAAAGGAATATTTATCAGAAAAGTCTGAAGCAAAGATTTTTATAAAAATATACTCTTCCATAAAGTTTTATTTTCAGTCATTTTTGACATGATGTAAATGAATTGCTGCATTATTGCCTACTAGCTATCTCTTATCCTTGATCTGCCAGGATTTTGTAAGATTTTTTTGTGTAAATTTTGATCATTTAAATTAAAAACCCGAGGCCAAGGTTAAATATCGTAATTTTATAATAATTCATAAATATAATGGCGGTTTGCATTCATGCTGTGCTCCCCAAATGCCAGAGATTGCGCTAAATGCTCTGTACACGTCATCTCTTTTAGCTGTACCACACTCTTGGGAGGGAAGTGTAATTATTATCTTCACGTTACAGTCACGGAAACCAACTCTGAAAGGGATTAAATAATTTGCACTGAGCTACTGTGTTAGTTTGTGATGGAGCCAAAATTCCCCTACCCCCTGCCTCTCTGACTCTCGACTCCACTCCAATGTGGCATCTCCTTCAGAAACAGCCCCTGGCATAGTCCCAGTCAAAACAGTCAGAGTGAGTAGGAATAAAAACAAGGGTGATGAGATACTATCATATATTCTATAGTAGGTATAGATGAAAAACTGAATACCCAAGCCCTCTGATATATTATACAGCCACAGGAATTATCCATTGTGTTAAGTTCTATGGTGGATAAAATCAACAGATTTTTAAAAGCCAAATTAAAATTATTTATGGCATTTTAATACTGGCAGAAAGTATCAGCTCAGTAATAGCAATATATCAACTTAATTGTTAGGATACTTTGGCCTAAATCTCAAGCCATCGGTGGCCATTCCAAAGATTTTGGATCAGCGCAGAAAATATGCTTTATTCAGTTTCCCCTAGGATTTTCACTCAACCAGCTATTCCGAACACCTCTTCCGGAAGGATATTGGCATTGTTTTAAGTGCTAGAATGAACGTTCAGGTGAGTAGTTAATGGATCCTGACCTTAGGGAATTTACATCCCATATTTAGAATCAGGTGATTAAAACATAAACATACAAGGGAATTGCAAAGTATAGATTGCTAATAATGAAATTATGAATAAGTCCCAAAGAATGTGAAGGAGAAAATAATTAATTCTGCCATGAACATTATGGTTTATAAGGACACGTGATTTGCTCAAGGCTGGGCTCTGATTTATGTCTTTCCATACTTCCCCTTGCTCGCTTTGCTCTTGCTCCATAGAAATCACGTATCTGTTTCTTGAAAACTGAGCTCAGGAACTTTATATGTGTTCTTACCTCTGCCTGCACACTCTTGGGCCAGCTCCTTCTTATCTGTGAAGACTCAACCCTGATGACACCTGTTCAGAGAGAACGTTCATGACCCCTGTTTCTAAAGTGGACCACTTCCATCACTCCCTTTATTTCTTTCATAGTACTTAAAACAATCTGATGATATAATGTAATAATCAAGTCCATTTTGTACATTTTGAGCATGAGGTGACTGTGAGAGTGTTTAGGTATCCGTATCACAGATAAGTGATTAGGTTTGAGGTATCAAAGACTTGATGATCGGAGTTCATGCCCATGCAAAACTGTAAACTCCAGTTACTGCTGGGGACATTCCTGTACACATGCCCTGGAAGTCAGTCCCAATTCTAGATTCAGATGAGAGTTGGAAGATAACCAAGAGGTCTATTGTCACCTGGTTCTGTCTCAGTAAGTTCGGCTCGAGGATCAGAACCTGCTTTCCTAAGTTCCCAAAGACTTTGCTGACGACCAGCCTCCTTCCGAGTACAGTTATCTCTTTGACAACATCCTTGTAGGATCGTAATCTAGTCACTGCTCAAACATTTCTAATAATCAATAACCGAGTACTTCAAAAGCACTCATTGATTTTAGTCATGTAAAACCACGATGTTCTTCCAAAACTTGGCTGAAATTAGCCCTCCTGTCAATTTGCAACCTTCTAACTCTGCTCATGAATTTAAGCCGACACCTCAACACTTCCCTAAGTCTTTTGTTTCACATTATAGCACATATTTGAAGACATATACCACTTTTCCCACTGCATCTTCTTTTTAAAAAAATTTTAAATTAAAATTCAATTTAGTTAACATAGAGGGTATTGTTAGTTTCAGGGGCAGAATTCAGTGATTCATCAGTTGCATATAATACCCAGTGCTCATTATATCAAGTGCCCTCCTTAATGCCCCATCACCCCGTTACCCATCCCCCCACCCACCCCACTACATCTTCGATTCTCCATGTTAAACATCTTCACTTCCTTCTACTTTTCTTCCTTTCAATATTTGAGTTACTACTACTTGCTAGACACTGGGATAAGCACTAAAGTAATGTATTTCCATTCCTTTTATAGTCCTAAAATTTTGCATTATTCTGCATCTGCAATCTGTGTATTGTATATTATCTTGAGACCCTATTGTCCCTTAATGCAGACACCACATATCTAATAATTTGCTCAATAAATCTGTTTGTTGAGCAGCACATTACCTTACATTCCAGCATTTCTTAAACTTGTCATTCTCATGTCTTCATCACGATTTTGCCATATTTGGATACTGCCAGTATAGACTTGATGATCGTCTTTAAATTTTCTTACTTTTGTACTTAAATATTGTTTCAAAAGAAGTTTTTGTGCCATTGGCATAAATAAAACACTAGTATCACTTTCTATAAATGGAAAGAGATTATAAAATAAATACAATGAAAACTTTAATGTGATTAAAAATAAAAACTATTTGTGTCAATAAATATAGTCCTGTTTTAAACGTCTACTTTAAGAAAAAGTTTTTCAATGAAAGGAATAAAGCTATTTTTACTAGTCACTAACTTTATAATGAAGAGAGGCACTGCATAAATAAAGAAGGATCATTTTTAGTTTGAGATAAATTACCACTTCGAAGTTTTGGTCATGTATATCCCTAGACCAAAAGTTGATGACAAGATTAGCTGCATTATAATTTAAATTTTTAACAGCAATGGGTGGTCCTTTGACCAGTGGGGAAAGAGTTGCAAAGCAAAAAGCTTGGTCAGCATTCATAACCATTGAACCCAGACTTCATTCTTGCCTTAGGAGGCAAGAGCATAAGAAACCTGGAAATGCAAATGGCTCCCAAGGATGGTAGGCTAGGCACATGCACTGGCCTCTGTTCTCCCACCATCCCCCAGAAAACCTACTATAACCACAGGAAAGGAATGAGGGAGAAAGGAGGTTTTAAGTGGGAAAGATTGTAATTGATTCAACAGATTCCAAAGCATGACTCTTTAACTAGCGGTGGAATGAGCCAAGAAGCAATCTGACTTGCACTGCCCTGAAAAATTCTCAGTAGGTTCAGTAACAGGGTGATACATGAAGATATGGATGAACAAGGGGCCAAAAATTTAAAGAACATTTAAAAGATTATTTAGGAAGCCATCATCGGAAGATCAAGATACCCTCCTCACCAACTGACAGATGACTGTAAGTGTATTCTCTGGAAAGAGTGAACCAGAGTCACTGGACTCAGAGGAGCTAAGCATAGTTAAGGTCAGGAGTGCCACACTAAAAGCAGAAGCATGGTGAATGTTTCCGTCCTAAATATTGAATCACCAGTCTGATTTCCCACCCAAGTCCCAAAATGCTAACAGCCATCATTCTGACATCCTAGCAAGAGACCGGAAGAATTTTCTCTGAAGAATATGACTTTAATCAGCCCAAAAGAAAACGACTAAAACTGCTGGCATCTGGGTTTCCATCCCCCAAACTCCAAATGGCTAAAAAATAAGAAGTTCTGAGAAAGCATTCCTACATACACAGAGGTTCCACCTAGCTTTTTATTCACCCACTCTAATATCAGTAGATATTTGAGGAAGCCTCCAATGCGAGAGGGAGATCAGAACAACCAAAATAAAGCAATCAGTGCTATGAGGGCCACACATTAGGAAATACAGTTCTTGAGTTTTCACTTAATATTCAGTAAACACTGCCACACATTAGGAAATATAGTTCTTGAGTTTTCACTTAATAGTCAGCAAACACTATTAATTCACTTAATAGTCAGTAAACAGTAAGCACCTACTGTTGGGGATTGTGACCAATTGTGAGATGAACTGAATCAGACAGAAGAAGATCGTGATGTGATTTTCCTGAAAGCGTTACATTGGAGGACACGACTTAATGGTCTGGCTAAAAGAGCATGCTAACACTGTGCTAATGACCTACTCATAGACCACCTCCCCACCAGGCTAGACACTGGGAAGACCATATGGAGAAAAGTTTTCAGCTACAGCGCAGGCACAAAACTCTCACCCAGGATTGCTGCCTTAAACTGATCAGATACAGAAGCCAAGGAAGCAAATCCCCAGTGATCATGAGTTTTCCATTGAGTAGTTCTACCCAGTAAGGGGGTAGGGAATGAAGATACCAGTGATCATCACCCACCCATCTGGTAGCACCTTCTTTCTCCGAAGACAGAAATGAGTAAAGGAGGGAGGAGAAGTCAGTGGTGTTACTCCTGTGGAGGGCCTTCCACACAGAAACATGAGGAAGGGGAAATAAATGTTCCCCTGTAACACCTGCTATGTTTTGGGCTCTTTTCCATATGAACTGAAAAAGACCCATTCTTTTTCATGGTGTCATCATTCAATTTACATTTATTTCAACTTATTTTTACTTAATTACTTTGGGACAATTTTCCCAAAGTTTTGACACATTTTCATGTAATAATAATGTAATGTAATAATAACCAACTTACCTACTTTTTTTGATCTACAGATTTGAGAACTTATCCTTTCTATACATGTATCCAAGTAAATAAAATGGTACTATATAATATGACTAAAGAGAGGACCTTGTCCCTCCATGGTAATGACGATATATCACATGACTTTGGCGGGTATTGGCAGATCAATTACAAATCTACTTACTTAAATAAACATAGTTCATTTTGAATTCTATCACCAAGGGAACATTAAGAGATTTGATCAAATTTTGTCCTGAAATTCAGTATTTGATGTTCACTGCAAATTTTTCATTCATTTATGCTGTAATCATGCTTTAAAAAAAAAAGAAAGAAAACTGTATAAGAAGAGAAGAGGGGTTCATTTAGAATGATTTGTTCTAGGTGAACCCTCTCAAGCTAGGAAGGAGCATCACTTCCTTTTCCCAGTGCTAATGAAATAACCTTTTAAAAAACCTTTCTGTAATTTTATCAGTGGCAAGTTCGTAGTAATTTACTGTAGTTTCCATATTTTGCTTTTCGCTTTTCTTTTCTTTTTCTTTTTCTTTTTTTTTGAAAATCAGAGAAAGATTTCCCATTTCTGGTTTTCTAGCAAGTTTTTGTCAAAGGTTATCAATTGAGGCCCTATAGTCATGTCTGCAACTTATTTCGGTTTCATAGGATGAAATTCACCTAGCCTGGAGATTTGGATGCATTTAAAGAATCTAAGTACTTCCCTACTGTCTTCTCACATTTACCTCTTCATCATTTTTAGCCTTTCTGGTTTGCAAGTCATTCTCCTTGAAGAAAAAGACAAAAGTAAAATCCTTGTGTAGTTTTGCTTTCTCTGTGTCAGCTGTCAACTCAATCTCTCTCCTCAGTAATAGAATGATATAATATCTGTGTAGAGTCTGAAAAATCCTTTTTGCTCAGCATTTGTCTTAGAAAAAAAAACCTTAAAGAGAGAGCAGAATTTTTGTTTGTTTGTTTGTTTCTTGAACGTGTACACTAATTTACTTGCTTGCCCGTTGAGGCATTTATGGCCGGTGGTTAGGCACCCATTTCTTGGTCTCAGATACTGTCTTGAACACAAATGATAGATGAATAGAGACTGACGTTACTTCTGCTTAAAAGAACTAGATGTATGCTCAGGTCAGGGCAGGGACAGATCAAAAAAGCAAACCAACAAAGAGAATGCAAAGATTATGTACCCCAACTCGGTGCCAAAGGAAGGACACTTTGCCAAAGTCAGTGCTTGTGGTGGGGACGCCGTGGGGGAAGAGTCAGGCATTGCTTCCAAGTAGAGTCAACCTTTTCACTGAATCTTAAAAATGAATAGGAAAGAGCTTCTGGACAAGAAGGGAAGGGTCAGAGTAGGTAGAGAAGGTAAGTGGTTAGAGAGAGCATGACCATTTCTAAATCTCCAAGTCCTGGCCATCTGATGAAGTGGTAAGGTGATGAGGTATGTTCTTTCTTAATGATACCTTTGTTAAAAATACAGTTTGGGGGTGGTGTCTAGGTGACTCAGTTGATTAAGTGTCTGACTCTTGATTTTGGCTCAGGTCATGATCTCAGGGTTGTGAGACTGAGCCCCAAGTCAGGCGTGGAGACTGTTTAAGATTCTCTGTCCCCCTCTGCCCCTCCCCCCTTCTTTTTCTCTCCCTCTCTAAAAAAAAATACAATTTGGGGGTAGCTAGTTTAAGTTTTCTCAAGTGTTTTTACTTTGCTTTCATGCATTCCTGTCGAGAGCTTGGATATAGGAAGTGATTTAAAACTCGTGCTGGTCTTGTCTTGTTCACAGCAAATTTATAACTCCTTCTGAGAAGCAATGTCTTTCTTCAAAGGCTTTGCACGGTGAACATCTTCTGTCCTGGGGTGCCCTCATTTCAGATGTTTTGTTATCTCTTATATTAAGATACTTGTCCCACTGTTTATAGAACAGAGGGCTTTATATGAGAGCATACAGGAATTATTGAAATCCTGGCTTTTAAATAACTCAGAAAGCAGAGAAAAATAAATAATGAAAAACAGAGTTCATAGCACACCCAGCACAGCACTCCCATAATTATTTTTTCATAATATTTCATGTTGGTCTAAAAAGTGCCTTTGGTTGTTCCAGATTATCATTCATAGAAAATCATCTTCTCAGACAGACGACTGAAATGTTCTTCTCTGTTTTCTTTATAAAATTTAGATGATGCTTCCCAATTAAAATGTCATTGGACCAGCAGAATTCCCCAACTTCCTACTAGAGCCCATAAGATATTCAAACACACACACACACACACACACACACACACACACACACACCAGGTAGGAGGCTTCTTTATACCCCGTTTTTCTTTCCACAGCCATACCATCCCTAGCTCCCTTTTGAAATGTGAGTCTTCACCAAAAATTAAAATAAACATAAAATAGCCCTAATTGGCATTGCTATTCTGACTGAGGTGGCCGATGTGCCACTTTACCATAGGTAGTCTTTCCGTACTCATTCAGAGACAGCAGCTCCTAGGTGACAACTCTCCAGGAAGGAGGCAGGTACCACAGTTAACATGATGGTGGCTATAAAAACTGACATCAGGGCCACTCCAGCCCATGAGCGTAAAATGACATTACATTACTCTTTATGCCCTACAGTGCATTGACTGATAGCCCTTTGTTTTACTTGTTGGGTGTCAAAATAATTCCTCCCTTAGAAATTATCCTGGCAGAATCATCCTGAAATTATTTCTTAAACTCCCAAAGAAGGTATAAATAACATGTATTTACAAGCAAGTTCTGTCAACTAGCATCCCTAAGGGCATGTGCTATGCTCCTTTTTTTTCTGCTCAAACTGTGCCCAGCTGAGGTGTCCAACCTTTAAGTCCATTACCTAGAAAAGCCTCACAGGTGGTACTGTTGTTATGGCAATCATGAGCTTGCCTGTGTCTATGTCAAAGTCTGAGCAAAACTCTCCATGTTTTCAAACTCTCCTGAGAATCACTAGATTTTGTATGGAGGTAAGAAATGCTCTTTTATTCATGTCTCAGCTATATTTAATTAGTTGGTCTCCTAAGCAACTCTAGTTATCACCGGACTGTTATGAAATTCTTTCTTTCAGCATCTATGCTCTGCTCTTTTTCTCATATAAGCAACTTTCAACCTGCCCCACCCACAAGAAAACACAGCCCTCCCCACATTCTCCACCAAATGCCCATTTCCATAGGAACAAGCAAATAAGCCACAGTTCTGACAAGGTCTATTTTAGTTTATACTTTGCAAAGAAACATTTCCTTCCACCTCTATCCAGCTTCCACTCTAGAAAGGCACAAATAAAATATACGTCACACACACACACACACACACACACGCACACACTCCAAAACAAGAGTAACAGCAAAATACAAATTGCCACTGTCATATTACCAACCCAAACACTTAATACTATCAGTAGTGAATTTTTAGTTTTCCTTGAGAATACCGACAGGTATGTGACAGATTGCATTATTCAAAAAGGGGCCACAACTGTATCTAACATCCTACATGCTCTTCTTACAGCATGCCTTTGACGTGGCTCCCATTGAGAAGCAGGTCTAGGCTCCCTCTCCTTGAATTGGGTGGGTTTGTGACTACAGCAGAAGTGACATTATGTGATTTCCAAGGAGGTTGTAAAAGGTGGTACTACTTCCACTTGATTTTCTTGGGATGTTTACTCCTAGGACCCAGCCAGCATATTGTGAGAAAACCCAAGCAGCCCATGGAGAGGCCCGTGGAGAGAGGAACCAGGCCCCTGGTCCACATCCTTGTTGAGTTTCCAGCACTAACCTATCTGTCAAGTTGAAAATGGATCCTCCAACACCCAATTGATCTACAGCCCCTCCCCCCAACACAACAGGGGGCAGCAATGAACCGTATCTGCGGACTTTGTAATTGCTAAGGTCAAAATTTCAAATTTGTGAGCAAAATAAATGATTGAGTTTGTTTGAAGCCATTGCATTTGAAGTGGTGTGTTATGCAAGAATAACTAACTGAAACACAGTTGGGTACCTGAAAGTGCTCCCGTGACAAAGGGCCTCAAGTGTGCGTCATTGCCTTTGGGATCAGGCAGCACATGTCAGCTTCAAGGGTCTCAAAGAAAGCTCGGAGTTCTTCAAAGACAGTGTTAGCAGAAGTCTAAAGAGACCAGAGGAGGCTGTCAATGAGAGCTTAAAGAAGAGTTAGGAAAATGATTTTGGACACTGGAAAGAGGACCCTTCTTATGTAGTAGCAGAAAGTTTGACAAAACCGTTGCCTGAGTTACTGCGGAAATAAGAAATATGTGGAAGGAACTTGATGGTCTAGCTAAGGAGATTTCCAGGAAAAGTGTGGAAGGTACTGGCTGGCTTCTTCTAGCTGCCTAGACTAGAATGAGAGAGATAAGAGATGAGCTAAGAAAAGAACTGATTGGTTTAGGAGCAAAATGTGAGGAAATATAAAAGGTCCAGGACTTGTGGGATCCTAAAATAAAACTGCTTCTCATTCCCATCACTCTTGTCAGCAAACAATTCTCAAATGAAGAATTGATCCTAGTCAAAGATCAAATCAAGTATGGTCTGTAATCTTTTGTTAAGATCTCAGAAAGATTTAAGATGACACATTAGGGTTGCCCCTTACCTCCACATTGAGACTTTCTCCACCTAGTGGCCTCCCTCTCAAGGCACCCAAGTCCTACTGCATATCTGAATGCAGCCAGTCCTTCCTGACTACATGCTATGTATACTGCTTGGGGAATGTTCTACACTATTTCATTGATCTCTTCCAATAAGATAGGCACGAAGTCTTACAGAGCCTCAGTAGATGCTTACAGATGCTAATGTCCTTTGCTCCTGCCAAGCCCTATCCAAGTTGTGGATTTGGGAGCTTTTCATTTGGTTAGGTTTTGTTTTAGTTTAAGGTGGTTGTTATGCACTTAGATAATTGGAAAAAAAAAAGGTATTAGCTTTGTATTTAGGTTACTTAGGTGCTTTCTGACGATTTCCCTAAAATAGCAATTCTCACAGAGTTGGATGATACTGATTATTATAAAAGTAGTTAAAATTTATCAAATGATACTTCAGAGTCTAACTAATTCTTCAATATTAAAGAAATGGACAAATTGTATCTTAACCACCGTCTTAACTATTTTGAAATTTTTTGAAGTTCTGTCATGTAATAATTTAAAAAGCATGTGGTTGTAAAGCATGTGAAAAAAGACACCACAATGTTATTTTTGCATATGACTATAGCTATAAGAAAATAAATATAACCCTAAAAAAAGGGTCAAACCAAAAAACAACTACCATGCATAGACAATACAGTGGAAAGACATTCAAGAGAGCCTCCCCAGATGATGTGACTATGGATGGTTTTCTTAATCTTTCTTGTGTTTTCAGTTATTTCCAAAATGTTTAAAATATATATTATTATATTCATAATAGAAACACACATTATACCAATTTTTACAAAAACTAAATGATTTGATGAAACCTCAGCATGAAGCAAAATTGTGGCTTTCTGGCTGTTAGTTGTCATTTTGGGTTTTCAGGGCAAATAAAACATAACATATTTATTTTACTTCCTTGAAAAGATTTTTAGAATAGGGCTAGATGAAACTGGTTTCTTCCTTTTTTTTTTTATCTCCCTATTATTCCTCGAACAACACTTTGAAATTTTCCTACTAAATACATCGTATTCATCTTTCTACATATATAACTAACTGGCACCTGCCACAGAATGGCCCTTCAAGAAATATTGTCCCCTGAATATATAGATCTTTTCTTAATGAGTCCTCATCTTTCTCACAATACTTTCACGTGCCCTGTAGTACTTGGGGAGATTGATGCAATTTTTTCTCAACCATCCTCTTAAAGAAATGTTTTTCTATGATATTTTTGACTACCTTCTCTGTGTAGATCAATCACCAGTCTCTGTTTTCATCCCCCTCTCCTCTGCCAGTCTTGCATTTCTCAGCATTCCGTTAATATCTTCACAGGGTATGCTTATATATTTAAGATTTCACTCTTCCTCAGAACTTCATGCTTATTTTTTCATTGTTATAATATGCAAAAAGTCTTCTTCACTTTTTCATATTTGCTATTCAATCATGACCAGACTATTCCAAAATTATTTCTCTGCTTCTTCCAACTTATCATTACATTTCCTTCATTTCCCTCCTTTCCTGCTGTCCTGGGGTAAAAATGATGAGAATATTTTGTTTGGAGCAAATGAAGAACTCCAGCACTCACCTCCAGCAAGAGTAGGCATTCAGTCAGACCTTGATTCACGGCGCCTTTCTCTCCCTAATCCATTGCCCTGGTTATGCCAAGCAATGCACACTTCTTTCCTTCTCTCCTCTTCATTGTGGCTGGACTAAATCCCCACGGTCACAAGCATCTTTCTCATCTATCCCTTTGCCACCATAACTCTTCACCATAAATCCCCACTGACACTGGTTTTTTTCTCTCTGCCACTAATACAGATGATTGATCTGAAGCTGTAAATTCTCCAGTAGCCGACCCTATTGACTCCCTTGATACTTCATGATCAGGCAAACAAACTTGCTCATAGTCAAACAAACAAAAAAGAAATTATTTGACAATCAGGAAAAAAAATAATCTGGGAGAATCAGTGATCTGGAGCAGTTAATTAAAGAAAAAAACCTGTACATTAAAAAAAACTTATCATTTAATTCATCCATTGACAATTTTGCTCTGATTCTGTGTGCGTGCATGTATTTGCTAGTTTTTCCTGCTTAGGAAGAAAGGGAAGCTGTAACCGTATTAAGAAAAGCAGACCCATTTGAACAAATCTGAAAATATAAGTATGCATGGCTAATGCAGATGAGTATAATATGGGACTCTCTGTTTGTAAACAGAATTGATGCTTAAGTAACTGAAGTATTCAATGATATGCTGCATTTAAGTGTGTATCACACCGACGGGTACGCATAGGACAGAAACTGCACAAAACAGAAAACATAAGGTCGTGCAAAAGTTTGGCAATAAATATGGAACTTGTTAAACCTTGCTCAGATAATCAGGGGCAGGCAAAGTAAAACAAAAATCAATTGCCATTTTTTTTTTTACATTATCAGAAAATTTAAATCATATTATAAATGTAAACAAGGAGGCCATGAAATTATTACCTTTCATTCTTTGTTCGTGGCATTATCGATTGGTATAAGATTTTGAAAAGCAGTTTGACAGTCAATTGAGAGCAATAAAATATTTGCAAAATTTGAGCCAATAACTGCGCTTATGGAAATTATTTTGGAAATGTAGTCTAAAAACAGAAAAAAAAAAGTGCATTGTTATGATAGTAAAAGAAAAGGTAGTAGCTAATATGACTTCTCTCAATTGCTCACTGGAAATTACGCTGCAACTAAAAATTGTTATTATAAATGCCATGTGATGGAAAATATGAGAATGAGGAAAATGATATGATTTATTTTGATACTTTACTGCATTTCTTTTTGTAAACAAGAAACCTTAAGACACAGAGCCATAGAACACAGAAAGATATAACAATAAAAGCTGCATTATCCAGACGTAAATGCTATTAACATTATGGTGCATTTTGTTCCAAGAAAAGATGGACAGATTTTTTTGATAGTGAGATGGATACACAGATAGATATATAACATAACTCCATATAGTTATGGAGTTTATAGTTTGCTGTTCATTGTATGACATGGATACTAAATGCAAGAAACAAAGCACAAGATTGAAGATAAAGCAATGATAAAAACTTTAATTAGGGGGAAAATGAAGGAAATACTGAAACATAGTAACACTGGATTGAAATAGTGAAAGGCGGTTAATTTTTTTTCAACTTGGCAAGAATTTTGTTTTTCAGCTTTTGTTTGTGAGGATTCTAGTCATTTGTTACTTTGACCACCCAGATTGAAACTCCCCTCTTCTCAGGAAGAATACCCCCAAGTAAGTGGGAGGTAGGGTCCCCAACAGAAGCTTAGAAGAGGTAGCTGTTACCTTCCCCAACTGCCTGGCATCTCATCTTTTAGGTGTATAGTGCACGCAGAGCCCATCAGACATTTTGTCTGTGACTCTCAGATTCGTGTTACAGTGACGCTGGGTGATTTTAAGTGACTGTGGAAAAGAGAGATGTGGCCATGTGTCCAGGGGTGATAATACCAGTAGCTAGAAATTATTCGGACTCTTCATGGGATGGGGGGAATCTTGGCTGTGCCACACATACCTGGGGTCTGTGGATGAGCTTCCAAGAGCTATGAACTTAATGAAAGCATAGGTCACACATTATATGTGTAAGTGCATTTCTCTTTGGAAAGAATTCCTCAATTTCCTTTGGTAGGCAATGGATTCCATGACCCAGGATGGGCCAAGAGCCTCTGATGTAGGTTCTTATTAGGGAGGTGCCCTACCTATTTCTGAGTTCCATCTGTTCCTTGGACGGTATCTCTATCAGACTGTAATGCTTAACAGGTGGAGATTTAAACAAATTGCTATTAATCTATTATTTTAGTCAATGAGTCAAAAGGATCAATTCATTTGTTAATGTGTTTCAAAGTACGTTTATTGTCACTTTTCCCTGCAGGCATCCTTTGGCAGAGGGGATGCAGGCAACAGCGTCCTCAAACATGGTCTAGGTCAGGGGTATGGACAGATGCCTAAAGTCCCTGCAGTCTTTTTCTCCTGGCAAAATGGCAAACTAGATGCCCTGAAATTTTCCCACTACAAAATATCTTAAAAGTCCAGACACAATATAGACAACAACCTCTTGACTAGAGGCATGATTTTGCAAGATAGTAATGAAAATCCTCTGAGAACCAGAAAAAAATCCATGATGTGAGTGAGTCCTGCAGCTAGCTACCAGCAAACTATAGTCCTGGGTGGCCCCAAGCTTTGACTTTAAAAGGCATGTGTAGAAGGAGAGAGACTTCTGCGGTCAATAGAAATCCAATATTGGGTTAACTCTGAGCTTTCCTGCAGTTACCAATATTGGATTCCTGGTGGCTGCAAAAATCTCCTCCTGGCTGATTTGTGTAAAATTAAGCAAGCCATTCAAACTCTTCATATCTCAATTCCTGTACTAATGAAATTTTAATAACAACACTTCTATTATCCTTGCAGATATATAAAAATATTACTATATGTTATATCGCCATATCCACGTATGGACAGAACTCTTGCATCAGACGACCTTGTAGGCCTCCAGATGGGCTACCTTTGTGTCAGATATTTACTGCAGGTCTAAACAGCAGCATATCATCCATTTTATGCTTATGGGATCACCTGGGCCCCCCTCCCTCAGCAAAATCTATGGGTGGGAACATGTTAAAAGAAAGTATGGAAGGAATTCTGAGGCTTTGCGTGTCTGACTAAGATGAATAAAGGGATAAGTCCTAAAAAGAAGTATTTCTCTCGATTCATAAACAGGGGCATAAGGGACAATTCTTTCATTTTATCCAGAAGCGTAACATAAGTGTAATACATTCCTGAATCACAGCTTTCAAACTCAAGTAAAACAATGGAAAGAAAATAATTCATATGCAATATTGGAGGCAATACATAGTTGGATGTGTATTTTAATATGTTACATTAAAAATATGACTTAGAAAACTAACCCCAATTGCCCAGGAAATGTGTGATGTGTCACTCATCTCTATGAAAGCATATAAGCAAAAGATCAAACACGTGACAACAGACTGAGTGGTGAGACTACCTAAGATTTATATTTATTTTCTTGTTGGGGAGCGATAAGAAAAATGGCAAGAGTCTGTATAATATAACTGGATTTAAGACTAATAATTACAGAGGGTCGCTGAATCATATATTAAGTTTATAAATATCACAGAATTTGGGTGGTTTGCAAATAGTAGCTATAACAGAAAATATGTTTATGAATATAGAGAGGTTACAGATTTGAGTAGGAAATATCAAAATAAGATTAAGCTTTGAAAAATGTAAAGTAATGCATCTTGGATAAAAAAATTCACAGATAATCAGGGAAATGGAGCTACTGTACTTGGAAAATGGTAATGTTGAATGAGACCCGGGAGTGATAGTTACAGAAAATTAGTATGAGATTCCCCAGGATGATAGAGTGGTTTATAAAAACTGTTTGGCCAGCACACGCAGAGATAACACATCATGAGTCAGACAAGTGTGTCCATTTATGAAAACCTCAGTACCAGAAGGATGTCATCATACCGGAGAGAATTCAGAGAGAGCTACAAAAATGATTGAGGGGCTCGAAGGGCTGATGTGAGGTAAGATTAAAAAGAACTAAATATGTATGGCTTATCCACATGTAGACTCCAACACCACAAAACGTAAGATGCTCACGTACTGAGGAAAAGGAGAAAACTTTTTGAGGAAGTTTAAGCAGAGGTTATTGGGAATATTCTGAAGGAAACTAAAAAAAAGCAAAGTTAGGGTGAAATAAGGGCTCCCTGGGAGGTTAAGTAAAGAAAATGGGACATCATTTTCTTTCTCGAGATCCATTGTGTGAAGTGAAAACTAAAAAAACCAAAAACTGTCATTTAATTTCCTAGTCTTTCAGTTTCCACATCTTTAAAACCAGGAGGGGGGCATGTGGGTAGTGGAGTCCATTAAGCTGCCGACTCGGTTTCAGCTCAGGTCATGATCTCAGGGTTGTGAGTTCGAGCCCAACCATGGTCTCCATGCTCAAATGAGTCTGCTTGAGATTCTCTCTCTCCCTGCCGCCATTCATTGTCTTTCTAAATAAATAAATGAATAAATAAAATCTTTTAAAACAAAACAAAACAAAGCAAAAACAGGAAGACAGATTCCTCTTTGGGATAGTTAAGAATTTTGACTAGTAAGATCAATTCCAATACTCATTTAAATATCATTTTAAAAAAATACATGGTGCGGTACTCGGCTTCTAGTATAACAGGGTACAGATTCTTTTCAATAATTAAATAAAGTTGACCTAAGAAATGTACAGTATACTTAAGTTTTTTCAAAAAATGGGGTAAAATGAGCATGTAATATGAAAACTTGAGTTTATTGAGGTTTCTGACATCAGAGCTTACAGTCTTATGGATGAGTAAACATGTATTCAAGTACACAAGCAAAATATGTTAATAGTTACTACAGAGGTTCAAAAAGGAGCAATTAGGATTCCAAAGAATTGAGAGGGTAATGTTTTGAGGATGAGAAGAAGTAGGTGGTATTTGAACCAAGCCTTGAAGGGTACTAGGGACTCAAAAAAGAAGAGATTGGAGGGAGATTCAAAGATGGAAGAGCATATGAACGACACCAGAGGGTAAACACACAACCCATGGCAAAAACCATGAGTGATCTGGTATGGCTGAAACAAAAAACAGAAAAGTATGGTGGAATGCAAATCTGGACAGGTGTGCTGTCGTTTATTGGAGAAGGACATGACTGAGGCTTGAATGGGAGTGAGACCACAAATAGAACAATAGTTTTCAAGGTTTTTAGGCTTTCATCAAATAGCATCTTAAATAGAAGCCTCATCTAGAAGGTTAAAAGTAGTGCTTCTCTGTCTGAAGCAGGTTGGAGGCCTAGACTCCTGCCCTGCAGCAAGCCATCAGGCTCTCTTCCTCCCCACTCCTAGACACCCTGAGGTTTCTCAAAAGACCTCTAGAAATGGTGGTGCACAGTTCAAAGAACACAAATATTAGCAAAAAGGAACAAATAAGGAGTTCTGAACAAGGCAGTGAAATGACCAGTAAAAAAATAATTGAGAGAAATGGGAAGGGTGGGTTGAATTAAGACTCATCTGTGTGGGTCCGAATCTAGATGGTAGCTGAGGATTAGAAAAGACGTGGCTTTGCTATTATCATGTCAAACAGCAGCTCTTCTTGTTAAAAAAAAAAAAAAAGACTAGTTGTGAGAAGTAGAGTACATGCTAATTCAGGTTTTCACAGTGGGTGTGTGGGACCTAATAATGCCACTAACTGAAAGAGAGTGTGCATTTTTATTTAATCCGTGATTCTGCTTCAGATTGGAACCTACCAGTCCCCCTTAGCAGCTCTGCTGTATACCTGACAAACGTATGATAGTAAAATGTACTGGTTTGGAAGTTATGGCTTAATGCAGGTTCTTTTTGTTGGTCTTGAATTACGAAATGTTGTCCCCTGTATGAGAGGCGGGAAGGTGTATACACCAAGACTGGAATATCATTTTTGTAAATGTATTCCTTCATTTATTCATCTGTTATGCATTACTTACTGATCAATTAAAGGGTATGAAGTATTGGGGTAGATGCTGGGGTAATTGAAGTTTTAATGATTACTCATCTGTTGTCTAGATTATTAACCTTTAAACTCAGCTTCCAATAATCTATAAAAACATTTCTTCCAGATTTATGTTTTTATATAAAGAGAACTCTTTTCTGAACTTGCCCTTCTTTTTACATTTGTGTGTGTGTCCAGTAGTGCCGCATAGTCATGTAAATACCAAAATTCCATCCCTAAATCAAAGCATTTTAACCTCGACCATCTGTTATATAACGTACATACATTTTGAAATACTCCAATTAATCACTGACATCCTAGTTTATATTTGTCTTTATGACATTCTCTATATTTTATTTCAGCCACCTTTATCAAACCAAAAGCTAAGTTGGCTAATTATATTTTTGCATCAGACAAGAAATATTCATTTATTTTGAGCAAATCTGAAATCTATAATTATTTAAGAGAAATCTAGTTCCTAAAAAAATGTGATCAGAGTGTTCGTTTCACACATAAATCTCAATGCCATGCTGTCATTTCTTATTTTGTAGGGTTAGAATAATTGGCAGCAATATTAAGGACTAGAATGACTTTTAAAAAGAAATGACCATTATCGAGATGTTCTCGACAATCTACTTCAGAGACGGGCGAAAATTAAAAAGACAGTATTAGGTATATAACCTCCAATATATGTCACTGCTGTGCTATACATTTTACTTCTTATCTCATTTAATCCTCATAACCTACATGGCAAGTAAAATCACCCATTTTATAAATGAGGAAATTGGAGTTAAGAAAGTTTAACTTGCCCGGGGCACACAGCTAGTAATCAATAGAGTGAGGCTTGTAAATTTCAAAGTCCAAGTACCTTTCACTAAAAATGCTCCCCACCAGTGAATAGTAAAGAATTCATTAACAAGCATTCAATATGATTGTCATTGGAGGAGGGAATAGGGATTGATACTTTATTACAAAAATATCACAGTTATCTTCCCTGTCATATCTCAGGAATTGTCATTTACTATTATAATATTTAAGTGATAAGCCAATCTTACTTGATGTTTTCCTGCCTATTTGAAAGAGTTATCTTTGGGCAAATAGCCTTTTAGAAGGAAATCTTTTAATTTGGATTTCCTGTAGATGAACATTTGCCAGAAACATTGATCATCGTAGTCATAATGGCTCAAAATTACTGTACAAAATAATCAATATCATCAAGTCTCGAAAATACTATACAAACTAATGAATAACTTGCGAATACACATGCTGAAAAGATGTCAAATTCATTATAGATATTTGAGGGATTGGTCTGTAAACTACTGGAAGTTATTTATAAGAAATGCACATCAAACTAGATCTAAGTAGGAATAAACAAGTTCTTAAAGAAGGTAATTGGAAGACTGATACACTGACATTACCTGCATGGAGAGTGGTTAATTATTCTTGTTTTTCCAAAGATGCTTTGCCAAGTAACTAGACAAGAACAAATAGACTTTCCTTATAGAAATTTCTGGGAGTGCTTAAATGCTGACCTATGGGGCAAGATCCTAGTTCTGTGGCTTCTTGTCTCTATATCCTTAACAACTTTTTTAGCCTCTCTGTGCCTACAAGTTTCTTCACTTATATATAGGGATAATGTTCTATCTGGTTCATAAAGTTATTTTGACTGTTAAATTAAATGAGTCAATCCATATGAATATTTAGTCCATGTGGGTGGAAATGGGGAAAATCAAGCATAGCTAAAGGGTAGAGAGCAATCAGGAGGATGGCATGGAAGCAGCTGGGCAGGAGCAGGGCCAGGCCTGAGTGTGCTCTGGAGGCCACGTTAAGAATCTATCCTCATCCTAAAGACACAGAGAAGTCATTGAATTGTTTTAGGCAGAGACGTGACATGATCAGATCTATGACAGAGAGCTATAATGTTGGAGCTAAGCAAAGGATTGGGATTATTAAATTTTCTCTCTCATTCTGGAACATACCATGGTAACTATTTGGTTATTTTGTCATTTTGAAATGGGATCTGGATCAGATTCTGATAGAGTAGCTCTCTGTTCCATCACTCCTAAAATAGAAACACTCGTTTTGTAGTATAACGATAAAAGAGTAATCAAGAGAAAGGATAATAATGTTAAAAAATAAAAGACAAGTTACAGAAGGACATTAATAGAAAAAACGTTAACTCAAGTCATTGCGCCTAGAAACAATACATATGTATAGTCTATGTGGTATTCTTACATAAAAATGATGCCACATCATTGTCAATATGTAAGGAAAGAAAGAGGGGATGAAATTAAAGAATGAAAAAAGATTGTTTATAAACACATATGCGTACATAAATATAAGTGACAGCCTCTTTACGATGTTTAGCATCCTGAATCTATTATTTGCATATCCATGGATTTAAAAATGCATAATTAATAAAAGTTCAAGGTCAATATAATTTGTTTCATATTTTAAATATATATGGCTATATATATAGCTAGATAATAAGACAGATAAACAGAAGAGAGCATAACAAAGGTTTTAGAAATGAATTGCATCGAGATAATTTTGCTCTAAAAAATAAGTATTGCATTTTCTCTCAAATTTAAAGGCAATTCAGAGGAAGAAAGGGTTTCTGGACAGCCAGATATCAGCCAGATCCATGAACAGCCAAGTATAGCTCCAATCTATCATCTGGAGTGCTCTAGTGCTGAGCCCTACCCTAGCCAAGACAGTCGAGTGTAAAATGTGCTCACAACTCCTGATTCCTCTCCAACATTTTGCACTCTGCTTTGGCTGATGTTCACCTAGGTTAGATTGCCTTTTTTCTTTTTTTCAAAAGAAGAAGGCATACTTCATCAATATAAAAATGTTCTGGAGAAATTTGTTCAATAAATACAAATGATTTTAAAGTCTAAATTATGGAGTTGGTTTAAGAATTTCAGAATATCATGTTATCTAATTATCTGGGTTATCCAAAAAAAAATCTTCCTTCCTCCCTCACCTCCCTACTCCCTCCCCCTTTCCTTCCTTCCTTCCTTCCTTCCTTCCTTCCTTCCTTCCTTCCTTCCTTCCTTCCTTCCTTCCTCCCTTCCTTCCTTCTCTCTCTCCCACTCTCTGTCTTTCTCTCCCTGCCTCCCTCTATCTTTCCTTCCTCTCTCTTTCTTTCTTTGGTTAAACTAACCAGATGATCTGTGGTTAGTTCCTAACCAATAGCCACCATGCAACAGAACCCGCACTCTGATAAATAAAAGGTAATTTGTCTTTGAGGGATTTTCTGATTTATAATTTTTACAGCCAGTTGTAGTCCCCACCTTGCTCAGTTTTGTGTCACCAATTTGGAGAGCAGAGGAAACCAACTTGAGACCACTGCGTTTGTCTAATATTACAATCTAGGCCTTTGGTCTCTACTAATTATTATATGGAGGAAACTGATCATAGGAGACAACTCCATAAAACATCGCAGAACTTGGAAATTTCCCTAACTGAAGCATCTAATGCTTCTGCAGAAGGCATATCGTACTTGTTTGGTGCTGCATAGATGATAGAGTTTTTATATTTTTTTCTCTCAGTCATCTCCTCTTCAAGTTACTCATAAATTTATTGTGTGCTTGTTATGTATAACATCAAAGATGTCTTTGACCTTAAAGAATTTATATTCTTCTCACTCCTTCCAAAAACTATAAAAGGTAGATCTTATTATCTCAACCTGAAACTTACAAAGTTTTAATAATTTAAATCAGTAGTGTGGGAATGCTGGGTAAAAGCCTTCTGAGACAATGATTCTGAGTCTCTGACATAACCTCCACTCATCAACCTTCCTAGTAAGCCCCATGATGACCTGACAACAGCATGGCTTCTGGAGTCAGGTGAATCTGAATTAGGATCCCAGCTCTGTTTTTTAATACCTATATGAATGTGAGCAAATTACTTTTCTTCTCTGAGTGTCCCCATTAGTGACAGGGACTGGTCATGCCCACTCTACAAGGTTGTGGAGAATGAGAAGGTGGAGGTGAAACAAACAGGCTAAGACTCATATGGGGGTGATTGAGGCACTCACCATGGGTGCAAGATTAAAGGGGAGGTGGCACCAATCCACAAGTATCTTAATTCAATATTTTAAAAAATCCAATTGGCAGTTTAGGACTGATAGGCTGGCTGGTTGTTTTTGTGAAAAATTTTTATCAGAAACATGATTGGGTTTGGATAAAGAAGTGAGTCAGGGTCCATCATGCAAAGTGCAGGGTTAAATCCAATCTTTAAAATTTTGATATTTGTTTCATCTTTGTAGTAGGTGGAATCTACCAGATCTCCCCAGAGACTCCCCACCCAATCCCCAGAACCTGCAGACCAGATGAGCTGTCACTCTCACGGGTATGTTTTGCTATGTTATGTTGTTGTGTTATGTCACAATTGATCTTAAGACAGTAAGATTATCTAGGTGGGCCTGATGCAATCACACAAACCCTTGAAAGCAGAGAGCTAATGGCAAAGGAGAAAGAGAGAAGTAAGGGAGATTTGAAGTGTGGGAAGGATTTAATTTGCCACCACAGGTGAGGACTAGGGAGCAGCGACAAGGAGTACAAATGACCAACAGGCACAGGCAACAATGACAGGTAGACCTCAGTCCTACAACCACAAAGAACTCCATTCTGCTATTAACAGGAATGAGCTGGGAAGAGAGCCATGAGCTACAATTTGATTTCAACATTTTAAGATCCTGAGCAGACCCAGCCATGCCGTAACAGATTTTTGATCCACAGAAACTGTGAGATAACAAATGGATGTTTAAGCCACTAAATTTGTAGTAATTTCTATGGAACAATAAAATTCACAGAATCATGAATATTTGGCATTAATTTCTATGGTAAGTATTTTATATTAAATCACCAATTAGCTTTATTATTGAATTTTTCTGGCACGTCCTTAAATGAATAGTAGTGTCTCATTTACCTCATCCTTATCCCAGTCTTACAATGCTCGGCATAACGAAGGTGTACAATACACGTTGTCTCTATCCTGATTAGTTCACAGTGACTTCTAGTTCTCATCATACTGATAGGGAATTTTCTTAATCTTCCCAACTCCTTCAAAGTTTGTCCTCTTCATCTGCCCCTCCCCACCAATGGCCAACATCCATGCCTCCTTACCTACATCAAATCTACCCGGTCCTGGGATTAGTCAGATGACTACCTATTAGAGCAGTATGTTAAAGACACCACCAGAGACCGTGCCATGTAACTGTCTTCTTTAAAAGGCCCCTGCCTCTCAAACAATTCCGTGTTGTGATGAGCACTGGGTGTTATACGCAACTAATGAATCGTTGAACACTACAACAAAAACTAATGATGTACTATATGTTGGCTAACTGAACATAATAATAAATAAATAAATAAATAAATAAATAAATAAATAAATAAATAAATAAATGAAACAATTCCAAAGTGTTTTCCTCCTTTGTGTTTGGAAACTTCTTTTCAGCATTTGTATGGTACTTTGGGCTCACATTAATAATAAAATTTACTCCCACAGATTTTACCTTTTTTCAGCTTTCTTTTCAAAATAATTTTGCTAAATTTAGGTGATTTGGGACTTGTGAGTTTGAGAAACATGTTTGGATATGGGAAGATAAGAACAAAAAGGGTAATGGCTAATAAATTTACTCTCTGATCTAGCGTATATGTGTCTTAATTGTTAGAGTAACTCTCGCTCAGGAGTTCCTACCTTATCATAAGAGAAAGAGAAGCAAAGTAGCGATAAGAATCATTCATAAACACCCATATTAATGACTGTTTTCACTATGATTGAATCACAGATATTTTATATCTATGGAAAGTGGTCATTTTTACTGCGCGTGTTGATTCATAGTTGCATAACTAATCATGACAACTTTATTAATTACTTATTATCAAGGGTTTTCTCTTTTATTAGAGAACAAGTGACTTCCTTCCCTTATACTGGTGTGCGTATATATCTCTGTGTGATAGAGATTAATGCATAAAGCTTTGCAGGAAACTGCCTCATTGATTTTGTTGCCTTTATATTTGTCTTCCTTAGATGACTTCCACTAACATAGACGGAGGATGTATAGCCCATTTCAGTGGGACACCCAGGGCCCTGCCTACGGTCGTTGGAGTTCTGGCTTAAATTCAGGCAGCTGAGTAAGTAAGAGGTTAGAGGGATATTTTTGGAGAAATGAATGCATTGTATCATTGGTTATTTTTAAAGTCCCCAGTGTAACACTTCTTTGATGGAGGTACTTTTTATAAAGTATTAGTCCTTGCTTGTGTTGTCCATTAATTAGGAAATGCATTGCCAACACTGCTGTAATGATGTGTCCTGGAATATTACTCAGTGTTGTAATGAGTTGTACATAAGTTCTATCTCTGGAGTCTATGTGTTTGAATATTCTTATGCCATATTTTCAAGTTCTTCAAATCTCATGCTAGCCAGTCCACTGCTCTACCATGTGATTCAGAAGTGTTTTCAAAAGCTCGTATTGTTTGCCCACGTTATTTAAGACATAAATTGATTCCTGAGCTTTTTATGCAGTGGTAAATTCTACCCTTACATGTAACTTAATTTAGCAGCGTCAGAGCTAATGATGAATAAATGTCCCCACCTCAGTATATGGTACCTCCTTTTAGAGAAAACTCTCCAAAAGTCTTTATTGAAGAAAAGTATCAGATCAGAACCTGAGAGTCTTCTGTGCTATGATAGTGCATTGAATACAAGAAAGCTGATGGGGTAGTTTTAAAAAATGTCCTGACAGAGTCAAGGTGATGGCCATTTTTAGCTGCCCTGCTATCCATCACCTCTTTCAGCCAAGCATACTCCATCATATGCAACAGCCTCATGAATTTATGCATCAAGCTGTGCAGCCAGTCGTGCCGAGGGCGCTGGTGACAAGTGAAATTGCTGTGCGCCTCATTTAGCTGTTTATTGCGCCTGAGTACGTGTTGCAGCTGTCATCCCACGATGGGATGATAGTCCTCGTTAATAGACAAGACAGGCAAATAATGATGGAGGCCACAGCAAGAGATGCTCATCTGCCAATGGGCTCTGAGCAACATCACAAACATCCACAAAGTTTCCCATCAAAAGCAGCTCTGTAAGAAAATAGAGAGGGCAGGGCTCTTCTTCACAGGACTAACAATGGAGATTAAACTTTGGAAAAAAGTGTAGCCCCGTAGATTGTGCAACTTGGGGCTCGCATTTAGGGTTCTTCACTATGCTTCCCTTTTAAAAGAATCCCAGGAAAATGACGCCACACTCCAACCCGGTTTGCTGGCAGTGTGTTCAAGATGCCTGCATTCCTACTATATCTACACCGCGGAGCTAACCCGAACACGCTGCCTGCCGTGACCCCCAGAATTTGCAAATGTTATTTTTCAACTATTTGAAGACGTGTTTCGTACATTTAGAACTTTGGATTGCTGTCTTTCAATTCTTCTCAGTAATTCAGTGGAAAGTAACTTGGAATAGAAATATTCTATCTTTAGATTTGAATGGAATTTTCTTTTGTATAAAATTGAATTATACTCAAGCATTCATATCTTGGCATATAGGAAAGAGGCTCTTAATAAAATCTCTCCCAGATGAAAGTCTGTTAAACAACTGATTTCTATTTCCTTCCTTCCCTGAATGTGTGGTGCTTAATCTTACGGGTATTTTACAGTTGGTGATTAGCAAGTGCCTGAGGTATGGGCTTAAATGTGAGTCTTTCTGATTTTGCCAACAGGTTATTCATTTTGTAAGAAGACACAACTTAAAGAGTTAATTAACATGTTTGGTATAATGAAATGAAGCAAATTCTGACACTCCTTTGCAGACTTTTAAATACAATAGTAATGCCCAAGAGAACTTGAATTCTATGCTTGAGAACTGGATATTATTTTGAGTCCTAAATACAGAAACAAATATCAAGGTCTAAATTGTAAATGCAGGACAGAAATAATTATATATATCTTATAATTTAATAGCAGGACTTGGCAAACCCATAAACATAAAAATATGGAAATCAAATATAGGAATAATCATTAAACACACACACAATTTGGGAAATGGCTCTCTTGCATATAATAGTGGCCATGGTTTTTTTGGTGGCATCTATCTTACCATGAGGAAAGACCACCCAAAGTGTGTTGTTATTATTATTATTATTATTATTATTATTATTATTAAGGATATCAAGAACCACAGAAAGTACTAACCGGGCCTAGTTAGAACATTTTTATTAGGATCCCAGAACTATAATGATGGGGGAGGGCAGGAAAGCTTTATGTGGCCTTTTCATTTTAAGGATGAGGAAACCAAATCCCAGAGAGGTTAAGTGACCCAGAGAGGTCTGTGGTGAGTCATCTGCAGCATTGGCAGTGAACCTAGGTCTCTGGGACCCTAATGTCCTCCAGAGCTGCCTTAGCGGTGACATTACTCATGCTCTTGCTGTGACTGACAGTGCGGGCTTTTTTTTTTTTTTTTTAACTGCTTATTAACAAAAGTCTTGTTTATATCTATATGTTACTTTGCAAGGATATTCTGATTTGTTTATTTATCATTTACATATGCTTATTTCTTTAAAAAAATAAAATAGAGTGAGGAATGCAAGGCATCTAACGATAAAGTTAAAATAATAATGGTTGTGTCATGAAAGAAAAGAGAGAATTGTAACAAAAAGCTCAGGCAAAAGATAATTACAAGATTTGAATATAAAATTTACCACTGATTTAAAAGGGTTGATTCATTCTTAAATGTGATCATTGTCTTTGAGCCAAAAATTACTTCAGTGAGAATGGATCTTCAGTTTTATGATGGAAATAAATGAGAACATATAAGTTAACTTGCAAAGAAAATAGTTTTATGATGCATATTTCAGGAATATACATATTCTGTAAAGTGAGGCACATCTGTATTAATTATTTGAAGGTCTCTTTCTTCTTTAAAACATTCATATCTGTGAATCTCTGTCACTTAAAATGTACAACAAAAATCATTAGACACAACTTTCCACTGGGTATCTGGATCCAGAAATACCTATTTGTCTTAGAAGTCTTTGATAAACACTTAGTGTACAGGGCAACGTGTATTCTACGACAATTAATTTGGATGCACAGTAGACAGCATTATACAGAAGGTACAAAATCACATTTGGATTATACATTACCGTAGCGATTAGCTCAGGGTCTTAATGTAAAATCCTATGGACTCATATGTAATAACTTTATGTACTTTATTTCTTTTTCCTTGTTTTGTGCTTACAGGGGAATAATACAACGGGAGCTCTATTATTCAGCTCCTTTGCTTTTTCAAAAATAACAACAACAAAAATTTTTTTGGCGTTTACAGAATTAATGGTCAGCAAATTTAAATATGTTGACTCCTTTCTCTTAATGAAATGGAAAAGAGATGTGTGTTACACACACACACACACACAAAGTTTTATTAATGTTTCATAAAATGGTTGCTACAATCAAAGGAACTGCTCTGAAAATTAAATCACTGGGCTGGCTCTGGAAATCAGCATAATATGCTCTGCTTAATTCAGTCATGCTAAGATGTTAGATTCTCCTTCATTCTCTGGGCTTTCTCTCTCCTTCACCTGGGGGCATCTGCTGATGAGTCTCTTCTAGAGGTTGTTTAATGACTATTTTACAGGAACTGTCAGCTTTCTAAAGCCCAGTGGCATTGGGCGTCACTGTATTACCAGCCTTTTTACACAATTGGCCTGACTGTAAATCGGAGGTTTAAAAGTACAAGAAAAGCTCCTATTTGATTTAATGACTGACTGATGGAGGTCGATTAATCTTTCTGTGCTCAGATGTTTTACTCATAAAGGTCATCTATTGTTTGTTTATACTCACTTTTCTGATTTTAGAAACACAAGAAATAAGAAGACCATTTTGAGAAGAGCAGATAGCCGCCTTAAGAAAATCCCTGTCATATGCACTCTGGGATTTGGACTCAAATCCTAATTATACAGTAAGTGAAATGAACACAGCCTTTACATTAACCTAATGTAAGGCTGCAAAACCACGATACCTGCTCAATTTGGTTAAAGGAATTGAGGATGGTGGCTCTTTTTTTTTTTTTTTTTTTTGGCAGGAGGGGGCTGTTTCCATTTGAAAATGAAGATCTTTTTGGTTGTATAAAGAAAAATATTTTTTCCTTCCCCATCTTCAAAAAAAAAAAAAAAACAGGAGTCTTTTTTATAGCACTGTCAACTTTACTTAGGGGCATTACTTTTTTTTCAAGGTTAGAGACTCTGTTTTCTTAAAAAAATATTGAAAATGTATCCTTTTTAAAAATTAGATTAATTCATTGTAATCTTGATACATAATACAAAGTCTTGCTTCTTGAATTTTAACATGAGAACTCGAGGTTCTCCATCAAAGTATTTTTGTCAGTTTTAATTTTTGATCAAGGAGTAACTTGTTTAATCAAAGAATATGCCAATCAGTCAAGGCTGGTCAACAACGAGCATGGCTTGAGAACACAAAAAAGCACACAGAAGATGATGCTGGGGAAATATTCAACAAGTTTGTAAATCTACCTTTGAAAGTTGAGACAATGTAGCGGAGTTATTCTTTGACCAACAACACATTACCTAACGTTGGTTCCTCCAAACAATTGAAACAGAACAATGATTCTGGCAGTTTTCATGAATGGAGATTTCTGATTACAAGTGACTACAGGAGAATAAGACCCAGTAGCACACACATAGTGAGCAAGATGGTTGCAAATCCCCCCCCCACCCTTTCAAAAGTGAGAATAATATAAACACTGAAGAAAAATAGAGTCTCATAACTTTTCACTGGACAGTCTATTCAGACTTGCAGAGCAAATCATCTGGATATTAATTTGGGAAAATCTCTAGAGATAGGAATTTCTGCTATTACCGAGCAATTCAAGGTGTCAAAAACCACAAAAGTAAATTTAACATTGTTTTCTATTTGAATCTCAAGTCCACATTCTATTACCAAATGGCCACAGAGCAACCATATTTATTCAAATGATGAGTAAAAGTTTTTCTTGAAGTGGTCTTTGAAAGGCATTTCTAAGGGCAAATGTAAGAGAAGGACTAACTGACAGGCAGTCTCTGATAATTCTGGCATAACATAATATAGCTTTTTTTGAGGCAATAGCTCATCACCTCTTCCTGGGAAGTCCCAGGATTTCTTTTACCATATGACGCTTCCTTTGGGCTTTTACTACACTGAATTATATTCATTTGTTTACATGGCGATCATTCTCTGGAGATTTGTCTTCGGGCAGGGCCTGTTTTATATTCATCTTTTTTTTTAAAGTTTTTATTTAAATTCCAGTTAGTTAACATACAGTATAATATTAGTTTCAGATGTACAATTTAGTGATTCAGCACTTACATACAACACCCGGTGCTCACCATAACAGGTGCACTTCTGAATACCCATCACCCATTTCACCCATCCCCCTCCCCCGCCCTGCCCACCTCCCTTCTGGTAACCATCAGTTTGTTCTCTATAGTTACGAGTCCCTTTCTTGGTTTGCGTCTCTTTTTTTCTCTTTGCTCATTTGTTTCGCTTCTTAAATTCCACATATGAATGAAATCATCTGGTATTTGTCTTTTATATTTATCTTGACATATCCCAAATGTCCAGTACCTGGGACAGTGTTTGGCATCTGGTAAGCACTCAATAAATATTGCTTGAATTAAGTAACCAAATTATAGTGTTTTACATGTTCAGTAG
The DNA here is from genome assembly GCF_017311325.1 of Ursus maritimus. Classification (NCBI taxonomy): domain Eukaryota; kingdom Metazoa; phylum Chordata; class Mammalia; order Carnivora; family Ursidae; genus Ursus; species Ursus maritimus. Next base: position 10,829,152 of record NW_024423675.1, read on the forward strand.
GGGACTTACTAATGTGTCTAAATTTACATTCCTCATTGGAATTCAGACTGCCTCCTATGGCTAAGCATGAAGGAGCAATAAGATTGGACATGGAGATGGAGGGTCTAGGCTCAGCTCTGTCAGTTAGGGACTCCCAAGCAAAGCACTTACACGTGAGCTTCTCCAATTCGTATCTGTAAAACTCAGGATCAGATATATAACTGCGATCCTTGACAGCTGTAATACTCTGACTTTTAGATCCCTGCTGTTCTCATATGTGGTCAGCCATTTTCTTTCAGTCTACTTGCAACTCTAAATTATTACTAACACCTAACATTTACTGAGCAGTTAGTTGTGATGTTGATATCATCTCCCCTAATTCTCACAACAACCTTGTGAGTTAAGTTTTTACATATAGTGAAACTGGAGTTTGACCAATTTAAAACCTTGTCATAGGGATCACATTAGCTCCAAGCGGGGTAGAGAAGGCTCAAGCCTTGGACTCCTGGGGCCAATTTTTCTGCTCTTTCCATTGTGGTGCCTAATTCTATCTGCGGCTCATTCTTTCCCGGACTTCTAAAAGTATTCTAAGTTGCATTTAGTATTGTAATGTTTTAAATAGAATTCCTGAAGGAAACAACAGGACCCTCTGTGAAAAGACCAATTTATTATGAGTCAGGCATTCTGAGTTGCATTGTTATCAGAGGTGATGAGGCTCCTCTGATCCCCCATATCTCTTCTCATCCTCTGGTGGCCAGTGTCATGCACTTTCAAGACAGCTGGCCAATGGACTCTGTGGCCATAAAATAGAGCTCAGCAAGCCGCTCACACAAGGACTGAACTTGTGACCTTGGCACCGTTTCCATCACACCCCAAGCAATTGAATTAAATAGCCAAAGACAAATCTAACACGACAGGAAATGAAACACAGCCCCAGAGATGTGGAAATATTTATCATTCGGTCTATTTATAGTTCAATTAATTTCAATTGTTTATTTTGGACTTGCACTTTGTAGAAGAGTGCACCAGGAACTGCAGAATGAATGCATATTTAACCCCAGATCTGTTGGGGGTTAAATATGGAGCATGAAGTGTGAGGGAAGAGGGGGAAACAAGTGTGTGGAGGACCACGGGTCCTAAGAGAAGACAAGCCAAATGTCCTGGAAGTACAAAGCCAGGAAAACTCTCCGTATCTATAGAATGCCCTCCCACATTTATAGAATCCTTTAGGATCAGTGGTAGCCCCCAAGGTTACCACATCAAAAGGGACCATTTAGCAACTCATTGGCTCTCATAGCTCTTTGGATCTCTGGTCCTTGCAATGGCGCTGATTTGACCTTACTCTTCTCTGTGTTGTGATCTTGTTTTTATTTAACCCCAACAGATCTGGGTGATTCCCAGTTTGTTCCTTCTTTTGAGTTTCTATTTATTGTTCTCTAGTGCTCTGAGCACTTACTTTGCTTTTACTTCCTAACTCTGGTTCACTTCCCCCATATTATGCTGATGGTCCTGCTGCAGTTAACATCTGGATTCCCTGAAGAGGATGCTTCCCACTGTTCTCTCCAGCTTCCAGAGGAACCCAGAGATTTTCATCTTAATCCTTTGGGATGCTACTGCCCTGACTGCCTGGGGACAGGGGTTCTGGAAAGGACTGTATGTTGAAGAGATGACCTTAACATTTTATTTTCAATGGAGAAAATCCAGGAACTGTGGGCTAAGGATGCAACCCAAGGTCAGCTTGACCAGTAAGCAGGGACTTAAAAATAGATTTTGACTTTTAGCTAATGGGTAAGGAACTAATTGAGGGAACAGAGTGTCAGGGAATGACTTTCTCTTCTTCAGTGCAAAGGCCTGGGTGTTAGTGTTCCCCCAACCCAATCCATATGCTGAAATCCTCTCCCCCATATGATAGTATTAAGGAGGTAAGGCCTTCGGGACATAATTAGGTCTTGAGTGTAGAATCCTCATGAATGGGATTAGTGCCCTTTTAAAGGGACCCCAAAGAGTTCTCCTGTCTTTTTTCCACCATGTGAGGAGACAAGGAAAAGAAGGTAGTCTACAACCTAGAAAAGGGTTCTCACCAGAACGCAGCTAGCATGCAGACACACTGATCCCAGACTTCCAGCCTCCAGATCTGTGAGAAATAAATTTCTGTTTTTCATAAGTCACCCAGTCTACAGTACTTTGTGACAGCATTCTGAACTAAGATGTTCTTGAATGTTCAACCTCTCCTTCTCTGTTGGCTCTTCCCTTAAGATTCCCTCCTACTCTGAGATTCTGCAGGATGTAATGCCAACCAAGCTGAGCATATAGGAGAATGTGATGGCTCATGGTACTGCTTTCCTTGTCTACAAATCCATTGTTTCCTTCTAGAAATTCACCCCATAAAATGAGTTATTTTTTAAACCACCAAAAGTAAATATTTCAATTTATGCAGTTTAGAAAAAAGATTACCCTTTATTATTGTTTAATAGTGATTAACTCAATAGCTGCTTGATCAATGCTAGCTTTTAAGTTAGTATCCCCAGCAAGCTACGTGTAATATTTCAGATTAACTTTAACTTCCTTATTACTATATATGTCCAAATTGTTAGAGTAATCTCACTCTCTTGTTATGGGCTAAATTCAATATTCCATCTTAACATATGTTATATTTGGGATTAAATTTAGACAGGTCATGTTTATTTTCTAAGATTTCTATAAAATAGCATTGACTTAAAAAAATCTGTAATTGTTAAAAAGGATGAATTTCCTACCAGTCACTGCATATCAAACACAATCAAATGAACCCCAGTTTGCTAAAGGATTGTTCCTTATTGCTCTGACCATAGAATTTGGAGACCTACTGAAGTTCCACTTTGCCATTTTTTCAATAAAGTTTCAATGAGTTTAACAGATTATCTGTTTAGGTCTGTAATGATGATGAGAACAGGAAATTCAGACAGCAAAATAGGTCGCTTCTTAGGCTTGCTGCCAGACTTTGAAAACCACTATAACAAGTTGTTTCTGCCAAGTAAGTGAAATCTGAATGCTAGCTAAAACATTTGAAAAAAAAAAAAAAAGAAAGAAAGAAAGAAAGAAACCCATGCTGACTAATAGGCGCTAATGTGTGAATAATAATTAGCTCAATTAAGTGACTGGTGCTGTTCAGGTGAAATTTTCAGAATACAAAACATTAATGTAGGGGGTTACGTACACATGAACAAAGCTTTAAAATGGGCTAATGTGAGCGCCCATTATAAAAATGTTTAAGGGTCAGTATAACAATTGTGAAATTCTCATTGCAGGTACTCTCATCTTAGGTATAGAAGTTCTATGAGTGTAAATCTTCGTTGTAATCTTATAAAGTCCTCAAAGATTATATCTCTATCTATGGCATCTATATCTATAACCCTATCTATGGGAAGTCTGATAAAGAGTCTAGTAACACTAGATTAATGTGTATGGAGTTAGAAAAATGTTATATATATGAAGCCACACTACCTAGACGACTACTCACACGCCTATTTCTCCCTCCCTACCTCCTGGACACACCACCCTCCAATACACCCGTGCTTCTATTCTTTAAATCTCTTTATATGTTTCTCTCTCTCTTTCTCCCTCTCCACCTATCATTTATCTGAAAATATAGGACCAGTTTTCTCAGTGAATAGTACAGAATTATAGCTAAGAACCATCATAGGCTTAGTTTATCTAACATAAAGAATAAATTATTATTCTCTTGGAAATACTGCTGTGTCAAGGTCAGAGTTGAGGTCATTTACAAGGCAATGTAGAGGACAGCGTATAATTTACTAGCCAGAATCACTCACAGCTGATGTGTGTTGGGGGGATGGGGACCTTTCCATCAGAAATCTATACTCATTTAGCTTTCATAAACAAATGCTTTTAAGAGTATAAAAAAAAAGAGCTGTGTTGTGAGCTTAATTAAGAAGCATCAGATTACCCACTTCTTTTGTTCACCTTTGGAAAATATATTTAGTAGCTGATGATTAGCGACCTGTGTGTTTATTCAACAGAAATAAGAAACTCTAAATCAACACGTTCTAACGTGCTGTCCTTTGCAAATGAAGATAACACTATTTATTCACAATCTAAGGGCGTGCATTTATTTCTTCTTTCTTTGGGGGGGGTTAAAGTATTGATGATGAGTAGAATATCATCCCCAGTTTTTTACCTTGTCTAATTTGGGGCCAACACTTTAATCTAAAAATAGCTGCCCAGGGCAAAACAAGTAGCCCTTGTTTATACAGTAACCGCGGTATTAAAAAAAAATGTTGTTGTTGTTCCAGGTACAAAGTGACCCAGAGAGTTAAAATTGTACAGATACTCCTAGGTTTCAGTATTTCAACACATTTTTATCGATGGTCCAGTTCACCACTACCACTTGCTGTATATTCTCCCTGTATGCTAGGAATGTGCCTCGGTAATAAAGTCAGGCAGCCTGGAGGTGAAAATGATCTAGTTCTGTGAACATTGTAAGTGACATCATGGTCCGAACCCCATAAGCTCGACTCAATATTTAAAACCCACCCTCATCATTTCACTCGGATTTCAAAATATCTTGAAGAGTCCCCTTGTTTGACAGATCCTGCTTCTCCATTCTCTAGCCTGTGTCTTTCCATCTCTTCCTACACATAGGGTTCCTTCAATAACCATTGCTCTGAGCGAAAGGGAGTTAAAGACAAACTAAATGAGGTCCCAGGTTCTCAAGTGGAAGATGTTGACAAATAGATAATTACCTACTGCATGTCCTTGTGTGTTGAAAGAGCTATGAGTTCATAGAGGAGGAGTACTCAATCCGTGCTGCGGGCAGAAGGCAAGAGGGCATTAAGTAGATGGAATGCAAGGAAAGCTTCCTCGGGGAACAGTTTCTGTTTACCCCGAATTTCAAAGCTCTCCTTCCCTGCTGATCTTTAGCCTGTGCTCTGTGAACACGCTCAAGTTTTCCCACCCCAACAGAAAGAAAATCTCATCAACCCAGCATTTCTCTCTAACAATAACGCAGCTCCTCCCACTCCCTCCCGCTTCTTTCTAGGCTTCCTTCGACACTGCCTCTGCCTCTAGTCTCACCGCTCACCTGAAACTTTTCTCCCTTGATTGTCACCTTTGAGCGCTTTTTGTTTTTAGAAACTCTTCATTCCCAGGAGTTTCGTGTCTTACCTCATTCTAATTTCTCCTCCTTTTCACGATTTCAAATCCTTTCTTCTGCTCCCATTTTAAAACCTAGTGTCCTTGGGCTTCCTCTCTGGTTGACTGCTCTTCTTACTCTGTACTTTGTCCTTAGTGATATGTGTGTGTGTGTGTGTGTATGTCTGTGTGTGTGCGTGTGTGTGTGCTCACGCACGCACATGGGACGAGGGTGGGGCTCACCCATTCTTTTGATCTTAACTACCACCCATACATGTCTATCATCCAAATACTAGTCTCTAGCGCTGGGGTCTCCTCTGGATTTCAGAACTGAATATAAATGTTATGAAAAATCTCTACTTGGCCATGCCAGAGACATTTCCACATTTCCAACATGGTTCAAAATGTCTCTAATCATGTCCTCCTCAGCCTACTGTATCCATATCAAAACTTACTACTCCTCATAATTTTAACTCAGAGCCCTAGGGGTTATCTCATGCCTTCCTTCCTTCTTTCCTTCCATCCCTGACAGACTCTCACTGAGTCCTTCTAAATTTACCTAAACATTTCTCAGCTATATTTCTTCTTGGCCCAATTAGTGCCCTTTTTGCTTCCTGAGGCTTCTCCTGCCTCATGGTAGGTAGGGTTCATAGGCAAATTGAACATAAACCTAATAAGCTTCATCTTCCAGCCCCTCACTTGACTGCCTCTCCTCTCCTGTGGCCTAGGGAGGGATGGGACAATGTGCCCCGTCCTATATTTTTTCAGTTTGCTCTCTATTTCCACACTGACTCTTTCTTCATTGCACTTTTCTTTAAATTGAATGGCCTTGGAATGACTATAAGCATTTTTAAGCTCTAGCTAAGGGGTGAGTTGGGAGTACGTTGGTTTGGGTTCATGTGATATGTTTTTGTGGTTAGCGACCGCTAGTGTGAGGACTTAAATTATTGCTAGCTATTCAGGACTAGGAATGGCTCCCAGGAATATTCTTCATGCCCACTGTGTCAGCTCACGTAGAGTGGTAAGCCCAAGTAGCTGGTGCAGAGTCCAGGCCATGGTTGTGACCAGGTTCTGTGGCTCCAGAAACAGAAGCCTGTGGACAGTGGAGGACAAACTAGTTTGGAAATGGTACAGGCACAGAATCTAGTCTGTGGGGAAATTTTTCCAATTATGAAACATGTGAAATTCTAAGTGGAAGGCTCATGTCTTAATTGATCCCTAGTCAAAATGGAAGCAATGTCCTGGCAAGCATATGCTCAAAAATATAGCAAATACAATGATAAATCCAGCATGGGTTTTTTTGATGAGAAAAACATAAATTTACCAAATTCCTGTGTTTTTAGGGTTAAATCTTGTAGCAGTGTTATACGTAGAACCTCGTATTTAGGGCATCCCAACATACCGAATTAGCTCTTAATCTACCCGACTCACATGAAGAAAGTCAGTTCCAAAGGAAATAGCGTGAAAAATTGCCACCTGTGAAGAAACAGCCTAAGGAAATGCGTGTTCTGGAGATAAACTCCTACCCATGTTAATTAATAAGTCACTATATGTAGTATAAAATAATTTGATGGCACATTTAAGTCATGCCATGCATTTGAGTTGCTCTTATATATACTGTAAATTAGGATTCCTTCTCCTAAAGAGGATACCCAAACTTGCTAGAGGTAATTATTCCCATTTTTCAGATATATAAGCAAATGCAGTTTATATCACTTTTCCAAGGCCAGTTAGGTGGCGGTAATAAGAGTCAGAATAGGAATTCAAATCCAATTCTTTTAATTCTAAAATCCCAATTATTGGGTTCCTGGGTGGCTCAGTTGGTTAAGCATCTGTCTTCGACTCAGGTCATGATCCCAGGGTCCTGGGATTGAGTCTTGCATCAGGCTCCCTGCTCAGCAGGGAGTCTGCTTCTCTCTCCACCTCTGTCCCTTCCCCCTGCTTATGCTTGTGCATGCTCTCTCTCTCTCTCAAGTAAATAAATAAAATTTTAAAAAAATAAAAATAAAATCCTAATTATTTTTACTATGCCACAATGCTACATATATAATTACTGGCAAAAATTTATAACTACTCAAAACCAAAGGTCAATACCATTTCATAACCAAATGATGCTATAATATTTTTTAAAAAGAGCTTTGGTAATTTTTTCCACATTACTCTCACTTAAAATTGAAATGAGTTATAGATATTATTAGTACCTACTGATGTACACCATATGGTTTCTTAAGACTTCGTTAATGCAAATTTCAAGGATTATACTACTTAAATCTTAGCAAATTCTATTAAACACATTAATGGGAATCATATTTTTAAATTTGTTTGTAAATCTTCAAAATTATCAATGTGTGAAGGCAATCTGTTCTTCACACTTTACCCTTGAAAGTTGATATCAGCCCTCTGAAAGCAGCTAAAAGGACTGAGGTAATAATAAATGAGAAAATGAATCCTTGGAATAATCATTAGAACGGCACCCAACTGAAAGATCATGACAAAACATGGCATGACAAGTAGTGGAAATTAAAAACCAAAATTAATCAAAATATGAAATAAGCACCAATAATTAAAACCCCTTACAAAAATTAAAGATAGTGACTCCTTTAATGATGAAAGAAGCCTTAAAGGTATGAATATGATACATTATAATACAATCTGCTCCTTGGCGCCAGCCAATTCACAAATATTCATGTAGGAGGAACAGAGAAAGTGTTTCTTACATCTTGAAAGCTAAATCTAAATAAAAGCAAACTAATAAGCAAATCTGATGACAGTTTTCTCTTCAGCATTATATAAATTAACATTTCTAATTTCATTTCTTATATAGATTACAGAAAAGCATTTTGGTGAAAAAAAACCAAGAGATAGTTTTAACCTAAGATTTAAATAGAAAAACCTTTGAAGTGGGAAGTATAGGACAGCAGTAAAATGGTTCAGTAGTTTGACCTTTACAGTTTTTTTTACTCTTAGAAATATTTCACTAAAATATTTAAAAGAGTAGGATTTGGAAACCTGAAATTGATAATTTATCTTTAAACAAAGTGAACACTGACTGTATATGGAGTAGAAATAGGTATCATTTTGAGGAGGAAGATAATGATGAAAGTAGTTGATAAACAAGAGTGTAAAAATAAGAAAATAGAAAATAAACCTGAGTGAAGAAAATAAATAGACTCAAAAGATAATGTGGCTTTTAAAACTAAATAAAATTCATTTTATTTTCATTTTCTTAATTTATTTAGGTAGGCTCCACACCCAGCATGGAGCCCAATGCAGGGCTTGAACTCACGGCCCTGAGATCAACACCTCCTGGGCTGAAATCAAGAGTCAGACGTTTAAATGACTGAGCCACTCAGGTGTCCCTAAATAAAACACATTTTAAACCATTGTTTTATTCCAGTGTTGATCTTTATTGGTAAAAAAGGAAAAATAAATAAATCCAAGAGGATATTTTAAATTTTCTCCTAACTTTGTGGATGCATTCCTGAATCTTCAGGTCGTTCTAAAGATCTGAATGAGTCTGTGACCATATTACAGGTATAATATATGAGATCACATAGGAAGCATAACTTCCTCATAAAATGGGAATATTCATACCGGGGGGAAATAAAGCTTAAAGTCTTAAAAATTTTCTGAAGGAGTCACATTTGATAGCAGAAATAATATATGCATACATAGATAGATGAAATTAGCCATTGTTTACATTATAATAATCCTTAAAATGCATTTTTGTCAACTCAAATCTCAAATGTAGAAATTTCTGCCTCCCATATTATAAGATTAAGATTCGCAATAATCTTAACCTCCACATTCTCAAGAATTTCAGTCGTGGGAGCAATGGTGTCAGCCCCTCTACCACCAAAAACCAAAATGAGTGTGTCCCAGTTCCTGGCAGGTATGAATGTTACAGAAGAAAGTATTTTAGGCAGAAGTTGTTTCTTCCAGGTTCTAGGAGGAAAAGCATCAAAGATATTCCACAGAGAAACCTGAAAACATTTGTAATGGTAAGAAATGAACAGGAAGAATTTGTTTTTCTTTACGTGGAAATTATTTAAAAAAGACAATAGTGGCACCTGGGTGGCTCAGTCAGTTAAGCAGCTGCTTTCGGCTCAGGTCATGATCCCGGGGTCCTGGGATGGAGCCCCGCATCAGGCTCCCTGCTCAGCGGGGAGCCTGCTTTTTCTGCTCCCTCTACCCCCCCCCCCGCCCATGCTCTCTCTCTCTCTCAAATAAATAAATAAATAAAAATCTTTAAGAACACAGAAGATGAAAAGGAGGAAGGCATTGCTCCTTACAGCACGATGCTGTTGTCGCAGCTAGATTACCATTGGCTGGTGTGGAGCTGAGCAAGCACCAACGGTGAAGGATAGGTGCATTATATAGAATGGAAGTCAGGAATGGAAGATGGCAGGCAGATGGAGGCAAGAACAAACAGCCAGGTAACTACATGGAAACCCAATCAAGTGCCTCACAGGCATTATACTACTTCCTTTTACTTATTAAAGGCACATGGGCCTACAGATCTCAAAAAAAGCAGATTGAAAAATGAGTAGACTTTGGCTACAGATGTCATAAAGATAAAAGGCTTGGAAATTATTTAAATTTCATCAACTGTCCTGTTTCTTCTAAGAACCTTACCCAACCGTCTTAAGTGAAGAAATTTTCATGCACCGCCTAAACACTAAATAATGTGAATCGTCCCCTTTGTTCCCTTAACTTCTCAAGGGTCCCACAGTATTTTTTATAATTAAGAAGTTTTCTCTAATGAGAACAAATATTATAGATTATTACAAAACATATCCTATTCCATATATTCTATTCTCTCTATGTACACTGTATATTATATAGATAGTATATTATATTCTATATATCGTATTCTAGATTTCAAACTGGTGGCAGGCACTTAATTACCATCCTCTTATACACACAAAAATCACCATATGTACTCAAAACTATTATCATTCCCCTTCTCTTATACAGACTAAGAAATCCCATTTTGCATTATGCTTTACCTTGCATTTTTTAGCACTTCTATTATTTCCATTTTTCTCCTGTATGCCCTTGTCAATTGATTAAAATATAGAGTTCAAAAGAGGCGAAACGATAGGCTCAGTCAGTTTGGGCTATGTGGAGCCCGTGATGCTGCGTCCTTATTTATACATCCTGGAGACCAATAATCAATTACCTACAGGCATTGCTGACTCATGTTAGTTCTCAGGTCTTTCTAATCCATACTGCTCTCCACCAATCACACTCGATTTTCTGTTTGTGAGGTCGTTGTGGGATCTCTTATATTGGGGAATTTAATAACACTCTCTGCCTACCAACACCTCCAATTGTAATTCTGTTTTCCAGCTATGTTAACTGTGATGTTGATAATCGATCTCTGCTCTAAGTTATAATAAAACCAAATACATTCAAGCTGTTGGGACTCTCCTGGAAGGACCTCTTGGTTTAGTAATGAATTCTTGGTCATTTTTTAACTGCTAGAAACTTATAACATGTTTTCAGTATTTCGAAGTAACAGGAGCAAAGAAAAATTTTTCTAATGTGTCGAGGGCTCTAAGGCTCGTCAAATGATAAAGATACAGGTATATCATTTATTGTTTTCAATTGAACGTTATCACTGTCCATGTGGCAGAACATGTTTTTTTCACTAAAAACATTATCAAATTGCACAAAGCAGTTTTTCCATTCCATTAAAACTAGAGCATAAAGTCTTAATTTTAGTGAATTCTAGAAAAATTAAAATTACTTTGTTGCTAGATTTATCTAACAACACCTGAGTTCCCAGAATATCCTGGAATCAAGTGGACCAAGATGCCTCTTAGTAACTTTAAAGAAAACAAAAAGAATCTTTAGCGGGGAGGAAAGGTAGGTAATGTGAAAGGAATAGCTGACTATTCGCAAGTGCAAGGAAGTGCCTCAAGATGGCAAGCAAAATCACATATAGCTGTCTAAGACTGACTGACTATTGCATATGCTCTTGAGTTTTCGCAGTTTTTCTCATGAGTTGTGACAAGATGACAACAAAACTACTGCCTTAATTACACGAAGATTGGAAGGTGTGTAACAGCCCCTCAAGATGACTGAAGAAATTTCACATGAAATACAAACCTCAAGACTAGCATTTAAATATGCCAAGATAAAAATTTTAAAGTTACATGAAGGCTACAGTCTTGATATTCTATCCATTCTCTGATATATGCTACTGCTTCCGTTTGGAAGCAAAAGCCTACTAGCCCTTTTGAGCAACATGTAAATATATTTTCTAAAAATTAGTTACAACCCTCATTGGAAATCTTCTGATTCCCACAAAATCATTTAACGTAAAAATCGTGGATGATAAGAAGGGATGGATTTCTAATAATGAATTCTTTCCTCTAGTGATTTTATTTGTATTTATTGGGCAGGCCAGATCTCACAGATGACAACAGTTTTCCCAAAGCCAATTCACAGCTGCCCACTGCCCTCCGTATTTGAAGACGGCGCACGTTCCTGGTGGTGAGTGTGCTCCGAATGGAAGAGTGGAGGAAGAAACCGAGGTACAGTAACACTCTCCACACGTCAAGATGACTCCTTCGTTTTCAGGATCGCTTAGACTTGACTGCCCAGATATTTTATTAAAAAGACCAATGCTCTCCACTGCTGTCTGCCATGCTGTCGTGCCCCACGCCCGCCGGGTGGTTGGACTATGAGCAGCTAAGAAACCTGAGAGCATTTCCATTTTCTGTTTGCTTTGCCTGCCTCCTCTTCGGTTCACTGTACCATGGCGGCTTCGGGATCTGACTGTCATTCATTCTCCACACATCTACAGCCTCCGAGGGTTGTGCTGTGATGAGCCGTGGCACTTCTGTGCTGGCAGACTGGCTGAGCTCCAGTCCTCATTTGGAGGGATCCTATCTGGCCGGCTTGTGTAAAGTGTTGCCCAAATCTGGGCCAGTGAGTTCAGGGAAAGGTTCTGGTGAAGGTCCGCTAGAGCGCTGGACCACTACATTTGGGACCATGTCTGTGCTCTGACCACTAAATCAGCGATTGTTCATGGGGGTTAAATGCATATCAAAAGGAAGCGGATCATTAATGTGTTCTATGTCTTCAAAAGGCAATGGATTTTATCCCTAACACTCCCATATTATTAATAAGGTGAATACGGTTTACTGAGTGATTCAAGAATAACCAAAATGACAACTGCATTGGAGGTCAATGTAGGTGAAGGTAAACAAATTTGCATTATGTACTCTTTAAGATACAGAACTGACGTCAAAGCCCAAGCTGAGGTGTTGGTGCTCCTGTTTATAGCTAAATAATTTAAAAATTAAAAACTCGACAACTTTAGGAGACTCTCCTAAAGATTTAAGTGATTACTTAGGGTAGAGCCTAAATGCCTCGATCACAGAATGGATTATCCCCTCCGGTACCTGTCCTCAGACTGGTGAAGAACTTTTACAGCAGGCAACCACGTCCGGACGCCATTGTTACTTGAGGGTAGGAAGCCAGAAACCTGGATATGCAGCCTCGTACCACCCGACCTCCACGCCACCGTGTACTTGATCCTCATGCCAGTAGATGTGATAAATTAGGAGAAATTTAAAAATTCAATGAAGTTTAGAACTACAACTGTGTCTTTATGTCCAAACTAGTTTGATTATTTGGATGATTTTTTTTTTCTTTTGAACACTGTCTCATCTTGGTAGGTTAATTTTTAAAAAGAGAAAGAATGAATGAAGAAAACATAAAAAGAAATGTTTGTAAGCACGGTGTTGCTGTCTCTGAGCGATTGTGATGAGCTGAGCAAATGCTTAAGTTAATAATAGTAATGCTTTCATTTCCGGAGTGGAGTAAAAGTGAAATTAGCAATGTAATTAAAACATTTTGTTTTCTGTAACATGTTCTAGATATACTATTTTTTATGTTACGTAACTGCTTATATCATAAAGATACTTATTTTATTGAGTAAATAAAACTTGGCTCTCCCCCCAAATAATATTAATTTTAATCTGTAGTTGAGAACACCGTGATTGACTGTGCTTCATTATTTTTGAAAATCTGGTTTAATATTTTTGAAACAGAAACCCTGAAGTCTGGTTTTCAGTTGTTTGCCTCATTTCGTTACCGGATATTCTATTTCACCGCCTAGATGACAGCTATGCTTCTCTACAGGCCCTATAGAAACAATACGAAACTTGCACCTAGCGTGAGGGTCATGGTGCCCATAGATACATATTTCAAACTCTTCTGTTAATATGAAAACAAATTAGCTAACTTCTTCTTATGTGTTTAGTCATTTTTATATCAGCGTGGCTGAAAAGAACACCATACAAAGCATCCAAGTGTCAAGACCTATTACAGAAGACCAGTAAGTGCACAAATGAAACAGATTGAGAGAGAGGGGGGCGGAGAGAGAGAGGGATCCTGCTTTGCCTCAGGACACAGGGCATCATCTACTGCGCATGCCAGACATAGGGGCAGCTGCACTCTCTGTAATAAATATTAGGCATTTATAGGTACAAACCACATATAAAGAAAGTTTTTTTCACCCCCCGCCCCAACACACACACATTCTAATTTAAAGACTCCTTGCTTTAGCACATTCTCCCACTGGTTGCTCTTGTTATCTTGACTATTACTGGTTTACTCACTTATTGCCTCCCTCACTTCCACTGTGAGTTCTGTGAACACAGAGGATTGCAGGATTCTTGGTGACCTTGTTGAGAACCGCATGCATACAGCTTAGGACAGCACGTAGGGTATAGCTGGTGTCCAATATACACTTGTTGAGGGAGTCAGTGAATAAATGAATGAATTTTCAAACATAGTCATGAATAAGTTACCATACGACTTCTTTGCCTTTGCTTCGTCCTTTGGACACAAGCGCCATTAACTCTTACTGAGCTCTGTGGTTTCTCCCGAATTCTGCCTCAACTTCCAAACACCTCATCTCCCGTAGGTGCTGCCAGTTCCTCCACTGAGTATTAGTCATTCAAAAGGCATCGTTTCTGCTATGTCTTCCATCTTCTGCTTGGCCTCCTACTTCTGATAGATGGGGGGTTTTACTACGGCTATGTTGTCCCATTTTCCATGGAGAAGTGGCGTGAGCAGTATGCAGTAATACTAAATATAATAATAATAGCTAACATGTATTGAATTTCCATAATGAACCAGGCACTAAGTTGGCTTTTGATTTACTTGGGCTACATCTGGTTCTTATAAAGTTATATCCATTTCACACATGAGGTTAAATATCTTAAAGTCGCATTGCTAATCATTAGCTAAGCTGAAATTCAAGGCCAGGTTTCTTCGGTTTCAATGTCAACCTTCTTTTCACCACACTATACAACCACTACCAAAGTTGCACTGCCTGTACCTCAGTACTTTATAGAGATGTTATTGATACTTTCAGAGTTTTCCCACCCACTAGTGGTGCAGCAAGAGTTTGTGTTGGGGCACCTGGGTGGCGCACTCCTTAAGCGTCTGCCTTCGGCTCAGGGCGTGATCCCGGCGTTCTGGGATCGAGCCCCGCATCCAGCTCCTCCATTGGAAGACTGCTTCTTCCTCTCCCACTCCCCCTGCTTGTGTTCCCTCTCTCGCTGGCTGTCTCTCTCTGTCAAATAAATAAAATCTTTGAAAAAAGAAAAAAAAAAGAGTTTGTGGATGATTCTTCGAGCAACACTACTCACCTCTAGTCATAGGATCTAGGTTATCCAATTCTCTCTTATGGCATTTTCTCAGAAAAGGTCTCTTTACTTTGAAATTTCTAGAAGCATACTTCACTACGGAGAGATTTTTGAGGGTAGAGCCAAGTCTTGTTCTCTCTATTCCCAGGATCCAAGACAGTATCTAGCATATTATATCATCTAAAACTTTCTGAATTTATGAATTGAATTGAATTGCATTGGAGACACAACTCATGGACACACAAGTTAACAAGATAAATAAGTACAAAGAATACTAATCAGAAGGATCAGTCTCAATATAAGTTTAATACCAGCTTAACCACTATCTTGAGCAGGTTACTTAATCTTTCTGATTCTCTGTTATCACATTTATAATAGAAGGACAACTACTCTCTCACTGGATAGTTGTAAAGAGAAAATAAAAAAGCAAGGAAGACAATCTAGCCTAGTAGTTGGAATATTCACAGGCCTGTGCCTTCAGTCACAGTCCCTCCACCAGTTAAACTTCACTCTACTTTCAAAGATCACATTGTTATAACCTCAGCTCTTTTTAAAGAATCTGTAAAGTCCAAAGCAGAAAAAGAAGGGGGGTGTGTAAAGCAAGAACGGCTTGAAAGAATTGACCTTGGGCAGGCTTATCTTCTCCGCTAATTGGTTTGTCTTCTTCCATCGCTGATGATTTTGATGCGACACCAGAGCTACTTTCACCCATTCAGATCCCCAAGCATCCTGTCTCTTTCCTTTCTCTCCTACCAATAGGCCAAATTTTGATATTCCCACTTCTTAATATCTGTCTTGAATTGGTGTCCTCTCTGGCCCCTCTGGCTTGGCTTTATCCAGGTCTCATTATCTCTCTCCTGGTCAATTGCAACAAGCCTCCTGGACTTCCAGCTTCTTGCTGGGCTTTCAAAATCAAACAGAATAAAGCAAATCCCACCAACTTTCTCTTTTTCAAACGGTACTAGTGTAGAAAATCCAAATCCACTGGATTTTCTGGGTCATACCAATTCTGAAAGTTATCCCCATATATCCGTAGAATATTCTGGGAGGAAAACTCTTATTTTCCAATTTCATTTTGTCTTAGGAAAAAACCTTTTGTTGGGCCATGTGCCCCACTCTTCAATTCAGAACATATGGTCACCATATCCTTGAGTTACCCTGTACCCAAGAAAAGGAAGTCTCTTGTTCCTCCTCCCTCTTCCTATTCAAAATGAGTTACCCGCATCTCAGATCTCACACTTCAGACTAATACTTACAGCAGTAGAGTTGAGGGGCATTGTATTTTAAATAGGCTTATGTGGACCAGCCTTAAAACCAAACAATGATTTATAACAGTGATTCTTTGGGAAAGGGCGTTTCAGGTCCCTCGTGACCATCAAACAAATGAATTTTTGTAACCCATCCCCATCTGTAAGTTGGAAGCTGCCTTTATTAGGAAGAAAGCACCAAACCAAGAATTCATATCCCTCACATTAGCATTGCTGGAGAGGACAGAATTATGTGCTAATGGTTTAATTGATGAGCATAAAAGGAACATTGTATTTAAAGTAACACTTTTGAATCATTTCCTTTGACTCTGTTTCAGTTGTCTGCCTAATAAGATTCTGGCAATTTTTTCTGCATTTTCTTTTCCTTTCCTTCACCAACACTCAGTAAGATTTCATTCTAGGCCTGAGCATATTATTTGCTTTTCAGTAGGCTCTGGTGGTAATAAAGCATTACTCATTTTTCTGCTTTATTTCCGTGAGACACAGAGCAAACATGCCGTAAGTGATAGCTCTGTTCAAACGCCGCTGTATAAAACAAGTGAGCAAGACTCCTGGCCCCTATCTCATCGTGGAGGACTGGAATGATTTCGAGAACAGCACAAGACAATAAATTAAGTGAAGGAATTTGTATCTCCTGAAAATTTTCACACACAGTTCCTCCAAAATATTTTAGAACAATTCCTCCTGTCTTATGGCAACACCCTCAAGCTAGACGCTCTGTCTCGTTGATTTTAACGAGAAAGGCAAGTTACTGTTGTAGGTGATTCCGTACTGAGATGATCAAATTATATAAGATCTCTTTTGTTCTGTTGTCTGGTTTTTCTTTTAAGATTACATTAACAAATCAGATTTTGCTGAGAAATTACTTGCAGTTTTCACCAAATGCTTCCCACGAGGAAAATGGTGATTTTCTTCACGACTGCAAACCAAGAATATTGTGGTTTTCTCTAGATGAATGAAACCAGAGAATTCTTTCTCTGAGAGCATAAAGCAAGCCGATTAAGTCAAAGAGGTGTTGTAACCCCTGTGGGAGAGCCACATTCTTTACTTTTGAAGTGTTCCCAGCAAAAATCTAGGCGATAGTCACACCATGATCCATTCTTAGTTACTTGCAAGTCCTCCGCAGGTCACTATACTTTACGCTTACTAAACATGTAAATAAGCATAAGATTCCTTTTTTTTTTTAATATTTATTTTGTTATATTAGTCACCATACAGTACATCCCCAGTTAAGCATAAGACTCCTAATCACGATGAATAATCTTGAATCTTCTCCATTTTTAAAAAATAATAAAAAGTATGTTAATAAAAGAGTGTATCCTTTTTGTTAAATTGACTAAAAACATTTGTATACATGTCATTTTTCAATCTGTTGTAACAGGAACCTTAGAAACAGTCCATTTTAGAGGATTTATGAGTTTAACATACGGTGCTTATTCTTACATTTTAATAAACATTCTTGGTATTGAAAATGAATGAAACATATCACCAATTTAATTCACAGGATTTATTTAATATTACAGAAGGATCAATGTAACAGAGAGTTAAGATGGGCTCCGGTTTGAGAGTGCCTGGGTTTAAGTCTTAGCTCTCCCACAGGTGGGCTGTGGGACAATGAAAAAGACACCAACTTCTTTCTACACCTCTGCTTTTTCATCTATGAAATGAGAGTGAAAACTCCCCCAGCTCTATGTGGTTTTCGAGATGATTAATAAGCTTAGAAGAACCCAGCACCTTGCATGTGGGAATATGCGCTGATATCTTAAATTAGTAATGTGCATTTGGGCGTGTTTTGGCATTATATTTGATAGTTTTTCCTAAAATAAAACAGAATATAAAATATTAACATATATTTGTGGTTAAAGAAGTTATAATTTTGGCTCTTGACTCTTGATGATGATGACAGGAAATTCTGCATTCAGCTTTTCACTCTTAACAACTCAATTTCTAATAGACAGTTGATGCCTAAAATATGTAAGCTTTTCTAATCTGACGCTAATCTTTGCTAACTATATCCATAATTTGCTTTCACTATTCATAAGCAAAGAAGTACAGGAATGTATGCCAGAGGACAAACATAAAATAAGAAAATAAAATTCTCGCACAGTATGTTTCACCTGGTTTGGCAAACTTAAACTGTTTAATAATGTTTACCCAGTGAAATTAGTTTGAATCCTTGAGTCATGTCCTAAATATGAGACAGTTAAGTTTCATAGAAAATCGTGAAGATACACAGTTTCCCAAACTCCTGATTTTTATATGTTCTTTATAGGAACACATAGTCTAGCAACCACTACTGAGCTTAGCTATCCTCTAACTCAGGGATGCAGAGTCTCACATTTCTGAGTTTAGCAATCTGGAGACATATGGGGAACGTGTGAGCTGGTCAGCAATCAGCGGTGCTTGATTCAGTTGCAGAATATCAATTAAGGGAGAGAATAGGCTAATGTTCTTTCCACTAGAGAAATGACTAGAATATTATGTCTCCCTTAGCCTACCCAGTGACAGCTGACTTGCGCCCATAAACTTTGGTGCACGGACCTATTAGTTCACCTACTTCGATAAGCTTTATTTTCATTAATGTACCCAAGCTGTGACTTTGCCGTAATTTTCCCCGTGGGTATTCATATTTGGAGTGCTCTAATATGCACACAGATATTGGCACACTCTGTAACAGTCTTGAAATCGCCATACACAATTTACTAAAAGCAGTGTGGCTGTTCTCTAAAGATGATCCCACTGTTGTTAAGTGACTCTGAGTGCTGAGCAGTGCTTTGCTCATGACAGGAAAAAAAATACCTACCCTCTCGAATGTCTGGATTTTGTGTTAAAAAAAAAATAGAATGAAATGGAAGAAAGAGAGAGAAAGAGAGTGCGCACACAGAGAGCTTATCCCTGTTTACATTTTCATCCTGTGTCTACTGGATTGATCCCCTACTTCATGTCAGCTCACCAGGCTGACAGCAATTCTAGCCGAGAGACACAGGGTAAGAGGGACTTTGATTCATCCCCTCCCCCTAAGTCCCTGCCTGTCATTGTCTGCTCCTGAGTAAGCAAAGTGAATATGGTCAGAGAGGTCTGGGGCTGCTGGAGCTGTGTTTTCCAATCTCAGGGGCAGCCACCTTCTCATCAACAAATCCGTGCAAGCATTCTATGCATTATGCCGCTTTTCACTCACAAGTTTTGTTCTTCACAAGAGAAGCACTTAGCCCAAATCAGACAATTCACCGTGGAATTATATGTGTGTGTGTGTGTGTGTGTGTGTGTGTGTAGACTGAGTGATAGATTGAAAAAATTTAGAGGTTTTTTTTTAAGCCTTCATCCTTATTTTTAAAACGTTAATTCACCCCTTCCTCTTAGTTCTTCCAAAAACTGCTCTGTGATGTGATCACACATACTCATGTGCATAAATTCCCATTATCATAATAGGAGCACTGCAGTGAGGCTTCTTCTGAAAATAAATTACTCGGTAGAATATATTAGGAGGACTAAACCCAAACAAGCTAAATTGTGTGTTCTCCCATCCCGTAAGTTAAGCATTTGAAGATACAAAACCAATTGCGTTTTTCATTTCATATGTATTTTGTTTTCTTGTTTTATTTGCATTTTATCTGGTTCATCTATTCTCTCTCTTTTTTTTAAGTTAGAAGACATTTCAATTATTAAATTTCTTATTTTCTTTCAGTTGTCTTAATCATTCTGTTAGCTGCCCCTCTCTTTTCAACACATTGTAGTCCATGTCAATATCCATGGCTGACTTCAAACACATGAATATGTATGTTCTCAAAGAGAGGAGAGGTGCCCACCAGGGTGTATTTATCATGGACAGTGTAAAGGCAGGGAACAGGCTGAAAGTGTGAGTTCTGTGTCCTGATATTGCATAGCCTTGAGTTGGTCACCAACTTCGCTTTCTCTCTCCACATTTCTAAAACAGGGACAGACAGACCAGCTCTGCTACCAATTTCCCAAGGAGGGTGTTAATGACGATAAAGTAATCTATAGGAAAGAACTGTAAGCATTAGGAGAAAAAACATTATTAAATTCAAGATGATTCCTGTAAATCATCCTCATTCTAGAATTTCTGGTAAATATTTGTTAGTACCTCTTGGATATGTTTGTAGGTTTAGTTTAAAATTTTAAACTACGGGGGAAGTGATTACGATTAACCTGTATTCAAAAGGGCTAGGATTTCAATGCCTGCATTACAGCAGGGTTTATCCTTAGGGATGAAGGTTACTGAGAATATTAAAATCACCTTAAAATGACCCAGAGGTGTCGATGCCTTTCTTGCTCCCAGTTGGTAACCACCACTGTCATTGATTCAAGGGTAGACAGTCAGCTAATTAAGAATTATCTTTGATATCATCTGGGTTGATTAAAAAATGTATAAAATTTTACTTGATGTATTTTAAAAATGGAGCTTCGAGGGGCTTTCTTTTGAATTCAATATGAGCTTGAGTTGTGAGTCAAATGGATACATTAAAATATCTTTAAGTTAACGTTGAAACTTGTTTAAGATTATGCTTGGCATGAAAGGTATAAACCAGCCTACCTCCTTTGTGACTATATCAGACAAACGCTTTTCATGATCCTGTGTATTTTATCTTCTCTGGGGCCAGCTCCACTCAGTTTTCTCCTGATTTGTAAGAATGAAACCCACACATGTAAGAGTTGATATTTGACCAAGTAAAGAGGTTCATAAGAATTTTATTCTTTTTTTTTTCAGATACACATGTTCTTTTTTTTTAATGTTTTTTCCCACTTTTCATCTATCAGGAATGGTGATTTTTTACATCAATGTACATTGCTTATGTCTTGGCTGGCTGGGAAGTGGCTGCATACTGGACTTTTCAATGACACACAGAAAAAAAGCAAACTCCCTCAAGCTAAGCAGAAAAGGATTTAAAACTCAGTGTGCATCCCCGTTAGGGGCAAGACAGCCTACTGCAGAAACAAAGAATGAAGAGAAAATTCTATCCTTGGAAGCTTCACAACAACACAACCACAGCTTTTCATGTAATAGCTCAAATGTTCCCACTACAGCCATTAACAATGTAATGAAACAAATCACTTGCTATCTGTCACAATTATGATCGATGGAATCCAACTGGTCTAACTTGGGAGGAAAAAAATCACATCTCAGAGTGGATCCATTTTAGAAAATAGCAAAGTTTGGGAGGGAGGGATGACACTTATTTCCCATAAACCATATAGGCAGGCAGCCATTTGATCTATCTAAGCCAATAGATTACTGTCTTGATATATCTTTCCCCTGCAATTTTCTCTTTTATTTTATTAGGCCTCGTAGAGGATTTCTGGCTGACCATGTGAATGAGAGAACAAGTTTAGGACCACACAGCAAGTAATATTGAGATATATAGTGAAACAGTGTTAGCATCGCTCAATCTTCACTCTGCAGGTAACTACTTTGGTTTTCATTTTTCTGATTAGGTTTCTTTATTCCTGTCATCTTCAGAAATCCCTAGAAATATTAATAGGGAGTAAGAGTTACTATAGTATTTAAGAAATAATAGCAAAGACCTACACTGACAGCATATAACGTACTATGTTACACGAGATATGGGGCCATGGTTTCACCATATACTTCAGAAGGCAGTTTCGTCTTAAAAGTTGTTTATGAGTTGATACATCTCCTCTTGAAAGGGGAAGTAGATGCAGAAGATGCTGAATTGACATTGACCCGCAGGGCAAAATATAATAATAATCATAGTTATCACTTACGAAATACCTGTTATGTACCAGATAAGCACGCATCCTGATCCGAGTCCATACTGCACTCCTGTGGTCTTAGTAGCTCATTTTTCAACTTCCTTTTATACATGGGGAAATGGAATTTTACAAAGGCTAAGAGACTTTCTCAAGAGCAACAGGCTAGTACATTGCCAGAACTGGAATTAGAATATAGAAATGTCTTCCTCTGAACTCATGTTGTGCCCATTAAAAAAAGTTCCTTAAGTTTGAGAATTCTTTCATACGTAAAAAATATACAAGCATATTAGTTAGCCACACAACATTAGTTGGAGTCAGCAGTACTTATTCAACACCACAAAGCTTAAAAATGAAACACCATCCCTGGGTAGAGCAACGGGCACCAATGTATTCAACAACACAGATCATAATGGGCACTGAAATCCCATGGGCAGTAGTACCTATTAGAAGGAATCAAGCAGATAATCCAAAATTGAATTATCAGTGAAATAAAGAATTCAAAACATAGCTACACACACACACACACACACACACACACACACACACTAGTAAAGTGCAGCCCCTGAGAATATGTTCTACGTCCCCAGCTGGAGAAACTGTGCCCTCCATCAGATGGAACACAAAGGAGGCTCAGGGCTAAGTGCTATGGCTGCATTTGGGGAAGTAGGAGGTGAAAGCATGCTGATTATCCTAAACAGAGGCATGCTGTTTTCCTGAGAGGCATACATTATGTAAAACGTTTCATCACTGACTCCTGAGTCAAATAGCTGCCACCCCAAACTTGGAGAAAGTGGATTTCTATCCAAAGCGAGATGAGTGACCACAAAAATCCAAGCCTGAAGGTATCTGTTCCTCTGTTTGTCTTTTAGAGAAAGGCAAGAATTTTAGAAGATGGCTTGACTGTGCAGAAAGAATAAGAAAGAAAAGAAAAGAAAGGCTTGAGACGCAAATGAATTTAAATTTCATTCATGGGCAATGAAAAACTAATGGATGCATGAGGTGGGAGAGGGAAGCCTGTCTCACGGAGTTGGGTCAAAGAGATTATTTTGAAATAACACATTGGCCTGATTGGCAAAGTGAGGTGAAGCAAGGCATGGAGAGCTCTTAGAGGACAGGAAATATGGCTTTCCTGTGTTCTCTAAAAAGGTGAGCACCTTGCCCTCAGTGGCTCCTAATAAATATTAATAAAGGGGAATAAAGAAAGTGGTTTCAAGGACCCAAATTAAGAAGTGACTAAGCTCTGAATAATAATCCGGTGCTAGAAATGGCTGATACTTAGCACATTTTGGGTACTCCAAAAATAATGATTAAATAATAACCAGAAGGGTAGAGTTAATTATCTTCTTCTCAGGAGAAATGATGCTTTTAGAAGTGGTTAAAGAAAGTTTTGTATTGGAAAAGGAAGAATTTAGAAGAACGATGACTATTCCCAAGAAGCCAGGAGATTATTGGTGCAATAAAAGCTAAGAGTGGACACAAAGATTGAAAGGAGGTTCTGTCTTCCAAACTGTGAATGAGGTTCTATATCCCCACGTTTTGTATTGGAAAAGGAAGAATTTAGAAGAACGATGACTATTCCCAAGAAGCCAGGAGATTATTGGTGCAATAAAAGCTAAGAGTGGACACAAAGATTGAAAGGAGGTTCTGTCTTCCAAACTGTGAATGAGGTTCTATATCCCCACGTGCCTCTAAAAAAAAAACAGTCCATTCCATTGAGTAAACATCTCAATGAGAAAAAAAGAGAATTATTTCTCCTTCAAGGACAAAACTGCAGAGTAAAGGACTTTGTTATGCTTAACTTTATATGTTAACGTGACTGGGATAAGGGATGCCCAGAGAGCTGGTAAAACATGATTTCTAGGTGTGCCTGGGAGGATGTTTTCAGAAGAGATTAGCATTTGAATCAGTAGAGTAAGTAAAAAAGACTTCCCTCCCCGATGTGGGAGAGTGTCATCCAGTCCACTGAGGGCCCAAATAGAACAAAAAGGCAGAAGAAGGACCAATTCTCTCTTCGCTTGAGCTGGAGCACCTGTCCTCCTGCCCTTGGACCCTGGTGCTTCGGTGCTGGACTTTCACACCGGATCCAGGATTTACAGTCTCAGCTCCCTTAGTTTTCAGGCCTCTGAACTTGGACTGAGCTCTGCCACCAGCTTTCCTGGGCCTCCACCTTGCACACAGCGGACTGTGGGACTTCTCAGCCACCATAATCACATGAGACAATTCCTACAATAAATCTCCACATACAGCTACATATATTCTTTTGGTCCTGTTTCTTTGGAGACCATGACTTTACAGACTCCACCCCAGCTCCTGTCCCTTTCATCATTCTCTTACTGTTTTCCAGCACATTTTTGTTTTCAAATTCAAGTCTAACTATAAAGACTAGAACGGATTTACCAAGTTGAAGACAGAAATGACAGATTGTACAGCAACTTGAAAATGAAAGAGATAAACAGACATCAGAAAGAAACAAACAAAAACATGTTTTCCATAGTACACAAGAGGACTAAATAGTTGCAGAGCTCATTCTGAAAATGGAATGTGGAAGTCAGGCCGATTATTTAAATGACCAATTCCCCAATAACTCAGTTCAGGTGGATATATATAGGTTCAGAAAACAAAACAGAACACAATAGAACAGTGATTCACAGTCATGCTAGATCACTGTGTTTCAAATTTTTTGAGCTCCCCAAACAGTTGACAACTGCCCGTTTTGTGCTCAAATCCATATTTGTAGCCTACTTTTATTATAACATATTTCTCTCATTGATTTGTTTATATTTTGGTGATGCCCCTTTTACTGTGAGGTTTTCGAGGGCACTATCCATATCTTACTCATGTTTAGCCTATTCTGGGAAATAGTTGGCTCAATAATTGTTTGTAGAAATTAATTGAATCAAATTAAAATGATAGCACAGGTTTAAAATATTAACTAATCCCAGTTGGTTGCTCCACGTTACCCATAGGACTTAATTATGATTCTTATATAGACTTGCTACTCAGAATGATCCACAGAACCCACAACAATAGCATCACCTAGGAGCTTGTTAGAAATAGAAACTCAATTCTCAGGCCCTACTCCAGACCTACTGAATCAGAATCTGCATTTTAACAAGATCCCCAGGTGATTCATCTGCACATTTGAAGTTTGAGAAGCATAGGTCTATCTACCTTAAGTCAGTTTTCACATATGCATTTTTCAATAAGCATTTATTGTGTATCTACTATGTGCAAAGCATGGCTCAAAGCACGACGGATAGAAAAACAAGATTTACAGCTCTTATAAAGCTTGCATTTCTAGCAGGAAAGACAAATGATAAAAACTCCCTTATAATGAATTATTTAATTAGAATATAATGATTGCTCTGTTGGAGAGGTATAGGAGCTATGAGAGAGAGATCTAGCCTGGGGAATAAGGGAAGGTTTTCCTGAGAAGCTGATGTTTGAACTAAGATCTGAAGAATGAGTAAGAGTTAACTAGAGAAAAACCTGATGGAATGGAAGAAGGGCCTTTAGGAAAGGGCAGAGCATATGTGAAGACTCTGGGACAGAAATAAGTGTAGCGTTTTGGAGAAACTTAAAACAGCCAATGTCACTGTAGTTCAGAGACTGAGGCAGGCAGTGAAAAGAGATGAGACATAGCTGGGACACATCATTCAAGACCTTGAAGAAAATGTTGAAGATTTTGACTTTGATCCTAAGAGCATTGAAAAGCTATTAAAAAGTGTTAAGCAGGGTAATAATATGATAAAAAAAAATGTATTTTAAAAAGGCTCTTTGCTACATTACAGAAAATAGAAGAAACTCAAGGATGAATGCAAGGAGACTGTTCTGGTTATCTTCTGCTCACTAACAAACTGCCCCCAAAGCTTAGTGATTTAAAAACTATTTTATTTTGCACACATTTTGTGAGTTAGAAATTTGGGAAGGGTTCAGTTGGGTGGTTCTTTTCTGATTCATGTGGTATCAGTTGAGGCAGTTGGGGTTGGAAGATCTTCCAGGAGCAAACGTCTTCTGCCTTGGTTCTCATCCCCCCACCTTTCTCTCCCTTCCTCCCTCTCATACTCTCTCTCCTTCTCTCCAAGACATGCTATCCTCCAGTGCCTCTGCACATAGTTTGGATTGCTAATAGCATGGTAGTCTCAAGTTTCCCAGACTGAATGTCACAAAAACAAGTAAAGCTGCTAGATTTTTAAGGGTTGAGTCTGGAAATGGGCATGAATTAAAGCAGTCAAGAAGCCAGCCCAGATTCATGGGGAGGATATTTAGACTACCTTCCCCTCGCCCCTGACACATGCACACAAAGAGTATAAAAGCAAAGAGTTTGAAGCCATCTTTAATCTACTGTAGAAAGAAAGTTGGCAATTATGAAAATAATATAGTTTTTGCCATCCTAACATCAAAATCCATTTTCTAATTTGAAAGAAAGCCTCATGTGAATCTTAAGTCAAAATGAGTCAGATATGACCGTCTCCTGATAGTTGAGACAGGGACATATTTCATAGGCCTGGCCAATCAAATGGTCCCAAACAGAACTATGACTGTGAGGGAATTTACCTTGGCTGTGTTAGCTATAGTTTTTCTTCCCGTGGTTTCTGTTGATATCCCCAAACTACCTCTCCAGTTTTCAATTGTCAGTTACCTACCCAATACCCTTAGATTATTTTTCTAAGTGAGTCACCTAGAGTTGGTTTCTATTGCCTAAAACACAGAATCCTGATCACTTTAGTAGCTCAAGTGAAAGTTAATGGTAATCTTCACTCAATGGCAGCAATGGAAAGAATTAACAGAATCACATGATGTTAAGTAGGTCAAATATATAGTGTTGGATGAAATGTGAGGAGGAGAGAAAAGCTTGCCAACTATGGATATGGACATGAGAAGAGGGTGACATTTTAGGGGTTCTCCCATATTTTAAGTTTCAAACATGTTGATCCTGAAATACCTGTGAGAGATCCAAACTGACATCTTGTGTGGGTAGTTCTATATATCATTTATAGTTCACATACGAGGTCTGGATAGAAATAGAAATATGGGAATAATTAGCTTATAGATGTCAAATAAAGCCATATGTATGGATGAGTGACCCTGGAATAAAAAGAAAGAATTTCTTTCTCTATATCTATTCTCTGGTCAATAGACTTTTATTTGAACAGAGGATGTCCGTCTACAACCTTGTCATTTAGGTTTCTCTCCAGAAAGAGTCTGCATTGCTGCCTTGATGGAGTACTTTGGAGAGATATCATTATCAGACTCAAAGGGGCTCTTTTCAGAGATATCCAAGACCTGTCATCCTTAAAGTAGCAAGAGACATACAGAGCTTAGTGCAGAAGTAAGGTGGGTTCTCACTCCTCAACTTTTGACTCCCTAGCTTCCAAACTACATTGTGACCGGAATCCAACAAATATTCTCATGAAAACTCCTCTTCAAACTTTTGAAATTCATGATTAAGAGTCTTATAAGTACAAAATGGCAAACTATCTTCTAATAAGCCATGACAGATCTTGATATCTCTAGAGGAGAGAATTTATTGTCTGTGAAAGAAAAGTTGCATATAAATAAATCAGGTATGCCTTGTTGCATTTAGAAGACAATCATAGAGTCTACCTAATTCCATAGAAGGGTCACCAAACATCCAAGGCATGGAATTGAGTCTTGCATGGTAAGTACTTGATAGTTTTGCCCCAAGAGAGAAGACTCTGGGGACTAATTCATACCAACCAAATTCAGGCATGATGAATAAATCAGAATCATAATTTACAGATTTATATTGATGTATAAATATATTTCTCCTATAGAAATATGTCTTTGGGAAATCAAATCACTAACCAAAATTTGCTTGGTGAATACAGGGAATATTTTCCAAAATTTGTTTGGTGGAACACAAGTTTTAAGTCATGTCAGTAGGTGTTAAATTTCCCCTCCTCCCCCTAGAATGGGTTTGGTGATGGAGAAAATTTATCTCTCATATTTTCTGTATGTCAGGAACTCAGAAACAGTTTGGCTGGGCAAAACTTGGGATCTCTCATGCAGTTGCTGTGACATGATGTCTGAGATCCGAAGAGGGGATGGCTTGAGGAGCTACGTGCTGGCCAGTCATCTCTCTCTCTTAATATGGTCTCAGGGTGTTCCATGTGGTCTTTTTATGTGGGCCGATTTGGGCTTGCTCACAATATGCTAACCTCATGGCATTTGGATTTCATATATTGAAGCTGAAAGTTTTAACAGGAGTATTTCACCAAATAAGGTGGAAGTTGCATCACCTTTTCTGACCTGGCCTTGGAAGTCATGCAGCTTCACATCTGCTGCCGTTTGTTGGTTACAAGCAAGTCATAAGCTTGCCCAAATTTAAGGGGAGGGAACAAAGACCTCACCTCGCAATGGAAGGGGTGTCAAGGTCACATTTCAGAATAGCACTTGGAATGCGAGATAATGTTGCCGCCATCTTTAGAAAATGTCGAGGGTCACACTAGTTGTATAACATGGTCATGTAACTCAACACCTCAGAGGCTCAGACATCTCACTTTGGAAGAAAGGAATGAAAAGAAACAAAGAGAAGAAAACACCCTGATTTTGGCATCTACAAATCCGTTATAACAAAGGTAACTATTAAATACATGTATCAATCAAGGTTGATGTAAATATCATTCCTTTCTTGCCTCTATTCTTTATTTCACCTATTTCTATATTATTAACCATCTCGAACATCTGTTTCTCATCTTTCGTGATTTAAGTTCCATCTGTAGGCCAGCTCAATTAATATCTCAAACCGAGACCTCTCACCCAAACTCCGGACTCACAGATTGAACTGCCTGTACAGAACTCACCCCCTAGAAAGGATTAAGATCTTCTTATAACAAAGAGACACAGGGCTTGGGTCAATACTGCTTCTTTTCTTGAGCTGGAGAATATACTTGCCTTAGACTTGCTTGCCACTTGGCCAGTGGTTCTCTAAGTGTGACCTCTAGACCAACAATGTCAGTATCACCTAAGAACTAGTACTGTGTATTCTTGGGACCACCCAGCTCTCCTGAATCAGAAATTTAGGGGGTGGAGCCCGGAAATCATGTTTTAACAAGCCCTCCCCATGACTCTGCTGTACACTCAAATTTGAGAACCACTGGCTTAGGCCAGATGTTTCTGAGATCTGAGAACTGGTAACTTAGCTCTTCCTCACTCACCACCTCGTATTTCTCTTTCTCATTCCCATTTTATTATGGCCAACCTAATGCTCGCAAGCTATAAAACCTCTTCTAATTGCCAGTAGGCAGAGCAGAATCCCATTGACATGCTTCTCATGTTGCAACAGGAGAAAAAAAAAAAAAGCTTTTTCTTTTTCACCTGTTTTCTGGTAGGACCCTTGACATCTCAAATTTGTTACGTTCTCAGGCTTCTCAGCTGGTAACAGCTCCATCGTTTCAGCATTCTTGATGTTTATCTCTCAAACATCCCGAATCAAATCCACCAGGGAATTCTGCCTGCTTTACCTTTAAAGTAGATCTAGACTCCAGCCACATCTCACCGCCTCCAGCTCCATCACCTAGGCCACCTGCCACAATCTTCACCTGTGTGACTGTCGGTGGGTCTCCCTGCGTCTGTCCCTGTCCCCTTAGACTACTCTCAACATAGGAATCCAGGCGGTCCTTTTGCAATATAAACCAAATCACGTCATACCCCCCACTCACCACCCTGTTAATACACCCAATTTTTCTTAGAAGAAAAGCAAGTCTTTATCCCTGCCTGCAGGGTGAGGCCTGGTCCACCTCTGCCCCTTATCTCTGACCTCTCCCTGCTTTGTCTGCTTACACTGGCCTCTTCCTGTTCCTGCCTGCTTGCCTCAGGGGAGAACGGAAACAGCCTGAGGGCTCTGGGTATCCTCTGCAGAGAGCAAAGAGGTACTGCAGGGGACCGGAAGAGCCGCTTAAACCCTAATGGAAGAGAGCACTGAACCACCCGCTGCTGCAAAAAGTCAGGATAAGTGTGAAACAGATCACTTTACAGTAACTTTCCCCAGAGCTACCTAAGGCAGGGAAAGAAGATAATTTCCCTGCTTGTCCACTGTGTGTTGGTTTCCATTTGCTATTGTTTAAACACATCAGACTTGCTTATACAACAAAAATGTTTTTGAGAGCTCTGTCTAATGAGAATCGCCAAGTATTCATTTGATGGTCAATTATAAGCCTCCTACAACCAGAGGAGTGAGAATTTGTTATATCAAAGGAAACCTCGGGTATAGTTGGACTCTGCATTCTGTGGGCATTAGAGAATCCTCATTCTCTAAATTTGGAATGGGATGAGTTGAGAATATGAAGATTAGGGCACTAATCTGCCCTTAGTAGCTTGCTTTTTGAAAGAGTAGAAGCAAATACAAGCTTTGATCAGTGCCAGAGCTGAAGAACAGAACTATAGCCCCTTTGCACACTTTGATTTGGAAAGAGTCGCCTTTCACAATGGGGTTCAAAGCCTGAATCTTTACTCTTGGAATGCGTTCCTTGCTGTGATCATAAGCATTCCCAGCACTTGATTTCCAAAAAGATTTCCTTAGATTCTCCTTCTTTCCTTCCTTCTTTCCTTCCTTCCTTCCTTCCTTCCTTCCTTCCTTCCTTCCTCCCTCCCGCCTCCCTCCTTCCCTCCCATCCTTCCTTCTTTCCTTTCTTCCTTTCTAAAGAATTTATTTTCAAGTAATCTTTGCTCAAACTAGATGGTATTGAGTGTCTCTTTCTCTGTCTCTCTTTCTCTCTCTCTTTCCCTCTTCACCCCTTTCACCCAAAGTCAAAATTGCAAATGACATTCAGTTCAGTTCTACTCTATATTCCCAGAGTAAAAACCTCCATTCTGTGGAGGCTACCATCTTCTTCCCCTTTCCACCTGTGTGATATATTTACTAAATGAGAGAATGAAATATGTACATTCTTAAACCTTATTTTTACCCCCTCAGGTCTAGGATTCTGTAAACTTGCCTCTTCAAAAGCCACAGCTGCAGAAGTTGGTTCCCTGTGGCTTATAGGATCATGTATAGTTTCCGACCAGGGACTCCAAACTGTTTAACAAGGTGCAGCAAAGTTTCATGGGAACCGACTGGGCGCTAGGTGTACTGTTAGTTATAACTGCTGAAAATATAGACCCTCATAGTGTAGTGGGGAAGTCAAACACATAAACTGTTGGTAACCAGAAACGTGGCAGAGTATGAGAGATGCCTGGGAAGCAGGGGTACCCAAAGAGCTCAGCGGGGGGAGTCAGGGATGGGGAGCAGCCAGAACAGGAGATGCCCCAGTGGGAATGCAGCATGAACAGGGCTTGTCAGGTGACTAAGTAAATATATCATTTCATAGCAGATTTCTAACTCTGTTTCTGTCCCTGAGCCCTCACAACTTCTCTTTCTCAAAGGATCCACTAAGACCTCAGAAGATAATTAATCTAATTTTCTGAAAAAATGAAAACAGATAAATTTGAAAACCATGTTGGAGCTGGAGTTCTACGCTCTGCAGGTTTGTTTATTGTCCTCAAGGAAAGACGGTAGGTGGGGTTTCTGGCAAGCTCTGACAGCCCCCGGGAGTCAGATGTGGTCACCTCAGGATCTGAAAATTATACTTTGAAACATGACTCTACTTATCCTTTTTGTAAATAAGTGATGATAAAAAGGGAAAAATGTGAGATTTGTATCCTCCACACCTTGATGCGTTTTCAGTAGTCTGCCTTCTTGAATGAGTGACTGTCTTGTCACACTTCGAGCATTTTTCTTCCTGGTCAAGAATATTCCGGGATGCCCGGGTGGCTCAGTCGGTTAACAACTGCCTTTGGCTCAGGTCATGATCCCAGCGTCTTGGGATCTAGTCCCTTGTCGAGCTCCCTGCTCAGCGAGGAGCCTGCTTCTCCCTCTGCCTGATGCTCCCCCTGCTTGTGCTTGCTCGAGCTCTGTCTCTGACAAATAAATAAATAAATAAATAAATAAATAAATAAATAAATAATAAAATCTTGAACAAAAAAAAAGAACGTTCATTAATTATGACTGCTTCACACATGCGGGTGTGCATACTCTGAATCTTTTCTAAAACATTTTGCTTTCTAATATATTTTTCCTGAATGTTTCTATCCCGCATTTATTTTTCTCTTCACAGAAATTTTGTTAGTCATTAAGTCATTATTAGTACGGTCTCCCCTCAACCACCAACCCACTCAGTCAATTTAGAAGTTTATATATTAAGTTGTGTTCTCTAATTGTTTTATCTGTAAATTTCTTGTTCCTCTGATGAGATTAAGCTTCTTGAAGTTAGGAACCAACTCTCATATATATTCTCATATTCCCAAGGTGCCTTGATAAGGTGGCAATATAGGCTTTATTAACTTCCTACTGTCAACAAAAAGAATTAACCTTTCATTCCATCAACAAATCTTTTAGCTATATTCCCTCTGCGTGGGTACATTCCCTCATGCTCATCTGTACCCTCACACACACACTCACGTACACACACTCACACACACACACACTCACACACAAGCCACTCTTCTGCAGCCTCCGGGTCTTCTGCTTCTGCTTGCATAGCCTCAGCGTGCTAGAAATGCCATCAACATGCACTCACATCTTTCTCCCCTAAAGTCACCTTTCATACTATTATAAAAATGCTTAACTGGCCTATAAAATCAGGTATTTTTAATGTATTTTGACAGCATACTTGGTAAGGTTAATAGTCTCCTACTTTACAGATGGAACTTTGGAGTCAGAGAAGTTCAGAGATTTATCAGTCCATTGCAGGATAATCCATAAAGAATAGTAGAAAGAACATACACTATTGTGCTACCTATTTCGTATTGTGTCTTTATTATCAAGTCTTTTATATTTTTTGAACACCCTCATTCTTTTGAATATTTTAGAATTCAACATTTAACTATGAAATATAATGAGGAAGACTACAAAAAGCTTGTTTTGGACACACTGTGATAATACATCTGCCTACATTTTGAAAACTGGAAAGTAATATACAAATGTACAGTATTATGTTTTCAAGAAACTTTGGCATCCCTAACAAAGTCTGCTCATGAGAATTGATCGAAACAGAACTTGTTAAATGTTATCCTTCATTTTCAATGATATATACACGAAGCTGTAATTGATAGGAACTATCTGTAAAGTTGTAGGTGATATGGTGATAATAAATCATAGGGTAAAACGTTCTGGTCTCCCACAGGAAGCTGAAATATTGTAGCTATAAATTATACATGAATATATAATACATGAATTAATAACTATATACATCGATACAAAATAATCCTTTGATGAGAATTTTTATTTGGATTGTTTTTACTAATGACTTAAGAATTTTTAAAAATCCAAATAGCTCTCCTCTTGCCACCCTTCAGTTCTTTTTTTTTTTTTTTTGTAAAATAAAATGTAGTTTTCAACTAGTTAAAACAAATGAATAAAATATCCTTTATTCAGAGACTCCCTGAATTGGTTCTGGTGATGAGGGCTACACTCGATAGTTTGCATCCCGTAATTTGTATATTATTGCTTCTATTACCAGGAATTCCTTATTTTAGAGAGAAAAATAATCTGATGGTTTAAAGAGAGAATTAGCATGACAAAATCCAAAGTACCATTTTACAACCCTATCGTAATTGAAATAGCTTCAGGTCTGTTTCTCCCCGCCCAGAGCCATTAAGATGGGAAGAAGGGGACGCTTCCTTGTCCTAAAAACTCTTCCTGTTTCCTTGAAGTTATGCAACCTCAGAGAAAGGTTTGGACGTCCAACCAGGCAGTGTTATCAAAATGGCCAAGGAAACAGAACATTCTACAAAAAGTTTTGTGGCACTGAAATTAATTTGTCAACATCTGATTTATAGAGAGGGATATACTTATTCCTTAAAAGCAAGTGCATTTCACTCTATATGCCCATTCTGGTAGCTGATTCAATCTTCGGAGTCCTCTAAGGTCACCACCACTGCATGTGAATGTGTAAACTGAATTTAAGTGGAGGATGAAGACTGCCCTCGTCACCCCCATCACCCCCAGCCAGGTAACCCATGTCATTCGTTTTCCCATTTAACCTACAACCACTTTTCCTCAGAATAGATAAAATGTTGGGAACCTAAGCTCACAAGGCTGAATAGTTGGTAACCGCCGCTGCACCAGCAATGTCTGAAGGATTTGCAAGCAGTCTCTAGTCCTGCAAAGAAACTTCTCTGGTTTAATCATGATGTGAAATGGGAAGATGGTATTTCTTTTTTGCTGTCTCTGAATGATCTGTCTTTTATTCTTACAAAAATTAGGCTTGGAGGTCCAGGTGACATCACTTTCTCTGGTTTTGTTCTTCTTCATTTTTTGCTAACCCTCCTTCTCTCTCCAGTATCCCACCTTCATCCTGTTGCCACTCCCTGAGTTCAGATCAACTGTCCTCGTGTCTGCAGTTCTGAGGTTCTTTCCCACACTCGTGGTCAAGATCAGCGCAGTCCATTTACCCAGCCACTTCCTCCCGGCTCCCGTTATTCAGAATAGAGCAACTATAGGCCAACCCATTACTAATAATGATTGCCCCTGAGAGTATTGCAGGCTAGCAAGCTAAAAGACTGGCCCTTCATGAGCTCCTGCCAGAACTTATTTTGGTTTTACTGCTTTGTCTAACCTCAATTACTTCAAAATTTTTCTAGTTTTATAGTAAAGTTGGAAGTCCTTTTTATCTTCTTTCTGCCTGGAGATCAAGATACTGGAATATTCCTCCTCAGGGATTTCTATACTGAAAGTCTAGTCTAGAATCAACAGCTTATCTGGTCTAGGAGCTGCCTTTTTAAAAATATACCGGTATGTCATATGAGGGCGTATCCTCTATGCTTTTCCATGTTTGCCTGCATGTTAAGTTGCTGAGGCACACTATTCTTATAATGTTACCTGTGTCGGTCAGGGTTCTCCAGAGAATTGGAACCAATAGAAGAAAGAGGGGGTGGGGCAGGGAATAAGAGATTTATTAGAGGCGTGGGCTCACACAGTTATGGAGGCTGGGAAGTCCCACAGTCTGCCATCTGCAAGCTAGGAAAGATAGTGGTATAATTCAGTCTGAGTCTAAATGTTTGAGAACCAGGGAGCCAATCATGTAACTCCCAGTCTAGGGTCAAAGGCCTGAGAGTAAGGGGGCAGAAGGTAAAAGTAACAGAGTCTGGGGATCCAAGAACCAGGAGCTCCAGTATTTGAGAGCAGGAAAACATGGACGTCCCAGCTCAAGAAGACAGAGAAAGAGACTCTCCTCCTCCTTTCCAATCCAAGGGATTGGTGATGCCCACCTGTATTGATGAAGGTGTATCTCTTTACTCAGTCTACATTATCAAATGCTAATATCTCTTCTAGAAACACTCTCAGAGCACACCCAGAAATAATGTTTTATCAGCTATTTGGGTATCTCTTAGCACCATTAAGTTGACACATAAAATTCACACTCACAGCACCCTAGTGGGTTCAATCCATAGTTCATATTTTTCCCTTGACACCTGCTCCACTCTGTGTCCCAAATCCTGCACTTTGAGCATCATCTACCATCACTTATGCTATTGCTTCCCCACAAAAGCCAGGTCTCTTTTTGGCTAGGATTCATCCATCAGTGCCACCATATTGTTCCTGGACCATTTATCTTTCTCTGGGAACAATCTGTAATTCTTTAAAAATTCCCCAAGAAATTTATCACTCTTCATGAATTTTCCTCCTCAATTTCTCTTGCAGAAAGTTAGTTGGAATATTTAGAATAAACTTGTTAAATAAGCCATCATTCCATTTTTAAAATTTACATTCCCCTGGCAGCTCTTCTGTGATTACAATTGTCCCAATGTGATTCCTCTCCCAGGAAGAGAATATTGCTAATACCATAAATGCTTGCACTGCATCTTGTCTCCTTCCATGGCTCGTTCTGCTAAAAGTGACATGGTGGCATGCTACTAGCTCATCTCTGTAGTGTGCTTTGTTGGGAAAACAGGTAACAGTGCAACTGTTCAAAATTCAATAATCTTGAAACTTAGCCTTCACTATTGTAACTGTGTCATCCCATCCTTATATATCTAAAAGGAACATAGATAGGCTCAATTATTATCAGAAAGGGGTAATTTGTAGTCATATCTAAATGCTCTAAAAGTCAGAAGGATGCTGCAATATATCTTTACTGGTTCCATTGAGTTTCTTTTTAGTCTAGACACTCTACCTTGAATGCAAATCCTGAATTACCTACCTGCCCCATTGTTTTCCTATCTTTCTCTTCTCTCTGCTCCCAAACCCAGGATCCATGTTGCATGTTACAGTCATCACATGTACTTGTCAGCAATTTCTTTTCATCTCATTTGGGCAAGACAAACATATGTCTTCTCACCCTCCTTCTTCAACATAGAGAACGAACACTACAAACCTTTCTTGCTTATCATAGCATAACTTTAAAATGCAATGTATTCTATATATATATACACACACACAAATGTTTCACAAGATGTTACATAATGACCTGTACTTACAAGGGTGAGTATGGGAAGATTCATAGAGTTAAAGTGAATCAAGCCATTGTTGCCCCCCAAATTCCCCTTGTCCTGTGTACACTTAAGTAGGGAATGTGAAAAATGAGGAAAGAATTCTTCACAGAAAGGTTAGGATAGCCATACTGGCAAGCACAAACTGGCAGTAAAGGGCACTTGGTCCATGCCTGTTTCCCCCCACGTGCCTCAGCACAAGACCCAGATCCTGAGCAGTGAATGTGGGAAGTGGCCACCCAGCCTCCGCAGAACTGTCCACCCCAATCACACGCCAGACCATAACTGTGGAAGCACATTTAAACAGAACCTCCAGTTTGAAGAGACTTATAAAGTGGTTTTTGCCACAGGGAACATCTTTCAAACTTGCAGAGACAATTCCCAGATGGGTTGTCTGTAGATGCAATCTGGACTGGGGCTGTCTGTCACCTCCAGCTAGGAGGCAATCTGGCAGCACACAAAAAGAGCACGGAGAAAAAAGGAAGATGGAAACAGTCAATGCAGCTCTTATTAAGTGACCATCATTTCCATCTACGCCTTCACCTTTATTTGAAAAGTCTTCCTTATTTTGTTTTGTTGCTATTGTGTAGAGAAAATGTAAATTCGATCTAGAAACTATTGCATCTGTTCAGATGGAGAACTGCATGTGCCCCTTGAATTTTGTGTGAAATTTAAAATGTATGTGAAATATTTTGGAAAATATACTGAATTTGCCTTAGAGTTAAAGAATTATATGGCATACGTTACATTCAATTATTAGCATATAGCAGTTGGAAAATTTAACCCAATCCAAAGTAGTTTATCAATGCAATAGGAAAAAAAAAGTCTAAAAATGTTTTGAAAGGATGTTAGCACATGTAGTTTGTAGACGAGAAAACTACACTCAGAGAGGCTGATTTGCCAAGATTACATTGGTGGCAGAACAAGGATTAGAATATGTCATTTACCTCCTTGTCACTGCCACTTCTTACAATGTAATATACTTCCAATTGTTTGACACCAACTAGTCAAACAATTGATTTACTTTTCAGCACGTAGCTGTTGCATTATGTAAGCAGTGTGGGAAAGACATTTGCAAAAACTTATTAGGAATATAAGATATAACATCCTGATTACTGAAGGGAACAGTTGTAGACCTAGCTGTACTCTCTCAAACACAACAATCCTCAGATTAGTATAAGTAATTTGGTCAAACACCAACGTAAAATCAATCATGCTGCAAAAAAGGGTACGAAAGTTTAGTATGTGCTGGGCACTGGGCATAAAAATGGAAAAGGCCCAGGCCTTGCCTTCAGAGAGAAACTTACGGTTACATACAGTTATATACATCTCTCTAGTTCCTATCCTTCTGGCCAAGACGTATTGATATACAAAGACCCCAGTAAAGAACAAAGCATTATTTTCAAATTTTTCTTTTAATATGTGTAAAATATTTCCCATTATTTTCAGCTGTCAATTAAGTTTGCAGTTTTAAAACATGTCATATATTCAGAGATGCAAACCATTATCTAAAGTGCCTAAGTGTAAAGGGAGTCTGTCTCTGCTGATGATTCCTAATCTCCCTGACTTCTCAACATTAGAGTGGCCTGGGGCTCAGTCTTCAGACATTTTCTTTTCTGTCTACATTCATTTCCTCAGTGATCTCATCCAATCTTGTGACTTTAAATACCATCTATATGCTGACAGTTTGCAAATTTATAACCTTAGCTTAGAACTTTCCCCTCAACTCCAGACACATATATCTAACTGCCTATTTGACATCTTCACTTCGATGTCTAAAATAACCCCTCAAACTTATTACTTCTAAAACCATGGCCTTGATGCCTTCTGCTGTTCCTGCAGGTGTACTCATTTCAGGAAATGGTAATTCCATTCTTTCAGTTGCTTAAGTTAAAACCATGGAATCATTCTTAACTCCTTTCTTTCTCTCAGGTCCCATGAATGTTCAGGAAATCTGGGCTGTATTTAAAAATATATCACTTGTCATCACCTCCACTGTTACCACCTTGGTCCAGGTCACAATTAGCTCCTGCCACTCTAGCCTCCTACCTGGTCTCCCTGTTTCCACTTTTGCTTACCTGCAATCTCTTTATTAGGGCAGCAGCCAAGACAATCATTCTACTTCTCTACTCAAATCTATCCTATAGTTATCCTATTTCACCTAGATAAAAGCCCAGAGTCTTACAGTTACCCATATATACCCATACTCAGTCTCACTTCCTCACGTTTGCTGTTCCTCTCTGCATTTCCTCTGTGAACTCATCTTCTCCTACTCCCTGTCCCCCTTGGTCCCTGGACACCATTGGCTGGAGCACTTAATGTAGGATTCCTCAGGGCCTTTGCACTGGCAGTTCCCTCTGCCTGGAGGGTTATTTCGCAGGTTCTCTCATTTCCTTTAAGTCTTCACTCAAGTGGAAACTTCCCTGAATACCTTATCTAAAATAGCAAACTATATATCAAAACACACATTTGCAGAATGCATAAGGCCATAGTTTCAGAAGTATTAAGCTTAAGATTTTTTTTTTAGACATTGAAATGAAGATGTCAAATAGCCAGTTAGATAAAACATCCCAAGTCCAGATCCCCACTTATTTTTGTAAGTAAATTTTATTGGGACACAGCTACACCTATTTGTTTATGTATTGTCTATGGCTGTTTTCTTACAGACACAAGAGCCAAAAATATTTATTATCTAGCCCTTGGCAGAACCAGCTTCCTAACCGCTGTGAATAGAAGCTTCAGAAGAACAGGGGTTTTGTTTTATGTTCTTTTTGTCACTAGAGTCACAGGGTCAGGCCCAGCACACATCAGGTATTTGGTAAGATCGTGTTGCCTGGTGAATGAATGAGCACATGAATGGATGAAGTGTAGCTGGCTGGACACTTAAGGAGCCGGACGGGAGAGTGAGGTTGAGTTGCACGTCCGTAGGGCTAAGGATGTTCGGCACACACTTTGGAGGGTTTTGATGAGGTTCTTTTTGTTGTTTTTCAAATAAGAAAAACATTTCTTTGTATCGTTTTCTTTATATCGTCCATCCTAAGTAACGGTGGTGGTTTCCTAGTGTTGACTTAAAATAAAACGTAAAACAACTGCTGGAGGTATTGTTATGGTGCTATCTTGTTTCAGAAGCACACCTATAATAGAGACATTAAATAAGCCCTTTGAGAGAGCAGGTACAGGACGAAAATTGCCTGCGGTGTCCTTTCCAGGACTTTGCATCTTGTTACCACCAAGTGAGAGACCAAAGCAAAACCATTTTGAATGCAAGATTGTAGAAGGTTTTGGTCACTTGAGACCAGCAAAAAATATAGAGTCCTCTCTGGCTTTATACTTTTAAGTGACAAAATAACCTATTGCTTCCAGTGAAAAGGTGAGGTTGAGAGTATTTTGTTTGATCTTTGATCTCTGGTGGCACTAGAAATTTCAATAGTAAAACCAAAACCAATGTCTCCTTTTTTCTTGCGGAACCAGTCACAAAGGAATTGGCACAAAAGACCCTTCTCTTCGTAGGAGGGGTTGAGGTTCTTACAAGTAGGAGGTTTCCTCTCTTTTAGGTGACACCCCGATACTCCGTTCAAAAACATGGATTTCTGGGTTAGACTGATTGATGGCAAAGATGACAAAACCTTGAGCAGTCTGTTAGCTTGAGCTGAAAAATGTGCTCAGCTAACTGCCTTAAACATTTTAAAATATAACACGCTAGCTGTAGTAAAGGCTGTCGAGCTACGATTTGGGATTAATTGTTCACTGTTCAACATGATTTGTGAATAATTGCAGAGCCATAGCAATTAAATTGTACTTTCTACAAAACAGGCAGCACATGCCTCCTGCTTTAGAGAGACCCACATTTTGGGGTGTGTGTGTGTGTGTGTGTGTGTGTGTTGCAGATTAGCAAACCTCTGTAATCTATTTGGAAGTACAGGTGACATCTCTCTTTGAGGCTTCAGGACCCTGGGACCTCTGGGATATGTGCTATGTCATAAACTTGAATGATGAAAAAGCAGCAGGGCTCCTTCAGCCTCTAATTGGAACCACTCAATGTGGCAAAGAAACCGAGCAACTCTTTATTATTCCATTTAATGGGTTTTTTTACATTCACAAATCATTCATCAGTATCATCTGAAAATGAAAAATGATAAGCACAGTGGTATTGGGCACAATACATCCGGTTTGTTACCCAAGAGTTGGTGTGTAGGTACAAAAGTATTAGCGATGAAGTCATCCCCTGGACAGGGTGCAGAAGGGGACTTGTTCTTCAGTTCTGGCTGAATTCCCAGGTTTCGGCCAGTGTGAGTCTACCGGAATCAGTGATAATGTTTTCTGTCATGGTTGTAAAATACTTTCAGAGAAACATAAAGTTTTTATGAGAAGAATAGTAAAAGAGATAACTTCTTCTATGCCTGGGGGTTAATATTTGTTCTTGGTGGCTCCTTTGAGGATGGCAGAGGTTGAGGTGGAGAAATGAATGCATGAAGCTTCGAGTTCCCTCTTGCTGCTCTTCAGCACGCATAGTAGCTTCCAGATAGGCACAACTGCCCCAAAGTTAGAAGCCCCGACACATCCCCAGGTCACCAGATTGAAACATTGGCACTCACTGGCTTTGCGGAAGTCAGAGGCCCCATCATGTTTTTCTTTCCCCTCCCCTTCCTCCCTCTTTTTTTCCATTAGGATGATAGAATTGTTTGCGTGATAGGTTTCCAGGTTTCAGATATTATTTATTTAGAATAGTCGATTGTAATATGGCAGTGAGGTGTAGCGACCTTCCCAAAGAACGGGAATGTTCGGTTGCTCCAACCACATGCTGTCAAAGACTATTTTAAGGGCCCTGTTTCATCAAGTAAATGCAGTTAGTTAAATTGAATTTGGAAGATTTTCTCCTCTTTGTGATGAATAGGGAATGATTATCATACCTGTGATACTCCTGACTTCCCTTTTGTACAAGAAGAGTAGTCGTTCTGATCTTGAAGTTTATTAGAGCTTTAAGCTGTCAGGTTATTACTGTCAGTTTCAAGGAAAGAAAGAGTTACTGATGTAAAATTAATTTATTGAATGGAATTGTTTTGCCCTCAGGGAATAACATCACCATTTAATTTAATTTCCCCATCATATTGTCTCATTTGCGGAGGAAAAAATAACTTTTCTTTTTAACAGAATAAAGTGCATTATGCTGAACGGTGTACTTCATCCTTACAGGTTTTACTTGTTCTAGATCATCAGTTGTCATAACAACGTGATATATTGTGCAGTAACTCTTGCTTGCTGAATTTGGGAAAACAGCATTGGTTTTGATATTTACTTCTAAGAAAATGTTAGGAGGATTTAGTAACATTTATAAAAGTTCTTCTCTGGTTACTCTTTTCAATATCAAATGGTTTCACTATGCACTGTCCTATACAAAAATATGTTTAAAGTACAGCTGTTTATATTTTTAAATAAGCTCTGAAATCACAAATGTCCTTGTCACTAGTGGTGTTCTCAGCGTTGGCTCAAAGACACAACTATGGTCTCTTGGGATTCAGAACACAGGTGCACTTGGCCTAGTAGGTGGGGTCGGAAGGACATAGATACAAACACTAAACAAAGAGACTAGCATTTAAGCCACTTCTCAAGGCGAAGCCTGCAGAGGCACAGGAGACAAAGGTGGAGTCTTGGAGAAAACTATTCTCTTGATGCATGAAACACTAAGGACTCCTTTTGAGTCCTGTTCCCAGAGGATATTTCTTTACAGACAGCAGTTAAGTATCGCACTAGAAAGTTTGTCATGTATACATAGATCCAGAAAAATAAACAAACTATGCTGGTTACAAAATGAAATCCACAAGGACTTCATTTCTCTGTGTGTGTGTATCCTATTAAAGCAGCACGGTCTCAATATCTCCTCTCTTCCTCCTCAAAATGAGCCATAATGGAAAATCAATATCCGTCTGACGAACACTTTGGGGGCACTTATTATGTAAAATGCATAATATTTACGTCTACAGTTTGTAGGAAGATTCAGAGCGCACCATTTATAACATCACAGAGTTTGCAATCAGATACTAAAGGCAATACAATTATACCAAGAACACTGATACAGAATAGAGCCTGGCAACAGAGCAGATTTCCAGGTCATGTATGCACAGGTACAGCTGGACTAGCTCTTAAAATCGTGTATATTTTCAAACTGGTAAATAAATGCTGTCCCCCCACAAGTGCCCACCCCCAGTCCAGCCCCCCATCCCCTCTTCCAGGACCTTCATTTTCCCAACTCTTCCTCTGGCAACTGAAGTGTTAAACCCCTCCACAGCAAGAGGCCACGAAGGACCCTGCTTCATGGAAGGAAGTCATTCTGACTGATAAGCATCCAAACTAGTAACAGTTTTTAAATATTTTGAATATCATCTCTAGCAGAAAGTACTATTAGAGTTGTAAAAGTTTGCAGCACACACAACAGCCATTTTGTCATTCAAGAAATGTCACATATCCGTAATTGCATATGGTTCCATCCATGCAAACAGGTGTTACAGACATTCAAAGGAAAGAGTGATTATACACTGTTGTATTGAGAAGACATCTTGACTCTAACTTGGTGGCCCTCCACTTTCAGTGTGCAGCCGAATCCCCTCTAAAGCTTGTTGAGACACAGCATGCAGTAGGCCTGGGCAAGGGCCTGAGAATTCCCAATTCTGACAAAGTTCCCAGGTGTTGCTGCTAGTCTTGGAATCCATGAGAGCACGGCAGCTTTCCATTCTTCCTGGGAGAAAGTGTTTTTTTATTATATAGTTCTTATAAACCAATAAGGAAAAGATGAGTGTCTCAATTTAAAAAATTGTCAACAGGCTATATTGGAAAATCACCCAAAACAAACAAACAAACAAAAAAAGGACAATTAATACAAAAAGTAAAAATCACTAGTTATCAAAGACATGTAAATTAAAGAAATAAAGTATCATTTTGGATAATCAATAGCCCAGATGGGAAAATATTAATAATACTCAGTGTTAAAAAAAGTTAAGAGAGAAACGGATGCTCTCATAAACTGCTAGTGGAATTACAAATTGCTAAAATCTTTCTGAAAGGTAATTTGGCAGCATGTATCAAAAATCTCTCTAATACTTATGCTCTTTGCTCAAATAAATCTACTCTAAAAATTAATGCCAGAGACCTCATCAGAGCTGTGCATTAAGATTTATACATGAGTGTTCATCAAAGCATTATTTATAATAAAAATTAGGAGTAACCAACCTAAATATTTAACACATAAGATCCACAGGGTAGAATACTATAAATCATTCAGAAAAAAATTCTTAAAGGTTATTCTTAAATGGGAAAAAGTGAATAAAGCTGGAAATAGAGCTACAGATAGAGCAAAGCTCCAATTTATGCCTAAGCTTTCACACACGCAGTGCCCATAGACATAGATATTTGGAAGAAATAGTGGAAGTGATTAGAATTGAAATGTTAACCACTGTTAACTCTGGCTGATGAGATCACAGAGAATTTTTCATTTTCCTATGCATTTCTTCACTTTCCAAATCCTTCCATGATGAACTTTGCAAGTCGTAAACTGCCTCCATGGCTCCAAAGGTTCATGCTGTTGGAAGAGTAAATTGGTAAAATTTTCTGGTTAAAATGTTCTTGCTCTTTGAGCTGGCGATCGCACTCGTAGGAATATAGCCTGTCCAAATAATCAGATATACAATACATACAAAATTTCATGAATCAGGAAAGCTCCTTATAACAGTATTTACACTAGAACTTACCACCTTACCAAATGTTCAATAGTTGAGGAAGGATTAAATGTTGTGGTTTATCCACAACACAGAATTCTAAGCGGCCATTTGAAAGAACATCCTGTTGAAGATTAATGTCCTGGAAAAAATGGTCATTGTCTAATGTTAAGTGAAAAAAAAAAAACAAATACATAAGTTATGTACAATAGGCCCCCACTTAAAAAAATCAAATAATTATGCAAAGGAAAAGACTGGAAGGGGCACATCCACATGTTAATAGTGTTCATCTTATTGTGGATGATTTTTATTTTTTATATATATTTTCCAGTAGTCTTACAAATTTTAAATAAACACATAACATTTCTAAAAGGATAGCTAAAGGAGTATTAAAACATAAAAC
The DNA here is from genome assembly GCF_017311325.1 of Ursus maritimus. Lineage (NCBI taxonomy): Eukaryota > Metazoa > Chordata > Mammalia > Carnivora > Ursidae > Ursus > Ursus maritimus. The sequence goes on from NW_024423675.1 coordinate 10,873,535, forward strand.
TTCCAGCTTTTTCAATATCAAAGCTCCTTTCTAAGGTTGTAATTGTTCTCCCAGCCATTTGCACTGCTATTTTTTATCCACCATTTAAAATGCAGAAGTTCAATTAAAAGAAAAAAAAAGAAGGGTTCATTTGGAAATTAAAAAGAAATGGCTGAAATGATTTTTAAAAAAGAGTTCTTGTTTATCTGATTGGAAAATAGCAGTCCAAGCATCACTTTCCCAGAATAGAGACCCTCTGCATAAATAGCTTCTGGAAGACAGTGGATTCCTGAGGCTTCAGTCACTAGTTCTGGCCAGAAGTTCAGAGACACAAAGCCGTCGAACTTACCTAAGCGATTCACATCTTAGGTGCAGATCTGCACATCTCTCTTTGCACTCACTCTGGAATGCAGCAGCCAGTAAACACTAAACGGGAGTTTGGCTGGGAGCAAAATGGGAAGTAGAGAACTGGTAACAGCCTGCTGCGAGGTGACCGGCTGGTGCCCATCTCTTCCTTTAGGGAGCTGCCTTCACGGATCTGGCCATCCTGGACCCCTGCCTCAGGTAAACCCAGAGACAGGCACTTGGCCCGAACCAGGCCAATCAAATCTTCTAGCCTAGGACATCCCGTGGTTGACAACGGGCATTTGATGGAATGGCCTAAAGGCAGTCTCCATGAGTTGCTACTTTTGAATCATCTGGATTTGTCCTTATTCTTTAACTGAGTCCTGGTTATTTAACTTTCCTTTCAGTTCCGGAAGTTACCCAATTTCCTTCCAATAAAGTCCTTGTTTTTATGTATGTCTGTATGTCTGTATGTATTTATTTATTTACTTATTTTTAGAGAAAGGAAGAGAGAGTGTGAATTGGGGGGAGGGGCAGAGGGAGACTGAAGGAGAGAATCTCAAGCTTTCCATAACCAGCATAAAGCCTGAAGTGGGGCTCGATCTCCTGACCCTGAGATCATGACCTGAGCCAAAATCAAGAGTTGGACACTTACCCAACTGAGCCACCCAGGTTCCCCCAAACTCCTAGTTTGTAATTGTCAGTGAACATTTCTACAACTTACAATCCAACATGTTGCCAAAACTCAAACTGAGTGTACAGAAGGCAGAGTGGGGTTGGGAGAGGAAAGACAAAGGCTCTGGTGAGACCTGGTCAGGTGTGTCCCCTGCATCTACTAAAGCATGACGGAGTACACCCCCTTAAGGGACACTGTGAGAATGGGCTACTTACTCAGTCCTCTCTTGAGGCTTTGGCTGTACTGACCTACTTCCTTTCCCTCAGAAGAGCTGGGTGGCTTCCCGCCTCATTGTGGGTCTGGTAAAGGCTCTCCGTCTGCTGGAAGTATTACCGTCATCACCACCACCGCTCTTCAACTAGCCAAGTCCTAATTATCTTTAAGATCTTAATTAAATATCATTCCTTAGAGAAATCTGTGTCACAGAGACAAAGCAAAGGCAGGTCTCCCAAACTTCTTGGAAGCATTAATCGTAATTATAATTAAAGTATTGACTTTATAGTTAAGTATTCAATGTTTGTCCACTCTGCCATAATATACATTCCATGACTGTACAGAACCATGCCTTTCTTATGTATACTGACGTCATACCCATTAGCATATATCCAGTTCCTAGCAAACAGGCAGTCAAATACCTGTTGAAGGAATAAATGGTCTGATGAGATAAGGTATGTAAAAACTTGTGAAAAAATAACATAAGAGGATGTAAACATGGGGTACAAGAGAGTTCCACACTCCAAGATGAGTACATTGGTGTGACTTATTTTCCCAATATCACATTTCCTGTACATCACGGTGGGTCACTGAATGTCAACAAACTTAATTGCCTTGACTTCTGAGGACTGATTTAGAAGAGGGCGCTTTCAAAAGTGCAGCCTGAAAGGTGGCAATGTCTCAACGGGTAATTAGTAGAATCTCAGTGTAGCTTCGGCCACCTCACCCACCCCAAAGACACTCCAAATAACACGAGGTCGTATTTAAAACAGTGTATTTTCTAGGGGCGCCTGGGTGGCTCAGTCAGTTAAGCGTTGGACTCTTGGTTTCAGCTCAGGGCATGATCTCAGGGGCGAGAGGTCGGGCTCCCCGGTCAGCAGGGAATCTGCTTGAGATTCTCTCCCTCTGCCCCTCCCCGCCTGCCCCCACGCACGTGTATCCTCTCTCTCAAATAAATAAATAAATCTTAAAATAAATAAATAAACAAACAAACAAAACAGTGTGTTTTCTAAACAAATGCAGCCTTAAAATAAGTAACTCTCTGCAAAAGATTTCATCCCTAACCCCTCTTACGCAGACTCTGGAGATGACACTTTTGTTGAGGTTGACAGGAAACAGGTGCCATGGCAGCTAGTGACCTGACCCAAAGAGTGATGGGGAATTAGTGTTTGTACTGGAGAGGGAGGAGAAAGAGGACTGGGCATTATCACCAGCCCTGCAAGAGAAGTATGTTAACAAATCAAGTGTAAAAACAAAGAACGGTTCACAGAAGAAACAAAATCATCAGAGATGCACCTTGCACAACGGTCATGTTCTTTGTCGTTTTTAGTTCTGCCATTAGGAAGGGAATAGCAATATTTGTCCATGCAGCAAAGATACAATTTTACAATTATTTTCACGATAAAAACAGCTTATTTCTCTCCCAACTGTCTTTTGAGGCCTTCGTTTACAAGCTCTGGGAGGGAAGCTTGAAATAATATGAAAGTTGTGGGTGAGAAAAAATAAGCACAAGCATTCCTTTGAAATGTTTTTAATAAATTTTTAAATTAATTTCCAGGCTGATAGGTCTCAGGAATCAATTTAAACTATTTAACTCACCATGCAAGAATGAAATTATTAAAAAAAAAAGAGGCAAGCTGAAAAATTTCGAAGGCTATGTGCAGAAAGCCTTCAGCAGACAGCAGGAAGGAAAACTGCAGGCTTATAATGGGATTAGGAGGGTTTTTTTTCCTCTTGGAAAAGTGCTCACTGAAGAGTACTAAGAGGTCCAATTAAAAACCCCATTACACTCTTATGAATAGTTGAGATTTCAAAAACTCATCCTAAGATAAGAGTTCTTTTTTTTTTATATATATAATGATTTTTTATTATATTATGTAAGATAAGAGTTCTAACCAGCTCATACTAGCTGATCCCAACCTGGTTGAGAGGTTTTGTGTTTTTGTCTTTGTTTTTTTTTTTAAATCATATCTTTAGTTCTATCTTTACAGAAGTTTACATTGTAGGTGCTAGACTATCTCTCTTCCCTTCAAAATTTGTCTGTTCCAGGATTTTCTACATACATACAAATAAAAACCAACTCTGTGTTTCTTTATTACTCCGTCAATAAAAAGAAAAGTATCCTCATCACATCACAGCTTTTGTGTCACGGATTGAGCAAAGCCGAGTAGATACGTGGAAGAAATCTAAATTTTTCAGGCAACGGACAAAGTCTTGACATGTTTTATGCAAATGTAAGCCAATGCCAACTGTTCTCTTCGGGCATACACCTAGAGTGTCGGGGAAGAAACTCTTCCGCATCCAATCTCTGCATTTCTAGCTATAATGCCGGATGAAAAGTATAAGTTTAACAAATATGCGGGTTATATGATGAGAGTAGCGTTCCTCCCAGGGGTGTCTTATTCTTATAATTCATATGCCTTGTATTGGGAAATTAAGAGCAAAGCATTACTTCTAGCCTAGGTATCTTTTTAATTCAGTTCAACTCAATTCAGTTCAACTCAATTCCATCTTGCTACTCTTTATTGACTCTTCCCCTCTCCAGGACTGGGTTGGTGTATGTTAAATAAGACCAAGAACCTTCCTACTTGGTTCCTTCACTCATCTACTCTTCATTTAGTAGCATAGAAGTAAAGCATTCGGGGCACCTGGGTGGCACAGCGGTTAAGCGTCTGCCTTCAGCTCAGGGCGTGATCCCGGAGTTGTGGGATCGAGCCCCACATCAGGCTCCTCTGCTCTGAGCCTGCTTCTTCCTCTCCCACTCCCCCTGCTTGTGTTCCCTCCTCACTGGCTGTCTCTCTCTCTGTCAAATAAATAAATAAATAAATAATCTTAAAAAAAAAAAAAAGAAGTGAAGCATTCATCTAATCGACCATCTAGATCTCTCTGTTTCTGTCTCTGTCTCTCTCTCTCTGTTATTATATTATATACACACACTTTTCTATTTATCTGTCTAAATATCTATTAAATATCGAATTTATCTAAGTATCTTTCTATCTGTCTATTTTAGGAGAATTTTCAAAGTATTTTTAGAGGAAAGTTATGAAAATACATTTTACCTATATAGTTCTTACCCTACCTGCATAAGCTTACACACTCATTCACTCACACCCACATGCACACTCACACATTTTTTTTTTTTTCCTTATTTGAATCAGCCACCACAGCTGCCAGTGCCTCGGGGGCTTAAACATCAATCAGTTTCACAGCTGGAGGCAGAGTGATCTACAGCAATAAAGCTTAAAGTGCTTCCTTTTCTGATATAATTTGATTCTTCCATTAGAGCACACATTCTTTCTTTCTTTTTTTTCTTTTTCTTTTTTTTTTTTTAAGCTAAAGCAAATGTTCTGTGTCCATACCAGGGCAAATAAATAGTTACCTTAAAGAAGTAGAAGGTATTACTCACCAGTTAGGATGCTGGGTGGAGAAAACCGATCCAATACTCCGGTGCTGCTGAGTTTCTCACCTTTGTATCTAGGAGATTGCCCCTCTCCCACTTCCCCAGGGCTGCTGGTGACCTCGGTTCTGTTGGTCTGGGAGTGAACTCTGGTAGCTGTAATAGAACAGACAACAGTGGCTTTATTGAATATATTCTTGGGTTTCTGATCCCATAGAATTCACTGAAACACAGAAAGGTGTTATGACAACCACTGTCCTATTTTTCCCCCCATGGGACCAAAAATGTTTAAGTTTCAAAGTTTGTCTACCAGCTAGAAAGCAAACCTTGGATCAGCAGTTTTAAATTATCTTAAACTTGATTTATTTCTATCTTTACCATTGTCTCTCTGACAAGTTCACTGTAATTGTTACTCTTTAGTTTTGTAGGTGTCTTTTTTCAAAGATTTTATTTATTTATTTGATATATATATAGAGAGAGAGAAAGAAAGAGAGGGCACAAGTGGGGGAGTGGGAGCATCAGACGGAGAGGGAGAAGGGGGCTCCCCACTGAGCAGGAAGCCTTACATGGGACTTGATCCCAGGACCTGGAGATCATGACCTGAGCTGAAGGCAGATGCTTAACTGAGCCACCCAGGCCCCCCGTTTTGTAGGGTTTTTTAATTTTAGAAAGTACTACAAGGGGTAGAAAGCAATCTGAATGCCACCAAACTTTGACAATGATAGTTGCAAAGAATTAATTGTTGTCAATAAGGATGGACATTCAAAGATTAATCATGAAAGTGGGTCAGAATCCAGCTGTGGAATATGACCTTATGCTTTCGTTCCTATCTAAAAAGACTGATTGGAATATTTGGGTTTGTTTTGCTCCCCCCCCCCCCAAGATAGAATTTTGGCAACAAAAATCCTGATTATTTTTAATAAAACAAGCAATCATATCTCAACTGGAAGCCTGCTAGCCCAGCCCGTCTGCTGCCGCCACCACCCCTTTCCAGCTTCACACTGGCTGCTGCATCTGTATGGGCTCTCCCGAAGTTTCTCTCCTTTTGTCTTGCTTTATTTTAAGCTTGATCATCCCTTAGAAGTTGTTAAGCGAATCTTATTTCAGGCAGTCTATCTGATAGTTAGAAAGCACGAATCTATAAAGCCAGAGTCCATCAAACTTCACGTTGATGGAGTCTGAAAACATGCTCACTAGCGGGTCCTCAGCCCTGTCCTCCAGCTCATTGCTTCTCACAGGTGAGAAATACAAGGCTCAGAAAGTTTAAATGGCCAACTAACGGACACACAGGAAGCTATTTAGCATACTGAAATTTGGGCCCCGATTTTTCTAAATCCCTTTTGCTATGGACTGAATTGTACCCCCCTTCCTATGTTGAAGCCCTAACCCTCGATGTGACTGTATTTGGAGATAGGATCTCTAGAGAGGTCATTGAGTTTAATTAAGGTCATAGTGGCGAGACCTAATCTGATAGGGCTGATGCTTTATACAAAGAGGAAGAGATGCACATTCTTCTTCCTTTCCACCATGTCAGGACATAGAGCCAGGAAGAGTACTCTTACCAGGAAACAAACCCTGCTGGCAACCTTGCCCTTCCGGCCTCTAGAATGGTGAGAAAATAAATGTCTCTTGTTTAAGCCCCTAAGTCTATGGTATTTTGTGATGGCAGCCCCAGTTAAGACATCTAACTTTCCTTTTTTTTTTTTTGTATTTTATAACCACATGTTGAGCTCAAATCTTTAAGAGATCCAGTTCCACTATGAGACACTGAGTGGAAAATGGACTGTTCTGGATAAAATGTGTTTACTGGCCGAGCACATCATCAGTACTCGTGCCTGCTGCCTGCTCCAAGCCACAGCAGCCAACACCAGGAGAGGGGGAGCTTAGACTCCACCTGGTTCTCTTGTGTCAAATTCGTCTAGCTTCAATCTCACACAAATGGAGCTAGTTTTCGTTTATTTTTATTCCCTAAGTGTCTGCTCCTTGGTTTAGATCTTCCAAATTGGTGTGATGCCCACTACCTGGTTTTGTTTCCTTTCTCCTTATCTTCCTTTTCCATCTTCTCTTCCCTCTCTCCTTTTCTCCTAGGGTGCTGCATTAATTTTGTCAAAAACTCTATAATCTGTTATAGAAGTTTATTTTTCTTTATTTGGGACTCACAAGGGGACCCTTCTTGAATAAATGCCTCTGTCTCTCTTTGAGACAAAGACAATGGAGGGGAGGAGAGAATTGTGTTCCCACTTGGGCCAGAGTGAAAAATTAGTTTTTCCTCAGATGTTTGTTTTGCAATAATTTTTAGGAAAGCCATTTTTTCTCATATTTGAAATTAAAATTTTTTTTAAAGATTTTATTTATCTATTTGACAGAGAGAGAGACAGCCAGCGAGAGAGGGAACACAAGCAGAGGGAGTGGGAGAGGAAGAAGCAGGCTCCCAGTGGAGGAGCCTGACGTGGGGCTCGATTCCGGAACGCCGGGATCACGCCTTGAGTGAAAGGCAGACACTTAATGACTGTGCCACCCAGGTGCCCCTTGAAATTAAATTTTAAGAAATCTATTTGGAATTATAAATAAGTAATAATTACCAGTTCACATATTTGTTTGAGTTTTTAATTGCCTAAGGTATTTTAAGAAAAAAAAAAAGAATTATATTTTACTCAGTCTTCCTAAAATTTTGTGTATGTGCCATTTTTCTGTTCCAACCCATTCCATCAAACTTTTCTTCTTGAAGAGGGAAGTAAAATTCCTAAGCCTGGCCCTTGAGCCTCCTCATGACTGAATCCCTTCCCATCCTCCCAGCCTTGATTCTCGTGGGACCCTTACAGGTTTCCTCGCCCTTGGCAAACTGGTTGACCCCTCATTTCCCAAAATCACAATGTGCCTTTCTATCATTCTGTCATTTCTTCCAAACTGAAATGTCTTCTTTCTTCTCTACCACTCAAATACATTCTACCTTTTCTTCACTGTAGGTCCCATGTCCCGTCACTTTCCCCAGATACTTCCACCAACAATGATTCCTCCTTTCTTGCTCCTTCTCCTGCATTTAGCCTTTATTGGTCTGTACTTGCTACTTCCATGCTAATCTGTCATAGCATTTATCTTCCATATGGAGAGGCCCTGGCTCCTTAAGAGTCAATGCTTTCTAACACTCTCCTCGAGCACCTGACACAGAGCCATGCACGTTTCAGATGCTCCTTAGAGTTGTTAATGGTGATAATGAACTTGTTCTGAAACTATTCTTACTGCCATCACTCGCTACCTAATGTACACGAAGCAATTATCATCGAGCAAGTGCTGAGCCAATGGCTTACATCCATCAGTTCCTGTGTTGACTCCTCTCAACCCTCGGAGGTAGGTCCCCTTGGCTGTTTCACAAACAAAGAAAGTGAGGCTTGCGTTGCCATAGCAGAACGATTATTTCATGACCAAGTGGTGGGGAGAGGGACTAACACAGGTTTACGCCTTTTCCGTGTCAGATGCTTTATAGACATTACATCACATGACTTTCACAACCGTCCTGTGACATGGTTTCCTCTCCCAAAGGAGAAAATCCGGCTCCAAAAGGTTACGTAGGTTAGCCAAGGTCAGGCAAGGTTTCAAACATCAGATTCCTCCTCTTTAAGGGTAATTGTCTTCAATACCTGCTTTGGGATTTTGGAAAGAAAAATACTATACTGCAATGCAATATGTTTTTTACCAATCTTAAATTATGTCCTCCCTTTAAATAAGAATGGCCAAATGCAGATTGAAAAGTAGTTTATGGGTATTTAAGAATTAAAAAAAAAAAAACCCTACTTTAACCAATTAATGGATATAAGTCCAATGTAATTCGTATGTCAGGAAAATACACTTCCTGAAGTTTGGGACCATTTCGTGTAATTGATTTTAGGTTGTTACTGTGAGAAAAAAACCAATTCGAATAGCTGGTTCAAGGTATGGCCCAGAGCTTCTGAGCACAGAGCACTTGGCAGAGAGCACGTCTGGAGTCTGCCAAGCAGAGGGATGGGTCTCTTCAGAGAAATTCTACATTTTAAAGGAAAGGGGTTTTTTTTCCTCTCTTCACAGCATTTTCAAATCTTGGCACTAAAGAGGGGGAAAAAAGGTATGTCTTTTCTTTGAAATACTGGCTTTTTCTGAAAAGACCACCCTCTCCCCAAGCCTTGGAAACTTCAAACAGTCTGACCGAGAAGTCAGAACTCCTCTGGTTGAAGAAGCTGTTATCTTGAAAGCTGCTACAGGCTATAAGCTCTTAGAGGGTCCTGGAGCTCAGAGTCTGTTTGTATTCATTTTTAATAAGCTAAATGAAAAGTGGAAGAGAATTCTGAGTGTGTGTATAAAGGCATACATATGTGTGTATCCATATATGCATACATTCTTGCTTTTTAACATTATAAATACATAAAATTTAGTTAAATATGCACCTTATGAATTGAAGTATTTTTTAAAAAAGAAATAAACTTCAAATACAGATGTAAATTTATTTGAAAAATTGTGGGTAGGCTTTTTACTAAATATGTTCTTGCAGCAAATTTCCTGTGAAATTTTAATTGGATTTCATACTTTTTGTCTTATTTTTATGTGCCTCACATTTCACTACTCTGTAAGAATTTGACACAATTTCCATGTGTTTCTCTTACCTGATATTATAGTTTAAACACATTTTAAGTGCATGAATTTAAGGGCAAAATCCAAAGTCATTGACTAGGGCGGATATTAATTTTAGTGCCGCCTCTCTATTTTTGGTACTTCTACCCTGTGGATACTTCCTGTGTCTCCTTGGCCCATCTAATTGTTGCCTTTAGCTTTCTACATAGAAAATGTCCCAAATTATGCATACACACACACACACATATGTACCTAACTATCCCATAAATACATTCAGAGAGGAGAATAATGACCAGAGCATTGAATTACAGTCCATGGTGTTTTGTTTTCCTGCAGTTCCCATAACTGTACCCCTCCAGGGGTTCCAAAGTCTTGGAAAGCAGCATAGTATATCTTTGGGCTTACGTAGGACGCTCTTTAGACTCTACATCCCCTCTATCCATTTTCTACTGCAGGGGTGGCTATAGCAATCAATCTCACCCAAGTGTAACCAGAAACACCTGGCCTCAGTAGCACCTCCTTACTTTTTGACTTACTTCTTTGATGACTTGTGACATGCCATGTGAACCAACCAAGCCATTCTGGCAATGCACAAAGGAGGACCAGGGGTCAGCTTCCCGTGAAGTTGACCAGGAACCAATGACGGAGCCTCCAGTTCTCTCAGTAGTGACTAACCCATGAACTGACTTCTCCTCCTTCTGGGCGTCACATCATGTCACTGGTTCTCAGCCGTGGATGACTTTGCTCCCCCCTCCTCATTCTCAGGGTATTTGGAAACGTCAGGAGAACTTTTCTGTTGTCACAACTTCAGAGTAGAGGCTTCTAGAGGGGAGTGGAATGCTCTTCCACTTTTCATTTCCAAGGCTATTGGCGTCTGGAGGGTAGAAGGCAGGGATGCTACTAAATATATCTTACAATATACACAACAGCTCCTACAACAAAGAATTTCCTGGGTCCAAATGAAAGGGCCCATGTTTAGGGAAATCCAGACCAAGACAGAGGTCACTGGGTTCTAGCTATGTTATCAGTATCTACTACAAAGCATTTTTGATTAAAAATGTGTGTGTGTATACCAGCTGTCAGTTCAAATTGCTTTCTTAGACTTGCCAAAAATGTTCCACTGCCCTTCATCTTTAAGATTTTATTTATTTGAGAGAGAGAGAGAGCACAGGCGCACACGCACACACACATACACTCACACAGGAGAGAAAGAGAGAGAGAGAGCACGAGCAGGGGGAGGGGCAGAGGAAGAGGAAGAAGCAGACTCCCCACTGAGCAGGGAGCCTGAGGTGGGGCTCCATCCCAGGACCCTGGGGTCTGACCTGAGCCGAAGGCAGAGGCTTAACCAACTGAACCACCCAGGCGCCCCTCCACTGGCCCTTTAATGCCATGCAAACAGGTCTGGGGGGAGGGGAGAGGGGAAGAGCTGAATTAAAATCTCATGACACTTAAAAACTTAAAAAATGAAAAAATATAATGACACTTCAAAAAAGGAGGCTAAAAATCAGCAATTTATGTTCAACATGAATAAGTTTTACAGTAATTGGGTCTGGACGGCAATGAAGTCAAAGCTTACAGAAAGCTTTCCATGAATCAAGGCTCTTCTTTCTCTAAATGGCAATTCCAACTTGAGTTTTTGAAGGGAATGGTAATTTTTTTTTCCTCACTGGACTGTGAATTCTTTGGAGACAGGGTCTTGTTTCATCTGTGAATTTCTCAGAACTTTTGCTTTGTCTCTGCTCTGAAAATGTTCATTTGGTAGTAAATTTATGAGCGACCCAAAGTTATGGCCTGGTCCCTTGATTCTTAGTGCACTATTCTTTCCAAGGAACATGGGTGGCCTGGACTGTTGAACACAAGGATAACCACTAAGTAGGGCAATCATCTATAGCTATTTTAAAGTAGCATTCTTTGTCAACTCTAAGAATGCATTTCCTATTTCTATCATCTGCGGGTCTTTACAAGTTCATTTCCATCAATTTTTCTGTTTAAATATTATCATCAAGTCAGTCTTGTTTCCCATACCTTCAGAGAAGTATCTCAAAATCCACTGAGCTTCCTTCTACTTCTCATAATGAAAGACAACAAAATGAGTTCTCCTAAGAGAGTTGGTTCCTTTCAGACATGGGTTAAATCTTTGAATTCTTTAAACCCCTCCACATCTACAAAATTGGCCAAACGAGAAGAAAACACTTTTGAAAGCATTCTGATCTTCCAATTATACTCTGAACAGGGAGCTTTTCACCTCGTCATTCAATTACTTCTTAAAAGTTCAGTAAAATTAAGGAAAGAGGACTCAGCTCATTTTTCTGTTGTTGTTCAATTTGAACTGAAATTTGAGACAGTGTATATAGTTCAACTAAACTGAGTCCCTCATTTCTGGAGTCAGAACATTTAACTTCTCTCTGGACAGATCTAAAAGAGCCTGCCTTGATCACTGGTAGGTTGTGTTGCTTCCTCCAAGCAGAATTTTCTTTAATTACAGAGCAGTGGCGTCTCTGCCTTACACTTCTGCTTGTGTCTTCTAAAGAGCCAATCATGGCATTAGTATCAGCCACAGCACTCAAGTGGAAGAGGAAAACGAGAACATAGGCGAGTGAGCAAGTTATAATTTTTCATGCTTACAAAGCACTTGCTCAAAAAAGAGAAACGATATGTAACCTTGAATGCACTTCTGACTTCAGTTCTGCTCCCTGATCTATGGCCTGAAACCCCTTGGCCTTCTCCTTCCCACAGAGGAACAATAATATAATATTCATTCTCCTAAAACATCAGCAGCGTTTTAAAGGATCCGTGTTTCGAAAGCATCCTGGAGACAAAAAAAAAAAAAAAAGAATAGCTTGGAAACACATAATAGTTTTATTAATTCACCTTTATAATGAATCATTAAAAGTGGGCCCAGAGCAACCTACCTGTTGTGGCTTCTTGCTTCAAGCTTTCTCTGTGCTCCCCGCCCTGAACCTGGAACTTTGTTGAGAACGACTCTGGATCCACAGTTTCAAGGTTCGTTAATCATCCTCCCTGCTGCATATGCTTTCTGATGTGTTGTGATGCTGAATGAGATTCCCATATTTATGCAAAATATTAACAGAACTTTTTTTATTAAAGACGTGCTTTATTAATCTTAATAAATCATAGTTTGTCGGATCCTTTCTGACTGCTTCTCAAGTAAAATGGGGCTTGACTGTGCAGTAACAGTGTTTATGTCATGCTTGGATTGTTTAAGGTGAGGCTTTGAGTAGTTTTATTGCTTTTGTTTATATAGGTAAACCCAATCTGCACATTTGAAATGATTGATGAACTGCAGCCCCACTTGGAGTGTTTGTCATCACTCATGTGCTGAAGTGACATTTCTGTATGTATTTTGGCATAAACATATGCAACTACTGGCAAAGCATTTGACCCTAGAGTCTGACTATTTGTCATTCTAATCTTTTTTTGCCCAAAGTCAGGCAAGTTACTGTATATTCTATCTTCACGCACATTGCTAATTATTCAACAGACAGTAAAATAGTCTTGTGGCTGGGATTGCATAAATTGCTGAATGTGTGATCTTCATTTCTCCAGCCAGGCAGCTAGGTACTATGCAGAAAAATAAATAAAGTTGAGACGCATGTAAATGTCAGGGAAGACAGCCATATTGAACTACAATAGCTTCTCAAGAAATTCTGCAGCTTCTATCAATGAAAAAAAAATGAGAGGAAAATGCTATGAGTGTGGAGTTTAGCAAATCAAATGTAGGCAAAGATTAAGCAAAATTCATTGAACAGGACTACCTTGGAATATAATTTTCCTATAATGAGTCTTCTTTGAAAAGCAAGTAACCAATAACTCCTATCATGTGGACAGAGATAAATGAAAGGCTTCCTAACCTCCAGGCTCAGAGTTCAAACTCTATGTTGTGTTGTTTGAAAACTTGTGATTATTTATTGGTGAAAATGTCAGGGAAATAATTAAAGTGTGAAGTAATTTTCTTAGAAAAGCCATCACACCTCCTTTGGAGAACTCTGCTATGGTTGTATTCCTGTAATTCTGAATGAGCAACAACAGAGGAGAGGAGCAGAGACAGGAAGGAGTGGACAAATTTCAAAACACTTTAAGAGAAACCAAAATAAGCGACGTCATTATTACCCAGTTCATAGAGCATAGTGAAGAGGCAAACGGTTAAAGTTTCATAGAAAAAGAAGAGCTAGACTGAACACAAGACTTGGCTCTTAGGAAACATATTAATGAGAAATAAGATAGGTTGCCCTCTTTTTCGGATACAAAACTATTTTCGTTAACGATCAATCAGTTGTAGGCTAACTATTCAACTCCGGAGAGTTGACAATGAGGAGCCTGGGTTGAGCAGAGGGAATTCAAGTCCTTACCCATGGTTGGGGCCGCTCTGCAGCATGCTATGCTAGGGGAAGTGCCCATCCTCCGTCTCTGGTAATCAAGATGACACGCTGGTCCTCAGAAAGTGGGTTTTCCTTAGTTCATTCACGTATGTAGACCAAGCCTGTAAGCAAAATGAGAAAAGGTTAAAGAGGATAACCGAAGAGGATAGTAGTCACTGAGGTCGTAACAAAGATGAACGTCGAGATCACCACAAACCCTCACAGGTATAAAACTAGAAAATGTACCATTTTTATGTTAATTTGATTTGGATGTTACAGTTCAGGTGGTGTAGGAATTCCTTTTTTTTTTTTTTTTTAATTTACTTTTTAGTGTTTTCAGGTTGGCTTTTGTTTGTTTATTAGCTACAGTCTGCTACGTTATTGTTCGAAGTATGTGCTGTCCTCCCCTGAGGTGCAGTTTGCTTCCCTACGACTTTAGGTTTCGTTGTGTAACTGTCAGTGCCCCTGCCAGCAAAAAGATCATGCATCAGGATTGGCCATGTGATTTCTTTTGGCCGATGAACTATATATGCATGGAGTGGCCTGTAACACATCAAAACAGAGGTTTGGAAAATCATTCTGTATTTCCACCACACTCTTGTCTCTGCTACAAGTCCGGAAATATTTCTGGAAAGGGACACTTCACCTTGCCTGGGCCACAGAACAAGAAAAGGAACAGAGCCGCAGTGGTTTGTGAAGGACGTGGAACACGAGTGTGAAAGATATACTATGATACGTTTCAAAGATTTGGGGGTTGTTTATTATTGCAAGATATTATAACCCAAGGATCTGACAATCTTCTGTAAATCAGAAAAAAAATATGGAAATGTTCATCAGGGACTCCTCATGTTTGTTCTTCTATTGATCAAATCCAGTTCGAAAGATAATCACTAAGCATCTAATGTTCTGCAAGGTGGTGTGAAGAGGTACCCCAAAAAGCATGCATCAGAGTCCTGGCCTTCATGGCTCTCACATTCTAGTCATTGTTTACCGTCTCCATTGAAGGAAAGATTTCTCCTAGTCTTGAGACACAGGCACCAAAACGATGCACACATTTACACATATGTGTGAACTATAATTACAAAGCTGATTTCCAGAAGTCATAAAGGACAGTCTACTACTTCACGTTTCCATCTCAGTATACCCACCCATTGGCTGTATCTTCAGAGACAGTGGACACTATGCAAACCGGTTGTTGCTAAACTCCATGTGGAGCATTTCCACGCTTCATCCCTCCTAAGCCCTACCATTGCTCTGCGAGGTAGATGTCACGGTCCAGACATTACAAAGGAGCCCAGCCTGAGGGCCCAGGACTTAGAAGCAGTGGGTAGGAAATCCACTCCGATCTGCTGGCCTCAGCCTACTCTCTCTCCTCTTGGCCACCCTGGCGTGGAACAGAGTGTTGCACAGTGATGGTGCCCTGGGAGCTGTGGTGCACTGGGCTCTATGGGAACTGAGCTGCAGTCTTTTCTTCAGGCACTCTGAAGCTGCATCCCCATGAGCCCCTCTGGCAGTCTGTTCACTCATAATCACCTCATGTGGACAATGCATTTCAATGAATTTCTTCGTGACTTATTTTGATGGGCATGGAAACACAGGGAGAACCTTCAACCTTTCTTTCTCTCCCTTTCCCTTTTTCCCTCAAGGATAACAGATCCAAAGCCAATGAGCAATAGCATCTGGACCTTCAGCAGAAGGAGTTATGCTTCCATTTCCTGTTAAAATCCTACTGTATGTGCACCAACACCTTCTTGGCCTGGCCTTGTTTCTTTCAAACCTCAGGTTTATAGCTTGTGTTAATTTGCATGGCTGCACTGAGATAATGAGGACAATAATTAGGGTCCAAAACATTATGAATCAGGGGATTCACATCAATATAACAAAAGCATTCGAGAATAATAGGGAAGAGCATAGACTGAAGAACACTGTTATAACACACCTCACGTGACCATGGACTGCAAGTAGATACGCCCTTGCGTTTGGTGTTAGAGAATGCATTAGAATGTCCTTTGTATTTGGAGTTCACACAGCGTGGAAGTTAGAGCAGTAATAATATGGGATGTAGTATAGAAGCAACTCTAAAATTTCACACGAAAAAACAATGACTACAGTTTCATCCCTTTGTAATTGCAACCGGGGCATCGCCCAGATATGAAGTCTGGTGTCAAAGACTACCGCAAGCCATCCTCTTTCAGATGGCCAAATTCCTTCAGCTTTGTCTCTGTTCTTATCATTCCTTATGCTCCCCCATTTCATTGATGTTAAGCTACGATCATGTTATCTGTGTTATCTACACCTTCCTCGGTGTATATTTTATAACCTGTTGCATACGACGATCCGGCGCTCACATTATTATTGAAAACAAAGTGATTTGGATACGAGTGTACATACTCGAGGGTGTACCACAAACCTGGATGCAACTTGGGTTACCTAGGTTTATTTGCAGAGTATATGTAACATAGAGAAAATTTCAGTGCTTGAATAAACATGATTATGGGGCAATATGTTGATGTACACACATTCATGCATTCATTCATTCAACAAAAGTATGTGGAGTGACTGCATTATGACAGGCCCACTTCTGGGAGTTGTGGACGGAGGACTGAATAAAACATAGACTCTATTTCATTAGCTGATATACTAATGGGCAAATTTAACAAAAAACAAATGAGAAGAAAGATATTTAAATATATTTTAAAATAGCAATTGCTAAAAAATTTTTAAAGGGTAAAGGAATAAAAGATGCAGAAGCCATTTTAAATACAGTAGTCAGGGCAAGGCTTTCCTAGGATGTGCTTTTGAGTAGAAACTTGTAACAAGAATACAGATAACAATGATAGATTCAAGTGTCCACTGATGATTTGTCCGATGGTTCTTAGTTATCTGAAGACTTAACGGCTCTTTCTCTCCTCCTTTCACCTTCTCCCCCCATCTTTATTTTCCCAATTACATTGTTATATTTAAAATACTAACCTTTGTTTTCTTGGGTTTTCATTACTAATATAAAATCACTCAGACAATGATAGCTTTTCTTCAAGAATTAGAAATACTTTATTCCCTATCATTTATGTTGGATATTCTCCAGATAATCTCTCAGAACTAACAGGGTTTTGTTTTTTTTTTATCAGTAGATAGTTTTTTAAAAAATATTTTTCCTAGAATTAAAAGAAGTTTCATTTTTCTATATAGAGACGATTTATCAGCCAGCTTTTCCTCCAAATTACTAAGCCAATTCAGGGGAGATGAAAGAATTTATTCTTTAAGGTAAACATAGAGAGAAAAATCAGAAAGAAATTGACAGCGTAGTGAGACAAAAAGGCATATTCATTAAAGAAAACCTTTTTAAGAAAAACTCAAAACATTACTTCTTTGAAAAACTACTTCTCTGTTACAGCCGTGTGGCTCGTCATACAGCTAAAGCCGCCTGCAGATAGGGCAGAGAGCTCTCTACAGCCACGGTACACAAAGCCATCCTTCAGGTCCACATTTCTTTTCATCCAAAAGTGAGAGCTGGAGAGAGGTGGGGAGATTCCCTGCAGAGAGTGGGGAGGCAGGGAGAGTGTGTCCCGGCTTTGCACTCTGATCAGATGAGTTCGGGCACATCACTTGACGCAGAGACTTGATTCCTTCAAGTGTAGACAGAGATAGTAACGCTTACCTTGTAGAGTTTCGATGAGGATAACCTAAGACAGCACACATAAAGCGCACGCCATGGGGCCTGGCATGTGGTCAGCACTCAGTAATTATGATGCCTAATATTACCGCACCCCATTTTTCCTTTCCTCTTTATTCATTCTCTGATGCATAGCGAAGTATGGACCAGAGACATACCGGAAAGAGATGAAAAATTGGGGATGCCTAACAGACAGCAAGCAGTAATCATCTGTCATCCTCAAAACTGAAATTCTAAGGTCTGGTTACCGTGAAGGTCTGGGCCTCGCCAATGCTAGCAGTTCTATAAACGTTCAACTACAAGGGAAGAACACGTGTGCCCGGATGAAGGTGACCCACGCCAGCTTGGGTTACGGTCTGAATATACATTACACTGAGCATAAAAGAGGGTTCAGATGAAGCCATCATAGTTTAGATCTCACCAAGAGAAGCTTCCTGGAGGCAGGCATCCATGTGTGTTGCAGTTTATGAGAGTCGGGAGAAGGGGGCTGCAGCTGTGGTCAACCAGCCTTGACAGACACTTAGTCTGGGAGGGATTTGCTCTCTGCTTTAGAAAGGAATTCTAACAGATACTTTGGGATTTTTATTTGGGGTTTCTAAAACATGATGAAAATCAAAGAATTCAGTGAAACTATTCTCTTTATTTGTAAAATTTTCTTGTCATTCTCTCCCACTTAAATGGAAAATCTAGGAAGGTAGTGTCTCTACCTGCATATGCTCAGAGCCTAAAACAGTGCCATAAACCTAGTGGGGCATTCAATTAAAAAAATTATAATTTTGGATGAATAAAGGGTAAATATATGAATGATTGAAAAAATGAAAGAATAAAATAATATCCAGGTAAGGAAATGTCTTTTTTTTTTTTTTTAAGATTTTATTTATTTATTTGACAGAGAGAGAGACAGGCAGCAAGAGAGGGAACACAAGTAGGGGGAGTGGGAGAGGAAGAAGCAGGCTCCCAGCGGAGGAGCCTGATGTGGGGCTCGATCCCAGCACGCCGGGATCACACCCTGAGCCAAAGGCAGACGCTTAAGGACTGAGCCACCCAGGCACCCCAGGAAATGTCTTTTTTATTCCCCTTCACTTCTAGGACTGTGCCTGGAAGCAAATGAAATTTTAACACATGAATAAATATTTAAGATCTCGAACTTTAGACATATCCCTGATGGAAGAATGGTCCTCTTTTCTTTTGGAAAATTATCCTTTTCTTTTCTACTTTTTTTTAAGGGGGCTCTACACCCAGCATGGAGCTCAATGCAGGGCTTGAACTCCCAACCCTGAGAAAATTGGCCTTTTCAACTAAGGATGTAGCTTCGAGAAGACATAAATAGGGCCATGAAACCTGGAAAAACATCACACATTGCTCTCACATTTAGCACATGTACTTTGAGACACCCTTTAGTAGACATGTTATCTAAACTCCCACTCACCTCAGAAGATTCTCCTTCAACGGTCCTGGAAGATGAGTATCCGTTCAAATATATCCTATGAAGAGAAGCTCATCACTTTAGAGCCAGCCTATTAAACGGTTGGAGAGCTATAATTATTAGAACTTTCCTCCTTCTATGGGGTTGAAACCTGCCTCCTAACCAGTACCTAGTTCTGTTTGTTGTTCCCACAGGAACAACAAAATCAACTTTATTATCTCTTAACTATTAAAGGTAAGATTCTCCTCTATCTGTTTTTTTCTTCAACCCTAGTGTTTTTGTTATCTTATTCAGAGAAAATGTGTTTGATGAGTCATGTTCTGCGTCGGTAGCATATCATGAGTGTGGCCATTTATAATGTAGGAAAGAACAAGAGAAGAAAATATGAAAACTGTAATATTTCAATTATTTCAAATGCAGCCTTACTATCATTCTATGAAGAGGCTATTACTAGACCATTTTAAGGGTTAGGAAACTGAGGCACAAAAATATTAAATACTGTGAAAAGTCAAGCTGGAATTTGAGCCCAGAAATAGCTGACTTGAAAAATATGTGTTTTGTCCTTTCCAGGTTCAGTGCAGTGTCTTTCTGTAGATTTTGGATCAAAGCAACCTACTTTCTCTGATTGAAGGTAAGCTTACATTCCCCAGTGGTAAGGGGTTTGTTTCAAAACCAACCAGCCCTACTGGGTATGGTTGGGTATTTAATGTTTCAGATGGGGTAAGGTACCACTAACATGAACAGAATAGTTGCGAAATGATAGAAACCTGTATATAAGAAGGCAGGAATTGGCTGGTGGAGTTAAGATGGCAGAGGAGTAGGAGACCCCTTTTTCAGCCAGTCCCCTGAGTCGAGTTGCATAGGTACAAGACCAGCCTGAACATCCACGGAATCAACCTGAGATGCAGGAAGATACATCTGGATCTCTACAAATGAACATCTCCAGCGCTGAGTATTGAGGTATGAAGCGGGGAGCCGTGAAACCGCGCACAGATATCGGAAGATAAACGGAAGGGGGAGGGAGCCGCTGCACTCAGGCGCCGGGAAGAGGTAGGCACCTGCCAGGGAGCGGGCGGACTCGCGGACGGCACCCGCAAGAGAGCAGACTGAGACTGTGAGCCAGGGAACGCATGCCACCAGACTGAAATGGAGCTCCGGTGTGCTCACTGGAACCAGACTGAGACCGGGAGCTCCAGAGCATGCGGGGGCTGCTGGCGGTGTTAGAAACACAAAGGACAGAGACACGCCGGCCCTGGAAGTGAGGACTGGGACACCGGGTGTGGGGCGCACATCCCTGGACACTGCAGGGTTGAACAGCACCAACAGAAACAGAGTTAAAGTGGCCAGAGCAGCAGTGGAGAACGGTCTGTGATCTCTCTGTTCTGAGACAGAGGCTGAGATTTGGCCACTGCTGCTCTGACTCTCAGAAAATGCACAGCAAACGGCCAGGGAAAGCCGCCAGAGAACAGAAGCCTGGAAATACCCGCTCACAGTGTGCCCATCCCCATCCCCCCTCGCAGGGGACACGGAGACTCTACCCAAACAGGGTTGCCTGAGTATCGGTGTGGCAGGCCCCTCCCCCAGAAGGTAGGCCAAAAAATCAAGAAGCCCACATCCCTAAGATCCCTATAAAACAAGCGCGCATGGCCTGGATCCCGGTCAATAATTTGGGCTCTGGACAACCCTGCAACCTCTCCTCATCAGAATGATGAGAAGGGGAAATCCCCCCCAGCAAAGAAAAGACAATGAGTCTGTGGTCTCTGCCACAGAACTAATGGATATGGATATAACCAAATTATCAGAAATGGAATTCAGAGTAACAATGGTCAAGATGATGTGTAGACTTGAAAAAGTATTAACAAAAATGTTAATGAGAATATAGAATCTCTAAGGGCAGAAAAGAGAGCGAATCTGACAAATTAAAATTCTATGAGCCAAATGCAGTCAAAACTAGAGGCTCTGATGGCCAGGGTGAATGAGGCAGAAGAACGTATCAGCGAATTGGAGGATGGATTAGTAGAAGAAAAAGCTAAAATAGACTCTGGACTCAAAAAAATCCACTCTCGGGAATGTAGGTTACGGGAGATTACTGACTCAATGAAACGTTCCAATGTCAGAATCATCAGCATCCCTGAGGAGGTGGAGAAAAACAGAGGTCTAAAAGAGATATTTGAAAAAATTTTAGCTGAAAACTTCCGTAATCTAGCAAGGGAAACAAACATTCGTGTCCAAGAGGCAGAGAGGACCCCTCCCAAACTCAACCATGACAAACCTACACCACGTCACATCATAGTGCAATTCGCAAATATTAGATCCAAGGACACAGTATTGAAAGCGGCCAGGGCAAAGAAATTTCTCACATACCAAGGCAAAGTTATCAGAATTACATCAGACCTGTCTACACAGACCTGGAATGAGAGAAAGGGTGGGGGGGGCATTTTTAAAGCTCTTTCAGAGAAAAACATGCAGCCAAGGATCCTTTATCCAGCAAGGCTGTCATTCAGAATTGATGGAGAAATAAAGACATTTCAGAATCGCCAGTCACTAACCAATTTTGTAACCACGAAACCAGCCCTACAGGAGATATTACGGGGGGTTCTATAAAAGTAAAAAGGCCCCAAGAGTGATACAGAACAGAAAGTCACAGCCAATACAAACAAAGACTTTACTGGCAACATGGCATCATTAAAATCATATCTCTCAGTAATCAGTCTTAATGTAAATGGTTTGAACCATCCCATAAAACGCCACAGGGTTGCAGATTGGATAAAAAGAAATGACCCATCCATTTGCTGTCTACAAGAGACTCATTTCGAACCCAAAGATGCATTCAGACTGAGAGTAAGGGGATGGAGTACCATCTTTCACGCAAATGGACCTCAAAAGAAAGCTGGGGTAGCAATTCTCATATCAGATAAATTGGATTTTAAACTACAGACTATAGTTAGAGATGCAGAAGGGCACTATATTATTCTTAAGGGAAGTATTCAACAAGTGGATATGACAATTATAAATATATATGCCCCCAACAGGGGAGCAGCAAGATACACAAGCCAACTCTTAACCAGAATAAAGAGACATATAAATAAAAATACATTAATAGTAGGGGACCTCAACACTCCACTCTCAGAAATAGACAGAACACCCTGGCAAAAACTAAGCAAAGAATCAAAGGCTTTGAATGCCATACTCGACGAGTTGGACCTCTTAGATATATATAGAACACTACACCCCAGAACCAAAGAATACTCATTCTATTCTAATGCCCATGGAACATTCTCAAGAATAGACCATGTTCTGGGACACAAAACAGGTCTCAACCGATACCAAAAGATTGAAATTATCCCCTGCATATTCTCAGACCACAACGCTCTGAAATTGGAACTCAACCACAAGGAAAAATTTGGAAGAAACTCAAACACTTGGAGACTAAGAACCATCCTGCTCAGGAATGACTCGATAAACCAGGAAATCAAAAATCAATTTAAACAATTTATGGAGACCAACGAGAATGAAAACACAACGGTCCAAAACCTATGGGATACTGCAAAGGCAGTCCTAAGGGGGAAATACATAGCCATCCAAGCCTCACTCAAAAGAATAGAAAAATCTAAAATGCAGTTTTTATAATCTCACTTCAAGAATCTGGAACAGCAACAGAGGTCAGGCCTAATCCATGCATGAGGAAGCAGTTGACCAAGATTAGAGCAGAAATCAATGAATTAGAAACCAGGAGTACAGTAGAGCAGATCAACAGAACTAGAAGCTGGTTCTTTGAGAGAATCAATAAAATTGACAGACCACTGGCAAGACTTATCCAAAAGAAAAGAGAAAGGACCCAGATTATTAAAATTATGAATGAAAAAGGAGAGGTCACGACGAACACCATTGAAATTGGAAGGATTATTAGAAATTTTTATCAACAGCTATATGCCAATAAACTAAGCAATCTGGAAGACATGGAATCCTTCCTGGAAACCTATAAACTACCAAGACTGAAACAGGAAGAAATTGATTTTTTAAACAGGCCAATTAATTATGAAGAGATTGAGTCAGTGATAAACAACCTTCCAAATAACAAAACTCCAGGCCCGGACGGTTTTCCTGGGGAATTCTACCAAACATTCAAAGAAGAAATAATACCTATTCTCCTAAAGCTATTTCAAAAAATAGAAACAGAAGGAAAGCTACCAAACTCATTCTATGAGGCCAATATTACCTTGATCCCCAAACCAGGCAAAGACCCCCTCAAAAAGGAGAATTACAGACCGATTTCCCTAATGAATATGGACGCCAAAATCCTCAACAAGATACTTGCTAATAGAATCCAACAGTACATTAAAAGGATTATCCATCACGATCAAGTGGGATTCATACCTGGGATGCAAGCGTGGTTCAATATTCGCAAATCAATCAGCGTGATACATCATATCAACAAGAAAAGACTCAGGAACCATATGATCCTCTCAATCGATGCCGAAAAAGCATTTGACAAAATACAGCATCCTTTCCTGATTAAAACCCTTCAGAGTGTAGGAATAGAAGGTACATTTCTCAATCTCATAAAAGCCATCTATGAAAAGCCTACTGCAAATATTATTCTCAATGGGGAAAAGCTGGAAGCCTTTCCCTTAAGATCAGGAACTCGACAAGGATGCCCACTCTCGCCACTATTATTCAACATAGTACTAGAAGTCCTTGCAACAGCAATCAGACGACAAAAAGGGATCAAAGGTATTCAAATTGGCAAAGAAGAAGTCAAAATGTCTCTCTTTGCAGATGACATGATACTCTATATGGAAAACCCAAAAGAAGCCACTCCCAAACTATTAGAAGTTATAGAGCAATTCAGTAACGTGGCGGGATACAAAATCAATGCTCAGAAATCAGTTGCATTTCTATACACGAATAACGAGACCGAAGAAAGAGAAATTAGGGAATCCATCCCATTTACAATAGCACCAAAAACCATACGTTACCTTGGAATTAACTTAACCAGAGACGTAAAGGACCTATATTCTAGAAACTATAAATCACTCTTGAAAGACATTGAGGAAGACATAAAAAGATGGAAAGATATTCCATGCTCATGGATCGGAAGAATTAACATAGTTAAAATGTCCATGCTACCCAGAGCAATCTACACTTTCAATGCTATCCCGATCAAAATACCAAGGACATTTTTCAAAGAACTGGAACAAACAGTCCTTAAATTTGTATGGAAACAGAAAAGGCCCCGAATCTCCAAGGAACTGTTGAAAAGGAAAAACAAAGCTGGGGGCATCACAATGCCGGATTTCGAGCTGTACTACAAAGCTGTGATCACAAAGACAGCATGGTACTGGCACAAAAACAGACACATAGACCAATGGAACAGAATAGAGAGCCCAGAAATGGACCCTCGGCTCTTTGGGCAACTAATATTTGATAAAGCAGGAAAAAACATCCGGTGGGAAAAAGACAGTCTCTTCAATAAATGGTGCTGGGAAAATTGGACAGCTACATGCAAAAGAATGAAACTTGACCACTCTCTCACACCATACACAAAAATAAACTCCAAATGGATGAAAGACCTCGATGTGAGACAGGAATCCATCAAAATCCTAGAGGAGACCATAGGCAGCACCCTCTACGACATCGGCCAAAGCAACCTTTTTCATGACACATCCCCAAAGGCAAGAGAAACAAAAGATAAAATGAATTTATGGGACTTCATCAAGATTAAAAGTTTCTGCACATCCAAGGAAACAGTCAGAAAAACTAAGAGGCAGCCCACGGAATGGGAGAAGATATTTGCAAATGACACTACAGATAAAGGACTGGTATCCAAGATCTACAAAGAACTTCTCAAACTCAATACACGAGAAACAAATAAACAAATCAAAAAATGGGCAGAAGATATGAACAGACACTTTTCCAATGAAGACATACAAATGGCTAACAGACACATGAAAAAATGTTCAAAATCATTAGCCATCAAGGAAATTCAAATCAAAACCACACTGAGATACCACCTTACGCCAGTTAGAATGGCAAAAATAGACAAGGCAAGAAACAACAATTGTTGGAGAGGATGTGGAGAAAGGGGATTCCTCCTACATTGTTGGTGGGAATGCAAGTTGGTACAGCCACTCTGGAAAACAGTGTGGAGGTCCCTTAAAAAGTTAAAAATTGAGCTACCCTATGACCCAGCCATTGCACTACTGGGTATCTACCCCGAAGATACAGACATAGTGAAGAGAAGGGCCATATGGACCCCAATGTTCATAGCAGCATTGTCCACAATAGCTAAGTCATGGAAGGAGCCAAGATGCCCTTCAACAGATGACTGGATTAAGAAGTTGTGGTCCATATATACAATGGAATATTACTCAGCTATCAGAAAGAACGAATTCTCCACATTTGCTGCAACATGGACGGCACTGGAGGAGATAATGCTAAGTGAAATAAGTCAAGCAGAGAAAGACAACTATCATATGATTTCTCTCATCTATGGAACATAAGAACTAGAATGATCAGTAGGGGAAGAAAGGGATAAAGAAAGGGGGGTAATCAGAAGGGGGAATGAAACATGAGAGACTATGGCAAACTGAGGGCTTCAGAGGGGAGGGGGGTGGGAGAATGGGATAGACTGGTGATGGGTAGTAAGGAGGGCACGTATTGCATGGTGCACTGGGTGTTATACGCAACTAATGAATCATCGAACTTTACATCAGAAAACAGGGATGTACTGTACGGTGACTAACATAATATAATAAAAAAAACATTAAAATAAAAAAAAGAAGGCAGGAAATGCTTGGCAAGCTCTCTTAATTGGGTCTCAACAGTTCTATAAGAACCTGGGAAATACAGAACATTCAGAAAGATAAGTCTGTTCCCAAGGACACTGGACAAAGACAAAGACATCAGATAGCTGTCATAGTCCTCAGCAAACTGAGCCTGAGGTCTGAGAACTCAACGTTAATAAGGCGGGTACTCATAACATTTCATGATCTATTTGCCTATTGTGTATAAACTTGCATACTTTAAAAAATAGGTGTTTTAGCATTAAAAACATAGATATAAGAAAGCCATTAAAATAAAGATAAATGTATCAGATAAAATAATACAGGGGGAAACATAATTATATCAGAAGTAATTAGTAACAATTAGGCTCTGTGATTGTGCACCATATTTAGCTCTGAGCTCCCTGGCAGCCAAGACTGAATTAGTGAACAAGAAGTAACCAATATGATTTTTGAGGCTAGACCAGAGGCTATAGTCGTATGCGTTTTCCTTGTCTCGTAATTCACATGAGAGGAGAAGCAACAGTGTTTTAAATGTCGGTTGTTCTGGACCAAGCTAGAAAGGGCAGAATGGACCCGCACAGATCATTTACAAAGGTTGGTACTCAGACAGATAGTATCTGTCTGTGAGTAACACTTCTGTAAATGACCTGATATGAATTTATTATTCAGTGAATTAATCAACAAGTATTTATTGAACCTCAGCTAAGAGCCAGGCACAATTCCTCTCTCTTTACAGCACACAGTCGATATAAAGAGTGCTTGATTATCTCCCAAATGGTGGGTATAAATCAGGGCTTTTCAAAGTATTTTCATTAGACAATCTATTCTGAGATATGCAGTGCACATGAACATACCCAGAAAGCCAGGAGTGATAGAGCAGTGAGGGAGACAGGGGGTTCTGCTCTCCTGGAGCCTGCATTCTACTGGTATTTTCATACCCACAGCATAGAAATTGATAAACAGAAATGATTCAGTGTTTAGGCTCTGAGGTCAAAGGTCTTATGCACAAATCTTGACTCTCTCCCTTACCTACGTGGGTGCCATTACCATTAAAGAAAACTGCTCCATACCTCACGTCCTGTTAGGTAAAATAGGGAAGATAATTCGTGTGGCTACTGTAAGGATTAGCTATGACAAGGAGCAATGCTTGGAATACAGTAAATGCTCAATACGAGTTGGCAAACACTGTGTTACAATGAAACCAAAATCCAGGGAGGCAGAACGATTGTCTCAAGTCACACAGCTAGCAAATGGTAGAACTTAAATTCATCTCCAAACAGCATGACACAAAATTCTGTATTCCTCACCAGTATGCAGTGAAAGCAAGGTCATGAAAAGTCTGGGCCCCATCTTAAAGTCTTTGGAATGAATAAATAAATAAATAAATAAACAAACAAACAAACAAACAAACAAACAAACTGAGCAATAAGGAGACACTGAAGATTTGGGGTGGGGGGGAGTCCTATCAATGAAATAACCAAAATGTTGTTGTAGAATGACTGATTTTCTGGCAATATAAAGAATCATTAAAAGGACAGCAAACAGAGGTTTGCGATTTATTTAGATTTATATTTCAGCTTTTAATGATAATGGAAAAAAACTTGCTGCCATAGCTGAAAAAAGGTCCCCATCATTGAAAGTTTGATTTCAGGGGACAAGGCCAATGAGAAGAAATTAGGCCCTAACATCTGCCAGTCTAGGGTGGGACCATCTCTGGAGACCGGAAAGCAGAGGCTACCATGGATGTCCAGGAGGGCCAGACCAGAGTAGGGCAGAGAGTGGGAGGGACTTGGGCCGTCCATTTCTTTACCTCTCTTGGCTTTCACTTCTCTCATCTGTGAAATAGGGATAATAAAAGTATCTACCTCACAGGGTTGCTGTGAGTTTTAAATAGTTAATGTACGAAAAGTGCTTAGAATGGTGCCTGGTACATACTATGTGCTCAATAAATACCACCTCTATTACTAAAATTAGGTTTATGACTTTGAGAACGTTACTTAAGCCCTTTGAACTTCAGTTTCCACATGTCAAAATGGGGGCCACACTGTAATTATTCAGTTCTGTGAGCTCTATTTTTCACATTGTAAAGTTATATAGTCAAAATGAATCTCATATTTGATTTATATACTTTACATATAGTTTTTTTTTTCTTGAAAAAACTATTGAATGCCATACTCAGTGGCATCTTAGTGTCAAGGAAATAAAGAAATGCTTACCTTCACGGTCATTCATGGCTCAGGAAGCTACATATACCGCAAAGCCTAGCACACTTTTAGTTTCTCGCTTTTAGTTTCTTGCCTCATTCGGGTTCTAGAACCTCATGTTTCCATTCCATCAGTACATGAGCATTTATATACATTGGAATTTACCTTTCTTTCAAGTCAAGTACTCATTTGTTGTGTCTGTCCTTTCAAAATTAGATTAACATATATTCCTCCGCCCTCATCTCATCGTGTATTTCAGAGCGCTACTTTTGGGAATCTGTGTTTGGCCATTCCAGGAAGCACATTAGCAGCACACAGGTTAAGAGCCTGGGCTTCTGAATTGGATAGAACTTCAACATTTTCTTGCATAAGATGGTAATAATGAGATAAACCTTAGAGACTGAAAACTAAGAAAACAGTAACACTAAACACTTAACACAGTACTTGGCCTATATCAAGCCCTCAGCAAATGATAGCTTTTATTGTTTTTATAGCAACAGTTGTAAGTCCTCTACTATTTAACCATGAGCAACAAAATTATGAGATTAAGAATTCTTTTTTTTTTTTAAGATTTTATTTATTTATTTATTTGAGAGAAAGAGCACAAGTTGGGGTGGGAGGGAGAGGGAGAAGCAGGCTCCCCACTGAGCAGGGAGTTGGACATGGGGCTCAATCCCAGCATTCTAAGACCATGACCTGAGCCGAAGGCGAGTGCTTAACCAACTGAGCCACCCAGGCACCCCAAGCATAAGAATTCTTATATAAAATATACATTTCATAAAAACTCACAGATTGTTCAATATACTCTATTTTAAATGATTCTTAATTTCAATGCATAGATTTCCATATTTTAAGGTCAGGGATATCTCTGTCCCTAAAATATGCAATTTAAAAATATTAAAAGCTCATTTTAATAAAATATAAATTAAATTCATCCAAAAAAATGAAATGCATATTATACACTCTATCTCAATAATGAAACTTACTGAAAATGTCAAGGTCTAGAATACCTTCTATGTACACAATTGCACAAACTATGGAAAGGACATAAAACAACTAAGAAGCAATTCTGTTCAATGCTAAGTATATTTTGGCAGTGGAGACGCATGGAGCACCATAGTTTATGGTATAAAACAAGTAAGTCCTACAGCATGATAAACTACAGCTAGAGTTCCACAGTCTCCCTAGGAATCCAGGGAACGATCTATACATTTAATATGTACATCAAGTGTAAGATTTATCCTGATTATACAACTGAGATGTGAAGAGAGGTCACAGAATTGAGTGAAGCAATGAATCACCACTCATGAAGGGAGGAGCGAGAGTCCAGCCATTTCAAATTTCAGAGAATGTTCTTTGATCTATCTGTCAGGCTCTAGTTACTAAGATGATGATCAAGTCAGGTAAGAAAACTAATAGAACTCCATTAGATAAAGATCTTTTAGAGAATCAATAACTAATAGAAATAATAATAGTCAACATTATTAAATGCTTACTATGTACAAGCCTCCACATTTATTAAATACTTCCCATATATAACTGGTCAGGAAGCCTTTCTGTTCTCAGTGCATATCACGGCTTTTGGTATATAAGAGGAATTCTCTTAATATTTTTCAATGAAGACAATAATTTTATCCACCTAAAAATGACAGTAGAGACTGTCACATTTCCTTAGTATTTCTGAAATAACTCTATACTTACAATTACTTTTTACCATCTTCCAACCTTCCTTTTTTCTTTTTTCTGTTTTTTTTTTCCTTCTTTTTCTTCTTCTCCCCCTTCTCCTCTCCCTCCTCCTCTCCCTCCTCCACCTTCTTCTTCTTTTTTTGTTTAGGGCTTAGGTAGGAAATTATTTTGCTCAAACAATCATAAACAAACAAAACACTTCATTTTGAACGTTACTCAAATTCAAATTCTTTTATATTTAAATTTCTTTTGTATTTTAATCTTAAAAATGATTCTATCTGGATATGAATATATTCTCAAGATGTCATCTTTATGTAGGCCATTAAAATATCCCCTTTTCCTTAACTTTAATTATTGTTGAGTTTTCTGGGGGTCATTTTCATCTCTTTTGTAAATGTAAGTAGAGCGTTGTATTTTCTTTCCCTTTCATCTCTCATAGCTCCCTAGATCCCCACAGTTTTTCAAAAAGAACTGTAAATGATGCAGTTAGCATGCTTGCCAGTTTCTTTCATCCCACAGATAGAAGGTGTATCATCTCAACCTGCTGATTTGTAGATTACACTGACTTTCCGAGGACTCACTTAGCCTGCTTTTGCAGATAGCTATTTTTACAAGATCTTCATTACTTCCTGATTGCCCAGTATTTTTCTTTTTTTATTCTTTCCAAAGACCAATTTATAAGATAAGTTCAAGGCTTCAGACATGTTAAAGTGATCATTAATTTCAAGATGTTCCACATTTATGAGTCCACTGGTCACGGCATTGATTGTGTCCCTACTGTGTTCAGAGCACTGTATTTACCAAAGCCAAGAGCAGCTTGAGGCTTTTCTCCCTGAGAGCCTCTTCTCCTTGTTACAGTTTCTTTGTTACTCCGTTTCAAGTTAGCTTTTGCTAGAGTTTCTCACTCTGCAACCTGTTGGTTTGGGTTCATTATCTTCTTCTCAAATCACAATACAGATTACACGCTCCCTGGAACAAATCTGAACAGCATTATAAGAGAGCACACTCAATGTTTACACACTTAGGTTCTGCTTTGTTTATGGAATTTTTTTGAAGTGACTTTGTGTCACATGCTCATTTGTTGTTGTGGCTTAATATTTTCCAAACTCTGATTCATTGAGACTTTTTAACTTACTCAGCTAATGTGTCTATTTTGATTGGAATAGAATACAAGCAGTGGAGTTTGAGGGGTAAGTTTGTTATTATTATTGCCCTAGGTGCACCGTGATGATATTTATCTCAGTACTGATAGAGCTGACTCTGTTAATGGGTGGTTTTGAAATATGTGTTGTGACTAATAATAGCCTAACGGTTTGTAGAAATTCTACCTCCCTTTGTGACATTTGGAAATCACAGTTAACTACAGAAACTGGCATTCAGACACACACCGTACATCACTTTTTTTACACAATAAAATGGAAGCAACAGACGACTGTCCATCTTGAGTGGTGCACTGATGGCTCCATTTACAAGGCAAATGGCTGCTTTTCGTTAGTACTTGAGTTTCTGTGGCACCTTTCTGACTGCACTTCGGAATATTTGGGGGAATAAACAAGAGTAAGACATTTTGTTTGCTTTGTTTTTGTTCAAATTTCAAGTGCCTTATTTTTTCCTACCCACTGATTTAATTATCTCTGTATAACATAATTCCATCATTAAGCAAAACTTTTTTGACTCTTCAAATATTGGAGAAGCACCGGGCCAAATTAACTGAAATAACTGATTCTTGGGACTGAAGAACAAAAACAGTCATTTAGTAAGACTCCATTTTAACCTAAGGTTTAGCTTATCAGGACAGCAAATTCAAGAGGCCAGACTGTGGCAGGAAGCGCAGGCAGGCTCTTCCTTAGCAGGGCCCCTCCTGTTGGGCTGGCCTCGTGCCAGGGAGAGTGCAGACGTCAGACTCACAACAGTTGGGTTCAGGTGCCAAAGCTTCTGCTCCTTATTCCCTGAAACTGGGCAAGTTGCATTATCCTTACGAGTTTCACTTTTCTACATAGGTACCTGCTGTACTGTCATCTGAGAACCGGGTGGTATCGCATGCCACCCAGCGTGAGACTGTTGCTTTCATTTTCCTGTAAATTTTCTTTGGGGGGCGCCTGGGTAGCACAGCGGTTAGGCGTCTGCCTTCGGCTCAGGGCGTGATCCCGGCGTTATGGGATCGAGCCCCACATCAGGCTCCTCCGCTGGGAGCCTGCTTCTTCCTCTCCCACTCCCCCTGCTTGTGTTCCCTCTCTCGCTGGCTGTCTCTATCTCTGTCGAATAAATAAATTAAAAAAAAAATCTTTAAATTTTCTTTGGAAAAAATGGAAACAGAAACAAGATTATTGCAAGATAATTAAGCCCACGTTAAATGAGCTCTGTATACATTGACACCATCAACATATACGCAGCACAGGTGAAATCAGTATTTTAATGCGGTGCCTTTACTTATATCTTGCTAAACTGTAAAATGTTTCTCTACTTTCCCCTCTCCGTTCACGTTCTCTCTTTTTCTCTTACAAGCGTAAGAACATGAGAATGACTTTGAAGGCATGGTAAAGGTCAAATTAAAACAATGTAGAAAACAAGAAAAGGAAAGTCTACCGTTCCTCAGTATTTGCCACACTTATTTTCCAGTCTGAAGGCTAAGTGGTCAGTCTGTGTATTAGCATGAGAATTTGTTATTCCCACCAATTAATGAAGGTTCTTGACCAGAACAAATAGAATTTGTGTTCTGGGGTTAGACCTTTTTTGCTTCTAACATCTTATTGCTGTGTTTTCCTCCTGTTCCAGTCTATGTTGGTCTGGCTCAGTGCCTAGTCCCTGAACATACCACATTCTCATGCTTCATTTGAGAATGCTGTTCCCACTCCCAGGAAGGCCCTCTGGAATTTAGTCTCCTGGGCCCCTGCTATTCACTTGTCAACTCTTAATTTAAGCTCAACTCCTCTAACAAGCCAGGCCTGACGTCTCTAAGTGCACTAGACACTCTTTCCTCTCTATTTGTACGGACCCTGTCTTACAGCACTCTAGGGGCGGTAGGTACAGAAGAGCATTTTTTTTTCTTATGACACCAGCATGGTACCTGTCACACAACAGGCCCTCAGTTAATACCCATGGATAAATTAACGGATGTTTGTTTCCGTATAGCAATGCTGATGTGATAAATGCCATGGAGCAATTGTTTTCAGTTATAGATTGTAAGCTGAAACTCTAAGGCCATTTCTATTCACTATTCCATTTAATCTTTAACACACTCTATACAATTGACATTATTATCCTTATTTTATAGATGGGATTCAGAAAGGTTAAATAATTTGCCCAGAGTCATATAGGCAGTAAGTAGTAGAGTAGGGAAGAAAACCCAAGTTGGCCTGGGTCCAAAGTCTTAGCTCTCAACACAAAGTTCTGTCAAAGGTTATCAGTCTTCCTGCCTCTACTTCTCTAAGCTACTTCTTAAA
The DNA here is from genome assembly GCF_017311325.1 of Ursus maritimus. Taxonomy (NCBI): domain Eukaryota; kingdom Metazoa; phylum Chordata; class Mammalia; order Carnivora; family Ursidae; genus Ursus; species Ursus maritimus. The sequence continues at coordinate 10,906,346 of NW_024423675.1, forward strand.
GAAAAGCCCTGTGTCCCCACAGATTTCAGTCACAGCCATTCCATGATTTGCCTTAATTTTTTCTTTTTACTATTGAGTTCTATCTCCACCAAACTATAGGCTTTATAGGAGGTGCTGCTTTCCAGTGTGGCTTACTTTGATGGTAAACATGCTCCACTCACATCTCTGGAGCTGTAGTTTGAAACTACAACATGTTCCGGACTGAGGACTCCCTGGAAGTTTCTCCCATTAGTCAATGGCATTTTTCCATATGTTTGCCCATCAGTGCTTCCGTTGCAAAACTGTGTGCCCCTAGAGTTAAGCATGGTTTAATCGGCTGGAGATTTTGTGGTTTCACTGTTTCAAGCTCACTTTAAGTGTATTGTAACATTACAGTTTATTGCATGAATTTGTATCCATAGCCCTCCAGGTTAAAGTAATTGTATTAACTCCCAACTTGCTGAGCTCTTACTGTATACGGGCACCATGTGAAATGTTCTATCTAATTTAAACTTTATGACCGCTGTATAATATGGTGCTAGTGCGGAACTCATGTAGGAGAAAAATGAGGTCACTGGCCCAAGGTCACAAAGCTAACAAGTGAAAGATGCAGAATTCTATCACTGTGCTATTACTAGAGTCTGAACTCTTAATTATTGCTATATTATCTCCCAACTAGTACCACACAAAACATAACTATTTATGCTGAAAGGAAAACCCATAGAATTAGCAGAATTTCTCAACAGGCATATCTTATTTTTAGTGGCGAGGTATACTCAAAAATACTGAACAGGAAGATCGCAGTCTTATTTATCTGTAAGAAATTTAGAAATAGAAATAAGTCCTGTTTACCAGCCTAATTGCAATTAATGGCTTCTTTTATTATATGTCATTGATCGTTAATATACTAACTTGAAGTAATTAAAGCTAAAAGCAACTAAAGCTGATAGCTTTGAGCTTCTGGAACCTAAGCACCAGAACACAAATGATTCTGTTAGCCATTGGATAATGTTGACAAGCGCTTATAGACCCATTACAACACTGGGAGAGGCAGTCTTAGCAGAAATGTCTGGGGGACCCCAGAAGAATAGATGATTGATCTAATCCATTTTCTTTCAAACAGAACATTTCCTATTTTAAAGGATTCCAAAATAAGTCCCCCACTGCCCAATATCAAAGTGCAATTATTTCTGCATTGATTTTAAATAAATGAAGTCAAGAGCCATCATAAATGTAAAGGTTTTGAGCTACCGGGTAGACACATCATTCCCTGTTGAAGAGACCCTCCTGCATGTCTTAAAGGTGGTCTCAGCTGTACCTGCATATTCTTTATTCTCCTGACTATGTGAGGGCATACAACAGTGAGTGGAATTCTTCTTGCTTTAATTCTTACCCACCTCTTTACAAATGTGAGCCCCTCTCATTTCCGTTTACAAATACGTTGCGTAGACAGGGAATTTACAGAGTATTGCTAGCGTGTTAAAGTGAGCCACCTTCCATAAAGATGCACTGACAGTAAACAAAAAAAACCAACATATAAATGTATGTGTGTTTATATTTTGTTATTCTTTAAAACCAGAACGGTCAGCTGTGTCTTATTGTCGAATTAAATGCTGTATATTGGTGTTAAAATAAATGAACTGAAGAACACATTCCTTTTCAGTGTTGCTGTCTGGGACGTACAACGAATTGCTTTCCTGGAGGAATTCTTGTGGGAAACTTACTTGTTTATAAATATGCTTTCTTTTCCAATATTAAGGGTTCATTGATCTTTAATGTTTTGTAAATTTTTGTTATAAAATTAGCACATGTGGAAAGTGCTTTAAACAGGATGTGAGATAATTAATGCATGGAAGGTCATGATTTCTTTTACCATGATAGATGGATAGATAGACAGATGGATCTTTCTATTTGTTGTCCTTTTCTATAATTCTCTTCATCTGATCAATAGCTTACTAGGGAAGTAGAAGGATATTATACGGGATTTTTAATTGGTCAATTTCTACTTTTAAAAATCTTCAATACTTTTCTAATTCTCCCCTTTCAGTCCTCAAGGTTACATCTGCAATTATGCTACATTATTGAGGTCATTCAAAATAATATATAGACACCTTAGTATTTTCTATTCTCCATTGATGGCTTTACTGTCCTTTCTCCTGATTTGCTCTAATCGAGCTCACTTACAAGCATTCTGTGCGCGTCGGGCTTCATCTCTGTTTGGCAGGGGCAGCTGCTCGCTTCCTCAGCAGCCCTCCTACTTGTACTCAGCACATTATAATGCGAGATGCAAGATCACCTTACAAATAAATGAAAACCCTCAGTGTTAATTCTGAAACGGCCAAAGTCAATCAATCAACACAAGTCCGTTGACTTATGAAGAAGTTTATACTTTTAAATCTTCAGGAGCCAGCCAATGGCGCTTCGGTCAGGTCCGCGCTTTCTCCCTGGGGGTCTGGACTTTTTATCCTGATCCTTCCTCCTCTTCCAGGAGCTGGGAGCGTCGGAGAAATCACCTGCATCATCAACTAGGACGGTGGGAAGGAGGGATGTGGGCACACGACTGCACAGTAGGGTGCTCTTCTGTGTGTGCGTGTGTGTGAGAGAGAGTGTGCGAAAATAGCTAAACCGCTGGCTGACTCTGATGATGGCAGATGCGGAAACAGCAGCACAATGAGGCAAGGAGTCTCACGTGATAGAAGCGACATTTTAATCGGGGTCAGGGGAATTTGAATTTATAGCTATTCTTTTCATCCAAATCCTTCCTGGAATCCACGAAATCCCTCATAAACTGCTGGAAGAGGAGTAAATAGTTGCAACCAGTTAGGATATCTATGTCCTGATGTTGAGTATTTATATTACTCAGATATTCCTCTCTTACACGTATCCTAGATTCTTCGTAACAGCGCTATTCACAATGGCAAACCCTTAGCAAAATGGCCTCAAATGATGAGAAAATAAATAAACTGTGGTATATTCACACAAAGTATTACGTCATAGTCACGATAAATGAACTATAATGACAAGGATCAATGTAGGTGAATGACAGCAATAAATTACTGAGTGCAAAAAAGAAGTCCAAAGGTGGCACACTGACCTTAAAAAGAAAAGCTAAAATAAAAGTATGCACTTTCATGTTAAAAATATAGATGTAATAGAAACTATAAAACATGGAATGTGGCCAGTGATGAATTTGAGTTTCAAACAATGCTTGCCTTGGGTGGGGAAAACATGAGAATAAGATGAGGAACCATATGATCAGAGTATGTTTCAGTTGCTATGGCTGCCCCCAAAAAACTACCCCCCCAAATTTAGTGTAATAAGACAGTCATTTATCATGCTCCTGTTTTCTGTGAATCAGAAATTTGGAAATGGCATTGCAGGATGGCTTGTCTGCGTCACCATGCCTACAACTTGATATGGAAAACTTCAAGGGGATAGAATTGCCAGAAGACTTCTTCATTCTACAGATTCACTGATTGATTTGGCTATCAGCTGGGGGAATCAGATCCTCTTCAAGTGGACCTGTCGGTGGGGACTCTGCATGCCATAGTGTGAACTTCCCTACAGCATGGTGGCTTGGCTCCAGGGCAAGTTTCCCCAGAGAGAGCCACTTGGAAACTGGAGAGCCATTATGACTTAATCTTACAAGTTCAGCAGCACCACCACACTCTAGTCATCAAGGCAGTCACAAAGTCTGAAGCAGGTGCAAGGGGAGGGAATTACACACTCTTATAACATCTTCATGTTAACGCAAGGTTTTAGAAGAGCCTAGGGGACAAGAACTATTGCTTTGATCATTTTTGGAAATTACATTCTGCCATAGACTACCCTCTGACTATGAAATTTACATCCCTACCACATAGAAAATACACTCAACATCTCCTCAAGATGTTCTCAGCCTCAACTCATTACAGCATAGTTCTCAGGCTCAAGGATGTGAATTCCATTCTCTACATCAGGTCCAGGGTAGATGAGGCATAAAAGTGATATTATTGATTTATTCAAGAGATACAAAAATACAGATTCAAAGAGTTACATACACCCTGATATTTTTAGCAGCATTATCAACAATAGCCAAACTATGGAAAGAGCCCAAATAGCCATCAACCGATGAATGGATAAAGAAGATATGGTTTACATATACAATGGAATATTATTCGGCCATCAAAAGAATGATTTCTTGCCATTTGTAACGATGTGGATGGAGCTAGAGTGCATTATGTTAAGGGAAATAAGTGGGTCAGAGAAAGACAAATACCGCGTGATTCCACTCTTACGTGGAATTTAAGAAACAAAACACATGAACATATGGGAGGGGGGAAAAAGGGAAAGANGGAAACAAGCCATAATAGATGGTTCTTAATGATAGAGAACAAACTGAGGGGTGATGGAGGGAGGTCATGGGGGATGGGCTAGATGGGTGACGGGCATTAAGGAGGGAACTTATTATGATGAGCACTGGGTATTGCATGCAAATGATGAATCACTGACTTCTACTCCTGAAACCAATGTTGCACTGTATATTAACTAACTACAATTTAAATAAAATTCAAAAAAATAAAAATTAAAAAATAGATCAATAACAGATGAAAAAAATGATGTTATTAAGAAAGCTCAGATAGGGACTCCCAAAACAGAGGAGCATAATATTACTATCATTGATTATTGTCTGAGCATAATAAATATAGCTTAATAAATATAAGTTAACAAAGTGAAAGTTGTAAATCTACGGTACAATTAACTAAGGGCTGTGGGATGTCAGGGGCAATGGAGTGTGAGAAAGGAGAGTAGGAAAGTACAGGTATGGGTGTGGTGGGAGCTCATATTGCTTGAGGGAAAGCTGGAAAAATAGACTTAAGCTTTGGGAGGGGGTGCCCACAGTTGTTGGAGGAGTGAGTGTGTGTGTGTGTGTGTGTGTGTGTGTGTGTGTAAATGCATTTGTGAAATGTGAAAAGGTTTGCTTTTTGGGAGGTAGGGAGGATGAGCAGGGCTTATATTCAGCTCAGTGAACAGAGTAAGACCGATTCCAAATTCTACATGCATTTGGTCAAGACTTGCTCAGACGTAGGATGACGTATATGATTCCACTGGTCGAGAAAATTACACCTGAGGGTTTGAGGAAGCCACCAGCACACTGCTCCCAACAGCAACTATATACCTTCGGTCTCCCTTCTGGTGTAGCTAAGGAAATTGGTCTTATATATTTGGGTGCTCCCAAATAAGCTGCTACCAAGCAACGAAACCTTGTTACCTTATTTCCTGAAGATTAAAGTTACCAGATTATCATGGATCTGATTTTCCCATAGTTGGCCCAGAAGTTCAGAGATATATCATGAATGCCCATTTTCAGGTGTTTTATCTATTTATAAAGTAAAATCAAATGCTGTAAAAAAGACCATTCGGTATTAAAATAACAGTTAAGAAAGAAGGAACTCATATCCTTCCTTTGAACTATTAATATGACATCGGAAAAATTTGATGAAAGAAACATGCAAATTGCACCTTTTCCCAGAGGAGCCTGACTGGCTGTGGATATCTGGGAAAGCACAGCCCTGATTATTCTTCCCCACAAACACGAAAATTCTCCTGACACCATCTGTCTGTCCTCACCTACCAAACATATCTGCTCCATTCTGAGAAAATGTCTCTCGGCAACTTTCTTCTCATAAAACAAAGTTATGAAAATAAACTAGCATTATTCATGAACATTTCACCAGTCTGAAACAACATGTGCAAAATAAAAATAAAATTTGGAAAACCACATCTCAGGGAAAGCACAAATTCAAACCACGAAGGAAAAAAAAAGAAACAAAAGAAAAGAGAAACCAGCCAGCCCCATAATAATTCTAAAAGTTTCGTCAGTTGAAGTAGCGAGGCAGGCTCACTTGCCTCTCAAGCCTGAGGTTGAGAGGATATAACCCTTTTTTGCATTACATGAAATAGCTTCTCCTAAAAAAAGAAAAAAAAAATCCACACTTGTTACATAGCCCTTGTGGTTATCCTTGAAGCGCGATACGAAGGCAGTCAAGACACTCAGAAGAATACATTTGAGTGAACTGAATGACTTTAAAGGAAATCAGAAAATGACCTCCAGAGCAGTAATCTTCATAGAGATATTTATATTTTAATATTGCAGGAAATTTTGCTGCTTATCAAAGCTGGAAAGGAAAAGGACTGGCTGGGGTTGAGCTTCCTGTCTCCTGGGAAAAGACTTTCTCCACACATACTTCGTTTTGCATAAATCCTCACTTGATGTGAACCTCCTTTCCAGTGATTTCTACCACTTTTCTTGCTCCTGACAGCATAAGTAATGTTTTTGAAAGGGCAGAAATGGCCCCGTCCTGTCCTTAAGAAGCTTACACTCTAGCTTAGCAGCTTTTGAGGCATTTTCATATCCACCCTAAAAATATATTTTATTTCATAATTGAGCAGATGCGCACACACACGAGGGTATTTATATTTATTTTTCTGTGTTGAAGGGCAAAAGGTAATAATGAAATTTCATTAAAAATATCAAAGAAAAAAATCCCTCTCCCAATGTTCTTTTTTCTAGTGATTGCTTATTTACCATGTAAGTAAATATATACATTAGGGAGCAGAATGTATGTGCATGTCACCTATAGGTGTACACGCAAACATAGCAGACAAGTTTAGAAGCACAATTAGATAATTAATCAGGTTGAAAATTAAGATTAAGTCTCGTGATTAACTAACTCCAGACCCACTCCAAATTTGTGAGGCATTCTGGAACCGTAGTGTTTCTAATTCACTAAGCAGCACAAGTTTGCAAATATTAGTTAAATGACTGTAACCTAGTCATCTTTAAAAATTAAAGGAGGAGAACAAAATACCCCTACCGTTTAAAGGATACTTGTTATGTGGGAGGCACTGTATTGGGAGCTTCACATATACTATTTCGTTTACACGCCGTAACAAGACAGCTGGATATATTAATTGTCCATTTCACAGGTAGGAAAACAAAGACTCAAAGAAGTGAAGTGACGTGTTCAAAGTCAAAAATACTATGAGTAGTAGAAAAAGAATCCAAACTCAAGACTGCCCGAGCAGGAGGCACGTGTGCACGGAGCCTGTCTGCTCCTAACAGCCTGTGAGCGTCCACGTGGCAGATGATCACAGGGAAGGCAAGCGCATGTGCGCATCGGGGTGCATCCGTAAAACAGCATAAACATGTCGCCCTCCCCACCCCCCAAGTGTCTACCACGTCTTTCCAACTAAACTGCAGAAAGAGCAGCCTGAGACAGGAGAGATGATGAGACCAGTAGGTGTTATAGCTGGCATGTTAACTTCTTAAAGTGTGTCAACTGTAACATAAAACTCTTCAGTTCAGAAACCCATGCCTCTTTCAGCATTTGTTTTTGAGATCTTGTAGTTGGATCGCACATGAAAGAATGAGATTTCAATTGTCCTCAATCTCTCTCTCTCTCTCTCTCACATACACACACACACACACACACACGTACACGCACCCACCCCTTTCAGCCTTTTTACTTTACTCATTTTGAGGAAGGTAACTTGTCACATGTTCCTAACGTTCTTTTCTTCCTCATTGTTTTTTCCCATTAACGCATTGACTACCCCATGTACTTGTTTTTAAGGAGGGTCACAAACTTGCAAAAGCCTCAATTTAAAAAGCATACTGTAAAATATTTTTCTGAAAAACATGTTCTTTATCTGAAGTCAATTAAACAACTTGTACTAATTAAGAAAAGATTTGGAGTTTATGTTTTCTGGTTTCATCAGGATTAAATTAGACTGGTCAATGGATAGGACCGTAGGTTGTGAGGTCAAGGTGAATGCCACAGATTCAATTCTACATCTAAGCTTAAATGCAGATTGAATGTCCGTCTTTGGATGGATTTACTCTTGTTCCTAATCACTTGAAGAAGAAATGTGTTCTCCAGCCACTTCAGAATTATTTATGAATTCATCCCTTCAATTTTTTCCTTTTCTCCTTTCTTCCCTCCTCTCCTCTTTTCGGTTTATAGAAATCGTATTGGTAGACAAGAGAATAACTGTTGGTATGTGAGGGGAGTAATTTAATTATGCAAAACAGGAAGATGCTCTTTATATTTGGTCTTCTGGGCTTGAAACAATGTCATTAATCAGACTCTCATAAGAGTTATTGCAGATTTTTCAAAACATCAGCTCTGCTGTTTTTGTTCCTCATGTAAGTTCCAAGCCCTCTCTCTACCTACCTTGTATCCAGCAAGTAATGATTAGGAACTGTTGAAATCTTTACATTATCTTAGTAATATGCCAATTAAAGGAGGGGTTTTACCCAGATTACAGAGATTCGTCTGAGGTGCCACCACTTTGTTAGGGCTGTGTTGTGGACATCTTCATAATTAATGGAAAAATCATTAGGAATTCAGTCTTTATTAACCCCTATAGCTGCAGGGGCCCATTTCATCTTAATTGCATTCATTTGGCACTGGCAGTATTATACAGCATAATCACTAATAAATGATCTTTTAATTTGTACCAATCAACGGAGCTTGCTTTCATGCCAATATTCCTGTTTCTTTGATGTTGACCTGTCTTGATTTTTGATCATTTGGGCTTAAGATGATTTACTGGAAAATCAATATCAATACCAGAACTGCTTGTATTCATAAGTCTGTGGTTAGGTTCTATTTAAGTGTATTTTGATTGAAATAAGTAGTGCTTGATTACCCATTCAGATGAGGGGGGAAAAGCATAATCAAGTTGGGAAATCTGGTACTGTATTCTTATTCAAAGGAAAATAATTAGAAACTGTAGGAAAACTGAAGATTCGGGAGAGCAGGAGAGGTAACACTTCAGATGCCACTAATTAAGCAACTTTGTCCACCATCTCCTAAAGGCCTTCACCAATAGCGTAATATGCTATTACCCATTAGCAAGGCCAATGGGGGCTTTGGTTACACTTGTTAATGGGAAACCCCGAGACAGTTTCTCTCATTATCCCCCTGTCAGCACTGTCTCTGCAGTGTAAAGTGGTCGTCATTGTTCTGTGGGTCAGCTAACCAGGAACCAAGCTACTGTACAGAAACATTCTGCAGCTAATTGAAAATGACTGAAAAATCCCCTTATCATCCAGTCACCTCTCTTTATTTGTGGAACAATGGAACATACATGGACTATGTGGGGGAAAAAGAAAGTTCAGACTATGACATTGAATTTTTCCTGACTAATACAACTACAAAGAAGTCTTTGAAGATAATTCCAGGGGAAAAATCCACTTACTTTTTTTTTTAAAGATAATGACAGTAAGACGTAAGTTAGTGTAGAATATTGCATTTGCTGTTCTGAAGAGTACTTTATGTTTATATGATTCCCTTCACTAGAGGAACTCAAAGCTTTTCCCATGGAACTGCTGAAATCCTCATTATCCTAATGAGCAAGTGGCACAAAACTGGAAAAGCCACAAGGAAAATGAAGCTTAATCACATATTCTAAGCTGGGCTGTTTTCCCAAACTCTTAAATGCAATTTAGTATAAGGTGTATCTCCCTTTAAGAAAGTCAAAGCCTGGAAATACAAATTTGTGGGAAAAAACCAAATCAGGTCTTTTACACATGTAGAAAAGGAGAAAGAAGATGGACTAGAATAATTCCTACGTTTAATATATTATTTGCTTTGCAAAAGGATTCGATTCATTGTTCTTTCCTTTAAATTGTAAGATTCTAAAGTGCATTTAAAATACGATTGAAATAATTATTCAAATTGATAGACAAAATGGATGATTACGTACCTTAAATGAGGAATGCTTAATTTGGGTATCGGTAGGAGTTTTCAACTTGATCATCCCTAGGAAGGTGAAGCAATGCTCTGAGAGCTATTATCATTCATTCATTCTTTCCTTCCACTGGCATTTTTTTTTTGGCAGCTGCTCTGTGACAGGCAAGGTTTCCAAGCACTGGAGTTACAAAATGAATTAGACATGACACTTTCACCTAAAGGAATGCGCGATCTAGTGGAGGAAATAATAACACAAACTTATAATCATGTTACAGTCTAATAAATGAAACAATCTATATATAGCAAACTATACACAGTAAAAGGGTATGCTGAGGAAAGAGAACCTAGACAACTTGGGAGGTTAGGAAAGGTTCCTATAAAGAAATAACCCATTAGCTGCGTTTTAAACAGGCAGCAAAGTTACCTGAGCAGCTGGTCGGAGCAGCAGTAGTAGACTTTGAGGACATTTCAGAGACATCATGAGCAAAGATGAGAAAGAATAAATGATATGTTGTATGCAAAGTATTATGAGCAAGCCATTCAAGAAGGCAGAGAATAGAGAAAAAAAAGAGGCTAGAGAGGTAGACAGACACCATATTCCTGCTTCCTCCAAATTCACCCTCCAAGATAACAGACAAATAGAGGAGTCAGCTATGCACTTAGGTAGGTCACTCTGGCCACCGAGTGGAGGGCACATGTTGTTAGGAAAGGATCAGAGAAAAGACTATTTTTTTAAAGATTTTATTTATTTATTTGACAGAGAGAGACAGCCAGCGAGAGAGGGAACACAAGCAAGGGGAGTGGGAGAGGGAGAAGCCGGCTTCCGGCGGAGCAGGGAGCCAGATGCAGGGCTCGATCCCAGGATCCTGGGATCATGACCTGAGCCGAAGGCAGACGCTTAATGGCTGAGCCACCCAGGCGCCCCAGAGGAAAGACTATTTTTAGTCAGTATCCTGTTTCAATAATCCAGACAAGAGATGAGGGGGACTTGAATTGAGTGGTAAATGTGGGAGACATGAGTTTATAATGGGAAACCATTAAAGATAAGCATGAGTAGGATCCTTGCATAGGGTGTCGAAAGTAAAAAGATTAGTGTGCTAAGAATAGAATTGGGATATCAAAGTGTGACATGTAAGTTAAGAAAAGGAATTCATAAAGGAGTCAGAGAAGGACGATTAGAGATATAAGAAAAACCACAAGTGTGAGGTATGATAAATTCCAATGAGATAAAGACTTTCAACATAGAACAAGTAATCAATCAGGTCAAAAATGAAAGGAAAAGCTACATTCAAGTAAAATCTTTAGAATATTTATTCCATTTGGATTTCAGGGATTGTCAGTCACTTAATGAGAACAGTTTATGGGAGTTGAGAGGGCAAAGGCTGGAAGGTAGGACTGTGAAGAGATGGGAATGGTGGGTGTGAGCAAGACTTTCAAGGAATTGGGTTAAAAAAGAAAAGATCAAGCTCAGCCAGTGGCTAGTTGGGAATACTGAATCAAGGGAACACTTTCTAGGATAGGAGAGACTTTAAGGTGTTTTCAGACTGAGGGAAAATCTCCGGCAACATGATACAGAAGAGGCTGAAGATTAAACCAAGGGTAAGGATAAAGGGAAACTGAGCTGCTAGGGAAAGAGCAGATCAGAGGATCAACATAGGAACTCAATCATAATGCGTGGGAAAGGAAATAGGCCAGATTGGATAAAATAGATTAAGAGAGTTTCTTCGAGGTCAGAAATGCTGGTAAAAGTAACAAAGGGAAGAATAGGTATTATCATCGGCCCAGATCCACTCCTGACCTTTGATGATGGTCAAGTAAGTTCTTGGTAATGCAAGGTTGGTTTGAAGACGTCAAAGAAATTTAGATTAACTAGACAAGTGCACACTGACTTCATCCAGTCTTATTTAGATCCCTTGTGATCAAAATCTCTAGAAGATTCTAGACTGATTGGGTGTCCTGCCTGTTGGCCATCTGAGGCAACTAAGGACCAATTACTCTAGATCATTATATTCTAAATTATTTTCTAGCTTCATGAGATGTCAGTAAGTAGTTACAATCCCACCCGCTCAAGAAAAAAAAAGGTCTATGGATGAGTTTTAAAAACACTGACTTAAACCCAAATTAGCGGGCAATTATTTTTTTTTTGCTGAAAGAAACTTTAATAAGCTCATAAGCATTGTGATTCTCCAAAAGGTGAGTATAGTCTGCAGTTTCCAAAACTTATTTGATAGTAACACATCTTGATCCTCAGAATTCCTTTAACTCGTTGCATACCTAGGGAAACACTGTACTGGGTATCATTTAACAATGACATCTTTTGATTTTAAATGCTGGCCAATTTTACTTTTGCTTTTAATTTCGATCTGAGCCGTGAAGTAGTGCAAACTAGTTAAGATAACTATACTATTGTTTCTTAATTTTACCAACTGGTTGACTTCATTAAGTGCTTGTTGGAGGTGTGCTGTGAGCTTACCACTCTGTTGGATTCTGAGAGGTCGCAAGCAAAGGAATGTGAGTTGCTCCTTGGTACCAGGCTCTGGTCCAGGAGGGAAATGGGAAAGCCATAGTTTGCACGCTCAGTGTGCTCCCTGACCTTTCCTCTTCGGACACATGCTTTTGTTCCAGCCCACCGTGGCATTTTTACCACAGTGTTCCTTCTTGTGAAATCATTGCTTGCTCGTTTATGCTGCCCAGCACGAAAACTATCTAGGGGCGTTCTGAAATCTGTTCTCTTCTCACTGTCATTTATATTCCCTGGGCCTGTCTTCTTGGGCCACACTGAAAACAGAGGTTCATGTTGATAGTATCCGTGCCATTTAAAATTTTGAATCCTTCAAGTAAATCTACTCGCGTGATTTTATTCTTTCCAGACTTCCCATTTTCAGCTGTTGCAGTCTGTCCTCAGACTTCAGCTCTTCAACCTTGCCACATTTTCAAGCGCGGTGATGTCTTCTGCAATTTCTTTAGTTTGACATGGTCTCCGAAGAGCCCCACCAACCCGGGGCCTCACATCCTTGCACGCATACTCTCATTATCCAGATAGGCTTGTGTTTGAAATCACTTTCTAAAGTTCTATGGAAAAGTCATTCTGCCTTTTTGAAATTATATGTCTCTCTAAAATGTATCTTAAAGTTGATTTTCTTAGGAACAAAATCAAGACTGCTATTTTTAAGTTATGTTTTAAAATGTTCCTTTTAAGAGCTTGATTAAAAATTACACTGTTAATTGAGATTCATTATTTCCTTCAATTTAATAAGGCCTCATCCGAGGTTACATTAAAAATATGGTACTACCTCACTGATGAAGTTCTTGAAAATTGTTTCTCCTGACACTGAAACATACACTGTCATCGCTATTGTTGAAAGGTTTTTTAGTATGCCAAAGGACCACACTTTGCTAGAAATTTCAACAAATTTGATTCCTATCCATTCAACATTTTCCTGTTATCTCCAGTTATTCTGATATTTAGAATGACATATGAAAACCACCCACTCCCCCAGATCTATGAAAGTAAGACAATCACACAATTGGAAACTTCAGCCATTTGCCTTATTAGAACGCTTCCAAACAATGTGGAATTATTTAAAACATCCAAACGGTAACAAAACAAAAACAAAACCTAGTGTTAGAGAGTGTTCTGACAAAATGAAGCAAGGTTATCAATCAGGGATTACAGTGAAAATGTTCTTATATGTTTAGGCTTTGGGGTTTCTGATCTTTTTGATATGGCTTTTTTAAAAAAGCAGAATAGAAATGTGTTGATTTCTTCACATATTTTATTTATAGTAGCTTTATTTTGTCATATATCATTTAACAAGCTTTCAATCCCACAAAACACAATGAAAACCATCATGTTTACCAAAAGCCTCCGGAGAGAAAGGTGGGGCCCCCTGCTGCCATTTCTCCATGCACAGCGGACCACGAGCCGTCACCTCCACCTCAGCTTCTTGGAGAGAGCTGCTCACTTAATTGCTTATGTGCCCCCTGCCTGACCAGTGGAAGAATAACCTTTCTAGGGCATTCCTCTGCAGTTCTGTGTGATTTGATCTTTCTTTGGTGACCTGGGCCATGCCATCCCAATATGAGAAGAAGCAGCAAATTGAAGTCAGATACTTATTGGAATGAAACTCTCATTTTAAGAAGAAATTCAGATCTATTTAGCTTGACCTTGGAACTTGAATTAAATCTTTAGACACTCAACTTTCTCCAGGGAAGTGTGAGGTTTATATGAATTTGAGTGTATTAAAGCTAGTCTGGCTCTGATCTACGTACCAAGTTGGTTAATTTTTCATTTAAAGGACAAAGGGTTTCACTGGAACTAATTTAACTGACTTAATTTGTGATATTCACATACCAGTTTATATTCTAAACCAGGAGAGGTTTTTTAAAACCATTAACATGTCATTAAAAAAACATAATATGTTCCCTGATTGATGTTTTGAAGGCAGCCACGGTTGCCTATGGCTGGGGACTTCTGACATGGTTCATTTTTTGCCTTTGCTACTAACCAATTGTGGGACCCAATATGAGGTGTTTCACCTTTCTCTGATTCACTCTCTAACTAATAAACTGGGGTTATAATAATTCCCTCTTCCATCTTTCTCAAAGGGGTATACTGAGAATTAACAAGTTAATGGTCATAAAATACATCAAAATGATCAGTTAAAAGGCAATATGTTAGGACTTTCATGTTATGAAAATATATTTGAAATGTATTTTTTCCCCAAAAAAGGTTACTTCTTTAAGATTTATCATGTACCCAAACATGAGAATAAATTGGCTTGTTTTATATTTAATCAGCTAACGTATGTGGATTTGTAGGAATCTCGAATTAACAGAAACAAAAAAATCAAGTGCACATTTGAACATCCTGTTCACAATATTTCTTCCTCAATATTTTTTCCATATATTTTAACTGTTCACAACTCAACTAGTATCAGAATCTTTGCTTGATTAATGCTGCTACTTCACTCCATCTCTTCTGTACTTTGTTGCTTGAAACACAATATTCATTTGTTTATGTATGAATGAGCTTCATAAGAGTTTTAGAGTTTTTGTTTATACTTGTTCTTTCCTCCAAGCCAGTTACATAGTCTCCATGTCAGAGACTGTGCACCCGTTTACTTTATCTTCCTCACTGGCCCTTATGAGCAGACCACAACAACACTGGAGAAATAATATTTGCTGATTATATACAAATAGGGCTGGAGGTTGAATTTGATTGGTGGTTCCTTTCTCATCTTATTTTTTAGCTAGCTTTACATAAAATTGTGGATTGCACCATGATAGAAATCAAGCAGCCACTGTCTTGCGGATGCTTAGAAGTTCATAAGTGTGATTTTGTTGCATTTAAGTTAAATGACATAGATTTTTACTCAATCTTGTTTGTAATCATATTGTTGATAAAACACAAAAAAACTAAAACACAGGAAATCATCATTACACTACCAGTTAGAAATTATTATTATTTTTAAAAGATTTCAGTTATTTATTTGACACACAGAGAGAGAGCACAATCTGGGGGGAGCAGGAGAGGAAGAGGGAGAAACCCCTGTGTGGCTCGATCCCCGGACCCTGGGATCAAGAGCTGAGGTGAAGGCAGACGCTTAAACAACTGAGCCACCCAGGCGCCCCACCAGTTAGAAATTATAGTGATATTTTCCAGTATAAATCTTGCTGCTTGGAAGTCATAAAATAAATGGATATTGGAAAGAAAGGGGCTCACAAGGTGGGGGTATGTGGAAATGGGGCATAGGGAAGAGTGCTAGAAGCATAAGAATACTTTAATTTTCAAGGGATGAATTCAGCACCATCTATTCATACATAAGGTAAATGTTAGTATTTTAAGCATCTATAAAGCAGGCTCTCAAAGATTCTTTTCAAAAGGAAGGAAAAGTACAAAAGAAACTTCTAAGTAATGCACAAGTGTGAATGAAGGGGAAATGTTGCAGCACCTAGTATGACACTTAGTAATTTTTCTCTTTTGTCTTTGTTTATTTTCCTTTTTAAATGTATTGCCTTGGGTCACCCAGGGGGCTCAGTTGGTTCAATGTCTGCTTTCAACTTAGGTCATGATCTCAGGGTCCTGGGGTGGAGCCCCACATGGAGCTCCCTGCTCAGCGGGAAGTCTGCTTCTCCCTCTGCCTCTGCCCACCCCACCCCCGCTCATTCTCTGTCTCTCTCACAAAAATGAATAAATAAATCTTAAATAATTAAATAAATAAATACATGTATTGCTTCATGATGAAAATCTGCATAGAACAGGAAAATATGTCTATGGCTAAATAATGAGAACTACCTGATACTATTTATTTTGCCACTAAAATTGTTTATTTATTAAAACGAGGGGCGCCTGGGTGGTGCAGTCCTTAAGCATCTGCCTTCGGCTCAGAGCGTGATCCCGGCGATCTGGGATTGAGCCCCACATCAGGCTCCTCCGCTAGGAGCCTGCTTCTTCCTCTCCCACTCCCCCTGCTTGTGTTCCCTCTCTCGCTGGCTGTCTCTCTCTGTCAAATAAATAAATAAAATCTTTAAATAAATAAATAAATAAATAAATAAATAAATAAATAAATAAATAAAACGAAAGAAGCTCTCAGACTGGAGCACTGCTCTCAATCTTTATCCAATAGGCATTTTGAGTCTATCTTCTTTTAACACGGAGAAACAGTGTCCAGGTCTGGAACTCTTAGCATGGAACTGGCATGGAGAGTTTAGAATACATTTTGAAACCATAACCGTCATGAGCAACAGCACTGATAAGAGAGAGATAAAATGTATCTGAGTATTATTCCAGAATAACAGACAAGGATCATTCTTCTCTTGCTAATTTATATTTTCTGAAATTCATTCACTTCATAAGGTTTTGAAACATATTTGCATAAAATTGGGCAAAGCATCTCTTACTTTGCTCTGTGTATGAGGTTATATTGAAATCTTTATTTTGAATGTATACGTTTTCTCTGTGTTTCAACCACTCCTATTTTTTCTTTGACTAGCTATTGATTCATCAATTTTTCCCCCAGAGGGCAAGGGATCTATTTTACACTTCCAACTTTTTTGTCAATCTATCTTTTGTTTTTATCTCAATTATTCCTTTCCTTTTCTCCTTTTTTCTTTTTTTTTTTAATTATCTTTTTCTAATTCCTGAACGTTAATGCTCCAGATTTTCTTCTGGGCATAATTTTAGCCATGGCCTCAGTTTCTGCTAAACCGTATGCTCATACAATTTTATTTTCTGCAGGCTCCAGTTTCATATGTAGTTTTTTAAAACACTTTTTTTTTTTTGGTTTTTGAAGAGATTTATATTTAAAAATTTCCAAGTTATTGGGGTTTTTGCTTATGATTTTGCTATTAACTTCAATTTTTACCACCTTCTTATCATAGAATGTAGTCAATATTAGTTGTACATTTTTAAATGGTGGTTTTTCCTATGATCTAATATTTAAGTAATATTTATTATATAGTCAATGGGCACTTACTTGAAAACTAAGTAGTTTCAAGTATAGCGTTATACCTTCACTAATCATTTTGTGTCCCCTGATAGTTACACTTTTTAAAAAAAAAATCTACTTGGTTTGCTAGGGACTGCGGAATGTTCTTTAGTTCCTTATAATTTTGATGATTTTTGCTTTATACATTTTGATACTATGGCATTTGATACATCTTTATTACACTTGTGTTTTTATTGTGACTTATACCCCTTATCACTATAAAGTTGGTCTCTTATAATGCATTTTTCATATATTTAAACCATTTTAGAAGTTGAGGTCCTGGTTTTCTCTCCCCTTTTTTCTACTGCTTTGGGTTTCTTTTCCATTTCTTTTACTTTCCACCTGTCTGAGACGTTTTGTTCATTTGGTGTCTTATACACTGCATAAAACTGAATTATGTTATACCATACAGCAAGACTCTTTTTGTAAGTAAATGCATTCCATTTATATTTTACTATAACAGATGTTTTGTGTTAAGTTTATTATTTTATGTAATGATTTTTTTTGTTATTGTTTTTCAGCCTCCCTTTTCCCCTTCTTAAATACATAAAAAATATCTTTTTTTTTTTCTTGGACTGGTTTTAAAACCTAGAAGAGTGCAAATAAAAAGAACTTTTCTGGGGCACCTGGGTGGCTCAGTTGCTTAAGCAGTTGACTCTTGATTTCAGCTCAGGTCATGATCTCAGGGTTCTGAACCCGCCTCATGCTGGATGTGGAGCCTGCTTAAGATTTTCTCTCTCTCTCTCCCTCTGCCCCTTCCCTGCCANCTTTCCCTCTCTAAAAAAAGAAAAAAATAACTTGTTCAATAGCTTGTTTGTTGAATGAATAACAAAAATGAATAAAACACTATTCACTGCTTTAACTATCTCCAAGTATATATCCTCACTCCCAATAAACTTCTATCTTTTCTCAACCACCTTACATAAAGAAAACAAACAGCCTTACATTTTTTTTTGTTTCTCTCCCCTTCCTGACAATCTTCTATTTTTGATTAGGTATATTATTTTTAGCTTTTTATTATTTTTTTTAGATTATTTATTTATTTATTTATTTGAGAGAGAGATAGCACAAGTGGGGAGAGGGGGAGCAGAGGGATAGGGAGAAGCAGACTCCCCGCTGTGGAGGGAGCCCAATGTGGGGCTCAATCCCAGGACCCTGAGATCATGACCTGAGCCCAAGACAGACAGATGCATAACCAACTGAGCCACCCAGGTGCCCCTGATTAGGTATATTATTTTTTAAACATCAAAGTTTCTATTGAGCTCTATAGTCATAATTTTTAATAGTTATTTCACACCACAGCTTCCTGATTCTCAAGTTCTTATTTGTGGCTAGATATTTTCATTAAATAGTCATTTTCAAAAAGGCCTCTAAGTTCCTTATTTCTTGGGTTCTTGCAGGTTTTGAACATCTTTCTGTTCTTTTCTGAATATACCACAATTTGACTGGTCGTAACATTTTTAGGTCAAATTTCTAAGTTGTTCTTCCAGTGTGCGATGAGCATTCATTCATTGTCTCTGAAAATTTAGTATGCCTGTGGACACTTTGGGCTGTCGCTTTCATAGATTATTTAATACCTCTGATCATTTCTCCAGAGGATGAAATTTTTTACCTTTATTGTTAATTATATTTATTAAAATATATCTAACTGTTGATTGTTTTAAATAGGTGCTTTCCCCTCTGAAATCTCATGTTACATTCAGAGCTCCCATTTCTTACTTTCTTTCTTTTTTTTAAGGCAATTTTTCTTCTACTACAACTTCATTTGTTATTTCTGTTTCACTTGCTTTGTTATCTTCTTTAGAAATATGAAGGTGCTTGCATACATGGAACAACCTTTAACATTCTCTCATGTCTGTGATGTTACTTTTAATTCTTTTTTCTCTTTGTTCTTTTACATTCTGTTTTGTGTAATTTTTTCAAACCTGAATTACATGACACCTTGCAGCAGTACCTAATCTGTTTCCTTAGGCTTCATTTTGCAATTTTAATTTGTATATGGTTCTATTGCTTGACTCAGTTTCTCCTCTGAACTCTGTTAGCTTAGGTGCTATGTTACTCTTCTGTGTTATCGTTGTTTCTCTTTCTTCTTATGTCTCGGTTAGGCCTTCTTTTCCGTAATAATTTTTTCCTTAAATTTATGAAAATAAAGACAAATATTTGTCTGATATTTATTATTTACTGGAGTTATTCTTTTTTTTCCTGTGTGCATTTCTTTATCTGCCCTGTTCGGTTATGTTCTTTCCCTTCATTTGATGGTATGTATACAGGGTCGCCTGTGAAGTTCTTTTTGAGTGTTAGTCCTGTTTGAAAGGAGCGGCTGTATCCAAACCTACTTCTTCACGAATAACATGGGAGGAAGGGGGCAAATGGAGTGAGTTGACCATACACATGTGTGTGATGTGAGTTAGTAATTTATGGCTTTTTTAACTGTTTTCTTTCCAAGCCCTTTCTCAAAACTCAGTTTTAAGAGAAAAGAAAGATGCTGTATATTTATCACCCATCGTTACAAAATACAAATGATACCCATATTATTTGTTAATATGTTAACACAGTTTGAGTCAACCAACACGTTTTGGACCCTTACCACATACAAGATCTTGTAGCGCCTATTTCATGTTTAACAGTATCCATAACTCGTGACTTAACGGAAAATAACACCGACCAGGACCCATGAGACCTGGGTTTCAGATATAGTTTGCCTAAACTAAGATTTTTTAGTTTGAAAAAATTATTTAAATTCTCTATACCTCTGGTTTCTGAGAAATTTAGGTAAGACCATCACTAATTCTTTAAATTGAAATCTCCTGATATCAGGAAACAGAGCTACTTGAGTCTTTTGAAAGATTTTATCCAATCTTTGATGATAATCATCAACAAAAATAAGTTTTTAAATATGAAACTTTTATTTACACTTTTAAATAACTCTGTAATCAGAATATATATATACAGGCATGTTTTCTTCACTCACTGCTGGCCATGTTCATATGTCTTGGGAATGTTACATCACAGAGGGCATCAGTAGAGTAAGAAATCTTTGTGACAGTTTAGACTTATCTCTGTACTTTCTCCACAGAGGAAGATCTTTCTGCATTCTCCCCTAAGTGGGGAAAATCAAGGTGAGTCAACAATTTGTATTTTTGAAATTATAACCAGTGATCTTTCTTTGCTTAAATGAATACTGACGTAAAAATTCAGAGAAAGGTTACATATTGCCAAGTAGTAAGTTCTGCTCTTGAAAAATAGACCCTGACTAGGAAATCTTTGCCTTGAACTGTAACTGTCTTCATGATACATTATGAACTGTCTTGCGGTGCTTTATGTGTGATCGAAAAATATATGTATTTTAAAATCCACAGAAAGACAATTAATAAAAGACCTACATTTTACTTACCCTGAAAGCTATCCGAGAAAAGAAAAACCCATAATTTGAAGGAAAGGAGGATAAGAAAAAGCAAAGACATTCTGATAGGTCACTTTTTCATACACAAGCATTTAGTCTACGGTAATCTTCCAGGACTGTCAGATTTGATTGAAAGATAATGCAAGATTTTTTTCTTGCCACAATTTATAGCATGTATCCATTAGGAATAATTATGGTTGCATGATTTTGCTAGCTGTTATCTCTACAAGTGTTACTAATGGTTTTATCAATTACTCCCTGTCCAATAACTGCATGGTTGTAACCTAATTTAAAGACACTCTATCACCAGGCTGATTTGTGTAGTAGTAAATGACAGCATTTGAGACACCAGCCAAATGACTCACTTCAGTGACTTAGTTAGTCTCTAATAATTAACAATTAGTAGGTACCTAGAGAAAGCTCAAGAGACTGGAGCTCCCACGTTTCTCTTTCTTATCTAAATATAAGAAGTTAGAGAGACTTCGGTGATTCATATTAATAAAATTGAGGGCCTCTATGGGTTTGGAGAACATGTGTATATAAGAGCTGTTAATAATTTCTATTTAAAATGAAAGAAATGGGGGGTGATGCATG
The DNA here is from genome assembly GCF_017311325.1 of Ursus maritimus. NCBI lineage: Eukaryota > Metazoa > Chordata > Mammalia > Carnivora > Ursidae > Ursus > Ursus maritimus. The sequence goes on from NW_024423675.1 coordinate 10,927,552, forward strand.
TTCATAAGGCTATATCTTCATACATTGAAATTGGTAGATATGCTGAGACCCACAAGTAGAAAAATCACTAAGTATTTTTTTTCTAGGCATGTTAGTGCTTCGGTTCAGAAGTAAAGTCAATGTGCTAAAAGGGGACTAGTGTTGGCAAATTCGTGCTATTTCTTGAACTTTAAAGGGAAAATGCTGGATGTGCAAAAAGAAGCACTTCATTACAGATCATTAGTGGGAACTTTATGTACAGCTGAAGGCTCAGAAAGGTATTGCCTGCTTAGAACTAGCTGGGAAGAAATTTGAAATCCCCCTCTTCTTCTTCTTTTTTTTTTTTTTAATGAATGTAAAAGATGATTTTTTTTCCTCTGAAGATGTTATCTCTAAGGATTTTTTTAAAAAAGAAATCGGCCCATTTTGAAAGTCTAAATAAGAGCCTGAATTTCAAGTCTTAAGTGGCCTACATTTTCTGAAAGTAGTTTGTTTTCTCAGGGTGCAAGATAGTGAAAGTGAGATGCGAATGCGGGAGGATGGGGGTTCTGGCCCTGTGCTGCCCTTTTGCTGAGTTCATCAGTATATTTGGAGCGACCTTGATGAGACCAAGTTGCTCAGGGGCGATTCATCAATCAGGTTCCTGTGTCAGCCTTAGTACTTTAAGGCTTTCAGGTAAACCATGAACTTAAGATAACAATCAGTTTGCAAGAAAAGTGTATCAGGTAGAATGATGAAGCGTTTCATTCAACCTATCACGACCTTCCCAGCCGCACTGGAAGACCCCCAACGGTAGAGAAACATGGGAACTGTGCTCGTGCTGTGCCCGCTTATCCTCAGCAGTCTCTGTGAGGAACTGGGTGAACAGAGACAACTACAAAGCTATGACAGCCTCAGAGCTTTAGAAATGTTGTGGAAAGTACTCTTTAAAAACATCTTCCCACTATGCTGATGACTGCACTTCGCTACATAGTCATGGCTAGCAAGAAGATGTTCCTAGAAAAATCCTGATGGGCATTCGTCACCCCGATTCCTTCAGCTTGCTCACACATGTGCTACACGAATCAGATGTGCAAACGAGCTGAAAGCCCAAGTCCCCAGCCACTCCCTGCTACAAAGCATCATTCCTCGCACATATATTTATGTCACCATTTTGTACTAATCACAAAAGAAATCAGTGGAAAGGAAGAAAATAAATCACTGAGGATCTGATCATCCCCCGAACAAGATCACAATGGCCAATTTGCAGGAAAGGGTTTCTCTAATTTCCCCTTGTGGTGGTGATGAGGTTATGAAATAGTCATAATAGCGGGAGAACTGCCCTCTCTGGAAGCTGCTAAGAAAACTCCAACCATAATAGAAGGGCAAGGCCTCGTGGTGTTTCTTACAATGGAGTTGAAGCCCCGCCCGCCTTACCCGGTCGTATTTGCATATTCTTTTGAAAACCACACATTGAGTATCTATAGCCCCAGCTGATGTCATCGGGGCACAGCATGCAGCCACTAGAAGTGGGACAATTATAATTTTTGTAGCTGATTAATCATCATGAAAAAGTAACAGTCAATTGACTCAATCATACATCCATGGTGATTAATCACACTTCACTTGTGTTTTTTTCCCCCAAGTATTTTACTGACAGTGCAGATGTTGGTTGATTTTCTCCTTTAGCCTTTTACTTGGTCACAGATGTTAAGTAATCACCTTGTCCTGATACTTGACTTATCCATAATCTTCAGTATTACAAGCCCTTAAAAGAAAATGTGCTATTTTCTTAGAAATCAAATGGTAACATAGTTATTACCTTGAAAAAAAACACAGGTTAATCAATATATGAAATAGCCATAATTGTACTCTGTAATCACAGATGCTTTTTTTTAATAATCATGCTACTCCCCCATTTGTTCCCCAATGACATGATTACTGATAAAACATTGGGAAAGAGAGCTGTTTTTCTTCCCTCCTCCTGTAGTGTTAATAGCTCAATTCCACTTAGATTTAATTCAAAACTAGATGTTCTAATCCAGATTCATAAAAGGCCTCACCTGGTTGCATTGCACTTCTGAGGCAGACATAATTTACTCCTGAAAATAGAGCAGACGTCGTACCACACTCTCACCTGAGCAACAACACGGGTGGACGAGTCTCAGTTACTGGCCCATAAGAGAAGCTGAAATGATTCCGCTGGTGCCCTATTTATAAAACTGTCACATATGAATTGTTGATATTTAAGAAGCAATTACCAACACACCAGTCTGTTGGTAAAAGAGGAATATTTAAGGAATGTTCCAAACGATTATGAATCAATTAAATCACTTTTAGGGACAAGTGACGACCTAGTTTGTATTCAAGGCAACAGAAACGCTTCACTTCAGGCTTGTTGCTGGAGTAGTGGGATTAGCGGGTGAGGTGTGTCAAAGATATGCCACAGTCAAGCCCTAGCAGACACCCTTGCCTGTCTAATTTCTCAAATGGAAATGCCTGATCCTGAGGGAACGGCAAGGCGGCTGTCACAAAGTGAAGTCCCACCCCCGCCCCTCAGCCTGGCTCCCATGATTTCAGGCTCTCCAATCTTAGAAGACGGTGTCATCTCCCAGCACTGACCTTCGGATCATCTTTGAGATCGTTTCTCATGCTGGAAATATAGCAAGATAACACAGCACCATTGAGTTCTGTCCTAGGTGACTGTCTTGATACTGTTAATAAAGAGCCTTGGGTTGGATATAATTGTTAATAAACTAATTCTAAAAATCCACTCAAATGTCACTTATAATCAGGATTTTCTGCTGGGCTAGGACCCCTGGGGAACCCTTTGAAGCTGTGAATCTTGTATGCAAGGGCAGGGAGGAACATAAGAAAGTAGAGGGCCACCATCGCTTTCTAGTTTAGTTGTTTAAAATGATCACATACGACGAAGCTCAGAAACACTGTAGCTGTGAGAACAAGTAGAGAAAGTGAGGGACGGGGTGACGAGCCAGTAGGAAACTCTCCAACCAAACCCAGTTCTCTTTGGCTGTGCCAGAGGGAGAGGTGAAAAGATGTTATTACTTGTAATTTATAGCGGGGACATCAAGGCACAGAAGATAATATAAAAGCATTTCAGTGAGAAGATACCCATGACATGGAACTATTTAAAACAATTAATCAAAAAAGCCTAATTATTCAATTAGATGGATAAATGAATCTTCTTAAAGTGGATATGCAAAAAAGAGAGTGATGATGAAATCTTTTAAAGGGAAATGAGTGTAACAAATCAGCTAAATATGATCTCTTAAAAATTCTGAATAATAAGTCAGTGATTATGTTTTAATTGGGCTTTAGCTTTATTATAATTGAGGACACTCATTATCTTGTTTTATTGTATTTATGATTTTAATATTCATACCATTTGGTACTTTATCTTTGTATACTTTCCGCCAGTGCTTGTTGCACTTCCTGGCTGATTAGTGCCTGGGTCAGTGTGAAGTGAATACAGATGTCTCAATAATGACCGGCAGGAGCGTTGGACTGATTTTCAGTGTTTGAAGGTCTCCTATAAAGTCGTCCTTTGTGCCATTGTGAGAGGGCTTTTTTTTTTTTTTTTCTGTTATTTTTTTCCTCTCCCTCTCTCAACACGAGCAGCTCTGTTGGTAGGAGTCATCTAACAGAAAACTATTTTTCACTCTGAAGGGGATCAAGGGACTTCATTTTGGGGTATGGTAAGTGTTTCTAAAATGACAACTTATACATGCACATTGATCCTATCTTAGGAAAAAAATATGTTTTATGCAAACAGTAACATCTAGCTGAAAATTCGAGCTCTTTATCTGAGTATAAAACGGAGGGCAAAACACAGCTCTTAATGCTTGTAACTTCCAGACGATCGGATAAGCCACTCTTTGTTCACAGAGAAGGGCAGTTGAGCCAAAGATTATTTCCAAGTTTTTGTCAATCACTTTGCCCTGTAAAAGGTGCACACATGGCTGATTACTTACACGCTCAAAATCAGCCAAAAGGTGCAGTCAGAATGGGTCGGCAACCGTTCAGCGGCCTTACACGTATGGAGAGCTTTAAATGGGCCTTTGAGAAGCAAAGAGGGTAACCATTTAGTGTGTGGGCGTGCGATTTTTGTAAACCCAAATGACATACACGAGTATTTAATCCATTTTTTAAATCTTCCAAATGACTCAGTGGCAAGGATTGCATCTAAGATTTTATTTAGGTCCACAGTTTTGCTGCCGGTTAAATTGAGATTAGGAGGTAAATAGAATGTGTGGACTCTATTTCGCCCTGTGGTCAGATAAATTAATATTTTCCAGCCGATTGTCCTCTTAGTAAAATAACTTAATGAAAAAATAATGAACGAATAAATAAATAAATAAATAAATAAATAAATAAATAAATAAATTGGAGGGCAAACACATACGCATCTGATGGCCTGTGCGATTCCGAGAGGTCTCACCTGCCTGGTCACTTCTCCAAACGCAGTCATGAAAATTATTTGAAAACCTGGACATAGCTCCTTATTGACAGGTATATTTTCATGATCGTATTTTTGAAAAAGAAAAACTGACTTGTAACATCAAGTCACTAGGTATGTTTTCTATGACGTGCTCTCGAAATAGCAGATCTTAGGCAAGTGCTCAGGGGCTCTCTCAACTTTGGCGTTATTGACCTTTGGGGCCAGATCGTTTTCAGTTGTGAGACACTGATCTACACACTGTAGGGTGTTCAGCAACATCCCCGGATCCACCCTACTCATGTCCCGCGATTAGGGCAATCAGAGATGTAACAGGCATGCCCAAATGTCCCCTGGGAGGCAAAATAACCCCCAACCCCGTTTGAAAAGTATTATTTTAAAGCCTTAGCTGACAGTAAGACATTCTTAAAGGGAAGATGGTCCACAATAATATAGTAATAGACAATTACAAAAGCAGGCCATTGATCCCATGTACTGTAATCTGGAAATAGGGAAGGGTTGGATGATTTTCTGTTCGGTTTTCTGATACTAACCAGCACTATCATGCATAGCACTTTCAAGTTTTCCCGGGGATGAAAAGGAAATAGTACAAGAAGCTGTGATGTTTGAACTTGAAGAAAATTGTTAAGTTTACTGGAATATACTAATAATGGTAGTGATACTAGCGACAGTGATAATAATAGTAACACCCATTAACCAACACAGTGTTAGGCACCCTAATGTTTATCTACTCATTGAGGTTATTTTACTATGAAAAATTTCTCCAGGTGGCAAGCCCAGATTACTCTGCTTAATCAGTGTTTCTTCTCTGATCCAGTGCTGGTGTGGTGCCTAGAGGCTGAGTAACAAATGGGTTGGCACATTTCTCGAGGCTGTCTGTTTCTGGGCTCTTGAATCAACACCAGGTGTTGAGTTGAATACAATGACTTCAGTGGTTCCATTTTGAAAGTGTGAAGATCAAGTAATTTATCCTGAGATACTGAATGCAAAGGAATTATTAAAGAAACTGCAAGAACTCCTGGTATGTGGTTGGACAGTTAGTTCACACAGGTGTATCTCTAACTGTAGGAGGCCCAGCATAGGATTTCCACTTTTGCTATGTTGGATCAAATTTTTCCATGGAAAAAAAGAGCGAATGGCATATCCTGAGCTGGACTCGCCTGGGGTCTTCTCTGTGTCCTATGCATATTCGCTGCGGATCGATGGCTCCTTGAAGTACCTTTATTTTACCTACTCTGGTTTAAAGAGGTTAAAAAGCAGCACATTTTCCTCCTTAACTTCTTTGTAGTTGCTACTAGGATTTATCTTCCATCTAGTTGAGTTTCTTGATTTTTTTTTTCTTTTCTTTTTTTTTAAGCTTTTTATGTGTTGTATGTTCCTCTCCTGCGCTGTCTTCCTGTGTTTTATACTTGCTGAATTGGGGTCACCTGACCCACATCTAATTCCATTTCTCTACCTGCCTCCCAAGATTTGACTTCCCTTTGAGCCTCTGTTCCTAAAGATAACTCCCTTGTCCTTTAAGAATTTGAGCCACATGATCTCAAAGAAAGTGAGTTCCACACATCTCAGAAGCCATTTTCACTCTGATTTCTAACCATACTACACAGTTATTGTCATTCTGTTCTTAGAGTCACTGCTGGTCACACATAGGCTTTCTTCACATGTTCTTCTCCATTGACCATGAAATATGAGGTCTTTAAGACCTCTTCTCTTCCTGCTCTGTGCCCCACAGTTTTGGTTGGGAGTGCAAAAACATAGGGTAAACACCCAAGAAGTAAAGGAAATGAGTCCTCAGGGATGGTGATTCTCTTCTCTTTTTCCTCTTTTGAAAACTTACCTCTTCTCCCTCAATTGCAGGACAAAATAATAAACAGAATTTCTAAGCATAGAGGGAGCTGCAAATTGCCTCCAAACATGTATAATCCCTTTTCATGTGTGCGGAACTTTCAACCACCTGTGTCATACTGCGTGTGTTACTTAAGTAAAAACTATTTTTCCCGTTCAAGGATCTTACTGGCAGTGTATATTAATTACCTAAATTGAAAGCTATCATGTTTTTTCTACATATAAGAAAGACGGAAAATCTATCCCCAAACTTCCATAAAAAGATTTCGTGACATTCCATTCAGAACCTGTTTCATAATTACATACCGACCATTTTGATGAGAAATTTTATTATTTCTCCTTATGAGATAATGTATATCAACTTGTGAATTCAGATGATACTCTTCAAAGATGCAAAATAAAAGTGGGCCAGGACTTTAAATTGTCTGTTATTCTTTTCTGCAATTAAATTTGGAATAAAAATGAAGTGATGTGAAATTACACCCACATTAGCAGAATTATTTAAAAAGTAAATAAAATGATGAAAAAATTAAAAGAAGAAATGTTCACAAAGTCAGCCCTCACATTAAAATGCCTTTTTGCTGGGTTAGCTGAAAGGCCATGAAAAAAATCCACCTGCCATTCAGTTTAATTTCTTGTGTTTAGAGCTCTACAGCATTCTGTGTAAAACTAATCAATAAAAAGGATTTATGAGACCTTGAAATAGAACAGTCGAAAGGAGGAAATTATAGTCAGTTTTAGTTATTAAAGATTTTCACCACTAAATTTAGTATAAGGGAAACGTTATACATCTTTTTTAGCTGAAACAGGACATTTATCAAATGCATGGATTGGGGAGACAATTGTGCTTAGACCCACTGTAATGTGTCTTTATTTGTTGCTCACCATTTACTGTGGGCTGTAGTGAAGTGGGCCCAAACAGAAGGGAAACAGGATTGGAAAAGCTATGTTTAAAAAAAAAAAAAAAAGGCAAGGGAGCCATGACCTAAACATGAGAGAACAGAAGTATTGTGAATTCAGATCCCGTCCATATTAAATTGCTTTGACTATATATTCAAAAGAGTGAGGGCAGGGGAAGAAGGAGACAGGGAGAGAGGAAATAAGGAAGAAAAAGGGACAAAACTCACCATCAACATGAATGACTTTTTAGTATTGCAGAATCAAAATTTAGCTCTGATCGTACTCAGGGGCCAAGTCGTTACTGATTTTCCTTTATTTTTGGTATCATAATATTTGCAGGACCATGAGCATTTCTGAAAATAGTTATGCAGGGACTATGTAACATTGTTGCTTAGTGACAATGAGTTTTGAGAGCCCACCTCAAAGTGCTCTTATACTGCATATATAGTCTGGAGACTTTTACTTAGATTCATTTTGTAGCAGGGTAATTTGAGAAAATTCAAGAATTTCACTTTTGTTTGATGAAATACAAATGACAGATGGAAAACTGCGATATTTTGGAAAGAAAAAATGCAATGATGCACAGAACATAAGATTGCCATAATAATAATAGTACTTAGCATTTACACTGAGTTCTTCATCTGCAAAGTACTTTACAAGCAACTAATTAAGCCTCATAACACTCCTGAAAGACAGGTAAGTATCATTACTGCCATTCTACAGATGGAGAAAATGAGGCATGGGGGTTAAGTATCTTAGCCTAAGGCTATTGGAAATAAATAGCAGCACCTGGACTAAGGTTTAGGGTCTAGTCCTTCCTGGATAAAAGACCAGAGGACTAGCATTCTTTCAACCAAAACAATGATGCTTTGAAAAGATTAACACATCTTTCAGTTAGCGCTGATTTTCTGATAAATTGCAATGATACTTGCCTTCGGAAAACAATAACCCGTTCCCTATTCCTTTATTTTCCTCATTCATTCTTCTCACCGTCTCTACAATTATCCCCGAAGAATGCCTTTTCTGAATGACTAGGTGATGAGGGCCTTTAGAGTCAGTGTCACCTGGTGGCAAAGCATTGAGACTCGGGTTTCACTTTATATTAAAGTTACAAATCATATCGATGGGCTTCATTTCAAAATTATGATAGCTTCTCATTTCTGATGGGTAGTAATTGTTGGCAATTTCAAAATCCTACACTATGGGAGGGAAGAAATAAGTAGATCTCACTCTTTTCTACCAGTTAACTGTCTCCATAATTCTCCTGAATCCCAAAATTATTGTTCAAGATGTAGAATGTCACCAAAGAAACAATTCTCAGCATGAAAGCAATCACCTAGTAGATTGCTTGTTTCTGAAAGTTTTGCGGCTTACTTTTAGAAGTCACCTAGTTCTTAATGAATATTCTGCCGAGCTCGAAGCGCATTATGGGAAATAGCAAAAATTTTAGGACAAGTGTCCTTTTCTTTCTCTTCGGAGAATCAACTTTAAAATAAGAGTGCCAGTTATTTTACCAGCCGAAGAAGGGTTTATTAGGGGATAAAAGAGAATTAATCGGGACAAGCTGGGGCAAAACCATAGGGCAGTCCTCGGAACTAAGGAGAAGACCCCTCTCTTATAGAGCAAAGGCGGGAATTGAAAAGACTGTTATAAACAAAAAGATCATTGGCGTAAACTAGGAGCTCAAAGTATAGTGGCTTTTCATTGGCTAAGTTGCGACCATCTCTTATTGGCTGGGCTGTTGCCAGAGGAGGAGGAAATTCTTTCTTCCACCTGTTGGGACTGTGAAGTAATATCCAGGAGCCAGGTCTGTCTGGTCCTGTTGGATTTGCAACTGAAGGCAAGGGGTAGAGCATGAAAGCAGCCCTGGTAGAACCTCCTGACGCCATCTTTTTTCCTTCTGACTCCGTTTTAATGAGTTTTCCCTTTATTAATTTTTCAACGACCACATTTTCATGTATACATATTTGTAAATTGCCAGCCCCTAAGATCTTATATACCAACCAGGGGGAATAGGATTTGAAACAAGAGTGAGTGAGCAATGCTGTAATGACACTGTGGTATCTAAATGTATAATTAAGTTCATATTCTGTTATCTAATAAATCTGTTGAGGAACTATGGAAAGGAATAGAGATTAGTTTTGTCTCCTTATGTACTGAGAACAGTTTTTGCCAAACTTCCGATTTGTACATGTGGTTGTTAATTGAAAAATTTGATTCTGAAAAATGATTCTTATAAGTTTGTTTTTTAGAGTTCCAATGAAAATGTTCGAAATTTAGAATGTAGTGGTGGTTGCACAACTCTGTGAATACACTAAAACCATGGAATTGAACGCTTAAAATTGTGAATTTTATGTTATGTGAATTATAGCTCAATAAAACTGTTTGGGGGGGAAAAAGTCAGAAATTTCCAAGCCTCTTCACCACATCCTCCCCTTTAGTGGTGGTCATTAGCTTCCAAGAGCCATGCTCTATCAGGTTAGAACATACTGTTCAGAGTGTTTTTAAAAGATTTTTTTTACAAAATCTTAAAAGATTTTTTTTCTCACCTTGTTTCTGTTGGCTCTGAAGGAGCCATTAGGGTGCCCAGTTGCTGCCCATGTTCTCCGCACTTAATCTTACCCAAAGGGAACACTGTTGAGAAAAAATTGCTCCAACACCAGATCAACCAACATGGGTCCCATACCCACTAAAAGTGAAACTATTTCCTGTTCAAAGGAAACTACAGTTTATGAGGAAGACAAATTAATTTCTCTGTCCTCACAATTACACAGAAGATTCAAAGCTGTCACTGTTGTTCCTCTGTCTGTAGAAGGCTACAACGGACAGTGACCATGACTTCAATGATCTGTAAATCCCACAGGAAATAATATAATGAATACATTGAATATTTGCTAAGTAAATCCGTGAATGTTGGATTGACTGGTATTTAGATGGAGTTACTGTTTTCATCATTTCTCTTTTCTCTTTGCTTCCCTACTTCTTGTTGTCAATACTCTATGAAAGCATACTTGTAATGACAACAGAATATTCTAGAAAGTGAATATGTCATGATTTATCCAATCATTTCCTTATTAGCATGTAGTTGGAGAGATGTAAAAAAAAAAAAAAAACAAAGTTGTGACTCCTACTTTTCATAACATACACAGTATCTTCTTAAATAACCCAATTTATAGGTTTTGTTCTCTGTTATTATTTCATATTTAATCTAATGTTAAAGCTTTACAGTATTAAAGTGTGTTCTAATCCTCTTTCTGCTGGTTGCCAAAGGCCATAGTAAGTTTGACCAGTTATAGTACCATGTCGAAATGTAAGAGAGTTTTCCTCTCCCTCGATCTTTGGCATTTTTGCATTCCGATTTCTTTCAAATAAATAATTCCTCTCAAGTACATTTCTTAGTGTTCCATAGTGAGGTATTACACATAAAGCCATTGTTATAAATTTTGTTACTAATAATGAAATAGATACTTGTCCAGGTACTAGGAAAATAATGGTATCTGTCCTAAATTCTTCCTTCTTTCATTATCAGTAGGTTGAAAAATGTCCAATATTCATCAATCATTTCTACTTCTTCCATGAATTTTCTTATTATATCTTTTATTTATTTTCATTGGAGTACTTCTCTTTTTATCTAGATTTTTAAGCATTTTAAATGTAGTAATAATATTAACTTGTCAGTTTTGTCTTAACTATTTTCAACAATTTGATTTTAATTCGAGTTTTTGACATAAAAATTTCTTTTTTTTTTTTTAAGATTTTATTTATTTATTCGACAGAGATAGAGACAGCCAGCGAGAGAGGGAACACAAGCAGGGGGAGTGGGAGAGGAAGAAGCAGGCTCATAGCGGAGGAGCTTGATGTGGGGCTCGATCCCAGAACGCCGGGATCACGCCCTGAGCCGAAGGCAGACGCTTAACCGCTGTGCCACCCAGGCGCCCCTTGACATAAAAATTTCTAATTATTAGTGAGGTATATTGATCTTTTAGAAATTATTTTATCTACCACTATTTTATATTTAGAATAGTTTTCCTAAATTTTAATCTCAGCAGCATTCAGTTTTTGAAAAGTGTTTTCAATAAGTAAGATTATATGGCCTAATACATTTGGAGAAAATGAAGAAGTATAAATGTAAGTGGTTTTCTTTCATGTTTCCCATTCCTTTTAGGAAGGTATTATGCATTGAATTGGCAATGAATGACTAAAGTGTACCATATTTAGAGAACATATTTGTCCAGAGACCTCTTTGTTCATAGAGCATGCCATACAGCGACTGTGGCTCAGAACACTGGACAAGTGACCCTATGTAGGAAGTATTTGCCTGTCCCAAGATTATTTTTAAAAAGTTAAACCATTATTTCTTTTAGTTCTTAAAGGCCTCATTGTTTATTTATTTAACTTTTTTTTCACATAAGGTATTATTTATCTTGTTGGTGGGAATTCTTATTTTCCTCCACCAATAATCAGTTCTCCCAATAAGTTTTGTTAAAAAACCTGCAGTCTTTTAATCATTTGGCTTATGATGCACTCACTTTTTTGCCATGGTATAGTTCTTACATGTGTATTTAGTGTGTTGAAATACTCTCCGTTTTACTAATCTGAATATAATTTCATGATCCAGAACCATATCGTGTTTTAGCATAACAATACATTTAAATACCTCTTTTAATATATTTAAATATGTGATTTATTTTCCCCATGATGTTCATGGATACCTTTACCTATCTATTCTTCCAAATAAACTTTTAGAATTATTTTATCATGATCCTAAATAACATTTTATTAATCCTATAATTAATTTGGAAACAATTTGCATATTTTACGAAATCTAGTGCTCCACTATGGAGATACAGTTTTTGATCTTATTGTATTGAAGTTTTTATTTATATTGCTTAGGAAAGTATTTTGATACTTTGTATAGATTATGTGCATTTCTTAATAAGATATTACTATTATGTGAATAGTATCTTTTCTCATTATGTGCTCTAATTGGTTATTGCTGCTATACAGAAAAACTATAAACTTTTGCCATTTAATTTGTATCCAATCATTGTAATGAACTTGAATATTAATTCTCAGAATTTTGTGATAGTTCCCTTGAGTTTTTCTATTTAAATAGTCATATTGTCTGCAAAAAATAACAAAAACTTGCCTTCTCTGATTTCAGTAGTATTGTTTTATTGCCTTGGCAAGGAAGTCTGTGTCTGTGTTAACTAGTAAGGGTAATAGCAAGCATTCTTGATGTTAATTAAATATAATATGGGCTTTTTAAAGATAATTTTAAAAATATATTAATGAACATTTTATTCCTAATTTTGTAGGAATTAATTTTAAAAATCAGAAATGGGTGTTGAATACTATTGAAGGACAAATAAGAGCAAAAGGAATCTCTGAGATTTCTTTTTGTATCTATCTGTACACACACACACACACATGGTTATAAATTAAGACATTTATATATATAGTTGTTTATGTCCTATATACAACCACACACACACATACACATCTATGTCTAATGTTACTAAAAAGACTGGCTTTCCTGTACTAAATTCTCTCTGGTATAAACTAAAGCAGGTTCCTAGAGTCTCTGTCTTAGTGCTTAATGCTGAGACTGCCACATAATTTTCTTATGTGGTTTCAGATTTCTGTAATAAAACATTTTCAGATTCTCCTTGGGCCTCAGGATAATGTTCTCTTTACCTTTGTTTTTTTTTTTTGTTTTTTTTTTTTTTTATTAGACCTTGTCTTACTGTTGTTTTTGTTTTACCCTCCTTCCAATGCTTAAATCAGAGCCATCTAGAGTTAGTGTTTGTCATCGGACAAGGTATCAATGTCCTTTGAAGCTGCTAATGGTCTATCAGGTGCTAACTGTGTTCCCTTTTCATATCTATGTATATGGAATAGTACTAAACATCTAGATTATCAACCATACATCAGTGTCTAATAAAACTTTATCTGGTTCAGTTCTTCTGGACTGAAAGGGAACCATTTTCCAACTCCTAGAGATAAGGGACATATATATATATATACTATACAATACTGCTTTAGAAGCTTCTGCCTGTAGACCATGTATGATTCCACATCTGTAGGATGATGTTTTCTAAGATGTAACCCTGCACCATGTGCACAGTTGACGTATAGAATGGTGCTCCACATACAGTTGTACCGAGTCTTACATGGCACAGTTGGTCTGAGACATGAGAACCAATGTTCAAGGACCAGAGAGAAGCATCAGGAGCTAAAGCTGCTCCCCAGCTGGCAGCCACCACGAGATCTGCAAAACCCCAGGATCTGCCACCATAAGAAATCGGATTCTGCCAACAACCTGCATGATGCTGGAAGGAGAGTCTCCCCCAGAACCTGCCAACACCTTGGTTTTGGTCCTGGGAGACTCTCAGCAGAGAAGCAGCTCGGCCGTGCTGGGCTACAACTTCCGACCTACCAAAACCGAAAGATACCAAATTTGTGTTGATGAAAGCTGGTAAGTTTGTGGTGCCAGGCCCATATTGCTGTCTGACAGCTTGCTTTGTCTCCTATTTCCCACCCCCCTTCAACTTTCACAGGCATTAGCTCCCATAAATCTCTAGCAATTAAAAGAAAACCTGAGGAAACTGTGGGGGATGGGGAGGGGATGAGAGTGTCTTGGTACCTTAAGAAACAACACTCTCATGTCATAGGGATGACTGCACCAGTGTTGTGTTCGATACTGACCTGAAGACTATATTGCTGTGTATGTAGTGCAGCTGAAATGAGGTGTCTTCCCATTGTTTCTCAGGAAACAGGACTCCTTTGTTGTAGACAACACACTGGAGGAGACCATTAATTATTTTTCTCATAATCTTCTATTGCTCTGCTATTCAATGGAAACCCTGCTCCCAACCAACTCAAGCACTTATATATTCTTTCAGTCTTAATTTTCCAGGTTTCTTTGAGTTTATATCCTTTATCCTGTCTTCATCGATAATTTATTGGGGAGTTTAGAGATACTTAATGAAGAGTTACTTTGTTGGTGTCCATAGGATAGAAATCTGGAAAGATGGAGCACCTGAGTGGCTCAGTCGGTTAAGCATCCAAATCTTGATTTCAGCTCAGTTCGTGATCTCAGGGTTGTGAATTCAAGCCCCACCTCGAGCTCCACATTCAGTGGAGAGTCTGCTTGAGATTCTCTCTCTTATTCTCCCTCTGTCTCTCTCCCACCAATACTCTCTCTCTCTCAAAATAAATAAATAAATCTTTAAAATTAAAAGAAAAAGAAATCTGGGTAGACATTCAGACTCTTCAAGTGAAGTAAATAAAGCTCACAGAAACAAATCAAAAGTAGTTTAGTCCATTCTGTTCTAGAACATTTCAATTCTCTTTTATAAGAGAAGTAAAAACTAAACACCTTAAGCAGATACTTCGAAACTTCAACCATAATTCATATAATAATCATATGATAAACTACTTCAGAAAAATACTATGAAACTACTTAGACCATATAGATTTCTCAAAGTAACGAGAAGACAATGAGAAATATAACTATATAGTGTACCATTACATATTATTTGAAATTATGATTTAGGTACAGAATAATTTTTATTTTAAAGAATAGCAAGAGACTTATAAAGTTATTAGCATGTAAGTATTTATCTGCCCATTTTTTGAAATAATCCTCAAAGGATTTTGTAAATTGCCAATCTGCCACTAGACATTTGTATTAGAATGAATTTTTCAGAGAAAGAGAACCAATAGGAGATACAGGTATAAATATAGATACAGATGGATGTAGACATGGAGACAGATATAGATATATGCACTACAGGGAATTGGCTCATGTGATTACAGAGGCAGAGAAGTAAAAGATCTTGTAGTGAACAAGCTGGAGACCCAGAACAGTGGATGGCATGGTTCTGGTGTGCAGCCAAGGGCCTGAGAGCCAGGAGAGAACATAGTACAAGTTCCTGTCCAAGTCTGAGTCCAAAGACAGAAAAAGACTGATATCCCATCCAAAGACAGCAGAGCAGAGAGAAAGAACTCTTTCTTACTCAGCCTTTTATTCTATTCAGGCCTTCAACAGATTGGATAAGGCCCACCCACACTGGGAAGAGCAATCTGTTTTACTCAGTCTATCAATTCAAATGTTAATCTCCCTCCAGAAATGCTATTGCAGACATATCCAGAATAATGTTTAACCAAATGTGCTCACTCCATAGCTCAGTCAAATTGAAACATTAAATTAATCATCACAACATTCTATTTTACAGTACTATAACCTAAATTAGTATGATAACTAAAAAAAATACACTTAAGGCCACTTGACAAGGTGAAAACAAATAAACTGATCCTATATCTTTTTTTTTTGATCCTGTATCTTCTACTGCTATTGTTTTATTTAGCATTCATTTGCTATAAAGAAAATATATGGTATGAAATATAATTTGGTTTGTTTCAAAGTTTATGGCTATTGTGAATCTCTCTTTTGTATGAGGCAGTTCCCTTAAAAGTTCACTGGAACTTCACTGCTTTCTCATATTTAGAACCAGTGGGTCTTAATGTGAAAAACAACACATGTCTGACCTGCATAGCTATTGACACCTTCCAAATCTTCCATATGACTTTTTTATGATTTGGAAATATCCAGCATAAAGTATCATTAAGGAAAAATTCTTCCTATCTATCTCTTCATATTTAAAATTTATAAATTAATGATGTGGTATCAAAATGTTCTAGAAGACTTCATGGTAAAATGTACCATAGAAGAGCCTTAACACGGTGTCATTACATTATTCTCATTTTATAGATAGGAAAATGTAGGCTTGTAGACATGAAATACCTCCCACAAGGTCATAGCACAAGTTAATTAATGGCAGAACCAGAAATGTGCAAGATGAATACACAAATGCAAATTAATTTTACAATATATTGACTCTTAAACAAGTTATTAATTTTAAAATATATTTAATATATTTGATTTAAATATTTTATGTAAATAAATTTAAATAAATGTCATATACCCATTAAAGATTTGAACCAAGATGCTAAGACATAGTCTTACTTCTTATCTTCACCTCCAAAAAGGTGACTTAATTAATTATGGACAAGGAATATAAAACAAAATCTAAGGTGACATTTGAGCCGAGGGAGCATTTAAAGCCAAAAGCAAATTGGTCATGATTTAATTTGAAGACAATAAACTATAGGCACTGAAATTGAGAAATCAGGTATGCCCACCTTCAAGGAAGTAAGTAAACTTCTTAGAAGACATTTCTTTTACTAGCGAATATAAAACAATCTGTAACTTGCTTTATGTTACCGTAATAGGAGCATCTAATGATAGTTCCACTTCATTTTTCATATCCACTTTCATTTGAAAACCTCCCAAATATATCCTACAAATAATAATTTATCAATTCATTTAAAAGTACTTCCAGTCAGATGAGGACAGACAAGATACCCTCACTCTACTCACATTTTAATGGAATCATCCCATTGAATTGAGACCCAGTGATCTACTCTCCACATTTCACAACGTCAAGATTTTAGAAATGTCTTTAGCTCTATGGAGTTGTCCTTTATAAAAATAAATGAAAAGGATCACAATGTTACTTGTATATTTCACATGAAATCTAAGCACAACTTGATCAGATGCCATTTTTTTTTTTCTTAGTGGGCATATGGCTATAGCCATTGCAGAATTATCTCTATTTCTGGCTCTGTCCCTTTGCCTTCAAGCTGAATAATGCCACTATTTCATACAGACAGCTCATTTCCAACCACCCTAGCCGTGCCAGTTAGAGCTAACAGTTACCAATTCCCAGTGGTATATGTTTGCATTGAAATTCTTGACAATGTGCCCCACCTTCTTTACCTTTCTCACTTCTGATACACAGTACTCATCTTTCTGAGCAAGGGAGTTAACCCAGCACAGATGGTTCCAGCATCTATTTCTGGGGATGTTCATTTTTGTTTTTGTTGCTTAGGTTTATATAGATAAAGAAGATAGTTTTAAAGAACATGGATACAATATCAACGGCATATCTATCTCAGCTACACAAAAGACTGGACTTAACGATGACTGTGAAACCTTTTCAGGGGTCTGGACTGGCTGATGTGCTGATAGTACTTTTTGGTAGCTAGTTATCTCAGTTTAGAGCACCCTTAGTCAATAAGTATATATTGTGTATCCATAGATGACACAGTGCAGACTATGTTCTTATAGGTGATTCACTGAAAATATCTGGACTTGTATATTGGATGAACATCTGGAAAATTTCCCATAACATTTTTTATATGTGCTGCATCAAATTCTATTACTAATAAAATCTTGATACATTTATTCTTTGATTTGGTTCTTGGGAATTAAAGATCAGTGTATCTGCATAGTAAATATCAACCAAACGTAGCAAGTTACTTCTTTTAAAAAATCAGGAATTCACTAGGCTACAGAAATCACTATTGTCTATATGAAATTTATATGGAATTTGGGTTTCCCTTCCAAGCACTGATCCAATAATACTCGGTTATAAGTTTTAAAAGAATTACTGCAAGCTCAACTTTATAACTGAAGACAGAAAAGTATTACTTAATTTCTTTGGATAAATAACTCTACCTGTATGTATTTTTAAAATCAATGGAATGACTGTTCTTAGAGCATTATCTCACGCTTGGGTGGACCTGAAGCATTTACAACTTGAGTCTATTGGACATAGAATTGAAAACTTCTTTTATAACGAAACAAATCTCAGTGGAACTGCTTCTCACCTCCCTCAGTGCTGATCTTGGCTTAGCTGAGCTCCTCCAGATTCAGAGTAAGATGAGAAATGCATCCATTTCTCTTACTAAAGTAGAATCAATAATTTTTAAAAGTTGATATTACTCCTTGAGAAACATACTATTAAATCAGCAACATTGTACTGTATCTGTAATTATAAAGTAATAGCATGTTCTGGGGGAGTTGATTGCTTATAACACATCAAAATCAAGTAAAAAAAAAAAAAAGGAAGAAAAAGCACTTAATTGAAGGTGTGTATTCCGAAACTATATTTCCTGGGATTCAGAGGAAATTGCATGGATTGATTATAAATGCTAAGTTTCATTAAAAATAAAGACCTGGAGAATGTCTTGTCATCCTTCCAAAAGACAGGCACAAGCTAGCTTATTCGAGACTCATTCTTTCAATAATCCTTTACTAAGTGTCCACTCTGTACATGAAGAAATTTCAAACCAACCCGGCTTAACAATATCTTTTCCTTACTCCCATCTCCAATAAAAACTGTGAAATTCTGTCTTCACGTACAATGAAGAATATCTTAATATTTCCATTTTGAGCTGTTTGTTGGTGGGCATGGTTACATATTTTGAGGTGAAATAGTAATCGGAGTGATTTTTATCTATTCGTTTCAAGTGTACATTTACTATAAGGTAGACTTCATAGTTTAAATTTCAAAAAATTAATTTTAACTGCATATCTAACAAATTATTCATGTTAATTTCAGCTCTCTAATACCTTAAGGATCCATGGACGTGATAGCTTCTTGGTACCTCTAAGGAGTTATAGACAACTTGGAACGGAATTCCCTATAGGTACTAAATAAAACGATGACACTGTCTTCTTAGAAGAGGTGCTATAGTGCATATTTAAGAGTGGAGGTTCTAGAGCACGACTTCCTGGGGTCAAATCCTGTGACCCATGTCACTTTGGGCAAGTTATTTATGTCTCTATGCTTCAGCTTCTTTGTCTATAAAGCGGGGTTAATAATAGTGCCTAACTCATTGAGTTGGTTTAGGATCCAGTGAGTTAATGCATATAAAGCATTTAGAATAATGACTGGTACATAAAGTACTCAATAAATGTGAATTTGTAGTATTATCAATCTCACCTTCCCATGGTAAATCAGTAACTCTGCGTGGAAGGAAGGTCAGAACCAATTGAGTGGTGCAAGAGCCATTCTCTTGAGCAGTCTCTGACTGACCTAGGTTAGAGATTCTGAGGGTACCCACGACTGAAATCTGCCAAGCAACCCTCACTTTAGTTCTCCTTTCTCCTTTGTTACCTTCCCTTATTCAAAATGTTTTCAGATGGCCATCCATCATTCTGCCCATTCTTCTACTCAATGTGCCTCATACTAATCATTTAACTCCAAAATGCTCTAGGCACTGGGGTCCTTAAAAATTAACTCCTTTATGGATTCCTCTCTGAGTGTCTCACGAAACAAATTATACAGTGAAGAAATTAGTTGTTCATTGAATTTTAAAGCCAGCAATTAATTTACTTAATCTCAAACTATTTAGTTAAGCTTTATTGTCCACATTCGTTGTGCCTGATCTTATACTCTTCAGAAATAAAACTGGGGAAAACTGCAGATCAGTCCAGTTAACTCAGAATATTTGTTAGGAAATTCAACATATACTATAAATTAAGATACAGATCAAATATTGTATGTACTTCAAATGGATAGAAAACCTCCTTACTGATATATCTGATGCCAAGATAAACCTCATCTGTCTGTTCAAATTCTTTGACATGGAATTATAATTTGAGGTTCCAGAGAGTGAAAAAAATGTCATCTTTAAAGTTGCTGAACATTACAGTATCAAACGGTTGGAATGAAACTTGAGAAGTTATTTCAGGCCACACTTAAAATGTCCCAAGCAAATGAAAATGTACGTGAATCTTAACTATTAAAGAAGCCCCGTATCTCCACAGCCAGAATAAGAGAATGATAGTTCCACCAGACAAAGGTTGTTCATTTTTTTATAAGATTTCTTGACTATCCATGAAATACCACAAGCTAAAATTTGCCTTTATAGAAACTTTTTTTTTTTTATCAATCATTCAGTATTTCCTTGTTTTCATAACAATTAGCTTTTAGAATGTGGACATTGGATTCAAGACTGGTTCCATTCTACGGGATTTCTACCAAATGCATCCTGTTCTTCCTATTGTCCACTTGGAAGCGGAGGTACAGAAGTTTCTCCATTTGGACAGTAGAATAGAAAAGGATTGAGTGTTCTAGGGAACGATATATTAGCCATGAAGAAGAGAGCTGTCCAAGATAAAATATTTTTATTTTGTAAAAGATACTAAATATAGTTGATGCTTGACGATTTGTTACTAGGTTGTAGCAGGTTCTTTTTCCCCCTCCAGTTTAATTAGTTTAGAGTGATAAGAAGGCATCCCAAAAAGACGGCTTGAAGATTTGTTATTTTAATTAGCCAAGTGTATAAAGAGGAAAACCATCATCTAACGTGAAGAAAACTGAAGGCAACATAAGCAGTACCAAGAGGAGATAAGATCATCTCACCAACAACACTAGGCTAAATTAAGCGTTTTATGGGCTAATGCAGACTTATAAAACAGCAGAAATGTTCTCTGTCTTTATACATGAGAATAATACCCATATTCTGTGAAGTACACATGGACTCTATCCTGAAGCTACTTGAATAACTTCAAATGGCAAGGAGAAGCACCATGACAACTGCCCAAAATGTGTGCATTGTATCTGCCAATTTATAAATGCATTGGAACATAAATACCATTTAAAGGAGGAGATGAAGAGAAGTAAAATATATTTTGTGTTATCAAACCAAAGCTTTTCATGCTTATGGATCGGAAGAATAAACATTGTTAAAATGTCTATGCTGCCCAGAGAAATCTAGACTTTGAACGCCATCCCTATCAAAATACCAATGGCACTTTTCAAAGAGCTGGAACAAATAATTCTAAAATTTGTATGGAACCAGAAAAGACCCGAATCACTGAGGAAATGTTGAAAAAGAAAAACGAATCTGGGGGCATCACATTGCCTGATTTCAAGCTATATTACAAAGCTCTGATCAACTAGACAGCATGGTATTGGCACAAAAAAAGACACATAGGTCAATGGAACAGAATAGAGAGCCCAGATATGGACCCTCAACTCTATGGTCAACTAATCTTCCACAAATCAGGAAAAAATATCCAGTGGAAAAAAGACAGTTTCTTCAATAAATGGTGCTGGGAAAACTGGTCAGCTATATACATAAGAATGAAACTCATCCATTCTTTTACACCATACACAAAGATAAACTCTAAATGGATGAAAGACCTCAATGTGAGACAGGAATAGATCAAAATCCTAGAGGGGACATAGGTAGTAACCTCTTCAACATCGGCCACAGCAACTTCTTTCATGATATGTCTCCAAAGGCAAGGGAAACAAAAGCAAAAATGAACTTTTGGGACTTCATCAAGATAAAAAGCTTCTGCACAGCAAAGGAAACAGTCAACAAAACAAAGAGGCAACCCATGGAATGGGAGAAGATATTTGCAAATGACACTACAGATAAAGGGCTGGTATCCAAATCTATAAAGAACTTCTCAAACTCAACACCCAATAAAACAAATAATCAAGTCAAAAAATGGGCAGAAGACATGAACAGACACTTCTCCAAAGAAGACATACGAATGGCTAACAGACACATGAAAAAGTGTTCAACATCAGTAGCCATCACGGAAATTCAAATCAAAACCACACTGAGAAACTTAACCTTACACCAGTTAGAATGGCAAAAATTAACAAGGCAGGAAACAACAAATATTGGAGAGGATGTGGAGAAAGGGGAATGCTCTTACACTGTTGGTGGGAATGCAAGCTGGTGCAGCCACTTTGGAAAAGAATATGGAGGTCCCATAAAAAGTTAAAAATAGAGCCACCCTATGACCCAGCAATTGCACTATTGGGTATTTACCCCAAAGATACAGGTGTAGTGAAAAGAAGGGGCACATGCACCCCAATGTTCATAGCAGCAGTGACCACAATAGCCAGACTGTGAAAGGAGCCAAGATGCCCTTCAACAGATGAATGGATAAAGAAGATGTGGTTCATATATACAATCGAATATTACTCAGCCATCAGAAAGGATGAATACCCACCATTTGCATCGAAATGGATGGAACTGGGGGGGATTATGCTAAGTGAAAGAAGTCAAACAGAGAAAGACAATTATCATATGGTTTCACTCATATGTGGAACACAAGGAATAGCATGGAGGACATTAGGAGAAGGAAGGAAAAACTGAAGGGGGCGAAAGAAGAGGGGGAGACAAACCATGAGAGACCATGGACTCCGGGAAACAAACTGAGGGTTTCAGAAGGGAGGGGCTTGGGGTGATGGGTTAGCCCCGTGATGGATATTAAAGGAAACACGTATTGCAATGAACTCTGGGGGTTATATGTAAATGGATAACAATTTGTAAATAACAAATCATGGAACACTACACCAAAAACTAATGAAGTTTTGTATGGTGACTAACATAGTATAAACCAAGTACAGACACACACACACACACACACACACACACGCACAACCAAGGCATTTAAAAAGAACTTGGCATTTCTTATGGCTAGAATGTCAAATAGTTCACATGATTTAGACTGAATTTTATGTGCATAATTTTAGATTGATTATCACAGACACATTTTTCATATTTGGCCCAGGTTTTCTCTGGCTCAGATGTTTTAAGTGCTTTGTGTGTATGGCTTCCGCTTTAACATTGTGCTGTGTCTATTTTGTGATCTGTTATTAGTATTATCAATTGGAACCCAGGCAAACTTTCATATAAAATGAAGGTGAGAAATGAAAATCGTCAATATCTTTTAACTGTTAAGCCAGGCCTGAGGTAGTCTGCATAAGCATGCGCTCTGCATTGCTAGGATGGCTGTTTTTCTACCTTCGCTCTCTAATTACACCTTCTGGGAGACAGGAATTTGTACCATTTTGCCCTTCATTTGCATCATCAGAGCAACACTAGCCTTCATGTCCCTTCGCCTGATAAGTTGCAAGGTTTGGGTTTCTGCTCACTGATTATTCAGCCAGGCTCGCCTCTCCTTGGAAGGCTCCAAGGACGTTGCTATTCCTCCTTCGGGCTTACTGCACACACTTGAAAAGACCCGTCTTGCCTTCCATCCTGCTCAAACCGTGGTGCGTGACATCTCTCAGCCCAGGCACCCTTTCTGAAGACTAGAGTGTGCCTACATTAGGGCTAAAAGCACAGACTTTTTGGAGGCTGAATACGTCTTTGCATTCACTGGAGAATTAACCCTTGAGAAGCAGGCCCTGCAGCTTACCTGTGGGTCTGGCTTTCAGAGCAGATTCGTTATTCTCCATATTTGGCAGAAGTAGTAAGATATTCTGTGTCTGTCCTAGGGCCATACTAGCATGCGTTCCCGGTATACGTTCATCTAGGGCATTTAATCAAGTACCTGTCTGAAGTGCCCATTGATCATAAAAGGATGCTTATTCTAGATTTTTTTTTTTTTTTTGGCTTATAAATTCTTTCATGGAAGTTAGACAGGACTGCTCTAAAAATTACAGAAGAACTAGCTGAGATTCTGAAGAAATCACACTGATGTGACGTGACGTGATGTGCGAAATGAAGTCTTCAGGGACTCTTAGTTATCTGAAAATTTATATAATATAAATGGCTAACTTACAGATTTAACCAAAACATTTAGATCATTGCTATATGTGACTGATTCCAGAACTCAAAGCCAAGTGTTCATAAAAGTCACATCAAATCCAGTTTCCTATGGGAGTTAGGATTTGGTCAGACATGATGTCATGTATTTCAGTTTTTAGGTAATTTCAAAGTTGGGCAAAAATTTTCTAACCAAACTCTATTTGACCAAAATGATTTTTCTCCTCTGTATTATCGATTGTAAATTAAGCAACTGATCAAATTTGATCTAGTCTCACCAATCACGAAACTTTTGCCTGGAAATTGCCTCACAGTTGATCAGAATTAAGAAGGAGAAAATGAAAAAAGTTCATTCTGCCTAAGAATTGAATCATGGAGATAGCCAAATAGGCTGTAGTGTAATAATTACATCAGATATCTCTTTGAACTTATCTCTAGTATACGTTATCTTAGCACCTTTGCAAGGTAAATATACAAATTAAGTGTGCTAGAATCTAATGCATTGTAATGATCTGTAATCATAATTTGGCAAACACACAAATCATCATTCAATGGTGTATTTCCTAGAGGTTGCACTGAGATTAAGCAAACAGATAAAAACAGCAAGGAAAAAAATGATTGCCTGAAGCTAACAAACAGTGAGAACATTTCAGGTATTTGAAGACAGTTACTGAGACCCAAATAAGCCTTTTCTTCTTTGTACTAATTACCGTCTCTCCTTAAACTGTTACTCAGCAGGGCCTCTCCTGAACATTTGGACTTAAAGTATATTCTTTTATCAAGTCTTTTGAGTTCTTTGCCACATCTTCAATTTTCTGTAGGATGAGTTATCATTTTCAGTGTCTCATACAGATTATAACTCTTTAAATAAAGGCACAGGGAGAGAAAGACATTCTATTTACATTCCAATGATGAATTTCTGAGTATTCTTGCATCATTTCATCCCACATGAATCAACCCATAGCTGGGACTGGTTTGACCCTATCTCAGAGATTCAGAGTAGGACAGTGGAAAATCATTAAGTCTCAATTAAGGAGAGCTAATTCCAGAGTGAAGGAAATCACTAGGAAACTACAGATGGCTGAAATCCAGACATAAAAAGATGTGTTGGACTCAAGACTTCATATGCCTTTTGGAAAGTCAAAAATGTTAGTCAAGCTGTAACTATATATTTGAAGTTGACCTATATCCCAGGATTGGGAAATATTTGTAAATTCATTTTTCTACTGATTGAAAACCCATATTTCAAGAAGTATTGATTACTGAATGTCAAACAATAGGGGAATGGTTAAATAAATTTTGGTAAATAATTACAAAGGGCTACACAGACTTTGAAAAATGAGGTTTTTGTGTGTACACTGACATGAACGCATGTCCACAATATGTTGCTAAATGAAAGACAATACGTTGTTTTATAATGTGTATTGTACGATCCCATTTTATTAAAGATACACATATTCTATTGTTATAATATGGAATCTACAAGGTATATGGAAACACTAATGATCTAATTTGGGGGGATGGCAGAAAGTTGAGTAGTCAGAACAAAGAATACTTAAGCCAGATATGAAGAACGGATAGGAGTTGAAACCGATGAAGGTAAGGCAAGGAAGGGCGAGTATTCTAGGAAAAGAGAAAAACAGAATGTATTTGAGTGTTTGAGAAATCAAAGAAGTCAAGTGTAGATTCTTGATATGAGTGGGCAGTGTCAGAGATAAACCTGGAGGAAGCTGAGCCAGACTGCAGAAGACATTGTATGTCTTAACAGTGACTTGAGCATTCTTTTAAGAGCCTCTGAAGGGCTTTTAACAAGGAAGTGATATAATCAGACTTATGTCAGAAATAGCACCATGTCAGCTACCTAAATAGTATTAGAGAAAACCAAGAGTGGAAAAATGGAGAATGCTTTTGAAGAATTTGTAGTAATCTCGGCAAGAGACAGTTCTGGCCTATAAGTATTACTAGTAGTATTAGAGAAAATTGCTTGAATTTGTGAGCTCTTTAGGGGATAAAACTACAAGCCATTCACTGAGATAAACTACCCAGGAGGAGGAGAGGGTTTTAGGAGAAGCCAAGGAATTCCACTGGATACACTGAGATTGAAGTGTCTATAGCACTTCTGCTTGGAGACAGGCAGTGGACAAACGGAAAGATAAATGTGCAAACTGGGCAGACTCATTTGAGACCATCAGTGTGTACCTGTGGGGAGAACCCGAGCTCACTCAGGGGGACCATCACATAATATGAGAAAAGCCTTGGTAGATTATGGAAGATTATCAACATTCGGGGGCCAGGGGAAGAAAAGAATTTACCAAAGGAGAACGGGAGGCCAAAAGAAAATCAGGAGGTCACATAATCAAAATAAATAAACATTTTATTAATCGTTAGTAATTATTACTGGCCAACCATGGAACAGGGTATTTCATGAGGCGGGAAAGCTTCAAATGAGGCTGTATCTAATTTTCTGTAGTATCAGTGGAGAGATTCTTACATTGAGCAACAGTTTTAGGCTTAAAGACCTGAAAGGGATTTTTTTTCTTTTCCTTTTTTTTTTTTTTTATTGAAACTCTGTAATACTAAATCACTATGCAGAGTTTATGAGAATGACAGACTCCTGTCATACTCCTTCTAATCAACTCTCTGGAAAAATTCACAGTGGTAAGATGTCTATAAATGAGATATCCTAGTCTGGCCTCGGTATAACAAACCCAGGTTATTCATACAATCTGGTGTCAGATACCCATCGCATACATGGCTCCCATTTCTGGCATTCGTCCAAATCCATTTTTGTTTGCCTTCGTTAACGTACTATGTGCTGCTCTCACCTTTCACGATTCTCCAATCCTGTCTTCTCTTCCAAAATTTGGATCCTCATACTTGCTCCCATTGTTGGATGACTGTTGGACATGCTTTTCTGGCCCATAGTTCTTACTCGTCCTTGAACACAGTCTCTTCTGTTTACATCTATATCTGTTCACGGAACTACTGCGATGAGAATAGAATTTCTAAAATTTCATAGGCTTAATCCAAAATGAGTTTACTACTTTCTCCCATAATAATGCCATAGTTTCTGGTTAGTGAGTGGCTTACCTCAATATGGTAAAACATTGACTCAGGCTCCTTCCACTCTGTTGCTCTGTCATCCCATAAGGACTCAGAGTTCTTTGCAACCTATTGCCAGGAGGGAAAAGGGAGCAATAAATCTACTTGTGGGAGGAAGAACATGAAATTTGTTGCACAGTGAAGTGGCTTTAGTATTGTCAATTTTCACCAGCAGATATGTAAATATGTATAGACCAATTCCCCCTAGCCATTGGTTGAGGTCTCCTGCGCATTAATTCTCTCTGGCTTCCAGTCTGCCATATTTGTGGGCACAAAAGACTTTGTCCTCATACAAAGACATGCGGATGCTGGTGGCTAGAAATCAAGGCCAACATGCATTAAAGTGGCTTATTCCAAACAGATAGAGGATCCTCAAAAAATTAAAGATAGAACTACCATATGATCCAGCAATCCCACTTCCGGGAATATGTCCAAAGGAAATAAAAATACTCACTCAAAAAATATCTGTACCCCTATGTTCATAGCAACATTCATCACAACAACCAAGACATGGAAACAGCCTAAATGTCCATTGATGCATGAATGGATAAAGAAGCTGTGATACACACACACGATGGAATATTATTCATCCATAAAAAATGAGGGAACTGCAATTTGCGACAACAGGGAAGAAACTTGAGGGCATTATGCTAAGTGAAATAAGTCAGATGGAGAAAGACAAATACTATATGATTGCACTTATTTGAGGAATTAAAAAAAATCATAGAAAAAAAGACCAGATTTGTACTAAACAAAGGTGGCATGGGGAGTATTTGAGGAAAGTGGCCAAAAGACGCAAACCTCCAGTTATAAGTAAGTATTAAGGTTACAATATACAATACGATGACTATAGTTAGCACTGTTGCAAGATATATAGGAAAGTGGGTAAGGGAGGAAATCCTAAGAATTTCCCTCACGAGGAAAATTTTTCCTTTCTTTTCTTTTTTTTTTTTTTTTTACTTTTTCTTTTTATTGTAACTGTGTGAGATATGGATGTTAACTCAGCTTATTGTAGTAATCACTCCACAATATATGTAAGTCACACTATTATGCTATATACCTTAAAATTATACAGTGATATATGTCAATTATATCTCAATTAACTAGGAAAAATCAGTTTGTTCCAATGCAATACAGATGGGACACTGCCAGTATCTGTTAGAACAACTCATCACTTCTAGTAATAATTTCTGCAGGGTAATACTGACTGTTAGCATATAAACTACAAAAATTCAGATGCTCAACACAATGGCATTTACTCACATTTATGTAAATGAACAATATAGTGCTTCTAGTTGGTGAGCAGCTTTCCTCAATTTGTTGTTTTCAGGAAATGACGTCCCTACAGTCTTTTGATACAACTGACAGGCAGTGCTTCAAGTCTCTGTCCCCAGGGAGAGGAAAGGAAAGAAAGTATGCACAGAGAACATTCACTTGGTTCAGAGGGGACTCACATCATTTCTGCTCACGGTCCATTGTCAGACACGAGTCACATGGCACCTCTTAGAAGCAGGGGGGCTGAGAAGTGTAGTATGAGGTTGGGCCGTAGCTTTCCAGCAATGATTCCAAGCTGTTGGACTCCAAGTCTTGAAATCACATGTAAGAGATACTTCCGCTTTGAACTCTGTGATGAGGGACCATCAGAAAAACCCATCTAGAATTGAATTGGATCCAAATTTGCCCTGATCTCTTTGAGCAGAACAACCTTGAACTCAGCACACATAATGCTTGGTGCAATTGGGACTCTTCCATAGAAGAAACTGAAATAGCTAAGCAAACACATTTTTCAAAGTTGTGTGAATGAACATTGCTCTGCATACTTGTTCTAAACCTTGAAGCAGAATATTATACACAGAACTGAATTTCCATATGTGGAAACTGTAAAATTGCTATTTGCAAGTCATGTTCATTTGTATACCAGAAACCTGCCAGCGATGCACCCAAAATTCATTTGTAGCTGCTATTTATAGCAATATCAGCATTCAAGTTTTTATGTAAAAATAGCAAAGTGGAGCTACTGGTATAATAGTAGCTAACATATTTATTCATTCATACACGAATGTTTATTTGCTCCTTGTAGAAAAATATATTAGGACCTATATTTAACATTGGATAGAAGAAAATTGTGAGAAGGACTAAGAGAAAGGCTAAGGTCAAATATCACAATCAAAACTGGAGAAATATATTAATTAATATTTAGACTCTTTCCAAATGTCTGTGTATTTGACGTTATGTCAACAAAAGTAAAGAGCCTTATATGCTCAGAGGTCAGACTTCCCTTCTAACCATCACCATCACCTCTCAGTGAGCAAAGGTCAGTTAGGAAATGGTCCACTCATATAAACTAGGAGCTCTGTGTATTCAGAGGCTGGCAAACAATTCCTAGAGGGCCACAGTGAGGTGGTAAAGGATTGTCCACCCACATAATTTGTTAGTAAGTTACAGATATTTCTCTTCTTGTCTGGATATTTCCTCTCTTAAGCAAACTATACTTTTATAATTAGAAATAGAGTTGAGAGATACTTCCAGTTTCAGGTCCAACAAGTAACAAGGTTGAAAGTTGTTGCTCTTATCCTTACAATAAAAAAGAAAAGCTAGATAATCTGAATGTCAGTAACTTTTGTTGGACCCCTCAGAGAGCTGAGGTCCCAGGGCAAATCGTCACCTCAAGATCTGGAGAGATAGGTGTACCCAGAGAGATATGGCCTGAGATCTGCTTACCTGGAAGAAGAGCAGCTGGAGTCATAAACTGGTAAGAGCACTTAAAAGTAATTTTCACAAATTGCTGACGGCTGAATGTGGACTAAGGTAAAAGTGAGGAACTCCTATGGGTCCACTCTCATGGGAACCCTGCACTTTCCTAAGCTTTCCTTCCAGGGACTTCTCCAGCTTCTCATAGGGAGGATCTGTGAAAAATTGTGAATTATACCAAGAACTTTCTCCATAACAGAAGCCTGCTTCCCAGGAAAAAGAGCTTGGTCATAGCACAATTCTGAAACTTTGTCCCAGATAATTAATCCCTACTCTATTTACACCTCTTCCCAACATCTTTCTGTATCACTTGAGGTAAAGGTGAAAGAAAGAAAGAAAGAAAGAAAGAAAGAAAGAAAGAAAGAAAGAAAGAAAGAAAGAAAGAAAGAAAGAAAGAAAGAAAGAAAGAAAGAAAGAAAGAAAGAGGGGTGCAGAGCTTCAAGGAAATAGATTGGGAGCACTGAAGCCAGGGAGAGAAGTAGAGAGAAAAGGAAATATTATTCCACTGGAAGACAGACAGAAACAGTTGTGTAGGCCGCAGCTCTAAGACATAATCAGAAGATATAGAATGCTTCCCGACCCCACTGTACTGCTGTGCCAAATATGTTCCAGTTTCATAATAGCTGGAAGAAATGCAAGGCAGACTTTCCTAAAGCGATAGATAGAAAATCCCAAAGCCAAAGAGAAGACAAAAACAAAGACACAAGAGGAATTTGAAGCTGTCAGCATCTATAACTCTAATAAATATACAACACAGATCAGCTCCTAGCCAAATTAACATAAATCTTCACACTAAAGGCATATTTCCCCTCAGTTCTTATTATTGAAAACTACATGTATGGATTCAACAAAAAATTACAAGTTTTGCCAAATGGCAAGAAGAAAACACCTTTTGAAGCATTAAAACCCAATTCAAATATGACATAAATAGTGGAATCATCAGACAAGGAATTTGAAATGACTATAATTAATATGTTAAAGATTCTAATAAAGAAAAATAGACCAGAATCAGGAATGGATGGATAATGCAGGCAGAGAGGTTGAAACTCTAAGAAAAAATGTGGGGCACCTGGGTGGCGCAGTCGTTAAGCATCTGCCTTAGGCTATGGGCGTGATCCCGGCGTTCTGGGATCGAGCCCCACATCAGGCTCCTCCGCTGGGAGCCTGCTTCTTCCTCTCCCACTCCCCCTGCTGTGTTCCTTCTCTTGCTGGCTGTCTCTCTGTCACATAAATAAATAAAATCTTTAAAAAAAAAGAAAAAGAAAAGAAACTCTAAGAAAAAATGTGAAAGAAATACTAGAAACTGAAACACAGTAGCAGAAATGAAATGTACCTTCAATAGACTCACCAGTAGATTCCACAGAACTAAGGAAAGAATGACTGAATGGGACACTGGGTCAATTGAAACTTCCCAAATTGAAATGCAGAGAAAAAAAAGAACAACAACAACAACAAAAAGAATAGAACATCATTCAACAACTGTAGGACAATGTTAAAAGGTATAACATATGTGTCATTGAAATACCAGATGAGAAAAAAGAAACTAAGTACTTGAAGTTAAAGATGGCTGAAAACTCTCCAAAACTAATGACAGACAGCAAACAACAGATGCAGGAAGCTCAGAGAAAACCAAACAAGGTATCTACCAAAAAAATAAAAATAAATAAAATAAAGATGCACACAGAGACAGATGACCAAAGACAAAGACAAAATTTTGAGGAAATCACAAGTGATAAAAACAAAAACAAAAACAAAAAAAACTTTAGCTGTAGAGGGACATACATCAGAAAATGTAAGCGAGGGAGAGTGGAGAGAAATTTTTAAAATGTTGAACGAAAAATCACCAACCTAGAATTATATAGTTATCAAAATTATTCTTCAGAATGAAAGAAGACATAAAGACTTGTCAGATAAAACCTGAGGGAATTTATTGTTCGTCTATCTACCTTATTATAAAAAATTAAAAGGTCTTTAGGCAGAAGAAAATATCATTGGTTAAAAAACATGGATCTTCGAAAAAATAAAAAACTAATGGTGGAGCATGGAGAAAGAATGATTAAAAGTAAAATAAAATCTTTTCATTATTTTTAATTTATCTAAAACATAATTGTTTAAAGCAATAATAGTAACAATGTATTTGGTAACTGTAACATATTGAATAAGTAAAATTAATGTGAGCAATGTCACAAGGGATGAGAGAGGAATTGGGGATACTCAGTGTTCCCATACTACACTATAGTACTATGGTGTTATATGAAAGTAAACTTCGATTACTTAAAAACAATAATGTAAACTGCTGTACCAATACTAATTTTTAAAGGAAAGTATAAATGATACTGAGAGGAGATAAAACAAATCATATAAATTGTTCAGTTTGAACCAACAAGGAAGAGAAAGAGGGAGAAAAAAGGTAAAGAGGAGGAAATGTAACAAATGGAAAGTTACAGACATGGTACAAATCCACCTACAAGATCACTTTAAGTGTGAGTAGTCTAAACACACCAATTAAAGCACAGACATTGTCAGAGTGGATTTTTAAAAATGACAAAATATACACTGTCTCTGAGAAAATCACCTAAAATATGAAGACTCAGATGGTTAAAAGTAAAGAGATGGAGAACGATACTATTACAAATAAATTTTTTAAAAGCTGGAGAAGATACATTAATTTCAGACAAAGCAGACTTTAGAACAATGAAGATTCAGAGATAAGGAGGGGCGTTACATAGTGATAGAGAGGTCAGTTCTCCAAGAAGACTCAGCAAATGTAAGTGTATATATACATCTAACAACAGAACATCAAAATAGATGAGGCAAAAGCTGAAAGAACTGGAGAGAAATAAACAAATCTATCGTTACGGTGAAAAACTTCAAAATCTTTTTGTCAATAATTGATAGATCCAGCAGGCAGAAAATCAGTAAGGTTATAAATAACCTGAACAGCACTATCAATCAACTTGATCTAATTCACATTTATAGAATACTCCGAGCTCCGTGGAACACTCACCAAGACAGACCACATTTCTAGGCTATAAATCACAACTTAAGAAATTTATAAATTATAAATCATACAAAGTACATTCTCAGACCACAATGGAATTATACTAGTAATGACTAATAGAAAGATAGTCGGAAGATCTCCAATTATTTCAAAATTAAACAACACACTTCTTAATGACCTAAAGGTCAATGAAGAAGCGTCAAGCAAAATTTAAAAATATTTTGGTCCAAGTGAAAAAAATACATATAACTTATCAGAATGTGCAAGATGCAGCAAAAGCAGTGCTTTGAGGGAAATATATACCATTAAATTGTTACATTAGAAAAAAAGACAGCTGTAAAATCAACAACTTAAGTTTCATCTAGGAAACAAGAGCAAGAAGGGCAAGTTGAACCTAAAGCTGGCAGAAGAAAAAAATAATAAAAATTGGACCAGAAATCAACAAAGTTTAAATAGGAAAACAGAAATTTAACAAAACTAAGAGTTCTTCAAAAAAATCAATTAAAATCAATAAGCATCTAGTCAATCTAATCAAGATAAAAAGAGAAAGCACAAATTATCACTTCCAGAAATGATCTCATAGACCTTAGAAGGATAATAAAGAAATAATAGAAATAGCATCATATCCATGCATTTGTTAACTTAGATGAAATGGACCCATTTCTTGAAACATACAACCTAATAAAACTCACTCAAGATAACCCGAATAGTTCTATATCTGATAAAGAAATAGAATTAGTAGTTTAAAATCTTTCCAAAAAAGAAAGTGCCAAGCCCACATAGTTTTCCTGTTGACTTCTACCAAACATTTAAAGGAAGAAATAATACACATTCTCCACAATCTCTTACAGAAAATAGAAGCAGAGGGAACTCTTCCTAACTCATTTAAGGAGGCCAGCATTAACTTGATATAAAAACAGCTAAAGACATTACAAAGAAAAAAAACCCCAAACCTGCAGACCAGTATTTCTAATGAACATAGATGCAAAGTCCTTAACAATACGTTAGCTACTCTAATCCAGCAATATGTAAACAGGATAATACATTACAGTCAAGCGGGGTTTGTTTCAGGCACAAAAGGTTGGTTCCACGATCATAAACAATCAATATAATTTATAATATTAACAGACTGCATAAAACATGTATCAAAATCAGAAAATCAGTCAACAAAATTCATCGATTTATGATTTTAAAATTCTTAAAAAAAAAGTAGGAGTAGCCACTGGGAGAAAATATTCGTAAAACATATATCTGATAAAGGACTTGTATCCAAAATATACAATGAACTCTTACAATTTCATAAGAACAAGAAACAGCCCAACTAAGAAATGGGCAAAAGATGTGGACACCTCACCAATAAAAATGCACGGATAATAAATATACATATGAAAAGATCCTCAGAGTTGTATGTTACTAGGGAATTGTAAAGGAAACAATAAAAAGATACCGCTATACACGCATTACAATGGCTAAATCTAAAAAAACTTACATTACCAAATAATGGCGAGATGTGGAACAACAAGGAAGGCTCATTCACAGCCGGTGGGAACGCGCAGGCTAAACATAGTCCCGCAATGATGATCCGGTTCATGCTCCCGGGAACTTACCCAAGGGAGATGAAAACGTGTCTATACAAGGACCTGCACACTAATTGTTAGCAGGATTATTCTTAATCACCTGAACTGGAGGCAGCCATGATGTTCTTCAGTAGGTGAACGGATACACAAACTGAGGTACATCCAGACAATGGGACATTATTCAGCAATAGAAGGAAATGAGCAGTCAAGCCACAGAGAAACATGGAGATATCTTAAATGCATTTTGCTAAGCGAACGAAGCCAGTTTTAGGAAACTATATACTAGGGGCGATTGGCTGACTCAGTCAGTAGAGCAAGCGACTCTTGATCTCAGGGTTGTGAGTTCAAGCCCCACATCGGGGCTTACTTTTAAAAAAATCAAAATAAAAAGCTGTATATTATACAATTCCAACTATACGGCCTTTTGGAAACAGCAAAACTGTAGAAATATTTGTAAAAAGATCAGTGATTGTCAGCAGTTTGAGGACAAGGAAGGAAAGGATTAATAGGTGAAAAATCTGGGATTTATTTAGGGTGTTGAAACGATTCTGTGTGAAATTGTAATGACGGATACATATCCTTATGCATTTGTCAAAACCCATAGAACTGTACAACTGGACTGCAGTTAATGACTATGTGTCCTATGGGTTCATTAGTTATAACAAATGTACTTAATGCAAAATACTAATAATAGAAGAGAGTGTGTTTGGGGGAGAGGATGTATATAGGAACTTTACTTTCTGATCATTTTTTTCTAGAAACCTAGAACTACTCTAAAAAAATAAAGTTTATTTAAACAATTAAAAATAAAAGGAACTTCCTGCACTTCATAAAGAGTATATACGGAAAACCTACAGTTAACATCATACAAGATGAACCTGGAGTCCTGTAATAATACCGAAAGTAAGGAAATGTTCCAAAGACTAAAGGATGGGGGGATATCAAAGGGACACAAGTGCCAGATGAAAGAACGATCAATGGCCAAAGCTGGGACAACTGGAGCAAAAAACAATTAGTACTGAGTCAGAACCCAGAGTATAAGCTAAAAATATACAAGTGCGTACATCTTTGCCTCAAGCACTTTCACCACATAACTAATTGACCATAAGGCAATTTTCCTTTAAAAGATAAAGATCACAAAAAATAAAACAGGGACATTCATTAAAAAGGACATAATGAAACATGAAAAACGAATAAAATTAAAAAGACTTTGCTACAAAATACAAAGTATTGGAATACATTCAAAACGTATAGTGTAGGGGCACCTGGGTGGCACAGCGGTTAAGCGTCTGCCTTCGGCTCAGGGCGTGATCCCGGCGTTGTGGGATCGAGCCCCACATCAGGCTCCTCCGCTATGAGCCTGCTTCTTCCTCTCCCACTCCCCCTGCTTGTGTTCCCTCTCTCGCTGTCTGTCTCTATCTCTGTCGAATAAATAAATAAAATCTTTAAAAAAAAAAAAAAACGTATAGTGTAGATTCATGGCAATCCCGGGCAAATAACTGATTTTATTTTGTGGATTGTACCTGAGTACTTGTCTTCAAAGTCTTCTGTCCAAAGTATTATCCTTTTTTTTTTTTAATTTATTTACTTTTGGATTCATCTCCTCATTTGGCATCACACTTTTTCTTTTTTTCAGTAAAGTTTCTTCATTAAGAGAGATATCAGTTTTCAAATACTAGGCTGCCTGTTTCTAACTGAGCTTTGTATTGCGTTGTGAAAGCCTTCTACACAGCTTTCTGTTCTTGGCATATTGTCACATGTCCAGTGATTAATGTTCCAAAATTCTATGGGAAATATGGGTTCAACACTCTTTGCCACTGTAGACACCATCATGAGGGCTACGATTTATGTAATATAAAAATGGAGTACTACGTCAATGGAGAAATGAAACCAAACTGTCAGCCAGTTAGTTTTTTTTTATCTTTTAGGGCAGAATTGCCTTGTGGCCAATTAGTTTTGTGGCAAAAATGTCTGCAGCGGAAATGCTTGCAGTGAAAGGTTTGTGGCAAAGATGCTTACAGCAAAACAACCTAGAACACATGTAGTGTCTTCCTTACAAATAACATGGTATGGAAAGGAGGGGGGAAGAGTAGCTTTACAGTGGAGAAACTTGCCAACAATGATCTCAGCCAGGCGATCATGGTGGACATCAACAGTGATAAGTCATGTTGATAACGTGTAACCTTGATATAATGTAATGGGAATGGCATTTATCTCTTTGGCCTTCCTACCCAATAATCATAACCCCAGGCTAGCCTTGAGAAAAGAAGCAGACAAATCCCAACTTAGGCAAAATCTGTA
Source organism: Ursus maritimus (assembly GCF_017311325.1). NCBI lineage: Eukaryota > Metazoa > Chordata > Mammalia > Carnivora > Ursidae > Ursus > Ursus maritimus. Next base: position 10,963,898 of record NW_024423675.1, read on the forward strand.
AAATACCCTGACGGGGAGTTCTCAAAGCTACCAAGATCATCAAAAAACAAGGGAAGCCTGAGAAACTGCCACAGCCCACGGGATATAAGGAGACAACTAAATGTGGTTTGATATCCTACGCTGGATGGGATCACGGGCCATAAAAAGGGCATTAGTAAAAACTAATGAAATCTGGATAAAGTATACTCAATGTATTAAATGTATTACATTAATAGAGTTGTTAACAACTGGGTGTGGGCTGTAAGAAAATTCTCTATACAATCTCCATAACTTTTCTGTAAATCTAAAACAAAAAGCTTATTTTAAAAAATAAAGTTGAATTTATTGGTGATATCTTCACCAAGAAATATCAGGAAAGCTGGAGAAAATCAATATCTGGCCCTTGATCAGAGAGCATCCAAAGGCAATTGACAGAATTCAAAATAATAGCTAAATCTTTTTTAGACCCTTGCTGTAATATTTATGTACCTTATAAAATATAATCTTTTTCTCTGGAGGAATTGCATAATGTTTTATTAACATCATCCACTTCATTATGTTCATTATGTTGACATTCGTAAAAGGTGAGTGTTGTGCTCTCTGGCAGATATAACCATGTTCCATACTTATATGAAAGAAGCTTAGGACTGGCCCCCTGGAAAAATGCAGGTCCCCTGGGTCTCAGCCCAGCCATTAGCCTGGTCCCTTGGATCCTTCAGTTCAACGCCCCGGTCTTCCTGCAGCCATCATTCCTGGCCCCTGGCTTCTCAGAATAACCATCATCTACACCAGACACTTGGTAAAGTGACAGTATTCATTGAGTAGGGAACAGAAATCTATCAAAAAGTTTTACTTTATACTTTTAGTAATTAAAATTCTTAGCCAAGTAATTCTATATTTGGAAGAAATAAAACAATTTAAGTAATGCAGACTACCTCATAATGAAAAACTATAATCCCCTTGCCACGCCTCATTCCAGTCCTACTTTCCAGTGGGAACCAGGTCTTACTCATACACAGGTTTTCACTTTTAGTTTTTTTGTATTTATCTCAAATCTTGTAATAACAGCTTTCTAGTACTACTATTTAATGATCAGTTTTGGGTGTTATGAACTGATCATCTGTTAGGAAAAAGGAGACCTTCCTTCATTTATTCCACTTCGGCTCTTCTCCCTCTTAAATGTAGTCATGGCACCATACTTACTTTGTAATTTATAATAATGTACTTATACTTCTAATCCCTATTTTTATCAACTGTAGATGATATCATTTTAGTCCCTACATCATGAGATATTATTTCTGGAACATGCCCCTTCATGTGACTTCCTCAGTTCCTCTCTGGCTAATAATTTTCTCTCTTCTCGTACATTTGTATTGCTAACATATATACATTCTATTCTGCAACGATAATTAAGGCTGCTTTGTTTTGTCCATAGTCTGATTCTAAAGTCAGATAAACACTAATTAGTGTTTATATTTGAATGAATAATTTAATGTTGTTTACTGTGCAGCCGAATAGTGTACTCTTAATACATTCCTTTCCTGTAAATCTTATTTTTCTTGTGCTTTTTCAGTATCTTTTCCTCCCACCCTCACGTTGCTTGACTTCATTTTCTCTGTAAGTTGTAAATTTTGAAAGACAGTATCACAACTTTCACATTTTCCTGGGGTCCTGTGTGCCTACCCAGGCCTGGTACATGGTATCATCCTGCTGTTTCCACCTCTATTTTTCTGGATTGGACCCCCTATTTCCTTGGACCCCATGGCTTGTTTTGTGTTGTTGCTTCCTGACACATTTTATGGAAGCACAAACTCAAGTCATTTTGTAAGAAATTGTGTATTGGAAGTAAATGGCCTAGGTTTTCAGAATGGTTTTATTCTACTTTTACAGTGAAGAGACAATTTGAGTATAAAATTTAAGTTCAATTTATTTTTATCAATCTTTGGAAGTTTCTGACTTGACTTCTAGTCTTCAGTTTGGCTCATGAATTATTTTCCCATTATAACTTCTCTTTCTTTTACAAGTGACCTATTTTCTCCTCTTTCTCGAAGGGCCTAGAAGTCCTTCTTTATCTTTGGTATCACACTTGTGATGTCTAGAAGCAGTCCTCTTTCATGTATTGAGCCAAGTACTTGATGGACCATTTTAACCTGCTGTAAGTATTGTCAGTTTTGGAAAGAAATCTCTCCTATTATTTATGATGATGCCTCCCCCTGCCTCTAAAGCTTTACTAAGATGAGTCAAGGAGAACTCAGAATTTTGTGTGTTTCAGGTGAGACCCCAGCCTTCCCAACCCCACTAGCACCCGGACACTAACAAGCTCCCCACCACTTTCTGCCTTGATATCATTAGGACTCATCCCACTTTGTTATCTCTCCTCTCAGTCACCACAAGAAGCTGAGTATTCCCAGGTCACCTTTTATCTCTGGAATGTAAAGAAGTCACAGACACACACCACTAGAGCTAACTGGCACAAGTTATAATATGGGGCTAATTGGGGAAAAACTTACAAAACATATATTCCCTCAAGCTGTCATTCTTTCCTGCCAGGCAAAGACGTTATATGCTCCATGGCCAGGGTCCCAGCTGAGAGAGGTCTTTGTCAGCCAGCAGGCTGGACATAAACTGGGAATACTCCAAGAGTGAGAATAAACCCTGCCAGCCCTCATGTTTCATATTTATAGGTTAGCCTAAGGCAGAGTAGGAAATATCTCTTTTCTCTAAGGAACAAATTTTTCAAGGGATCTCTAGGCTGAGGCACGATACTAGGGAGTATGCATTCTGGAGGCCAGGGTCTGCTCACAGGCAGCCCAGGAGCTCCCACGAAGTCTGGTGGCCCACACTTGAGCTCAGAGCTGCAGAGCCAGCTCTCTGCTGGGCCACCAAATGGAAGCTGAAGATGAGCTTCCAGAGCCATCCAGATTATCACTTATCCATCTCTCAAATGCTAATCAATACATGATTCAGAACACTTCCCTCTATTCACCATCATCCTCTTTTAACTTTTTTTTTAAAGATTTTATTTATTTATTTGACACAGAGAGAGATAGCCAGTGAGAGAGGGAACACAAGCAGGGAGAGTGGGAGAGGGAGAAGCAGGCTGTCAGCAGAGGAGCCTGATGTGGGGCTCGATCCCAGAACGCTGGGATCACGCCCTGAGACGAAGGCAGACGCTTAACGATTAGAGCCACCCAGGCGCCCCCTCTTTTAACTTTTGAAACCCTCCTACTGGGACTCCTAGTCAGTCATGGCCAAAATCTCTCATAATCTCTCATATATTCAACATCTTCTCCAACCATTCCCTTTACCTTCTCACTCTCTAAGAAAGGGGGTTCTTTTCTGCTTTCCCTCATGTTCTCTCAGGGTAGATGTTTCCTCTCCCACATTGCTCAGATCATTATAACTGAAATATGGAGTCAGAGTCCTCCATAATACTCACTGCTACTTCCAGGTAGTTCATACCTTCCCCCTAGGAATCCCCAGCTTTGAATCTCATGTCTTCAGATGCTACTCCCACTAACCTTTCTTGTTACAATTATTTACCAATCTCTATTGGACTGAAAGTCATGAGTTCCTGGGTCACCGTCATGCATTCTAACATTATCGCTTTCATTATTTCAGTAATTTTGTTATCTACAAGCATGACTTTTTTCATACTCATTTCCTTGGCTTTCTCTTTTTTAATGATCTTGTCCTTTCTACTTCAAACTTCAATATTTATTACTATGGTTATATTCTATACCTGGTCATTATCAAAAATTGAAACCTTTTATGATCTCAACTTTGAGAATTCCATTTTCCAATCACCACTTTCTGTCTTGCTCTCTCTCTTCCCTCATTATCTGAATTTCAACAATCATCCAAGTCAGCAGCCCTTCAATCCTACCATATTTTCTTGGTCTTCACCCATTTCAAGTCTATATTCCTCTCCTTATTTAGCTCAGACTGATCATTGACCATTTTAATCATCCCTTTGCATATACTCTCAACTCCCTTGTCTTTTCCCACCCAAATCTTTATTTTTTATTAAAATCAGTAGTCCACCTATTTTGCTTCTACAATCACACAGCTAGATGTAATCGGAGAAAATAAACAGCTATATCAACTGGTCTCATTCAATTCATTACTATGTGCCTCAGATGGCCCGAGATGTGACTAGGCTATCATAATACATTTCTCAGGACGATTTACTTCTCTACTCTCCAAAGCCAACACATTTCAAACTCTTACTTTGCTCTTAGACATCCAGTATCTTCACCGCTGCATTAATGTAGACTCCACAGAAAACACAGCCGAAGGCAATAGCTTAAGTGCTAACACTTGATTGAGTAGTGAAGTCCTGGGAACCAAGAGTGAGGGGAAAGGTGAGTGAGGCAAGGGCAGGAAAGCTAACGTACTGGGGGGTATGTTCCAAGTTGGCTACAGCTTTATGACAGCATAGTTGATTGATTACCCTGAGTCCCTCTCCTGAGGGAGGAAGGGAGACGGATTTATCTGCTGGCTCCAATCTCCAATGGACTTTTCCTTACAGGGCATCAACACCTTTATTCCCTCTGGTTGCACTAATGAGCTCCTCCTCAGTGAGCGAGGAACATAGTCCAACTCAGCGTTGGCAGCATTCAGAGTGCAATTCACTGATTCCATGATGCCTTCTGTCTCCAAACCAATAGGGAAGCACAGGACCAGGACTTGAGAGGCTCTCAGTGTAGGTCTGAGGTAAGACAAAGTCACATTGGCTCAACGTGTCAAACCGTGAGCTGCAGCAGTAGCAATGACTAGACCACATGACCTTGAAAATAGTGGACCTCCTTGCTAGGGCTGCATATGCCAGAAATTAAGGGAGGCATATGGATCTGGGGGACCTATATACTGAATCCTATACAGTCACTTTTACTCTCCCTCTTATGGTTTTGCTTGTAGTTCCCTGAGAAAACCGAAGCAAGCAAAAACTCCCATCTCCACACATGTCAACCGACCATTGTCTGTGCCCAGAAACTGTGCCTCTTTTCCTATGACTATGGGTAGAATGTTTGAGCTCCTAGAGGTCACCTTTCCATTGTTCATAAGGTTTCATTTTATTTCAACTCTCACTTTTTCTTCTCTACTGAATCATACCTTAAGTTTATGAACATATTTTTTCTCCTATTTGAAAAAATAAACTCTCTTCATTCCATTTCTCCCTTTGTGGTCCCATTTCTCTGCTTGTTTTTATAACTAAACTCCCCAAACATGTTTTCCAAACTCACCAACTTCATTTTCTCTCCTTGCAATAGTTTTTGAAACCAGCCAATTGGGCCTTGAACCCATCCCTTTTCTAAAACTTTTCTTCTCTGTGTCACCAAAGTCCTTGACATTGTTAAATCTGGTGGTGACATTGTTAAATTAGATGACATATCAGCAGCATTCAGCATAGTTGTTCACTCTTTCTTCCTTGAAATGCATTTCTCCTCTTGGTTTCCAGGATGCCATACTTTCCCAGTTTCTCCTTATCATTGCTTGATCCTTCTCCATACCTTCTGCTGGTCTTACCTCATCTTCCCCTCCTCTCAGTGTTGGCTGCCCCAGGTCTCAGTCCTTGGATCTCTTCTCTTTATGCACCTTTACTGTGGTCTCATCCAATCCCATGGCTTTCAAGGTCATCAGGATGCTGACAATTTCTCAATTTTTATTTACAGCCTGGACCTCCCCTTGAATTCCAGATCCATACATCCTAAAGCCTACTCTACATATCCACTTGGATGTCTAATGTCTAGGTATGTAAAGGAAAAAAGATAAAAAGTGGCTCCAATAGAGGTTGAAGACTGATGCTCTCCAGCAAGCACTTTAAGACCAGGTGAGTCCCTGAACCAAAGCAGGATTCGAGTTTTCATAGGGGGTGTGACTGAAATGGTGGTTTCCTCTATACCTGCTGCACAATTTATAGTCAGAATGGTTGGGAATATTCCATTTTCCTGCCTCTTACTGGGGAACATGGATGCCATCTCATCTGGGCAGCTGTCAGAACAGCTCTTTTGAGAGCTACCTTTGTAAATCGTGTGGGTCATTTCTCCTTGTCTAATGTCAGTTAAAGTTCAAGGCAGGAGAAGATAAAAAGAAAAAGAGGGGAGAAAGAGAGAATTTTTTTAAAAAAGGGAAAGAAGGTTAAAGTTGAAGTAGGGAAAACTGGCTATGTTTTATTTTATAGGAATCTTAACCTCAAGAAATCTAAACCCAAACCTGATTACCCACTAACAAAGCCACTTCTTCTGCAGTCTCCCCCATCCCACTTAGTGGCCACTCCATCCTTCAGTTGGTCAGGCCAAACACTTCAGGGTCCTCTTGACTCACCTTATTCTTTCACATTTTACACATAAGCAATGCATCAGCAAATCCTAATGCATTTACCTTCAAAATATATTCAGAATCAACCACTTCTCAGTCGCTCCACTGGTACCAATGTGGTCTGGCCACCATCATTTCTCATGTAGATTATTGTCATGGTCTTCTTAGCAATCTTTCTCTTTATCCTCCTACAATCTATTCTCAATAAAGCAACCAGAAAGATCCTGTTAAAACATGTCAGTGCAATGTCACTACACTCAAACCTGTACAACAGCTTCTCATTTCTCTCGAGTTAAAAGTCAAAGTAAGTCTATGCAGAGGCTACAAGGTGTTACAAGGTCTGAGTCCTCATTCCTTTCTCTTATAACTGCACACCTTGCTCATTCCACTCCATCCCACACTGCTATTCCTTGAATACCACAGGTTATCTCCAACTCCAGAGTTTTTATACTTGTGGATATTTGTTAATTCCTTTATCTGAAACTTTCTTTCTCCAGGTACCTGCAAATCTCATTCTCTCATCTATTTCAGTTCAGATGTCACGTTATCAAGGAAGATTTCCATACTGATTCTTTATAAAACTGTAGCCTTCCTACCTCCTCCCCCAAGTACTCCTATTCTCCTTGCCTGCTTAATTTTTTCCATAACACTAATCGCTATCTGAATATAACACATTTTAATGATTAATTTGTTTGTCCCTCCCACCATCTACCCTCTCCCCCACTAATATAAGCTTCATGAGGCAAGGATTTTGACTCTTTAGTTCACTACTGTATTTTAAATACCTAGAACGTGGCCAAGTATATGGTGAGAATGCCTGAATGAGTAAAAGAATGAATGAATGAATGATTCTTATGACTTCCTAGTCTCTACTTTTCTCTCTTTTCTCTCTCTAAAACTCCCATTCATAGAACATAGACATTCTAAGTAACTCTTGTTTGTTCTCATATCTTCATTTGCCTGTCTTTGGGTTTAACGTTCCGAAATACTTTTTCAACGTTATCTTTCAAACCTTGTATTACATTATTTGTTTCATCAATCATATTGTAGATTTCCCAAAAGTCTTGTCCTATAATTGTAGCTTATTTACAGCATTCATTATTATTTTATGGATGTAATCTATTTCTAAATCTCTCTAAGGACACTCTTTGGAGATTTGTTTTTATTTTTCATCTTTTTTATTTTTTAGTTATACTCTATTCCTTGTATTATCTGTTAAATCCATTGTCATTTGCTTCCACTTTTATATAAATATGGAAAAAAAAAGCCAAGCAATGTCCAAAATAAAACATTAACTATGTTTATAATAATATCTGGGTGGTGGGTTTATAGATGGGCTGTCGATCACTGTGAGTATATTGTTTTTACTTCTACTCATCTATATTTTCCGATTTTCTTAATGAGCAGATATTACTCTAATAGAGACTATTTTAAACAACAACAATAACAAAAGAACAAACTGATGGGAAAGTTAGTGCCAGAGAAAAAAACAGATAAATAGGACAGGCTGAATCCTCTGGGAGGAGAAAGACAGACTGAAAGAGAGCAGAACATCAGACATAAATCTAAAAAGAAAAACCTGAGTGGTTCCAGTGTCCAGAAGTAACAAAAGTTTACAGTCCTGATTGCTATCTACTCGTATGTTCTGAGAGCCATTGCTCTGAATTATAATCACTGTATTATACTCACTGTCTCTAGTAGAGCATTTCTTTCTTTTAAATAGTTTTCTTCCCAAGAGGGCTCTGCTCTAATTCCCTCTCCCTGGAAGAAAACCCTTGAGGGACACTGAGTTTTATCTGCATGTTTTGAAGCATGTGGTTACCACACTTTACTGAAACTCTTAGGCACTTCTGGAAGAAGCTCTTTTATGCCCTGGGGTTGGTTGATAAGTAGGCTTCTCCTCCTGCCCTAGACCTTGAAGTTGAATACATCGAGTCAAATTCGGTCAGTGGGAGAATTCTATGGCTCAGAAAACTGAAGTTTACTGGGACCTGACCTGAAAACTTAAACATTTATTCATTTCAACTATCGGAGGTAAATTCAAAGTAAATGTTCATCTAGGCACTTCGAATCAGATCTGTACTTGTTGATAAGGTTTAGAAGTTCTCTAATGCTAGCAGGATTGGCAGGTATTATAACCAAACTAATGTTTTTGGGTAGAGCAATTTTCTTTTAAAACAAAAAGGTCCAAACTCCTAAAACTTTGTTGTTTTAATGTGGAGGGACAGGTAAGAGCAATAGTTGAAAGAGATACAGTGTGCAAGGCCACCTAGCATAGTGTCTGGCTTGGAGTAGGTGTTAAATAATTTTTTATTAAATCTGAATATTGGGGCACCTGGGTGGGTCCATCGGTTAAGCATCTGCCTTCATCTCAGATCATGATCCCAGGGTCCTGGAATCAGGAAGTCTGCTTCTCCCTCTTTCTCTCCCTCTGTCCCTACCTCCTAACCCAACTCATGTGCGTGTTCTCTTTCTCAAAATAAATAAATAAAATCTTTTTAAAAATTCTGAATATTGTCCAGGCCTCTCATTCCACAGTGGTGGAAATCAAGGTCTGATGGAGTTAACTGACTTGCCAAAGGAAAATAAATTACAAGGCCAGAACAAGAGTCTACAGTTAGAAGCAAATTTCTAAATCAAGCATAAAAACTCCAAATCATTATTTTAGCAGTGAAAATTCCAAAATGTAATTTTCCCCAAAAGAAATGCATTCTGACATTCGTAATTACACGTGCAGCTGGTTCCACAGTGACTAGTATTATAGTAGTAGCCAAATAGTCCTATGTTGCATGCGTTTAGGTATTAGCTACTTTGAAAACAATCCGCTTTATTGAAATCTAATTTGTCTATAGTAAAATGAACCCATTTCAAGTATGAAGTTTAATGAGTTTTGCAAAGGTATACAGACTCCTATAATTACTACCATAATCAAGATTGAAACCTTTCCATCACTCACCAAAATTTCCTCCCACCTCTTTACAGCCAAGTTCTTCTCCCATGTCCCAGCCCCCAAATAATCACTGATCTGCTTTCCATCACTATGGACTTGCCTATTCTTGAATTTCATGTAAATGGAATCATATAATTTCATTTTTTGTCTGGAATCTTCTGCTAAGCAGAATGTTGCTGAGAGTCATCCATGTATCTTCCATCTTCCTTTTTTGTGATGAGTAGTATTCCATTGTGTGGATATACCAAATTTGTTTATCCATTCACATGTTAATGGACACTTAAGGTTATTTCTAGATTTAGGTTATTATGGATAAAATTCTTATCAACGTTTGTGTATAGACATTGTTTTCATTTCTCTTAGCAAATGACTGGTAGTAAAATTGCTAGGTCATATGTTAAGTGCACATTAAACTTTATAAGAAATTGCCAAATAATCCTCCAAAGTGGTAATGGCATTTTACATTCTCACCAGCAGTGTACGAGAACACTAGCTGCTCTTAAATCATTTCCCTGATAACTATTGATGTGGAGCCTCTTTTCATATGCTCACTGGTCATTTGTATATCTTCTTTTGTGAAAATCTGTTAAATATTTTACCCACTTTCTATATGGGTTATTGTCATACTATTGAGTTGTAATAACTTTTATAAAATTTGACAAAGTCCTCTATCAGGTATATATACTGCAAATATCTGTATTGCAAAGCCAAGTTCATGCCTTGCCTCTTGGTTTTCTGAACTATGTATTTTGAAAAGCAGAACTTATTAATTTTAATTAAGCACACTAAATCATTTTTTTAATTTATGGTTTGTGCCTTTTGTGTCATCTCTATGAAATTCTTATCCCAAAGACAAAAGACTTTCCCCCGTGTTTTCTTTTGAACTTTATGATTTGGGCTTTTACATTTAGGTCTGTGATCAGTTTTGAGTTAATTTTGTATATAGTGTGAAGTCAACATTCATTTTGCCCCCATAGGAATATCCAGCTATTACAGCACCATACGCTGAAAAACTGTTCTTTCTCGGACTGAATTGCTTTGGCATATTTGTCGAAAGCCAATTGACAATATATCTGTGGTTCTGTTTCTGGACTCTCTCTCTTTCATTGTTCTATACATCTATCTTCATGCCAACCACACTGTCTTAATTACTGTATTTTTACAGGGCAGTGTGAAGGAAGGAGAAAGAGATCTTATACAAGGAAGGAAGGAAAGAGGAAGGGAACTTCTCTGGCAGAAATCAGTGCTAGTTGTCACATGGAGAAGTAAAAATATCAGCCCTAATTCAGAACAATAAGAGTTCATCCCAACTAATCTTATTTTTAATTAATCATTTAATATTTGCTGAGCAATTGTGTAGTCTATATGTGCAACAGCACGAATGCATTTAGTTGCTTCTGTTGTCATTACTAATGACTTTATCTGGATGCTCACTTCTTTTATGGACTTTTATTGATAAATTTTAGGATTAATCAAATCAATTTGTTGACATTTTTATAATGAGATAAAAATATTTGTCCAATATGAGACTATATTTAGAATGCGAAAAGTTATTTGATGTATTAGTTTGTGTTAGTTATAAATTTAAAGGGTCTCTTGAGGGTTTTTTTCAATGTTTTGGTTAAACCGAGGAAAGATACGGTTGACTGAAACTGACATTATTGATCGTGTACTATTTGCCAAGTTCTACACTATGTGCTTTACATGGCAATCAAATCTATAATTGCTACAATTTATTGAGTGCCTATTATGGTCCTGATATTATCCCACCTTAATTCCTGTAATGATCCTGCAAAGTAAGTATTATTATTCCCATTGCACATGTAAGGTCACCAAAACTAAGTAACTTGCCCTACGAGGAAGCGGTGGAAATGCCCTAAATCTGGCCTAATCTGGCCTTCAAGCCCAGGATGTCTCCCGTTTCTATATCATGTTTACCCAACCCATGGCAATATTCTATACATTGCATGAATGTCAGAGCAAAATCTAAAGTTCAAGGGGCACTTTGAGCACTTTGGGCAAGTCCCAGGAGCTTTTTCTCAGCTCCACGAGACCAACATCAGTCTCGTCCTCCTCGGTATCAGAAGAAAACAGCCAACAGCGGGCTCATAGCCTTTAAACTGTGGGAGTATGCCTTTACCTTTGTTAGACTGACAGTCTTCACCTAACGCATTAACAGTGAGCCACAGGAGGAAGAGTCTAAGGGAAGACGGGAGAGGACGAGCAAGGAAATAATAGTGACATATGTGGTATGCAATATGGTTCTCCAAGGAGATAATCTTATCATTTAAGAAAATCCACTGAGGGCAGGTACTTACTTTAGAGATAGAGAAAGCAAAGATCTGAGAAGCTAAGGCATTGAGCCAAAGCCTTATAAGTTGTAGGAAAGGGAGCTAGCTGGCTAAATTGGGCACTTGGCACTAGAAAGGAGTGGGGCACTGAGGTACGGTTGGAGAACAAAAGAGTGATTTGTGAGGTGAGGGGGCAAGAGAAGAGAGGGTAGGTATATGATCACTTAATTGTTCTTTCTGAGGCTAAACTCAGCTCACTGGTCTTATATCCCTGCTCTCGCTGCTCTGGCACGTACATACAACTAATTCATTTTCTTTTATCTAAGATTTTAAAGTACCTCTGAGAAAGACCAGGGTATACAAATCAAATTAGAATCACAATAGGTTGGGAACTGATCCAAAGACTTAATATAAGACCTAAATAATAGAAAGCAAAAATAGCAGAAAACTGAGGTAGTTTGCATTCCTATGTCTTATGAATAAAACTGCAATAATGACATCATCTCTTGTTCTCCAGAAGAATAGTGCTGTTAACATTTTGACTTGAAGAAGCGGAGACTGATCTTTCAAAATAGTACGTCAGTGTGGTCCACAGACCTTGGGTCTTCTCTTTCCCCACCTCCACCTGTCCCATAAAACAGATTCTAAAGAGGGATGAAATGGAATTACGAACACACACACACACACACACACACACACACACAAACACACACACTCAGACAGACACATTCTCCTGTAGCTTTCAGGCCTGGATTTGGTTTATATGGAGAAACCCTAGTGTCTTCATTCTACTTTTATACCCTTACCTCAAGTACTTCGTGTAACATTTAAGTTATCCCAATGTAAGTGACTAATCAGGGGCTCTCAAATGTAAGTGTTTTCAGGGGTCAGACATGGTCTAATTATAAGAAGAACGGTAGGACTCTGCAGTTGTACCCTATATAAAAGCCTTCTAATTTTACCTGTTCTGCAGACTCTCCTTGCCAAACCAAACCAATTTGAGGCCTTTGGATAAGATTAACTATTTTGATCAATTGTCTGCCATATTGAAAAAGAATGTCTAATTTGAAAGATCTAACATAAGGAGACCTTTAATAAATCATTTGATTATATAATTGTGTGTGTGTGTTTCCTGTTAGAAACTCAGATTGAGTCTACACAGCTGGGAGGAAGGAGGAGAAATATGCCAGTCATATTTATTTATCTATTCAATAGCAAACAATGGGACTAAACGATCTTTTGAACAAAATTGACAATTTGTTGAACCAAATTGATAGGTTATTTGTGTCTAATAGCCTAATAGTTACATAAATAAACCCATGCTTAAAGACAGCATTTCAACTCTTTTCAGGTATTTGGTCAGTGTCAACCAAAGCTCACCCAAGTTCTATAGAATTAACCACCTCTTTAAGATAAAACCTCCCTTGATGTATAAATGTTTGATATACTCTTCTTTCCTAAGGATGAGATTATGTTCGTGCTGGACTAGGTAATGGGGGAAAAAAGCTTTTGATCTCAAAAGTCCAAGACTTTGTGAACTCAAATATTCTATCTGACCTACACATTTTTAAAAGCAGTGGGCAAAAAGTTATCCTAGATTCTAAATTTCAAATCAGAAAAGTCAGTAAACCTGTGGTTCAGATGAAAGTTTTAGTAGCATATAACCTCTGTTGATTTTCAGGTTTTAAAAGAAGTAGGAATATATATCATCTTGATACTAACAGAAGCTGCCGAATTTAAGTGGTCATTGACCAGATACCTGATTTAAGAGAGTCCATATTTACAGAGGAATGTGCCCTTCTCGTCTGCAAGGGACTAAGCTTTAAAAGCCAAGAGATATCAAGTGAATAAGACTCCATAAACCAATATTCTTAATAGACTAATCTGATTGTCAATCAGCTTTTGCACCGATCTGAAGAAACATTTGACATTTTGCCTATATTCATGTATCAAGAATCTAAAAATAGATTTAATTTAATAACATTAGTGTTCAACTTGTCCAACGTTCGGATCTTATTCCAGGGGGAACAATGTTTGTAGCAATGGTAAAATTAGGAAAGTTGTTTTATGTCGCATTAGTTAACATATGCAAGCTTACTTAACATGTGGACGGCAAATAAGTGTAATTACATTAAAACAAGGAGCTGTAGCGCAGAAGCAATAAAAATAGACTAGGTTGTATTATTAATTCTTGTGTTAAGGGTTTTGAGCCATGTTGATTGGCCTGAATTTTTTGATTTTGTTATGGTACAAAGGGATTGTTTGAAGTAATTTGTCCCCGAGAGAGGCTCACAATCCCAAGCGGGTTTCAATTCAGCAAAGCAAATCTAATTTTGTTTGCTTTATGCAAACCAGAAGGGGCTGTGGTTCATTCTGTTTTCACTGGAGGGGAAAGGCGCACTAATGGGACCTGCTGAAATGCATGCATTGCAAACATCATACCCCTGCATATATTAAATTTAGCTATGTGATGCACTGTGTTCATCATCTCATTGTGTACACAGATACGCTTTAGAACAAAGCCTTTTAATAGCGAGGGAACCTTACTACATTATGTCAATACTCTATTGTATTTATATTTAATGCCGCCATTGGAATACCTGCCCTTAGCTAGAGTATGTTCACATTTGTGATCGTTTTGCATTTCAGCTGCTCCTCATGTGAAAGTGGACGATACACTGAGGCTATTATGCTGTAGCTTAAAGCCAACATCTGAAGATTAATTATATGTAGATCGATAAAGCTTTCTAATTTTCCCAGTCTCCGCCCCCCACCCATATACCCTCTTGTATACCTGAGTTAAATTAGAGAGATGTTTAGTACCTTGTTGAAAGAATGGGACACAGCCCAATCTGAATATTCAGGCCGGAAGATAAATGGAGGATAATAATATCTGCACAACAGGTAATGTTAAAGACGGTCTCCATCCCTGTGACAAATCACCACCCTCCCCCCGCCGCCCCCTTCCTCCAACTCACTGTGGTCTCTCCTTGACTTGCCAGAAACAACTATGCTGCCAGATACATTTGATCAAATTCATCAAAATTAGAGGGTGCGTGAGATGGGAATGGAAACCAGTACATGATAGATGATAATGCAGTTATTGGCTAGGTGAATTTATTCCCATAAAAATAGAATTATTTGTCAATTAAAATTGCATAATGACTGCATCTCCTGTCATGCCAGCACTGTTTTCAGTGTGTTTTTGTTTTGAAAACAGTTCCAATACTGCAAATAGACAGACACATCTCCAAACCCTTCAATTTGTCATTAGACATTTGGCGGCATGCCTACTTTGCTGTTAATTTTCCAAAACTACATTAATTTGCTGAATGACTTCTGTGAATCAGTTCACATAAAATTCAAGATGATACTTGTCATGTATCAAAGAGTGACTACTAAAAGCGTAGGTTACATGTAGAAATACACTGTGTGAATCAGTTTGAATTTTGTGTTTTAAGTTCAAACATGGGTTAGCATTAATGATTTTTTTTTTCCTTTCCTAATGGAAGTTGCTTAATGAAACATTACAAGGATAATCTTCCTATTGGTTTTTCCTGCTTCTGCTTATCTGTTTCTTCAATTTGCTAGTGTATACATTCTTAATTTGACTTGATTTGGAACACAAGAGACACCTCGGGCAGTAGAAATTCAATGGTGTAGCCAAAAAGAATTGTTGAATATTGTGACATAAGGGGTTTGATCCTGGAGGTATACTGTATCCGACAGTTGTGCAATTTAAACACGGAGAGAGATCACTCTGTGCACAGAACCAAACAGCAAGATCACATGAGAGTCTTAGAGGGATTTACTTGCTGACAAAAGAGGGTATTTGGTTGAGGAACGTTGTAATAGGTACTGGCCTCTTGTAGCATAAAATCGTGAAATTGGAGTATGGTAGCTACTAGAAATGCTACTTTGTTTATAAATGCACTTGCTTGGTTTACAAAATATGTTTATTCTAAAGGCAAATGCTGCTTTGCTCCTGACATGCATATTATCCAAAGAGCTCTGACCAGATATTCCATTTGTGGAATTTTTTATTTGAATTTATACATTCACACATTTTTATTTGACTATATATATATTCAAATATATGTTAAAAATATTTTTTTATTTGAATATATATCCTATGTGGGTACAATATACTATATTATATGTATATACATACGGGTATGTGTAGTATGTATGTGTACGGTATGCATATATATACATATATATATGTATTACACTACTCTCTGGTGTGGGTATAACCCTGGACATTACATGAAATAGTTTTATTATAATTGCTAAAATAAATTATAAATTATTATAATTTAATTGGCTTAATGCAGCCATACAGGTTGAATTAGAAGGAATAATTATAGAACCCCTAGTGAGTTCAAATCTGCTACAAATACCATAAGAAATGATGTCACTCTTAGCTTTAAGCCTAGAGAGGGGTATGTGGCATGAAAGCCCAACATGGAAGGATACCTGACTCATTACCACTTACCAACTCCGCCTTTTTATCTCCCACCCTTGCTCACATTTTCCTCCTCCACCTCCTCAGTTTACGGAGAGCAGGCAGCGGGGAGAGGGTGAGAGGAGAGGGAAAAGTGGTGGTCGCAAGCCTGCTGTGGTGTGACCCAGTGTTCAGTTACTGCCAATGAAGGCTGAACTGACACCACATTTAGTAAGATTGGCAAAATATTACACTTGGAGAGGACGGATATAAACTTTTCCTGATCAACCAACTTAGCCTAATAATAAATGTCTTCCCGTGATGGAGCTCTGGCGTTCAAAAAACAATTGAGTTGTCAGATTGGAAGAATTTACTTCAATTCCTCGGTATGCTCTCACAGAAGGCAGCACCACGTGCAAACTCTGCCCCCGAGCCCTGTAAGTTCTTAACCTTAAAGAAATGAAGGCAGCCCCTGCTCAAATTCTTCTTCAGCTCGGCAGCCTAAGTTTGCTTGGGAAGTTAGGGCTGTTCTCGAAGATCTTCTACCCAGTAGTGTCCTGATAAATGTTTAACAATCAGCTCTCTGGAAAACAAAAACAAAAGAAAGCAATAACTCTGATTTGTAGTGTGAGTCAATTCCAAGCTACCAGTGTGTCAATGTGAATGAGGAGTGCGGAACAAACACAGAGTATCACACCATTCCATACTATTTCCACCATATAGGTACAATGGATATAAATAACCACAAGAGCACAGATGACAGTAAAATGCAGTAAAATAAAAAGTAAAATGTTTGGGTATTATCTTTCTTTTGGATATAACTTACTGAATTTTATTACATACTTTTACGTTAATTTTTAATAACGATCGTATATAACAAAAAGCTTGCAAAATTCTGAAAATTTAACAATCGGCTCTTATGAGTTAGGGCAAGGCAGCCCCACACACTACCGTCTCCATCCCATCTCCGCACACACGCCACACAATTAGCTTCCTGGTTCATTAACATCGATCCAGAGTTATGCTTCATCAAATGGGAAAATATTTGTCCTGGCAATAAGCAAAATAACTTCTTGTTGATCAATTGCTCCTAATATAGTTGTGTAGTACTGTCTCCACCTGTATTTTCAGTGGTGCATTCTTGTTTTCTTGCCATCAAAGTCCCTGGTTGAACCTTTATTTTATTCAAGTGCATGGGGGACACGGCCTGTGTCTGCATTCCTTTGTCTAAGAATAGTGATTCGGCACTCACACATAAAGAAGAGGAGAGAGAGAGAGCTACTATACAATGGTGTGGAGTGCGATGAAATTTTACTGACACGAGTCTGGGAAGACTGCCTGATCTGTATTTGGAACAATGCTATTTTGTTTAATTTGATATATGTGTGGGCTTTTTATTCAAATAGAGTTGAACAGTTTGTTCCAGCGGGAAAAAAAAGGGCTGCTTGTTACAGAAAGGTTATTTATCGTTCACTATAACACTTGGCATTCTGAAGAAAATTGTGAGGATTCTCCTTTTGGGGGCTGTATGCCGCTGTCCTAGCCTCTGTACAAAGAGATAGAGCAAAAGTTGAAGGAAAGATCATTGGAGGCTGTTTTGGGGCAGTGTTGTAGATACCCTCAAATGAAGGTGCTTCTTGGCCTTTAAAAATATTCAGTGACCCATTCCATCACTCATTTTTGCTGCTACTTGGACATTTTAACATATGAATTCCCATCGCTTCAAAAGAGTCAATGCCAACATCAATTAACATCTTGGGGGAAGACTATATGGAGGCACCGCTAAAGAAATCTTAGCTGTGTGAGCACAGTTGAACTTGGATGTCCCAGGCAATACTCTTATTCAACATTGCTCTAAACTGTTCATTTTTACACTGTAATTGCAACTGTTTCTCTTGTTTATTTCCTTGACCTCGACACAACCACCATCCATTTGAATCTCAATTCAACTTTAGCTCAGTTATAATCAATTTCAAGTTAAGGCCCACAGATTACCATACAGGTGACCCTCACCTTAAGAGATAAACATATCCTATAGAAGTCAGATGCTACCAACTCTTCTGAGATTACTAAATGTGAAAAACAGCATGCCGTTTGCTTTTCTATTCATTCAACAAAGACTCACAAGCTCTATACTGTTCAGGGTCATTATGCTACATGCTTCAATACTAAAAAATTATTTTATGTACCCCTCAATTTTAAATAGGTCCTAATGCAAATCAAAATTCTTCCTCAGGGTTCCACTCATGCTCCATGAAGCCTGGACTGCCAATGAGCACGTAGGAAATAGCTTATTCTTGTTTGCTTTATCCTTCCCGTCCTTCTCTTCTCACAGCTGTCCCCAGACACTCTGAAATCTAAGTGCTTACAAGCTAGAGGCTGCGAGCAACTCCACGTTTCACTGCCTAAACCACCAAGATCCATGGCCTTCCCCTGGGGTCTCAGCCAACATTCGTCCAGTTGAACCATGCCCTCCCCTTCCTCCATGAGCTCCCTGAACCTCCCTTAAGGCAGATATGATGTGTGCGGGTTCAACCACAATATCTGATAATAAATGATTCCTGCCAAATAGAACATTCAGGCTTAAAAAAACAGAGACTCGCTTCACCTAGGACCGAAGATCATGAGAGTAGCTCACCTGAGAGAGGAGGATAGGCATTTACATTGGACCTTGAAGAAGGTCGGTGAGAACGTAAACATGCATAAATGGCTAAAACTTAAGTTATTTTGCATAACTTAGCAGACGTTGTTATTGAACAGATTTGGGTATTTTTTCAAACTACAATCATAAATGATCTGAGCTAGGTGGAATAGCACTAAACATGACCCACAGAGCCACTCTGGTATCTGTCAGTTCTTTCTTCCCGGCATGCAGACTCTGAGAGCACGTGTTGGGAGAGGTTTCTGACAGGAGGCGAGCTTTGAGCAGGGGCATAGAAATGAAGAAGGAGAATGGGAGAACATACCTGAGTGCAGTGAAAAGCATGAGCAAAGGGGAAAAGGTGGGCATGAAGTCACTTTCTAAGAAGGAGGTGCAAATTAGCTAGGCAGAAGTAGAGGGACCATTTGTCATAATAAATAATGAAATATGATTTATTGAGCAACTATCATGGGCTAGCCATGGTGGGTAGGACTGCACGTACCTATTTCTATCTTCGAAAATACCTGTCAAGGCAGATGTTTAGGAGGAAACTAAGGATCCGATAATTCCAGCACACACAGTGTCAGGCTGGCAGGTTTGGAAGGGTCAGAGAATGGAGAGCTTTCAACAGAATTGCGAAGAGTTTGAATTTAATTTTATGAGGGAGACACAAAGAAAACAACTTCCAAGACCATGAAACAGAGAAAAAGGGTTCAGTGCCCCAGTTTGGTGGTCCCTAAGGCGGCCTGGATTTGAGTGAAAAATGCCTGATTCTTGATGTTGGCTGTGGAATTGGAAAGGAGGAATGAATCTAAGGGGAACTTGAGAGAAGGCATTAAAACTACTTGACAACAGGATTTTAGGACTAACGGAATAATAGGGAGACACAGAAGGATAAAAATAAAAGGCTTATCATGTATACATGACGGGAAATGTGTTTATTCTAACTATAAAATGTGTGGGAAGTCTCGTACATTATCGATTATAATGAATGTGACCGTTGTCGATTTCAATACCATTTCTTTTTTGACATCAGTAATACTTTTAGTTGTTTGGAGACGACCGATCCTCCTAAACTATTACTTGCCTTTTTTAGCCCAAGAATTTATAATGAGTTGTAAGTGGGATTATGATCTGCAAGAAGGGAAACAAAGTGAATAGATTAATTTGGCTGGCACTCAGGCTATAGGCTTTGAAAGCTTATGGAGTCTTCAGGAGCTCTTTGGCCAAGAAGAAGGGCATGCGCCAGACAAATGGGACTCTGTTCCAAGCAGCGCAGCCCACACAGAGGTCTGAAAAGAGCAGACAAAGGAGGCTGGAGAATAAAGTGGAGGGAACAGCAGGGAATGTAGAGATAGGGAAGGTCAGGGCATATGAACCTGAGAGGAGGGGGATGTATTTGCTGTGATGAAAGAGAGACTCCTGGAATGCTTGGAGCAGCACAGAGGATGTGAGCTTAAAAATCCATCAGTTCTATGCTCCAGGGAGAACGTAGCCAAGGGCATGAATGACCAGACTAAAATGGTCAGGAAACAACACGGGACCAGGGTCGTGGTAACAGTGACCGCTAAGTCTCTTTCACACAGCAACGCTTCTCTAAAGACCTCACAAAAACCGCACACTCATTCTGGCCAACAGCAATGACCCTCACAGCATCCTTAAGGAGTAAGTGGACAATAGAGGGACAATCATTGGTATTCGTAGGTGTTCTTACTTATATCACAGGTGTTCCTGTATCTCCAGGTTTCACCAGGAGGGCGCCAGGGTCCACTGCTTCTATTCCAGAGCTGTGATCGCCAAACGTGAGGCCATTCTCACAGGAAACAAGTAGTTCCTTTAAAATTCCAAAGAGCGTTTAGGTGGTGCTGGGATCATTATTCATATCCGCTGTCCTTTATCCACGCATAAGAGTATGTGGCCTTTGTCACTTCAGTGACTACGTGGAAAAGATGTACAAAGTTGAGAAAAGAGGCACAAAGGAAGAGGAAGAAACCCTGAAGTTACAGGGTCCAGAAATTTTACATCATCTTCATCTCATGACCTTGAACTACGAGAAACATTCTTAAAATACACTTATGTGAAGTTAAATAGGTGGTAGATTCTGTTGTTAGTCCTGCAGAGCAAGGTCAGTGAAAGGGACTGATTAAAATGTTAACCCTCTGATTGATTCAAGAGTTGATGACACTATGTCTACACAAATGAGTTCGAAAGCGTTTGCTTGGCCCAATCCATATATTGGAAAACAGAATCTGTTTCATAAGGTGCACAGAGGAAAGACTGGCTACCATTTTACATGAATTATCAAGATCATTGTAGAAATTTTCACACAAACTCTTCGTGGGCACACTTAGCTGAGGCCAGCATGTTTTCCTTTTCCTCCCTCCCTTCCTCGCTCCCTCCCTCTCTCCCTTCCTTCCTTCCTTCTTTCCCTCCCACCCTCCCTCCCTTCTTCTCTTTCTCTCTTTCTATCTGACATGGCAAGCGAAGTCATGTGTAGATTATAACAAAAATTCCTTCCCACCCTTCATAGGGGAAACCTTTCAGTGTGCTTGATTTTTGTAGTAACCAGAACTGGGCCCACATGCCACTGTGCCATCGTCCGCCACACGAAGTCCCATGTAATTGCCAGGCGGTTCCCCCACAGATAAATCTTCTAAAACAATGAGTCATGCATGTAAATATTGCCCTTGCCGAGCATATTTATTGCGTGTTGATGTTGATTGTTTAAAAAGGGGTTATGGTTCAATAAATTGAACACCTGAGCTGAGCGCTTGTAGGCTGAAATTGAGAGACGGGCAGATCAATTTAGACTCACTTCTACTTTTCGATCTGTTTAATAGATTTTTAAAACGACACTTAGAGCCCCACAGAGGCAGCGGCACTTCACATTCCTTCTAGCACATCGTCCCTCAGCCACACCGCACCCTGGTCCTCCCGGGCTCACTGCACTTGGAAAAGCTGATGATTCTAGGAGCAGAAAATTCACAGAGCATGCTCTTGGCCTCCTGCTCCCTGCTGAACCGGGCTCATTTATTCAGCTGGTATTGCGAGTTTGGGGGCATGACAGTACATCTGACCCCTTTGGGGTAAAATTTGATCTGGCATTTCATTTCAAGGGCTCAGCCACTGGTCTGTCAAATCTTCATTTTGCGGGTGCCCACTAGAACTGCTGACGCTTGCCTCTAACTCCCTCGGCTTTCATCTTTCACTGGCAATAAACATGTCACCCTGCTGAGGTGAAACACAATCTGGAATTAAATTTACTGCATATAAAATATAGTGCCCTCTTTATTGGTTCAAATACTTGTCACTCATAATTTATTTGCCAGTGTATGGCCTTCATGCAGAGAGAACGCTGCTGTAAATGGGGAGGGGGCTTCGGGGTCCGTTCTTGCTGGGATCTGTTTCACTTTTCATTCCTTCCCATCCCTGCTCCCCAAATCCCACTTACCCACTCGGGCTAATCTGTTTTCCATGAAGCACCTCAAATAAAACTGGAGCCCTCCGTCCAAGTGTGGCACGCATGTCGCGGAAGGCACTGGCGTCGGGCTTCTTGGCTGAGTCGCTGCTCCTTTGCTCGCAAGTGGCGGGAGCGTGGCACCTGGAAACGCTCTCTGCAGTGAGCAAAACCGAAATACAAATGCGGGGGGACCGGCGGGGGTGGATTTAGCCCTCGTCGGTTTCAATCTCCCACTTGCCATGCCTTCCCTTCTGGCACTCAACTTTTTCATGATTTATTCCAAATACTGTCGATCAGCTTTAACTAATACAGTTCTTGTATGAAGCACCTCTCTAATCTCTTCAAACACAGATGTGGAAGCGCGGCTTAGAGCATGGAGGCCAACAAAAGCCCTCTGCCTGTCCCAGTGATTAGCTTTGATTGACACAGAACCCTTCTGCTTTCCAAGGCATCCTCTAACACCCATAAATGATTGTTTTAAAATGAGACACACAGGGGTAGGGTGGGTACCAGCCTGAGGAAATGCGCGGTGCGGCTACATCAGCAGTTCACTCAGGAACTCCGAAACACTGGATCCCGGGTGCTGGGTCCCCCCTCCGTTGCTACTTCTTTTTCTCTCTTTTAGGTCCGCCTCTTTATGGGAAAGGTTTTAGTAAGCAGTGATCTCTCGTTTAGGATTGTTGGAGCACACATGGATGATGCGAACTGCACCTGCACACCGATTGACGTCATCGTCAGATTGCAAGAATTCGCCAAGAAATGTTGGGACTTACATTAAATACAAGTGCAAAGTTTGCATTTAACGCTCAAATTGCGTTAAATAAGGATCACCAGCAATCTGTACATGTCCAGGATCTGACAAATCCAGATCCCCGTAAACTACGCAAATTACTTTAAAAAATTATCAATTGTAGTAAAAGATAACTACGTTTTTACTTTTGTGAATTATATCGTCTTGTCTCATTCTAAGCAGCGAGGGGTCGGGGAACTTCTCAACTTGCCCTGGTTGTTTGGGGCCATCCCTCAAGGCGAGGGTGGATGATTCATTCTTTGTGGTGGGAAGAATGGCTTTTGTAGGTAGAAGCACTGCGGATTCTCCTGGTAATTCCCGGCAGCCTCAAGGATGGCCCTCAGGGTTTGTATTAAATCTCCAGAGATTGCCTCAGTTAGTCTCAGATCCCAAATATTTGGAGGTAGTTTTCCAGAGTTCTAAAGATGTCATTTCTGTCTTCCTACCCCCAGAAAACAGAGTCACTTTATGACTAGCCATGGATGTGAAATGCCTCTCTCTGCCTGCCTTTTCTGAACAGCAGCATAAGTGAAGGGAGAAACTTAGAATAGGAATTCTTGCTCCAACCAGCTATGAAATGCCTAATTTTATTTGCATCTGCACACATACGCAGTTAGATGTTTTATTCATTACTTACACACTTACTTCCAAAAGAAACTTGTGAAAAGCAAAAGAAAAATCATACTATCTTTTAGTTTTCGTTTTAAGGTTTCAAAATAGTCTGTTAAGTTTAATATTGACTTCCAAATGTTTTCCAAAACATTTTAAAAATGAAGCTGCTTCTTCTATGAAGAAGTAGAGTAAATAAAAGGACCATGTTCATGTTTTAGAAAGTAACTCATCTCCCAAATAAACGGTTTTAGGATCGTAGAATCAGAGTGGAAAAATAATTCATCTCATCTATAACTCTTCATTTTAAGGCTGAGGAAACTTAGACCCAGATTGTTTAAGTGACTTGCCCGAGATCCGCCAGTTTAGTGCATGGAAGAGTAAATAATAAAATCCAATCTTTGTCTCTATTTCCCTTAAATAAGGAAATTTTAAAATCTGTAGGTGCGATTATTTTGTCAGGAGATTCAATAGACGTCAGGTCTATTGTGCTTCACAGAGTGTCACTGCGGCCACACGGGTGTGGCACAGCCCACTGTGTGAACCTCCTTCACAGGTGGACAAAATGAGGTTCAGAGAGGAAAAAAAAATGACCCAGAATTCACACGAGGTCCCAGTGGCCGCACACGGTCTTGAGCCAGGTCTGCGGACTCAGAGTCCAGGGCTCTGTGAATGGCATCGGCTGGTGAAAAGGAATGCCACACCGATCTCCAAGAGCTAGCAATATAAAGACTAATTACGCCAAGTGGGAATCACATTTCTTTGTTCATTCTCCAGTTGTCCCACTGGTATCTCAGGGCTTCACTATAGTTCTTGGCTTTATTTTAACCATTTGCCAAGCGAGTGTCTGTACGTTATCATTTGAGTATTCTAATGATTTTTTACATCCTTGAGAGGGGGGAAAAAGCTATTTTTCTATTACTATTTATAATATTTTGGTGGATAATTTAGAATGTCTGATTATAATTCACTGTGAGATTATTATGTGACCAATAAAATAATCAGGTATCCACAGCATTTGTCATAAGGACTCTATTTTCAAATGATACTGAAAAGTTCGGCTTTTATTTTGGACTATCGTTATTATATCGTGTTTGCTTTCCTTTGCTTTTACTTACAGTTTTACTTTACAGTTTTATTGAAATGTAAGATCTACCACATAAGCACCAATAAAATCAAATGTGAAAATACACATCTTTGAGATGTTGTTATGTGATTGTATCTGAGTATATTATTCCCAGTTGGCTATAATGAGAACTATCCTATACATACAAGTCCAACTTCTATTTGAAACATAAAATATACTACATTGTAAAATCTATTAAACGTGTTCTTTTAAAGGGCTATTATTTCTCTTACTATTGTACATGAAGTACATTTATGTCCCTTAAACTTGGAAACACCTTAGACTAGAGCAAGAAGTAGAAATTTCTAGATGACTTGGCGATGTGTTTTGGATAATGCCTTTGTGTGGCTGGTATAGCCCGTGGAGAGCAAAGAGAGAGAAAAATGCAGAGGACTGATGACTAAGCCCTAGGGAATCTCTGCATTTAGGGAGTGAGAAGAGAGAGAGGGCAGGATGCTGGAGCTAGAACCAAAGGCATTAGTGGGAGTTAAGGGAGGAGAGTGTTTTAGGGAAAGAGGGGCAGATGCAGTACTGAGGTTCAGAGGACAGGAACTGATAGTCCTTTGATGTGACGGTATTGAAGGTTATCTTGAACATCAGTCTCTCAGTGAACCTGGAAAGGGGAATTCAGAGGGCAGTGGGTTGAGAAGTAATGAAACTGGAAAAACTGGAATAAACATAGACATTTGCTTGGCCAGATAAATATTGTAGAAATAGAATATAGCTAGGACGGGACATAGGATCAAAGGTAGGATTACAAGTCTTTGAAAAACATAGTTTTAGAGAAAATTTCTTTGTGTAAAAAATAACGTAATATATGCTAACCATGGAAAGTTTGGGGGCTTTGAAAAAGGATGAACAATAAAATCGAAGTAATCCAAAATCCCATGACTAAGAGATTATTACAGTGAAGTTTTGGTCTATTTCCCCCCAGAATTTGTTCTATGTAATTATTTTTATAAAGTGGAGTTCATTTTACGTATATAGCTCTGTATCCTTTTTCACTTATCCCACTATTATTGTACATGTATCAATGCCTATTTTAGAATGTACGAATTTAGTGTCTATTTTTAGCTTTAGGGGAAAGAAAGTTCTAGTGAGATTACATTGACGGTATGAGAAAAAAAGATCAAGCATTGGATTAATGTCCTAGAGGTGTTGAAAGGAACAGAATAAGGTTCATAGAAGAGAGAGAGAAAGAAGAAATGCACCAACATACATACATACATACGTTTGTCAAGGGCAGGAATCAGAGGCTAGGCGAGTTTGTGCACTCTTCATGGCTCATAGTGTTTAAGAATCTTGACTATAAACAAGCAAACACATTTTCAGCTAGAACATGGCCAAGCTGAGACTAAGAATCAGGAAATTCTAATATGAGCAATCTTTGTGGTGGTGGCATTCCCTCTCCCTCCTTTTAGAAGATCGGGTTGGCGAGAAGATGAATTGATGAAGAATTCTGCTTGACAGATAAAGGGAATGATGAGGATGTAAAATATTAACAATTCTAAAAACAAGAGTAAAATAAATGATCTACAAGGATTCCAGGATACACAGAGAAGCAGTAGAAAGAAAATGGAGCACTCAACTGCTGGGAAAACCTGTGAAGTTGCAGAAATCAGGCAGCAGTAGTGAGAGATAAGAGAATAGGGATTATGGTCAGAGTGGGATATGGAGTTGAGCTCTCTGAGGAGGAAAAGAACTGAGTGGTAACAAGGTGCAGGTACGGTCAGGGGGCCGCAGGGCTCAAGAAGAGAGATTGCAAGCTACTGGAATACAACATCAAAAGTGAATCCTAATGTAAATTATGGACTTAGGGTGATAATGACGTGTCAACATAAATTCATCAATTGTAACAAATGTACCACTCTGGTGGGGGATGTTGTTAATGGGGCAAGCTATGGATGCGTGGGTAATCTTTGTACTTTCCTTTCAGTTTTGCTGAGAACCTTAAACTGCTCTAAAATAAAGTCTACTTTTTAAAAAAATATTGGAGGAAGTAAAATACAGTCATAGTTTCAAGGTGTCAGGAGTCATGGACCTGGACACCGAATTCACCTACATCATTGGCAAGTCTCTCCATGAAGGAAGACTGGGAGTGGGGTGTCCAGTGAATGGGAAGCAGTGACCAGGGGTAATTAAATAATATTGAAAAGGAGGTGGTGGAGTGATATGGCATAAACCTCAGTGGAGAAGGAAATTTTATATAACCTGGAAATTGCCGGATGAAAGCAGACCCAACTGCTGGTTCCCATGGAAGCCTCTATTCCTTCAAGCTCCTGGAGAGGCGGTATCCTAGATAAAAACTGAGGTTTAATTTGAGGCAAAATAAGGTATTTTGTAGAAAAATAACGTTATAAAGTAATTTGTTTTCCATGGCACAGAGACTCCAGAGGAAAAGCAGAAAGGAGTAAAGAGAGAAGAATGTCCAGAGGTTGAGTCAAGAGATAGAAAGCACACAGTATGGGAATGACAGTCTGCAGTCACAAGAAGGCTTACATTTTGGGTGGTGGCCAAAGACAATTGGGGGTGGAACATGAGGGACCGGAATGGCCTCCAGATTCCAAAAACAGGTATTAAATTGGACGCACAGGAACCTCCATTTCTCACACCTAGCCCATAGTAAGTTATAAATAAATATTAAGTGAATGAGTGAATGAATGAATTAGGTTAACTTTAGACTTCAAAGTCATAATAAAATAGGTAGGTGAAGATTATACACCAAAAGATGTTGGAAATGTAAAATGAGAGGTCTAAAGAGCAATATCCTTGGAGGAGAGACAAGCTTGCTCTTTTAATAAATATTTATAGTAAGTGACTGAATGAATGATTTTGTCCTATAATTTTAATCTTTGTCACTTTATTATGAGTTACATTTAAATATGTCAAGCTCTCCTTCCTTAGATTTTTTTTTAATTTGCTGCTTCTACTCAATTTCATTATCTTTCCCCCTACTTATTCATCAAATGACTTTTCTTTACCCCTTCTTCAGTAACTCTGTTGAAACAAATCTGAAATTCACCAACAGAAGCAGAAATTGCTTTGTGCCTAAAATCAGCCTGACAGTATAGTTGGGACAAATCATATTTTGGGGATTCTCTCAAAAAGATCGTATCTGTTGCATTTTGTAACATCTTTGTAGCAGGTGTGCTGTCTCAGAGAGGGGTTTATTTTCTTTACATACTCTGTGCAGCAATGGAAAAATTTGCTATTTATACAACTTTTATATTTAAAAAAATCTATTCATGTATAATTAGCTATAGTCTAGTATAAAGGAGAGTTGAGAGTTGGAAAGAATACTTTTCTCAAAGCTTTTCTGTTTAATGTGAACACCACTCCATCATAATTTCTTGTCCTTTCCCACTATCTTCTTCCCTTATGCATGTGTTTAAACTCTCCATCAGTCTTTATAAGGAACAATTTTCTTTCCCTCTTCCCCTTCTTTTAAGCAGCACTCTATCAGTGCGTAAAGTCCTTACGTTCGGGTTGCTTAACCTGGAGAGAGAATGTCTGACTCTAAGAGCAAGTGCCAGCCCCAGAAGGTATGTCTTTCTTGGTGGTTAGTCATACTGTTTAAGAAAAAAATGTTGCATTAAACCAGGAATTGATATGGTGAAGACACCAAATTTGTACCGCAATTATGGGCTTTCCATTATTTAAGTTTGCCAGCATCCCTAGGAAGAATTGAGATGATTAAAAACATCATCTCTGTATTTGCAGTCAATATGCAGTAGATGGTACTGGCTAGACAGTTTATACTTCAGGGCATTTGCATTTTCATCCATAATGAAGAAAACGAAATGTGTAGTCCATGTGTAGACTCTTCAGATGACAGACCATAATCATCCTTTTGCAGCCTTTATAATATCTGTTGTCAGGCTCTTCTGAGAGACTTCTAATAGGGTCTTGGCAAGATGCCACCGGCAAGCACTTCCACTGCAGCTGATTCATAAATGCCTTTGGGGTTGCATTACAAATCCAGTAACCCCTGAGGTTTGGAGGGAAGGTCTGCCAAGGTTCAGCTGGGATTGCCTATTAGCCCTTTCAACTCCCTTGAGCCCTAGAAGCTCAGGAGTGGGTTTCATCCAAGCAACATGGGGAAGAGAGATGGGATCGCCTCTGCTGGGCGGGTGGGTTATATACCCTCCATCCCAGGATGATTTCAGGAGAGAACCATCACGACCACTTCTTTCTTCCTGCGCTGTAGTGTAGAAATTTGTAATTTAAGTGATAAAGCCAATGACTAAAAGAAGAATGTCTTTGTGATGTGACCTTATTTCCTTCACTCTGTATAAGATAGCAAAGGTATACACGATCTACATAGAACAAGTACTTGGTTTCCCTTTTCCCATTGTTCTTCTACTTGTATGTGTGTAAGATTCATATGTGAATGGGGCAATGACTATGTTGTTCACTACTGTGCCCCTAGAGACAGTTGTGTAAATAATAATAATTTGTGAAATGAATGCATTAGTGACTATTCAAAAGCTGAAATAGATTTAAGGGGTGGGCCTATGGGAAGGTGCTCAGGTTGCCAATCTATGGGGGTGCTAAAACATCCCTGAGATGTGATGAACCAGGTTCAATGATCCAAAGTCTTCTTGGGGGCAGCAGTCAATGTGGTGAAGGCAGGCTCAAAGGACAGCAGAAGGCCATCAAGGATGTGTGTTTGGTTACCCACCGTGCAACTTTGTGGAGTGGAAAATGAAATATGGGTCACGAGCAGAATTACTCTGGACAATGGTGGAGTGGCTGACCCCTTCTACCAGCTGTCCTGCTTCATCACTCCCTGTATGTTGAGCTCACTCCCTAAGTGGAAAGAGGAACTCATGTCCGGGAATAAGAACTTCAGCCCTTTTGTGCTGAAGGTGAAAAAGAGGAGAAACTGTTAGCTCATGTAGCATTGTGCTCTACCCTGAAAATTCTGTTTTTCAAACAAGATCAGGTCACATTCCTACTTTCCTTTCTACGTGTAAATTTTCTTTCAGGGGAATTGTATTTGTCCCAGCTTCACTGAACACTTGGGCACTCTGATCTCAAAGTCTTCCTTCCACCTGCCACCTTCCTGATTTGTGATTGCCTTTGCATAATTCCTCTTAACGCTTAGCTTTTTTTCACGCTTCCTAAAGACCAAAGAAAAATTACTTAATTCCTTCCAGCCTCAGTTTCCTCAAGTGTAATATTAGATTAATAATAGCTACTTTGTGAGGTTGTATCAATGTACGAAGGATGTAACAAAATAGCATAGTGCCTGGCTTCCATTAGGTGCTCAGTAAATGGTGGCTGGGGACAATGATGAGGAAGAAGAGGAATAGGATAAAGATGAGATGTAAATATAATGTAATGAGTTGTCATTCAAAAGATTCACTAGTGAGATAGGTGACACAACAGTCTAGACACTTTGGGACCAGCCTGGGTATATGGTTGGTGTCACGAGCATACCACATCTTGTTGGTTTTGGGCAAAGCTATGCAATGAGAAAACATCCTTTAGGAAGGGAGCCGTAAAGCTCATCTACTAGCCCCACTATGTCACCATCGCTGAGCCCTCTAGAATGCCAGGGCATCGAAGGGAAAGGGTTTTCAAACATTGCTACTTTTTACTGCCTTAAAATCTTTTTTATTTTATTTTAAAAATTTTTTGCTATTGGGGAGAAATGGATGTATAAAAAATAAAGCATAAATTGATTTAAAAAATCATTGCTCTGCACACAATGTTGTACTCCTTTTTTTGCGTAGGATTGGAGGACATTGATCAGATTTTACAATTTCATTAAAAACATGCCATCAGTTTTTACAAAAAAAAAAGAAATAAATCTTTAAAAGAGATGATTGCTTAATTAATCATACGATAAAGAGAGATTGATGCTAAGAGCTGTTTTACAGATTAAGAAAAGTAGAGCAGGGACTGGCTGGTTCCACGAACTAGAGTTATTTACTTTCAAATGAAGCATTTACTGACATAAGCTAATTTTTCTTCTTCTTTTTTTTTTTTTTGGTGATATTCCATTGCATCTAGGTAAACTGGGTTCAATTAACCATGACTATTTAGTAAGGTGAGTTACTATTATGTGAAGATCCACACTTCTCATTACTCTCTTAGATGAAATTATACTTTCAATTTGCATAGTGCCCAAGGGATTTAGTCAGCCCACCCTCTGTGTGCTAGACTGGATAAACTTCTTTTTGCAAATGACAAAAAATTGAGGAACAAACATGGTATGTGATTTTACCTAAAATCATGTAACCATTTAAGGTAGTAAAAAAAATAATATATATATATGTAAATTCTTTTTTTATATATATATTATATATATATATAATGAGCTCTGTGATCCTTAACCTGGGATCTATAGCATCCTAGAAAATCCATGGATGGACTTACAGTAACCTGAGCCCCTGAATTATAGAAATATTAAGTGACTGTGTGTATGGGCATTTGGGGAGGAGAAGGGTCACAGCTTTCATCAAAACCTCCAACAGTCTATTACACCCAAAAGGTTAAGAACCAAAGTAAACTCTCCAAGGGCTAGTCTAATTCTGAGCAGGGTATCCATCTAATCTCAGGGAGATATGTAATTTAGATGGCTACAAATCAGAAATATTTTCAAGGGCTCTGACACCAATATTGACAGAGAGACGGATTTAATACTTGGTTCCTTGAGGTCAGCTTTGTGGCTATTGTTAATAAGATGTACATCAAGCTATTTCTCCTTCGTAGATTAACAAGGTCTAGGACTCCTGAGCCACAAAATTAATGCTGTAATATATATGTAATATATATAATATATGTTATATGTTATATATAGTAATATACATATTTATAGTTTTATGTATCTATTATATATATATACGTATATATACATATATATATACGTATATATATATAAAATCCTGTGGCTTAGCAGCACTTATTTTTGAATATTAATATAATCAATAATGTGAACGAACATTTCTGGATCTCATACTATGGACCAAGCTGTGTAGGATAAAAAGATATGCAAGATATATTTTTTTACTCTCGATGTTGTACATTTTGGCCACTGACAAGTTCATTAAAGGTTAAATAACAATATCTGCTCTGCGTAGCAGTGTGCAAAGAAAAATATTACGTAGTTCATTGATAAATGAGCTGGGTCCTGAAAAATTTAGGATGCAGAAAGTAGCAGAGGATTCTAATTAATGCAGGGACCAATGTATATAAATCTTTCAATGGGAATTAGGAAAATGGAAATCCACAGAAATGGAAAAAGCAATTGAAGATCTCCCTGGCTTTCAGAGTGAGATGGGAAGCCATTGGAGGGTTCTGAGCAGAAGAAGGCAATGATCTGACATACAATGACTGCTTTGTCGAGAATAGACTGAAAGGAGACCAAAGACATGTCAGGAAGACCAGTTAGGGAGTAATAGCAGACCAGCAAAAGATGATGGTGACTGTGACCAAGTTTGTAACTCCGATTTTAGATACATTTTGAAGGTAGGGTTGGCAGAATGTCTTATCACTTTGATACAAGGTATGAGAGAAAGACATCAAGGATGACTGCAAGGTTTTTGGCTTGACCAACCAGAAACAAAAAGTTGTTATATCTTGATATGAAAAAGACCATGAGAAGAATGTGTTTGACAGAGATCAGGAGTTTTGTTTAGAATACATTAAATTTGAGATGTGTATTAGATGTCCAATAGATGAATATATGAGTCTAGAAGTCAGGAACAAGGTTTAGGCCAGAGACAGAATCCTGGGAACAATCGGTGTGGAGATAAGGTTGGATGAAATCACCTAGGAAGAGAACAGGAATGAAGGGAAGAGAATCAACTGCAAACACTTTCCTATGATTAGATCCTGAAATGTATACAAAAACATGTTATAAGGTGAGACCAGGGAGCTAAGTAGTAGCTAGATCATGGAGATCTCTTATGCCATACAAGCAATATAAGGATTTATCCTGTAGGCAACGGAAAGCCACTGCAGAATTTCAGAATTCTGAAGGGAAAAGTAACGCGAGCAGGTTTGCATTTTGGAAATTGGCAACCAGGTAGAGATTGATTAGGAGAAGACAGCCCTGGCCAAAGAGAACCCAGAGGAGAAACCATGGCGATAGTCTACAAAGAGATAATGAGGATGTGGAATGTGTCACCAGCACGACCAAGTGTGTCACCAGACAGATTCAAGCAGAGTTTATAAGGTGTGTTGACAGAACTTAACTATTTGGATAAGAAGAGTGAGAGAAAGAAAAAGTGAAAGCGGGGCACCTGGGTGGCTCAGTCAGTTAAGCGTCTGCCTTTGGCTCAGGTCACAATCCCAGGACCTGGGATCGAGGCCCATGGTAAGCTCCTTGCTCAGTGGGGAGCCTGTTTCTCCCTCTCCCTCTGCTTGCCACCTACCCTGCTTGGGCACTCTCTCTCTCTCTGTCAAATCAATAAATAAAATTAAAAAAAAAAAAAAAACAAAGAGCAAGAGGATTCACACGTTTTTTCCCCTGGATAGTCAACAGGATGGCAGAATCATGAACTAGAGTGGAAATAAAAGAGAAGGTGAAGATAGGAGATATGGAAGTGATTGAGATGTGGACACATTGAGTTGGGCATCTCAAGGGGATGTCCAGTACCCTGTTAAACATATGGATCCAGAATTTCGAACAAAGGTCTCAAGTAACAATAGTTTGTCATCAGCAGACAGGTAGTAATGAGAAGGAAAAAAAAGCTGAAGCGGAAACACCTGCCTTAGGGTTTTTTAAAAGGAACAGAAGCCAGCAAGGGGGCATGACGGACAATTAGAAGGAGGTTGGCGTGATGGGATTTAAAGAAGCACTGGTGGGCTCAGGCCTTGGCTCTACGGGGAGATCATGGTGGAAGTGAAAGCAAAATTGTAAGGTCTTGAAAAAATATATACAAAAGTAGGTACAGGTGGAAAGTGTATGCAGCTATTTTGAGATTTTAAAATGTGAAAGAAAAGGAAGGTAGGGTGATGTAAGGGGGTCAAAGAGAAGGAAGAGTATCTTCTGTTACATTTATACAGTATCGCCTTTGTCTAAACATAGACATGTTGTTTGAATTAACATAAGGCTTAACTCCCACGTAGGCCAGTCAGTGAAGATCTATTCCAGTGCCTGCCAAGTTCACCCTCCCAATCCTGATAGTCAAATGACTCCCAATTATGTTAGAGACAGTGCCGCCAATCAGGGGAGAAAAAAAGAGAAATATTTTCCAAATATATATGGGAACACCCTTCAATTTGACTAAAACTCAAACCATCAGCAAATTTTTACCAATCATCTCTATGTGCTAAGTTCTGTGCATGGCACTATTTTTCAATGTTAGTACAGGATGTTTTTGCTAAAGAACCGAATTCCGAATGTATCAAGATTGCATTTCTGTTTCCTACACCCATTGCTGTGTTCTCTTTTATAATTTCAGTAGGTACCCAAGAGAGTGAAAATGTATTACAGAAAATGTACTAGCTCTGGCCCCTGGGTGTGGGGTGGGGGTGGGGGGCTGCTGTGTCAAGACCGCATTATGAATCAGGCTATGGCTTTTCTCGTTGTTCAATAATTAAACCTTCTGCTACGAGAACCACAATGAATCTGATTGTGACCATTCCCATACACATTGCCGGATCCAGGGCTCCTGTCCCATGTCGTGAAAGACTTTGGGGTCCTCCTTTCTGTGTGGACAACCAGGGAGAAGGAAAGAGCTGCTGTCCCGACCAGGTTTTATCACGTGCAAACATGTCATGGGAACTTGGAGGAAATCACTCAACTCTTTGAGACTTTGCTTCATAATATAATCACATCACTTGACCCAACATTTGCCTTCCGTTTGGCTGTATTTATGGATTCCTTAGGATTGTTGACTTCAAAATTGTTAGTAGGTGTGCGCTCTCATCAGTCTGTGAACTGTTCCCGGAGAGCTTTTACTCAGGGTGAATCTTTCCTTTCAGAAACAATATGAAAGCAGCGGTTCTTTAGGAGAAATAAAAAATCCGGTATCACAATGGAGTACGTAGAGACAGTAATAGAGTTTTAACCTCGGAACTTTTCAAAAATTTATAAGATGCTTTATAGTGGAAATAATAAAGGCACTGATGCATTGATTGTGTAAATTAGACCAAGTGCAGGTGGCATTGTTTTGGCACAGAAAGCTGTGCAGCTTCCTCCATCCACCCGCGTGAAAAAGGAAGAAAAGGTGCCCAAAAGGAAGCCGAGTTGCTCAGGGCCATGCTGACGGAAGCTTCCAGTCGTTTTCATAACAGATAGTTTTGAACTCTTATTTTTAGCAATGGCTGCCAAATTTTGCAAGTCCTATAACGTTCTGCTCCCTAATTAGTTTGGAAGCCTGTAATTGTGTAAGTTTAAACCAGCCTAGAAAGGCTGCCAAGTCATTTGAGCAGAATTGAGCAGGAAAGTTGAAGAAATGGCTACATATTATTACTTGCTCACTTATTTAATTTAGTCTTTTGATTAAATCGTGAATCTAATACCAAAAGAAAAAAAATTCACAACATAGAAGGGCTTCTTTTAAAACGCTAGAAGCTGGCTTCACTTCTTCGGACACAGCGATTTCATGTCTGAGCGGTCCTGTTGATGTTTAGAAATTGAGCACAGACTCCCTGGAATGACCCTGGGAGGTCAGGCATACTTTGGATAAAATCTGCAAGGTCAGTGATGGAAAACTGCATCATAAGAGAACCATTATAATACGTTATTAATGGGATTTGGCATGTGAGTAGCTCTACTTATTGTTCGGGGGCATTTTTATATGTGTTTAACAAAAATCTGGAAAAGAAAGAAAGATGTGTGCACCAGAACAGTTAGCACTGTGTTCAGAATTCGTCAGTGTGCTCGAGAGTTTATTAGGTAATAAGATACTATGCACGTTTCCACTTGCAATATGAAAAATGTCGAGACTGATCATGTTTCATTAATTGTCTCTGTGCATTCTCTGCATAATGGGGCTGTTTGTTGTTTCCCCTTCTCTAATCAGTTGTTTTTACTATGATACAAAGAAGGAGGATGCATCCGAGATCGCTGCAGATTCATATAGGAAGTGGCTTATATTGGTATAGCTACCACTTCCCGAAGGAATCATGGTGGTGTTGATTTCTGGAGCTTTTCTCACCAACTCTGCCCGAATGAATATCTCGAGAAACTTTATAGGATTTTAGAACACAACTGCTCAACATTTTATAGCACCATCCCCGTTTCTACTTTCTCTGTAGTGGTTATCCTTCATCTGGGGGGCCTCTGGGAAAATACAAAATCAGTTTGCTAAGGTTTGCCTCTGTGCTGGACAGAGAACGATTATGGTCTTTTGTGAAGTTGTGCTCATCCCTTCACGGAAAAGCTTCAACCATAAATCTAGGAACTGAATTTCCCCACAGGATCATGCAGAGTTTAATCTGTTCATGTTATTGTTGGACGCTGCATAGTAAGGATCGGCACAGCACAAACCTTTGCATGGTGTTTGTTGATTGTATCATGATCATAGATTATAAGATATGTTTACCAGTCAAAAAGCAAAGATAGAACTTATTACAGGTGTTATTTTCAATCAAAACTATGATTGGACCTAGAGCTGTCCCATCATCCAAAGGATTTCTTTTGTTGGAAAAGTTTCTTTATTCCATCCCATTAGCCCCAGACTTACTCATGCATCTTCTCAACGATTACCCTCCGCCTGGAGACTTAGTGTTTCCCTTCCACCACCAGCTCACTTAGCCGGAAGCCAATCCCCGCAGCTCTGCTCCAACTCCAACTTGTCTCCATCTTCCTGGTAATGAGGAACCCAAATTAGCTTGCCACTTTCCAGGATGGTCTGCCTGAGCTGAGTGGGGGTGCTGCCTCTTCTATTCCATGGCCTTCATTCCATGACCCTCGTTGATTGCCATCAAGGGCATCATTATGTGGACACCCAATCACAAAGCCCAGAACTGACTCTTGAGGGAGACTAAGTCCCCTTTACCAATACACAGTCTATTCCATCTCTAGGTGCCTCAGTTTCCTCCTAGACTCCTCAACTCCCCTCACTTCTTCACCCTCTTGCCAAACCATGTGCGAAGAACTAAGCGAGAATGGTCCCAGTCCAGTTCCTGAAATTTCAGAGTGCAAAATTGCTGGGACTCTCAGCTCCCTGAAGTGCCCTTTGCCCCAGACACTTTGCCTCAGTGTCATTAAACACACGGTAAAGTCTCCAGCCAGCATGCTGGCCACCTCCCCCACGGCCACTGTTTGGGCTACTCTAGACAAAAGGGGGCAGTGCTGAATGAGATAATACGCATCCAAAGCACTTTGAAATCCCCAAGGACAGATGCTTTATGAATACCAGACATTATTATTATCTACTCTCCTGCCCCCTGTCACGTAAAAGTCTGTACCCTCACAAATGTATTTTTACTTTTGCGAGCTGTGGCCCATTAACTTCTTGTTAATATTTCTGATTATTCTGGGTCTCTTTATTTAAACGCTTGGTTAGTACTGGCACTTATCACCCTTCTGTCTTTGCAGATGTCACTTAACACTCTTTACAAATGAGCAACACAATTAAGCAACACTGAATAGCCATTTTTGCCCGTCTATGTACCACCTCACTTTGGGATATGTTCGAATTTACTCCCCCCCACCCCGGCTTTTCAAAATCAACTTAGGAAAGCATTATGCCACTTTCAAGCCTGTCCAAGTCAATGTGGGTTAGACTGAAGGATAAATTTTAAGAATTTTCGAATGTTTTGCTAAAATCAAGCTGTAATATACCCACTGGGTTTGTCATCAGTTATTCCTGCATTCTGCTCTGCAGATACAAACTTTGTACAATGCTTTATTCTGAGAATGGAAATGAGCAACCTAGGCTATTTTTCTCTCAGACTACTTTTAGAGTTGAATTTTGCATTCGTTTTGTCCTATTTGTTACTAAGGGTTGAAGAACCCGACCTCAAAAGCAAGGGGAATAAATAGCTTTTAAAAAATAAAAATCCTTGAATGATTGTCAAATGATTTCATACATTTTTTTAAACTAATTGCCTACATAGCAGCAGGCCTTTCAAGGGCTCTTGTTTGGTTACTGTGTTTAATCTTTGCTTCACAATGAGTCAAAGACATACCATAAAAATAGGAACAGGAGGCAGCACGGTTAGTCCCACTGTCACTTCTGATCCATCCTGCTCAAGAATAGCTGTCTCCTGACTTCTCAGCTAATCTGCACTCATGCTCCCCTCCACCGGAACAATTCTCCCTCCCACCCAGCGAAACTCTAAGGATCAGTGAGTTAATATTTCTAAACAATCGGGAGCCCTGTGATGAGATGCACTGTACCAAAATCAATAATCACTTTGTTTGCAACGTCTAAACCTTTTCTTCTATCGCTCCCCTCATCAGATTGACCATTCTAAGAGCTCTTTATTCCATTATTCAAATTCTTTCTGATAGTCAAATGCCTTAAGATTCAATAGACTAATATTTTGGTCATCTACAATGGAAATCTGTGTTTCCCATATGTTACAGAACCAGATGGTTCAGGTTGGTCTTTTATTTGTCAGGCTCAATATAAAACACTGCTCACTCTCTCTCTCAGGGTTTTAACAAAGGCCATCCAACCTCTCCCACCCCCAGGCCCCCACTCCAGGGTTTGACAACAGGCTGAACCAGGAGATGAGCAACTTCTCAGCGGCTGGCCTCCGAAGGCACTCCCAGCATGGCCAGCCCCCACTTCTGTTCCTGCTGGCTTTTTATGCAGGCCCTTGATTGAGAATGGTCCAGCTGGGTAGCCTGTTAACTCCTTTAACCCATTCCTATCCAGCCTACCTCTAGTAGGCCTGGCCTTTTTGCTCAGAATCACCAGTTTAGTGAGCCTACACTGAGCCCTTACCCCTGCCTCCCTCTTTTGTATCTCAAATGCCTAATCCTGACATAAACAGAACTAAAAGGAGCTAGTAATTGTTGTGCTTCTGCTGTGTGGCAAATGCTGAGCTAAATCTTTTTAATTGTCATGATGTCATTTAAGACATAGAACAACCCAAGAGGAGGTGTGATCATACCCATTACATAGAAAAGTAAACTGAGGCTCAGAGACATGGGATAACTGGTCACATATCTAGTAAGTAGTAAAACAGGGTTGCCACTCACATGACTGACTCCAATGCCATGAAACACAGCTCCCCTTAGACAATCAGAAGAAGAAACACACACACACACACCCCAAATTCCAAGCATTCTTTTTTTTTTTTAATAATGATTTTTTATTATATTATGTTAGTCACCATACAGTACATCCCCGGTTTCCGATGTAAGGCTCGATGATTCATTAGTTGTGTATAACACCCAGCGCACCACGCAATACGTGCCCTCCTTACTACCCATCACCAGTCTATCCCATTCCCCCACCCCCCTCCCCTCTGAGGCCCTCAGTTTGTTTCTCATAGTCCATAGTCTCTCATGTTTGATTCCCCCTTCTGATTACCCCCCCTTTCTTTATCCAAGCATTCTTAAACCTTGTGTGATTTGTCTATCATATCCAAAAATGCTAATTTTTCCAGAGAAGCTGTCCATCTCCGAGTGAGACTCTTGGCTCTACATAGTGAGAGGGGAAGACGAGTAGCTGAGCGGGTCTGAGAAGCAGGCCTTTAGAAGTCACTACAAGGACACTGTAGAGATGGTGGTTTTTATTCTTAAAGATTTGGGAGGCTTTGGTGGATTTGAACAGAGAAGAGCCCTGATCTCATGTAGACTTTAATCACTCCACCACAAAGTTAAGAATAGACTGAAATGGGGCAAGAGCTGTTGCAGGCAGGTCGGTGAGGACTCTAGTGTCGTGCAGTGTACGTGAGATGATGGTGGCTTGAACTAGAAGGCAGTGGTGCTGATCGATAGTTAGATCCCAAATCCATTTTGAGGGTAGACAAAACATAATTTTCTGGCATACTGTCTTTCTTAGATTCTGCTTTGTGCTGCTCCAGGTAACCACCCAGCTAGACTGTAAGTACCCTAAGCAGGAGCATCCTGTCTCACAGTCTCTGTTAGCTAGTTCGTAAATTCTGTGTTGGCTATGGTCTGAGGTATACAGACCCTTTACTGGATGGATGGAGTCATTCGTTCATGATTTTTTCCTCCCATATTCTCCTTTCTTCCATCTACATGATGTTCCTTGATTTCAAATAAGACACTGCTAATGTTTCCTTTTAAAGCCACAACTATTCTAATCGGCAGGAATAAGTAGGTGCATTGAGCAGCCTGAAAATTGACTTACTCACCTAATGCTCTTCACTAAATTCTACTATTCCACTGAGCCCTTCTCATGCACCAGATGCTGCCAGATACTAGGAATTCAAGAATGCCTATATCAGGGTCTCAGACTTCAAGAAAACCAAAAGGTAATTCAGTAGACCTCTCAAATACAAAGGGATAAGTTGTATAATAATATGGTAATATGTAACTTGCATGGGTGAAAGCAGAAGAGATAACAGTCACACTTTCCCTGGAGTAAGGGTAAAATGGTATCTTTTCAAGTTTGTATCACTCTCAGCCACCTCTCCTAATAACACACGTCTCCCTCCTAGTCGTTGCAGATTCTTACTACAGCTCAGCACATCACTACAGAGTATGTGAGAAACCCAAAAGTCCACAGGAAGTATAGGGAATCAACTGAAACAGACAGCAACTTCCAAGCTGGGAAAGACAATGGAGGATATCTTGTTCAACACCCCAGTGCATAGAAAAGAAACCTCTAAGACACAGAGACGTTAAGTGACTTCCCCTAGGGCACACAGCCAAATGGATATGGTCCTAGAGTTAGCACTCAGATTTCAGACCCCAATCTAAAATTCTTATGTCACCAAATGAAATTCATCAAACACATTCAATTTTTGCTCATTATCTTCTTCCTTTGAGTTTATTCCTTAATTTGAGTTACCCTCACTCTCATTCATTTATCTGTAAATATATAGTCTATAACTCCCATGTATTAGGCATATTTCTAGGTGTGCTAGTTCTTGAGCCATTGACTCTCAGCTCCAAATTCACCCTTCTACACTGTTATGTGCCATGATGTCCTTCCATGTTAAATTATCTCTGTTAAAAAACAGAAACTGGTATAGTTTCTATTTTCTTGACTGTCAGACCCTAGTGCATATGCTTTATATCCAGTACTTCTCTAGGTGCTAAAACGACAGAAGCAAGCAAAGCAGAACATTTTCTACCATCACGGCGCTTATAGTCTAGTGTGAGAAGCAGGCACGAATTAATTGATTACAAATGGCAGTGGAGTTACAGACTGTGAGGGTGACATAAGGAAAGATACATCTGGTAATGAATACTCAGGGCAAGGGTTGTGTGGTCAGAGAGGGCTTCTTGGAAGAGGTGGTACTCCGGAAGACACTTGCCCTGGGCCCTGCCCATGTCAATACTCTGTGGAAAAAAGAAGGGAGGGGCCATGACAAACTGAAGGAGCTGAAATGTATCCGTAGGGCTAGAATCAGAGAGTATTTTGATTTCCTTTTGTTTATTTTAAGACAAAGACATTTGGACTTAGACTTCACAAGCACAAGCTGTAGTAAACTTTTTAATTTGGTGAGATAATCTTTTCTCTCTGGGCTGCCTGAGCCTGGTGTATAGAAGCTGCATTGCAGAAATGCACAATCTCATTTCTTTTTTTCAGGATCTTATCCTGATATGACGTCCCTTCAGGGATCTTTAATTATGCAGGTATGGATTCTGTAATCTATTCCAAAAGGGGCTTTGATATAAGAATATATGTGTTGATTTCATTAAGATTTAGATATGTTAGCATATATTTTGAAGAATTTCAACTATTCATTAGAACATGGGCAAAATTTATTCTCTTAGAGATTATTTTGGGAGAAGAAATAGCCACTTTATATGAATAAAGTATCTCTTTTGCATTGAATATATATATTGCTACATATATTGAATTACATATATTGAATTATATATTTATGTATTATCTATATCAACTTGAAAGACAATATTTAATTGAGTTTAAGGGGAGACTGCAATTTTGGAGGACGGAGAAAAGACATGCTCCTTTCTGTTTGCTTCCTGTGCCCATCAGAAAGGAAATATTTCTTTTCTGCTGCATTTATCTCCTTATTTTAACCTCATTTCACCTTTACCCCCTCCCAGTTGCCCTATTATGTCAGCCTGATAACTGGTTTTCTGCCTCTAGTCTACACCAAACACATGACCACCAACACACCCCTCCCACCCTGCTCAGTCATCAGCTTAATCTGAATTAAACCCGGGTTTTATATTCTCTTTGGCTACAAAGTCAAATCTTTCTACCATATCATAAAAGACTTTTTCCTTTCCAACTTGCTTCTAATGGTATCTTCAACCGGTGCTTCCTCATACACTAGACATTAGACTTACCTTAAAAAAATTCTGATGTCTAAACCTCACTCCAAACCAATTACATCAAAATCTCTGGGGATGTAACCCTAGCATCTGTATTTTTAAAAGCTCCCAGATGGTTCTAATGTGCAGCTAGAGTTGGGAACAACCAAATAAAAGTCTGACGTGACAGCTACATGAAACTACTCACCATTTCTCTTTCCCACACTTCATAGACAACTTCTTGTTTTACTATTCCAACTCACAGATATTGGTATGGGTTTTGGTGGAGGTTATACCTGAGGAAATCTCCTCTCTAAATATTACCGCAGCTATAGTAAGTTTCTTTATAATTTTAAAAAGCTAAGACCATTAAAGAGTAGTTTTCTCTTAATTAAAGAAGCTTTGGTACTTCTAAGTATTTTCGATGTGTCTTTCTACCTTGGATAAAATTCTAAGTTGGTCTTGCATCTAGTATAGTATTAGATACGCATGTTGTACTCATTGTGGCAACATACCTGTTAGATGGTCTCGGAGCACAGGAATGGAGGTGATATGAATCCCTGAACATTATGCTTAGAAGTCTGGCTTTTCTCACATCTATACCTGAGACAGCAAGAGAGCAAGCCAATATTAATGAGGATGCAAGAATGCATTCGGTATCAGAAATGTTGAAGTACAGCATTGAGCACAGTGTCTGGCATAAAATTGTGATCAATTCATTTGCAGGAAGTATGAATGAATGGACAAATAAAGGACCCACGTTGCCTGTATGTCATGTCCTATATAGACTCACGATCCTTATAAAATAAATTAGCTGTATGACTTTGAGGAAGGCCTTTAACCTTCCAGCTTTCAATTTGCTCATCCATAAAATTGGCAGTGGTGTGAGGAGGGAGGATGAGTTAAAAAAAAATCCCTTCCAGCTCTAAGAATTTTTTAGTTTAGAAAGATTCTTGCTTAAATCCTTCTGTTCCTACTGACAAACATTTCATGGGAAAGAAACACACATACATTGCTTGACAAATTTGAGAATAACTTGCACCCTCTAAATTTAGTTAGTTTACAATTTTTCATATCACTGGTCTTCCTTCGTCTCTGTGTCATTTCCCCAATGGGATTGTGCTCCATGATGAAATAGTACCACAAAAGCCAGCTGCCTCGAGATCTGGTCTCAGGACAGCCCAAGTTAAGGCAGAGCACCACCACATGCTTCACATATCTGCATATTTAGCAAAAACACAGAACCATTCTTTGTCAGTCTTGTCTGTTATATTCATTACAGCGGGAGATTTTTTTTTTTTTTAATTAAACATAGTTATCAGCACTACTCAGAAGTCTAGTTCAGTTCTACAAAGATGTATTAAGTGTGTACTGTATCCAAGACTTTGTATTAAAAGCTGGGGATACAAAAAAATAAGGGCACATTTGAATAACTACTATGCAGTATTAAGAATCATGTTGTAGAGAAATATTTATTGACATGAAAAAAATATTCATGACCTACTGCTAAGTGAACAACACATACCACGAAAGGGACTGAACTGGAGTTTTGTTTCTGCGGAGGAGAGAAAAAGTCACCAAAAAAATGTTGCTCCCACTGTAAACATGACGCAAAGCTGGATGATTGTCAAAATCCACCACTCTAGCCCATCAAAGAGCTGAGGTTACAGGCAACCAGGTGAACAGAATTCCAGAGGTTGACAAGCTCATCTGAGAAGAGAAACAAAATCTGTTTCAACTTTGGCATAACATGAGAGGAAGAGAGGGCCTCTATAAAAGACAGTAAGA
The DNA here is from genome assembly GCF_017311325.1 of Ursus maritimus. NCBI lineage: Eukaryota > Metazoa > Chordata > Mammalia > Carnivora > Ursidae > Ursus > Ursus maritimus. The sequence goes on from NW_024423675.1 coordinate 11,007,635, forward strand.
AAAGGAGTGGAATGTTAGTGAAATCTTAAAAGCCAAGTGTATACTAATGTGACAGTTTAGAATAGCTGGGAACCCAGACAGAAGGGAAGTTCACATCCATTTGCCAGCTCTTTTTCATAGGCTCCCACAGGAAACTCATGAAAAAGACAAGAGAGGCCTCCTCAGTATTCCAATTATTCAGAGCCTGCCTAGATTTGAAAAGGGAGCAGAAGTACGTGGAGAAATCCATCTATACTCTGGGCTCTGCATGAGTATAAGGTAGTAATTGGCTGCCACAGACCTTCTTTTTACACAAAACCAGAAGTCATCTACCATTGGGGGTGTGACACTTCTCTGACACAAAGAGGAAGTCGTCTGATTCTGGAGAGATAGATAATCCAAATGGTCCAATATCTACTAAGAAAATTCAACTGAAGATAAAAATCTTCCCCACAAAGATAATACCAAGCCTAGAAGACTTCACTGGTGAATTTTATCAAACATTCAAGTAAGAAATAACAGCAATTTTAAATAATCTTTTCCAGCAAATTCAACAGGAAGCAACACTTTCAAACTTATCTTTTTGAGGCTGATATTACTCAAATATCAAAACCAAAGATACTGCGTGAAAATAACACTAAAGAATAATAATCCACATGGACATAGACATATATCTTTAACAAAATATTATCAAACGGAATCCAGCAACTACCACAAGAATAATGCAGCATGATTAAGTTCAACCCAGCAAAACAAATATAAAATCAAATGACGTAATTTACCGTATCAACGGACTAAAAAAGGAAAACCATATGAGTATCTCAATAGATTTAGAAAAGGACTTGACACAATATAACATCCATTCATAATTTAAAAAGCCTTAAGAGATGAGGAAAAGAAGGGAACGTCTTGAAATAATTGAAAGGCATCTAAAAAATTCATCCACTAACATCGTACTGAATTGTGAAAGACTAAATTTTCCCCCATGATTGAAAACAAAACACAGACACTCTAGCTTGTATCCAACTATATAAATAATTCATTCATACATAAAATAATACTTAATAGTGCCTAATAAAAATACAATCAAAAGATTTGAACACACACTTCACCAAAAAATATATATAAGTTAAAACCACAATGTGATACTGATTCACTCAAATAGGTAAAATTAAAACTATTTAAAATACCAAGTATTGGCAAAGATTTAGAGCAACTGGAACTCTCATGCATTGCTGGTGGCAAACTCAAAATGGTACAACTACCTTGGAAAGCTTCTTGGCAGGTTTTCATAAAGTTAAAACTTACATGTTGCAGCAATTTCACTCCTCGGTATTTACTTAAGATAATTGAAAATATGTGTACACACACACACACACACACACACACACACAAAGCTTGTACATGATTGTTTATAGCAGCTTTAAGCATAATAGTAAAACATTTGAAATAATCCATATTCAGCTGAGAAATGGATATACAAATTATTATCCTTTCTTAGGTGCACAGTTGTTGATAGACTATTGATTATTTATAGCAAAAATAATAATGTGTGGAAGTAAAATACATGACAAAAAGAGCACACGGAATGAATGCAAATGGAATTATATTGTAAGTTTTGATATTTTTCTGAAGTTATATATCTCTGAATAGACTATGATACTTTAAAGATGCATTTTGGAATCTCTAGAGGAACCAGTAAAAAAATCCCAAATAAGTATATAAAAAAAAAAAATAAAAAGATAAAATAGAAGAGTAAAAAATATTTTATACAGGCAAGGAAGATGAGAAAGGAGGAAAATAGGAGCTGATGTTATAAATAGGAAACACATGCTAAGATGCAGCACTTAAACCCTACTATATCAATAATCACAGTAAATGTAAATGAGCTAAACACTTCATTACACGACAAAGATTATTGGACTGAATTAAAAAGCTGAGCACAACTAAATGCTGATTATAAGGTTTTTAGTAATTTATATGCATGTAAAATATAAAGAAACTGATAGTTTAACAAAAGGGTGCAAAAAGACATGGACATTCTTAAGAATGTTATTGTGGCTATATTAATGTCAGACAAAGTAGACTTCAAGGCAAAGAGTTTTACAGAGTTAAAGAGGGATGTGTTGTAATGCTAAAAGAGTTAGTTCCTCAAGAAGACATAATAATCCCAAATGCTTATATATCTAAAACCTGAGCATTAGAATACATGAAGCTAAGTTCACAAAACTAGAACTCATAAATTCACAGGTATAACTAGATATTTTAATAGCCCTCTCTCAATAACTGACAGGGCAATTAAAGAAAAGAATCAAGGAGAATATGAAAGATTTAAACAATTATCAACTAATTTGGCCCAAGTGACATTTTACAGCACTCTCCCAACAACTGCAAAATATACATTCTTTCTAAATTTACATGGAGCCGTCACCAGGATAGATCATATGCTGCCGTAAAACAAGGTTGCTTAATAAGAAAGAATCAACGTCATACAGCATACATTCTCCAAGTATTTGGAAATTAAATAACACACTTCTAAATCACTCATGAGTTAAAGAAGAAATCACAACAAAAATTGAAAATATTTTCAACTGAACAATAATGAAAATACAACATATCATGGCTTGTGAGATAGAGGTAATGTGTTGCTTGAAGAGAAATTTTTAGCTTTAAAGGCCTATATTTGAAAAGAAAAGAAGTGTAGAATTAATTATCTAAGCTTTAAGGAGCTAGAAAAGAACAAATTATGTTTGTTCACTTATACAAAGTAAATGACTATAAGTAAATAATAAAAAGAGAAGAAAATAATAAAATGAAAACTGGATAATATTGCACAGCACCAGTACTCTCAAAAGGGTGGTTTTTGAAATTATTGGTAAAGTTTACAACTCCCCGCAAGATTCATCAAGAAAAGAGGAGAGAGAACCCAAATTATCAATATGAGCAATGGAAGAGGGAACATTATAACAAATTCTATAGACACGAAAATGCCCATAAGGAAATATTATGAATAACTTTCTGCCAATAATTTTAACACCTTAGCAGAAATGAACAACTTCCTGAAAAATTTAACTTAGCAAAATGACACCACAAAAAAAGAAAACCTGAACAACTGTAGGTCAATTAAAGAAATTGAATTCACAATCAAAATCTTTCCCTTCAAAAAACAACAAGCCCAGATGACTTCAATGGTAAATACCATCATATATTTAAGTTAAAAATAATACCATTCCTAAATAAGTTGTTTCAGAAAATACAGGAGGAGGGAACATTTCCACTCTCCTTTTATGTGGCCAGTAAAACCCTGATCCCAAAATATTACAAAAATAAAATCCAACGATACATGAAAGAATAGTATCTCATGACAAAGTGCAGTTGATTCCAGGAATTCAAGGTCGGTTTAACATCGGAATATTAATCAAAGTAATTCACAATAGTCACAGCATAAAAGAGAAAAAAATAGTGTACGGTGTTACTTAAAAATAAGATAAAAATAAAAGAAAACATTAAAAGCACTTATACCAAATGTTATTAGTAATAATCATGGATCATGGGATGGTATGATTACAAGGAATGTTTTTTGTCTGTTGTTTTTCCAAATTTTTTCAAGCTTACTGCAAAAATATGTGCTATATTTCAAAATTTATAAGTATGTGTGTGAATAAGGTATTTGAATATGCTTACCGGGGCAGACACATAGGCTCAATTTTAGAATTGATAGAGGATCTTGATATTTTTTGATGAGAGAAAGGTTGTATCAATTTGAGTTAGTTATTTTAATAATCTTTATCTTCTAGCAAAGTGATGTTGCTTAGGTGCCAATTGAACTCCTTTTTAAAATTTAGTCTGTTTTTCTAGTAAAAATTACCAAGGAAAGTACAAGCCCCTCTCAATTTGTGATAGTGAGCTTTTTACTCCCCGCATCAGAAGAATTTTATGTGTGTACCTGGCATAACCTTCACTGCATCTAATAATAATAATCCTTACACTCGGTTCTTATTTATTCTGACACCATAGTGCATGGGTTAAGTAAGCCAACCTACACACAGAATAAAAGCTGATGACCTGCTTGCCAAAGACCTTTTTTTCCCCTATTGAAATTTTTGGACACATTATAAGACAAGAGTGATGTTTATCCCGTAACACAAGGTACGGTCAGTTCACCAGTACTTTCACTCAGGCCAGACCAAGACCTTAAGTCAGATCAATGTCAGATCTGGACACTGTAGTGTTTCAGGAAAAAAACCCAAATTTTAAAAACCAAATGTACTACGTTGAAAGGAGTTTTCTGTAGTGCTTTAATATGTAACTCTGACTGGAGCTCAGCATGCAAGACATTAATCTCAAGTTTCATGTAATATACCGCGGATGCTCCAGGAAAATGAAATTATAAGACTCTCATGTTATTCCAAACAGATTGAGAAACGTGCCAAGAGGAATTATACCTTAAAATCGTCTATTTTGTTTTCCATCCTAGGGACAAGAGGAGAGAAATATTGTATACTTGGCTATAAAATCATAATGAATATTTATTTAGTACATTTTTCTTTTAGAAATTGTATGTGAATTGGACTTGAAAATGTCTCATTTTCCCACATCATACTGTTTGGTACTCAGGTTGTGTGTGTGTGTGTGGCGTGTGTGTGTGTGTGTATGTGTGTGTGTGTTTGTGTATGTCTTCGCATGTGCTGTCATAACCTATCTGGCCAAGCGTGGACTGTCTCCAAAGATTAAGTGCACCTATTTTGAACTGGAGGCTACATGCCATAATTTTTAGCTAACCCGTTTCCTTCTTAGTGAAAACAGAAATAAAAATATATTGCGCACACTTCATTGCTAGAGCCTTTGACCTCAGCTGCCTGTCTAGCTGAGACTGTGATGAATGCTTTGTGTCCCTTCATTTTTAATTGCTCATAAATTGTTATCCCACGAAACACAAAACTAGCCTTGTCCTCATTTTAGTTGGGGTTGGAGGTCAGCCTAACAGTAATACAATTAAGGAGTGTCTTTGTGTGGGGGGTGTGGGAGTGAGGAGAGCATGAGGGTTGCAGAAGAGGGGTAAAGAAATGTAGTAGTCCTTTCTAAGGAAAATACAAAGAAAATTCCAACTTTTGATCAAAAACATCACACATAGAGTAAATCATGCTTGTTTGACAATTGTGTCCAAAGTGCTTTGAAGGGCATTTCTGGACGGCAACAAAGAAAGTGAATTATATTTCATGCCTGTGTTCAAGCAAAAATGTGTTTTTGTGATTCATGATGTTGAGGATAAATTAATTCTGTGGGAAAAAAAAAAAAGTCTGGTTTCAGAAATGCCATTGAAGGCCAGGTTGTGTTCAAAAGAGACAGTAAGGGAGTCTAATGGCAGAAGCCAGCCTTCAGCTTCGTGGTCGTCACCCAGATGGCAGCTCAGGGCGACTTCTCCAGCTCACCTCCGACTCCAGTGCACCATGGAGCTTTCCCGCGGGTTCTGCGGAGTCCCGCCTTGCTTTCCGTTACACTGCTATTGCTCGGCAACTCAGGTATGATCTTTAAGCAGTCGGGTTCCAAGTAACAGTGGAACTCAAGCTCTGAGTTTCTTTTCTCATTTGGGAACACTGTCAAAAACAGAGATGATTACGCGCTTTCTTTACTCTGCTAAAATAGTGTTTAAAGCCCAGCTAGTGGCCTATTGACTGATTTTATTATTTTGATTAAACCAAACCAGAAGCAGCATGGTCTAAATGCAAACAGAATTGGACTTACAGTGAGACCACGCCTTTCCTTTTCTTCCAGCCATTCTTCTGACTTCCTTTAATTTCAGGCGAGTGGTTTGGCTTCCCCGGATTCAAAATGGAAATACACACTCAGTACTTACCTTATAAAAAACATTGCATAGGCAAGGGAAGATTATATGTGTGTTACAGCCTTCTTTCTCAGAATAAACATGTAAAATACATTTTGGCTGTTGCTATGATTCTTAGTCTCATTTTTATCACTGATTTTTTGTTTTAATCATATTTCACAGTACCTCTTGGACATTTTGTCAAGCTCGGTCGAATTCTGAATTACCAAATGGTATTCCCAATATACCACTTCATTCATTATTTCTGGAATTAATTTGTAGCAAGTTAACTTTTTCCCCAGTAGAATTTCTACATCTCTGTCTTGGCTTTGGCAAAATAGAAAATAGCTTAACTGTTACTTCACTTACTAACGCACAGATTTGAGCGTGATTAATCCCTACTCCATATATTTTTGGAGCACTTATTTTATGGCAGGCACTGTTTTAGGTACTGAGGATAGAATAGAATCATGGACAAAATTTTAAAGAAGTTTGTCTTTAATGGAGGTGATATTCTATGAATTGATAAATTTGGTCAAATCATGACGCCTAGACATATAAGCAAAATGATAAGGTGATGTCCCAAAAGGCTGGGACAACAGGGAGGGCGTTAATAGGAACTTGGAACTAGAGACCAGTTCTATTCCCCACCTTTGGGATCTTAACCAAATCACCCATTTCCTTTATAAAATGAGTTAGTCTTTTCCAGTTCTAAAATTAGAGGATTGTCCATTTAAAGGAGAAATAATCCCCTGTTCCTCAATGGGATCGACTGGGGAGGGACAGTGGGAAAGAGGGAGGGAGAGAGAAAGAGAAATAGTATATCAGGATCAAGAATATCCTTACCTTTTGGCTGGAAATTTTTGCCAGAAAATTTCAGACCTTCTAAAGCCTAAGGACATTGAAAAATTATCACTTTTTAGGAAAATTTTATTTTTCTTTGTTTTATACTCTAAAAGTGAGCTCATTGCAGTAACAAATGATTCTGGTGCTTGGTTTCCTGGATGTTGACAGTACTGGCATTTTGTCATAAGAAGGAGGGCAGAACTAACTGGTTCATAAGGTTCCCAGTGGTCCGAATAGCAGAAAAATCTGTTAGAGTCACGATGAGTGAGTTGTTGGCTGAATTCAGCAGCACGCGAGTCTAAAACTGATCATCTGTGCCCTTGCCAGTAACTGCTACTTGACTGCAATAAGAATCACTACAGCTTTACTCGCTACCAAAAATGAGAATAATGATCATTCCCAGCCATAACAAAGAGGGAAATTTTATTTTTATCTTTTAAAGCATTTCACAAAATCTTCCAAACTAAAAGAAAAAGCCAAAATGAAGGTATTAAACAGCGGATATATGAATTAGAGGTATATCAAAGTTTTGCCTAATACCTGATGCATACAATGGAAGTTGTAATTTGTATTTAAACGTTCCAAATGCATTAGACATTAGTTATTTTGTTTGTTAGTTCAGTCTCAAACAAATGGCTTAGGAACTATTCAAAATAAGATTAATTTTTTTTAGTTGTTATTGGAATTGAACGTTTTCTTCGTTTTCCTACTTGAGAAGTTCCTGATAGCTGTTGATGAAGTTTTCTGGTTTACAACTTTCTTAAAGACCAAAATAGCTGGATTCAAATGCCAGCAAATCTAGCATTTTCAAATGATTGGTAGAATCAAGAGAGAGTGAATATATATGACCATCTGATAAATGAATGATTTGTTTTGTTATTGACTAGCTCCTCACTATAATATACACTCTGTGAGAGCAAGAGATTTTGTCTGCTTTTTCCCCCATTCTGCTATATCCCCAGGGCCTAGAACAGTGACTGGCCCCATAGTAGATGCTCAGTAAACACTTATTGAATGAATTAATATGTTTATTACTTCCTAAAGCATAAATAAGAACACTAAGCTTCTGTAAATCAGTCCCCAGATCCAATGGATTCTAATCCTAACTTTCTCAAGGTGATTGGTTATCTACTAACTTGAGATAACCAAATTAGTTTTGTTGACATTCTGTCTCAGAATATTTTTTTAGTACATGCTTTGGCATGACAACAAAGATAATTCAGTTCTAAAGTTTCAAATCCTAGTGCAATGAATACCCTTTCCTCAGGCCAGTGGTTAGTTTTTAACCTATCGTATGGAGGAATGTGCAGGATCCAAAATAATGAATATTGCATTAAATTGAATAAGTATGCGCTCTTTGAGGTGTGATATTATAATAATGCTTTTATACAGTTATTTGTAAAGTGTGTGTGACTTTTGTTATATGATTTTTGTCAATGTGTATTTTTTTGTCATTTAGCAGAATTGATTTATAAAACTATTTAAACAAACCCTGAAAATGGATTTCAAAAATCACTTGGCTCACAGATTTTGTTATCGGTGTTATTCTGGGCAATTTACATTGGAGCAGAACACTATACCATTAGAAGACCCCATAGTTATTGACTACTCACAGCAGAAACCTTCCAATTATGCGTTAAAATGAGGCATCCGTACGTGGAAAACAAATGAAAGCTGTTTGAGAATGTGAACATGGCATTTCTGGAGTTATCATTCAAGCATTTTTTGTAATTGCATATGGAAATTAAAATACAAGTGCCTAATATTAATGTTAAGCAGACTACAGGTTACAACTGATAAATTAAGAAATATTTCGTTTGCCACTTCAGAGCATCTTCCTCACACGGGCCGTTTCATCAACAAGTATTAGTAGTTTATGACACCTGTATAGTTAGAACCCCACGGCAATTCAATGTCTCACTTGTATTTCTCTTGGGCTGGCTCACAAAAGAAAAATAATATAATGGTACATGTTAAGTGTTACACATACGTTGACGGTGATATCACCACATCATTAATTTCTTACCCAAATAAAGATGATTACATTAATTTAGGTCCTACCAACCCCCTGTGAAAAGTACTGTAAAAAACTGTTTTAATCACTAAAAAACTCAGAATGACCTTTTCTGTCTTCAGTGTTTATTTGCTTAGAACTTCCTGATGGAAGTTTCCCAGTGTGTATCCCTTTGTTCCTCATAATTACCAAGGGCTAAAGATGTGCATAAAAACCATAATGTGGGCTTTGTTAAGGGAATATCCAAGCCAATTGCTAAATTTCACATTGCAGCAATTTTTCAACAATAGTTTCTAATTAATAACTCCAGTCTTAGGGCTCAGTGACTCTCAAAAGTCTCAACAAAACCATCCTAGCAGCCAAGGAAAGTAAATGTGTGCTCCTGGCATCTGGAACTAGTCAAAGCAGCAGACAATCAGAACAATTTGAAATACTTCATTTTATCTGAAATGTAGATATGAACGTTTGCATTCTGCCTCTATAACATGTATACTTATGTCGATATTAAATACTTTCTCTCAAGACTTCAAATAAAATTGATGGTCCCAGAAGGTCCATCTTCTTACAGTAGCTTTTCCTATAGACTCACCAGCATAGACTTACTCCAATTTGAGATGAATAATTAGTGGTCAACACAATGCTACATAACAACAACTAAGGTTTACTGATTTTGCCCAGGGTCTCACGGTACTATCTCTTAGAACCTAGTTGGCTTTTCATGTTCCTGTTAGCTCAGAAACACATAGAAGATCGGCCATATTCTATTATCAGAGTTCTTCGGGACCTAGGCAAACTCAGTTCCCCTGAATGATTAGATCTGTCCCCTTCTTTTCTTTCTCTTTCTCTTTCCTTCCTTCCTCTTTCCCTCTCCTTCCCTCCCTCCTTCCATCTTTCTTTCTTTCTTTGTTTCTTTCTTTCTCTCTCTCTTTCTTTCTTTCTTTGGAGAAAAAAAATACAGGTAAAAAGTTACCAGAAAGTCATCAGAGGAAAATGTAAGCCCACTCAGGAAAACTCAGAGGTGAACCAAACAGGAAAAGTATCTGCCTGATCAGCAGTCCTCTCCAGTATCTTGCCCATGGAAGGAAGACTTGAGACAATCTCTCTGGAACACCATTATTCTCTGTACCTCTAGTTTGTGCCTTGTCTTAGTCTTTACCTACACAAAGCCGTAATGTGTCTACAAAAAAAGAACAACTGCCCTAGTGTTGCTCACCTTATGTTACAGAAATGCAGGGCTTCCGTTTTTTGATCCTCTTCGTTTCTCAGCCCCTATACAATGGATGTCACTAATGTCACCTTTCAGTAAGATAGCCACGGCCAGCAGAAGGCCTGGAAATGCCAATTGTAATTAACTTTCTTTTCAAATATGTTTGACAGTTTCACGCTGAGAAGTGCTTCTTACCTTTTGAACTTTCAGATTGCTTGGCTGAGCAAAATGTGTATCATTTTCTTTTAAAATTACCTTACAAAGAGCTACGTGCTATGATATTCTTGCACACGTCAGCCATTTGTAAGAGATTTAGATTTTTAAGCAGATTATCCTTGTTCCAAATGAGAGACCTTGCTTTTGTCTGAAGCATGGGCTATGTTCAGGTGCACAGCAGAGCCCCAGGACAAGGACACTCATATATTCATAAATGTCAGAGACGATGACCCCTTCTCATGGGCCTATCATTCCAGCTCTAGAAGGTACTATTTGCGAGACCTGCGAAAGCCAGAACCATGCTCTTTGGTAGTAACTAAAGATAGGAATGAAATGCTCCTTGGATCCAGTTCCCTACAGTATGGTTATTCATCATTTTTAAAATGACATCAAAAATCAATAAAAATGGAAGAACTCTATAAATGCATCTTTTCTTAATTGAGAAGCTTAACCTGACTTTTGCTGTAAGAATAATATACCTTACCGTGACCTACTTAAAAAATGTAAAAAGTCACTTTATGGCTGCTTGTTTCAGTCTTTCATTTGGCCTTCCAACTCTTTTTTTTTTCATAGCAGGAGTATTCGTGTAAAAAAGGAAAAAAAAGGTATAGATCAAGGAGAAAGGTTTCATACTTCAACAGTGCACGTAATGGAATTGGTCAGATTTGAAGCACGGGAGCACATTCTATCTTGGATCTTTAATTTTTTACAGTTCAGCTGACAGAAGTTTAACTAAAATGTTGGTTATGTGACCAGTAAGCAGGCTCCCCAAAATAACATTTGCCTTAATTTTGCTGTAGATTGTCAGAAAGGGCACAAAATAAGTAGATTTTTATTGGTATTTTGGTCACTTAGAAATGATTCAAAAACCAGTTCTGTAAGACTATTCCCCCACCACCCCCAAGGATACAGATATGTCAATTACTCATAATCTTTACACAGATTCAAAACCCAGAGAACTACTAGGTAAAAAGTCCACAATAAATGCATTTTAAAATGATCTTCCCTAGCTACCAAGACAATAGAAGAGACAGGTCATTGGGGTTCACACTGCCCTAGAAGATGGCAATATGACCTTTTTTTCAGAAAATACAAAAATGGGAATAAAAACACATTCCCTATTCTCTCAGAGTAAAAAAGCTCTAACCTACAGCATGAACAATTTCAATGCGATTTTGAAATTATAAAAGCCTTTACCTCCAGGTAAAAATATGGTTCAGCTTCCTATAAATACACTATTTGGTATTCCGTTGAGCTTCTGTTAACAAGACCTCCGAAGCTCAGGAATGGATGACTTTCAGTCATCTTTTCTATTAAATTCGGAGGAAATTTAACACCATTTCTTGCTCCAGTGTAAGAAACCAAACCAAGGCAGTCAGGCGAATTGGAGAAGCTACGTAGGATGCCTATTATCAGCTTAAGAAAATGAGCCTTGAGTCTTCGAGAGCTTCAACTGGAAGTCTCTTCTCACGAGGTAATGATGCTTATGGTCTCCATAAGTCTACTTAATTCCCACCACTAGGACGGAATGCCTGTTTCCAAGAAGATGTCTATAAGTCAACAGGTGAATATCATGCCTACATTATCCCCGTTACTTTACCACCAGCTTTTTGAGGGCAGATGTAAAAAGAATGAGATAGAAGGAAGGCCCACTCCGAGGTTTTCATTGAAGAAAGTGATGTGAGTGAAACACTGCTTAAGAAATTCAGTATAATACGGACTCAACTTTTCTGGAACCCCAAGAAAAGTTTGATTTGGATTCTGAGGTTATGCTCTAGTTCTTTTTTTTTTCTAAACATCCTATTTTGAAGGCAATAAAACAAACTGCTCAAAAGCAGTTGCAGGGTTGAAGAGGAATTTAAAAAGGCCTGCTGGAAAAGGCAAGGTCCCCAGGACATTTGAAGTGGCACGAAAATATTTTGGCAGTCGTGGTATCCGTGCTTTTCCTTACCCTACCGCAAGTAGAGACTAGGACAGCACTTTGGTGATGAAGTGTGAAAGAACTTGGTTTATAAATACAGTTGACACATGGCTCGTATTTAACTTCAGTTTTCAAGAGATGCTATTGGTGTGTGTCTCAGTGCTGGGTTTTAGTCATAAATCTGTGGCCTACGGACAAAACTCTGAAAAGTTTCTAATTAATTCTGATGCTGTAGGAATCAGACACATATATCTCTACCACATATCAAAAATGCAGTTATCTAAAATGTTCACCTATTTTCTGAAATCATCACAATGTAAAGAAGCCTCTATACATAATCTGTGTCCATTCATTTCTTAGTTCACGCCTTCCTATTTGCATTTCCTTAGTGAGCAAGCTTGGCGCCTTTGGATGTAGCATGCAGAAGCTCAGGAGTGATGGATCCTAGAAGACATTTGTGTGTGTATGTAAGAAAATGACTTTGGGAGTCCACGAAAGGAGACATCTTGCACCTGTTATATCTAATTTTAAAGGCAAGTGGAAGAAAAATAACTTCGAATTCACAGTGCCCATGTTCTTCCAACCTCCTAGAAATTGCTTGAATATGAGAGATTGGTCAAAATATGATAGAATAATAAATAAATATTCAAAGATTATTTTACAGGCGGAATAAATGAACTGGATTAAGAAGAAATGTACACACAAAAATAGCCATGCTTATAAACTTGCATGGGTGTATACTTCATTATTTTCAGAATAAGATTTATACAATTGTTGCATATATAGGTAGGTTTTGACAACTCTTAGCTGCTCTTAAATATATAGCTGGAATAGTCCATTATATTCTTATTTTTAATAATGAGGTGATATTTTTCATATCTTGATAAAATAGAAATGCCTCACCCATCCCTACAGCATTTCTCTATCGAATTTTTCTCCCTGGCACACTACTGTTACATTGAATATCACATGTAAATCAATAAGGATTGGCAGAAAAACAAATAAAAATTTCCTGCTTTTCAATATTTGTCAATGCAAGTACATAATGCCAAATGTTGAAGTTGGTGGAACAGGTAAGTAAATCTACCCATATCTTGTCTTTTAACCATTTTTTTTCATAGACCAAATATATCAGCCAAGATGGAAATACTCATTTATGCAAGTAAATGTCTCAACTACAATTTCTTAGGAGCAGGAGAAGGAGGAAAAGGAGGGGGAAGAGAACTCAAAGCAACTTATAAGCAGCTATTATCACCTACAAAATTACTCCAGGGCTAAAAATATGAGTGGCAAAGCCAAATGGCCTAACAGCCAAGTGTCACTCCATCTTAAATTCAGCAAAAATGTATTGTACACCTATACGTGGAAGACATCATGAGCAGTCGGTAGCTATGATCAGTTCCTTTCAGCATCTGGACTATAATTCTTTTTTTTTTTTTTTTAAGATTTTATGTATTTATTTGAGAGAGAGAGAGAGAGCAAGAGGGAGCACAAAGAGGGAGAGGGAGAAGCAGGCTCCCCACTGAGCAAGGAGTCCCACATGGGACTCGATCCCAGAACCCCGAGATCATGACCTGAGCCGAAGGTAGACTCTTAACCAACCGAGACACCCAGGCACCCTTGGGCTGTGATTCATTTTTTAAGTAAAAAGCCATCCTTATCATTTTTAAGGAAAAGATATTTTGTATTCCATTCTTTGTTTTCTTTATGCTTTAGCCTTCAGGAAACTTCTACTCGGAGCCCACAGCCAAATTCCTTAGCTAGAGTTTTGGACTCTGCATAGCACTTTATTACGTGATTCCTGGACACTTATCATTATTTTAATGGTGCTCTTATATTGTGCTTTTTTTTTTTTTTTTTTGGTAATCTTCCCTTTTTTTAAAATCAGAGGAAATTGTGAATACAGAGTCTTTTATTTGCCTCTTGTTCACTTTACTCAACAATTACTTTATACCTAGAATCAAACTCCTGTAACTAGGTAGGGTATCCCAAAGCTGCCTTTGCTTACACATACTCTCCATCACACACATTCACTCTTAGACTATTTCTTAAAAGTCTGTCCAGTCTTTCTCACACAAGAAAGAGTGGGAAGAAGAGGAAAACTGAATATGGAAGCAAAGAACAGAATCTGTTTAATGTCCTTAAAGAAGGTCCTTGCATACAGCATTCATGAATGTGACATGGGGAAGGAAATTGTATTTCTCAAAAGAGCCTAACCAGAGGGGCTCTAGAAGCTGCATTAGAGGAAAATTAAAATAGGTTACGAGATGCTTGCACCAACTAAAGTTCTGCCCTAGCTCCCCACATGTGTGGCTCCAAAGCCTCTGTGGAAAGCCCGCAAAGTAGGGAGCACCATAGGCTTCTTTTCCCATTGGGCCCCAACTGAAGAGATGGGAGTGTGTTTTAATCAGGTCCCCAGGTTTAGGGAAGGGAATGGCAGTAAGACAAGACAAGACCATGGCACTGTTTTGAGCCCTGAATTAATATCAATCCACTTAATGCTGTTAACACACTGTGAGATATAAATTAAGCCAAATTGTCTTTTGATTCTTCTGCTATAGAACTTTCTGAACCTTCCCCCTTTATCTCTTTTGTCTCAAGTTATCAGACTGCTTCCAGATGCCCCAAAGCTCCTTGCCTGGTGCGTCCAGGAGTCACGGCACTGTCACTTTACCCATTGCAGATTGGATCATGCTCCCAAATCACCTCTTTTTTTCTCAGTTTCCATCTCTTTGCAAAACTCCCACTAAATCCTACCCAAGATAAATTATGTTTGATCCACCAACTTCCTCAATGATCAACTTTTAGACTGTCTTGAAAAAGCATTATCAATGCTTTTGGACATAAAATCCTTGCAAGAGAAGTCATGAAGCAAGCTAGGGGAGGCCTCTAGATTATAGAGAACTAGTCCCCAAAACATCAGCTCCTACTGCCACTCCAGTCTCTCCTGGGACAAAACCCAGCACTGTTCCATTTCACTGAGTATTGGGCTGTGAGCCACGAAGCCATCTTGGTCCCTATGAAGCCATCCTTGCACCTGCCCTCCATGAGTTTGGAAGAATTTTGTCCAACTGAAATATTACGCAAGTCACAAATGCAAATGCCCTAGGTCATTTTAAAGTTTCTAGCAATGACGTTTAAAAAGTAGAAAGACAGCTGCATTCATTTTCTAGGGCTGCCGTAACAAAATACTACAGACTAGGTGGCTTAAACAATAGAAATGTATTTTCTCATAGTCCAAAGGCTGGAAGTACAAAACCCAAGTAGCTAGCAGGGCTGGTTTCCCCTGAGGTGTCTCTCCTTAGCTCGCAGGCAGCTGCTTACTCACTGTGGCCTTTTTTCTGTGCACATGCATTTTTTTTCACACTAAATCTTCAAAATCCTACATCTTAATTCAAGCTAGCCACTTTCCAAATATTCCACAGCCACATGCAGCTGTGGTTACCATAGGAGACAGCATAGGTATAGCAGGACCAGAACATTAGTTCAGATGACCCCTCTTTAAGCAGCAATCCAAAGTTTATCTCTAATCAAGCTTCATAGCTTCTTGCCCAGATAAAATGACCTTGGTACAACACACTGTCAAAAGGAAGAGTGAATTTTCCCAGTGCACCTATCAATTCTTCATGCTCATCCTAACACCAGCCTACAGTATCTCCTGCTTCTCTTGACCAAACTATTCCTCTTTGCTACAAGGTGACCCGACACTTTTTATCTGAATGGAGGCACCCTTAAGAGTTGTACATTGAACTGTGACCCTTGAGGTGATCACAGAGCTATAGAGCAGAGTGATGAAACAGAATTCTCTACAAAACCATGTTCATGACTGCCATGCTGGTGAGCTGGCCCTCCAAGGCTGCTTAGGACCTATTACAAGGTCCTATTTACGACCTATGTACTAACGCTCCACTACCAATTTGCTGGTCTGCACCTACGTAATATTTATTATTTTCACATGTAATATCTGTTATGGAATATTTAAAGGGTGGGAATCTTTTTTGTGGGAAGTGGCATACATCTAGAAGGCTTTGTGGAGAGGAGTCAAAGAGTGAAATCTGATAACTTTGTGCAGCAGGAATTAGATCAGGAAAGGTAGGAAATAAGGCCCACCTGAGAGACTATTTCAGTGTTCTGGGCAAAAGGAATGAAGACGTCAACCACATTTAAAAGGGCTGTGATTCTGGGGCGCCTGGGTGGCACAGCGGTTAAGCGACTGCCTTCGGCTCAGGGCGTGATCCCGGCATTGTGGGATCGAGCCCCACATCAGGCTCCTCCGCTATGAGCCTGCTTCTTCCTCTCCCACTCCCCCTGCTTGTGTTCCCTCTCTCGCTGGCTGTCTCTATCGAATAAATAAATAAAATCTTTAAAAAAAAGGGGGGGGGCTGTGATTCAGTGACTGAGCAGATCTGGGGGGTAAAGCTAAGAGAGAAATCAAGATTTCATGATTTTAAAAGAAAATGATTGTAGGCAGTTCACAAGGTCTTTTCTGTCTTTGTATCAAGATTCCCTACGCAGTCCGTCTCCTTCAAATATCACCTCTATACAGACAATAGCCAAAGCTGTATTTCCCACCCAAATCTTCTGCGCTCCACTGCCACATTTCTAGCTGCCTGCTGGACAGTGCTTCTAGGAAATTTTGTCATAAATTAAAAATCCACTTGTAAAAATTAGAACGGATCTCCTCCCTCTGACAACAAATCTGAGTTTCCTTCTGGCTTCTCCATTTTTCTTAATATATTTTCCATTCTCCCCATGACTTATTTTTGGGACCTCAGAATGAGTTTCACTCTGAACATTCCGTACCAAATTCTAGTCATTCTTTTTTTTCCCGCAATTTTTCTTGACTTTGTATTTCTTTTTACATTCTCACTGGCACCAACCCAATTTTTTTCTTGATTACTTTGTTACAGGCCACTCTACTAGCCTCTAACTGGTCCTGTTGTTCACCCCTTCCCCAATTTATGCTACATAAAGCTGCCATTTAACCTTTCTAAGTCAGAGCTATGAATCACTGACTCTTTTCAATAGCTGTTCATGGTTGTCCTCTCCGTACTTAATCTATATACTTCATATTCCCTATTTGGCTTTTGAGGTCAGGCGTAACCTGTCCCCCAACCTCCCTGCCATTCTTATCCTATATCATCCTCTTACACAAACTATAGCTTATCTGAATTAGTACTCATTATCTCACTACTATCTTCAAAAATTCACTAAATTTTCCCAGTCTCAACCTTTTTCACGTAGTACCCACTGCCTGAAATGAACTATATCATCTTTTGTCATTGACTCAAGTTTCAGCTTAAATGCCTTCTCCATGATGCTTTTCAGAATCAATCAGCAAGAAATCATTTCTTGATTTATTCAATCCAAAACAGCCAGCTTTTTTTCCCCTTTGAACCTCTATTATATTCTAGAAATCAGTGAATCAAAGGTGAATGAACCACAGTCCCTATGTCAAAACCTCAAAATTTATTAGTGGGAATAAATGCATAATTGTCATCAACTATTTGTTACTTCGACAAATATTTATTAAGTATCAGTCATATGCCAAGGACATTATCCTAGGATTTGAGGATATAACAATAAGCAAGATAGGCAAGATGCCTATTCTCAAAGAGCTTACACTCCAGTTGGGAGGGCAACACTCAAAACGTATCAACAAGAACATAACTGAGAGTGAGAAGTTTTATGCCAATAATAATTATACTAGGGTGATATGATAGAGCATGAATGCATGACTGAGTGCATAGGAAGGATGATGACCTGAAACATGAACAACAAAGAGACAGTCACGTGAAGCTTGGGGGAAGGGCATCCTAGGGAACGGTTATTATAAAGACCATGAAGACTGAACTTGCTTGGTGCATTCGAAGAACTGAAAAGATTGCAGTCCATCAGGTCGAGGATTGATGTAGAAAGTGTGGATTGTGGTCTAGCAAGAATGGACTCATACATATGAGGTTCTTATAGTAATCCTGGCAAATAGCTGATGGGAGCTTAGAAAAGATAGACACAGACATGGTAGGAAATGGACAAATTCAAGATGAATTTGAAGGTAGTCTAAGAGACCTCCTGATGAATTAGTTGTGTAGAATGACCAAAAAAAAAAAAGTATATTGAACTTTGAGAAAGCAATGTAACAAAAGCAAACCTGAGGTTACACTCAAATGCTTAGCAGAGAATGATTAATCCGTGTGTGTGTGTGTGTGTATGTGTGTCTGCACATGTGTGTTTTAAGGGAAGGGAGTATTGTAGAAGAGCTCACCTACAAATATTACCTACTTCAATGTACTCTGAAGAATCTAAGTTTGTATCATTTCTCCTAATAAATCAAAGGCAAAAAATCTAATCAATATTTTTCTATTCCCCCAGCACACAACACCCAGAATACTACTTTATGCATAATGGCAAGCCATAGAACTTTTGGATGAATAAATAAATGAACAAACATAAGCCTAAATATTAAAAGCATGATGGTGAACTAGATAAAGGAGATCAAGAGTACGCTTATCACAATGAGCGCTGAGAAAGGTATGGAATTGTTGAAGCACTATATTGTACGCAGAAAACTAATATAACACTATATGCTATATTCAAATAAATAAATAAACAAACAACAAACAAAAAAACAAAGATGTGTGATGATGGTATCACTGAAAGAAAAAGAAAAATGAAGAGAGCAAGTTGTTCTGGGAAAAGAAAGGTACAGAAAGTTGCCAGTTTAGAAGTAAAGGTGCGATGTTTAAGAGGAAATGAGCAATAGTTCTATTAAATCCCGTTCCAGGGTAATAGGGAAGCATAGAAATTTACCATCATCTTTTTCAGGCTTACAACTTGGTGATTTTTGGTAGTTATGTCTGGTTAGAACTATCAGTTATGTATTATTATGAATATTAATCTAGGCCTTAGTAACAATAAAAAGAACATCTCCTCCACGCTAATGATGGTGAATGGGCACTTCCTGGGCATTCCACTGAATCCTAACACAGTTCTCTGAGATAGCTCTTTGTACCACCATTTTACAGATGAGGAGCTTGAGCCACAGAAAGGTTAAATACATTTCCCAAGGCCACGCAGCTTAAAGTTGAAGAAATGGAATCCAAGCTCATTTTTAAACAGTTGCTGACTTTACCCATTTTTCACAGCACACTGTGCTCTCCTTGTAATTCTATGTATTTCTAATACAGGTTATTTATAAGTAAATTCACTATTTTTTAAGATAGACACTTGTGAAACTGAATTGTAATTCCCTACGGAATCCCTTCATGGTGTTGCTTAAACATAAGTTCACCTCAATCCCATTTTCAGTTGTACGTATTTAAACTACACAGCTATGTACATATGTTGATTGTATCTATAAACCGCTCTACAGTTTCATTTCTGCGAAAGATCAACATTCACCACTCTGGTTAGTGGCACCCATTATATTATAATGGGTTGACATTTCTCCCATCACCTATCAACATATTTACACCTCTTTTAGTGACACCAAAGCAATAAGCACCCTTCTCTCAGATGTATAGCTTCTGTGTCCAAAAGCAAAAGGACCCCCAGAATAATTGATTTCTGGTAAACAAACAATAGAGACTTTTAACCGTATTTTTGCCTGCATTTTCTTGAGTCATTCTAATCAAATTTGAAAATGGACCTCTATTTTCTAATAAAGGGATTTTTGCCCTTGTTTCAAGAAAATTGGGAATTTTAGTACTTAGGAGGGAATGAGGCCTATTACTGTATCTCGATAATGATAATCAACAATGTAGGAGAGGGAAATAATAGCCTAGTTTAGCAGGCTACATAGAGTGAGCTGGAAGCTGATGAGGCTTATTGCTTTTAAATGTCGACCCTATTTATAATGAACATTCAGGGGAAAAAAAGGGGGGGGCAAATTCCCCTTGCAAGCAACTGTGACGGAGGGATGCGCTCTTGTTTTCCAAGATACAGAGATTTTTAAATGAGGTATTTGGTCTTATGGGGAATCAAATGATTGAGAGATATGTCTGGAGTGGGTTTTGAAAGGCATCCTTGGAAGGAATGTCCTTACACCCACATGGGTAAGAATCTACTCCATTTCAAATACCGGGAGTAAGAGTGATTGACAGCCCTCTCTCAGACACTTAGCCAACCTTGCCCTCTTTATTAGGGCATGCTTTGAGGAAGAGATCGGGAGCATCCCTGGGCTGGTGCAAACCTCATCAGATATGTTCATGAGGGCCCTTTTTCATTTCCCCCACATTAGGTTCAGACTGCAGTCCCCTGATTCCCCACTCCTTTCTCTGGCCCATTGCCAGGAAAGCCTACTGGCTGAAGGGACAAGGTGTTTGGGTTCTGATACCACTTGCCAAGCTTGATTGCTCTGCAGTGTCACTGCGGCTAGACTGGTATGCATTTCCTCATCAAAGAGGAATTCTGATGCTTTACACCATAATTTGTATAATTAATCTTCTGAGCTTTTTTGAAATTGCATTTTTGTTGTTGCTACTGTTGTTAATAAATGCCACAGCGCTATCAATCCACATTCAGTACCAAGAGGAAATCACAATGCACATGAAAGTGGAAATGCAGACCTAGTTCCCCTGAAGGTGTCACTAATGAATGATGGGCAAAATGCTGCCATCTTTTGGTTATTGACAAGAGTGAATGGGGGTGGAGAAGTGGGAGTGGAGAATAGAGTTTGCTATTTTAAATGCAAATTCTACGGGTTGCTGAGACCTTATAAAACCGCTCGGAGGAATGTTCTTTATAATGTCCAGGATCTTCCTTTTTTTACTTACACCAGGTTCCATTGCTTCGTAGATTATGCAACAAAGGGTTTGTTCCTCTGGCTGCAAGGATTTCTCTGTGGAGTCCAGTCAGTAGAAGTGGAATAATACAGCACAGGGCTTGTTAGCTCTAGTAAAGAACAAGTGGAATCCGGCTGATGTAAACAGTCACTTCACCATGACTGTGGTTCACTCTTCCTGCCTCAGAAATACTTGAGAGCACCTTGCATTATGTTGCATTAAAATCGTGTTTCCCAGGGTAATGAATTATGTACCATTTGTACTCCAGCCTCTTTTGAGCACTCAGCTCTAAATGTTTGCATCAGTGCCAGCGAGTGTAAGGTGATCTCATTAGGGCAAGAGAGGTGGAATCTATATTAGTAGACACAGTATAATTCCCCAACAGCTGAATGTCAATCTGTGATTAAAATGCAACCACACCTGCCATTTCTCAGGAAAACTACAGAGCTACAATTTCATCACATTGTCCAAAGAAAAAAAATGGTCCCCAAGAGCCGGTCTGGCCCAGTCAACATCTTGCCAGAAGGCCAGCGCTCCTCACAAATGTAGCTGCTGCAAGGTAGGAAGTGACCGACTTCCTTTAAGGTGGCGGGAATTCTGCCCAGTCAGCGAGAACTTTTATCCTCCTTCCGTGGCTGGTTCTGAGGAACCAACAGTTCGTCTCTTGTATTTTCAGAAACTGTCATGGTGGGCATTTCCCAGTGGGATGTCCTCTACTTGTAGTCACTCTTGAAACCTTTCACTAATTCGTGGTCTGTCTCATCTCTTAAAGAATTTAAAGGAGCTTGAGAATACTCTATACTTTCTTCCCATTTCTTAGATGAAACTGGAATGGGCTGCCAGAATTCATGCCTTCCAGAGTCTACCGTTGAGGTCCACCCCCACTGCATGATTTGATTTTCTAGAGATATTTGCTATTGAAGGCATGGAATCCTAAGTTTTCATAACTCAAATGTACAAACTGGGTTGTCTATTGTTCTTTGAGAGTTAGTGTCTTCAAGACAACCATTTAAACCATTCTGGGGACACCATACACATCTGTTTCATCCCTCCGAAAGGATCAGGGTAGTGTTCATCCTAAACATCTGTAATCTTGCAGCAAGAAGAGGTGGTGGTTTATTTTTGATTTACAGGCTACCTGTAATACGCATGTACGTATATATGTTTGTGTGCATATATTATAGAGATACACATAAAATTACACATATAGCGAGGTTTTTAAATGATGGCAATGAAAGTGGCTTTAGTAAGTAAGCTGCCAATTTGAAGTGAATTTATGTTTCGATAACACCACCAAAGAAATTCCTTCTTTGAATGTACGTGTTTGCCTTGATGATGTCAGAGCAAATGTATGAGAATGCTTGTTTCTGTACCTTTCTGCTTCTTAAAATATTGTCTTGAAAGAGTGTTATTGGCAACAATGAAAGAATGAGAATTTTATAAGCATTTCACACC
The DNA here is from genome assembly GCF_017311325.1 of Ursus maritimus. Taxonomy (NCBI): domain Eukaryota; kingdom Metazoa; phylum Chordata; class Mammalia; order Carnivora; family Ursidae; genus Ursus; species Ursus maritimus. The sequence goes on from NW_024423675.1 coordinate 11,029,880, forward strand.
TCTTCTTTTTGAGCCTTTCAGTCGAATGGTAAACCAAACACGTAGCAAAAATAAAATCCCGCACAAAATCAAAAAGGAGATAGTCAAGATAAATATACCTGAATAAGAGCAAATCCCAATCAAAAAGTCATGTGCCAAGGTGAGCTCATTTCAGGGCAGGCTCTTCTCTCCCCTTCCTATATCTAATCCCATGCATCTGTTCATTCATTTGCCCCCCTCTTTACTATGATATGGTTCCTTTAGGTTGCTTGGCAACCATTATAATGCTGCTGCACATGCGTGCTAGATAATAAATCCTATCTTGCTTTATTTTTCTCCTTCTTTAAAACAAGGAATTACAAAACATGATATTTCCCTCTTTTCTAATGAACAAAAAACATCTGTGAAAATTTCAAAAGCACATAAAATGCCTGCAAGGATGCAGATAAGTAATTACAATTCTTGACAAAGTGTAACTGATCATTGCCTAATGTGTCTACGTGCAGTTATTATTTGCGATGGCCTCCTCTTTTAAATATGTGTACATTAATGCACATATGTCGATATATGTTCTTGTGGAACTATAAAGAGAAAGGGAGAGAAAGGGAAGAAAGTGACAGCTGCTATGTCCCAAACAAAGAAAGCGAAGGGAATTCCTGGAAATAATCTTGTTTTATATATTTTCTTTTTAAAACAGTGGATGCAAGAGTTAGAAGACAGGACCTGGACTAAATCTGTCCACTTTTTTCTATAAGAAATCAGACAAAGCTTATGGCCTTCCCCTTCCCCTCCTTGGCAAATCCGAGTGTCCTGCTGCTTTCATTTGTTTTTGATCTGCCTCATTAAAAGACTATTGATGGCTTTAACTATTGTCCTTGTTTAGGTGCTGATTTACAAGCACTAATATCTGACTGTGCGAGATTAATGGGAGTCCAGGCAGTTTACGATTATCCTGAGGTCCCTGACCACACATGTAGGGGTTTGGGTAGGGGTCATGCACTCCTATGAAAAACTCCAAAGCAGGCTTAAACCTGGGAACGTTTTAATAGGATTGAATCTGTAATAGGATTTGGCAGCTTGGCCGAAACTGGATGGTGTGGTTTGTTTGGGGTTTCTTTCTTTTCTCTTTTTTCATTTATTTATTTTTTATTGTAGAGTCATTATTATCTTGGAATAAAGGGTAATATTTTATGTGGAAGTCCAAATATTGTTACTATAGTTTAAAAGAGTCCTTAAGGGGGGGGGGGGAAGCTGTACAATATAGGATATTAGAAGAAAAGATTGCCGGGGCATGAAATGCTGTTTCTATTATGTAGTAAATTAGAAGGTAAAAAATAAAAGATGGGGAGAGAATAAAATTTCTGTTGTGAATGGCTGTGTATTTTTAGCTAAAAATGCTTTAAGGAGTCTAAAAGGCACTGGCAACGTAGGGCTATTTATAAAAGGGGATATTTCTCCCAGGCAGGCACAGCGCTGCCCTTCCTGGCACCACGTTCTGCTGAAAAGCACAGCGCCCTGAAGCTGAAATCTCTCTTAGTCAAACAACAAGGGCGCTCTGAGTGACAGCGGCACTGTGGTGCATTCGATTTTTGAATAATACTGCAAACACGAATAAAATTCAAAGTAAAGATACCACACTCTCGATAATATCCCAAATGGAATTCTATCAATATTTCAGTTCCCATTTGAAATCAGGCACAAGGGACAGTGAGCTTTGTCAACACCATCTTCTATGTCAATTCACTTGATTATAGTGTCGAAATTCAGGAACAGTGGTGGTAAAATTATTTAACCTCTTGGACTCTGGTCATTTGAACATTATAAGGAGACTGTCACTTAAAGATGCCCTCATTAATTTTGGTGGACCAGAAATGGAAAGGCAAGATATACAGCCCTGGCCCACAGGGTCATACAAGTGCCCTTCTACGGGACCTAACCTGTAAATCTCGAGGCACAAAAGAAGTTACGGTGGCTATAAGACCTCATAAAAAGGTAATAGGAAAATAAATTACAGATTTTGTTTTGGATGGCTTTACAAGTCTAGTTGTAGCAGAACTTTTAGGAAATCTAAACTTTAACTAAAAATCCAGAATGTATTTATGACTTCAAAGAAATTCACTTTCACACCCAAATATGTAACTCAGCCAAATCATTCTACTGTATTATTTGCTGTCATTCTGCTTCAGAAAGGCTCACATTTTTCAAATAGAACCATAGAGATGAAATGAACATATTATTTCGAACAGTGTTCTTTCACAGAATCATTTTACTCTTTGTTTATTTTTATTTCCAAAGACTATTTTTCAAAATCCATTTTTTGTAGTGTTGTTATAACAACGATCCTTCAGCCCAAAGATCTGAGGGATTATTATTATTATTATTATTATTATTATTATTATTCCTTTCTAAGTACATAATACATTCTCCCTATAATACCCACATCTGTAAATACTATAAAATTAAGTGTTTACTATAGTGGTGGCTATTTTCTCATTATATGGACGGTGGTAAGTTATCCAGGTCTCCCTTTCGTGAATGAAGTGATTTACAGTAGAGGTTTTAGGTCTACACAGCGGGAACATCATAAGACGCGCAAGAGTGTCAATAAACAATGCAGGGAAGTCTCTTGGACACAATGCTTTGACCACTGGTCAGGGCTGAGGTGATCCCAGCACGCCCTACGGACAAATCCACAGGAGAGCTGACAACCACTGTGAGTGTACTGGATGCACAGCAATTGGAGCTTTAAAAAATAGGTGGGGCGCCTGGGTAGCGCAGTCGTTAAGCATCTGCCTTCGGCTCAGGGCGTGACCCCGGTGATCTGGGATCGAGCCCCACATCAGGCTCCTCCGCTGGGAGCCTGCTTCCTCCTCTCCCACTCCCCCTGCTTGTGTTCCCTCTCTCGCTGGCTGTCTCTCTTTCTGTCAAATAAATAAATAAAATCTTAAAAAAAAAAATAGGGGGTAACAGGGCAATGGGTATTAAGGAGGGCACATGTGGTGATGAGCACTGGGTGTCATACGCAACTATTGAATCATTGAACACTACATCAAAAACTAGTGATGTACTAAACAGTGGCTAACTGAACATAATAAAAAATAAATACAAATTAAAAAAATACTCCATTCCTAATGCTCTCCAAATCATATGCCAAACCAAATCCAGTTTAGTCATCCTGATCACCGAGTTTCACTATTTAAGACCAAAATCTAACAATAGTCTTCATTATTCATATTCCATGAAGGAAGAAAAATATTACTTAATCCAATAACCTGGTATTCTCTTCTATCAGTCCATTGAAATACTACTTGACTTACCACTTACCATTCCCAAAAAGCAAGTATGTTCGAAGGAATCACAGTCTTCTACTTTGCAGACCAAGAAACCGATGCAAAATCTAAAGTGGTTTAGCAAGCACCGGTAAAATAACCTCTTACTTAAGAATTCTACCTGGGGTGGGGGTGGGGGGATTCTACCTGAGTTCAGCTCAGAACTGATTCAAACTTTTTAACTTTGCAATGCCCTGGAAATGAGTTACGATGCTGTGATCCTATTCTTTGGGTGGTAATATCCTAACCAATTATTTCTTTAACACTTGGAAGAGCTTTAAAAAATAATTTGGAAGAAAGTATCCTAAACTCTATAAACTAATTGATTAACATCATTGCTACAAAAACACCAATGTTTTTACACCAAAGACAAAAATTTCATTTTCCTTAAGTGTATGATCCTGATTTTCAGAAACACTAATTAGAACTAAAAGATACCCTTGAAATTTTTCCAAAAGCTTTTCTAATTTGGAAGACAGATCTGACGCAAAGATGATACATAGCATATATGTGTACAAAGAGAAAGTAAGGAAAGAAAGAAAGACTACAGTTGTTCAATTATAAGATTTATGAAGCTAACATTGACACATTATGGATAATCATCTTATTTGTAAAGCCTCAGAAGAGTGAAACTAAATATCCACGAAGCAACTTAATTGTCTATGTTTCTTCAATAACATCCTTTCATGACGGACCATTCGTAGAGCCCTACACGCCAAGCACTGCCATGGAGGAGAGATGGCAATTTTCATTTCATCAGATTTTTTTTCAAAGAGGAAGATATTTTGTTTTCCAAATATCTATCTGGAGCGACAGGGCTGTTTTTTGGTTTGGGTAAAGCTACCTCATTATCCTTTACTTTCCAATTCGTATGTGCAAACTGCGCTTCGGACAGTGATGAGGGTTATTTCTGTTTATGTTTCATCCCAGTGTTCACGACTGCACGTAACAGATGCACACATCCGTCAGCATGGGTGGAGACCGCTGTGGCTACAGTCCTGGCCGTGCTTCTTTTCCTGAATCTTGTAGTGGTGGTATTGGCTGGTGGGTGAATCTTGGCAGAAATGAAGGACAGAGCTACGAAGTGAGTCCAGTTCAAAAGTGGCGTTACATCCGCACGATATGTATACACTTTTCTCACAGAGTCTCTGTAACTTAGGAGATGAATTCTGACTAATATATTATTTCATTTCAAATGCCCATTCTTTGGCTTTACCAGAGCATCTCTTCCAGGCAAGAGAGTCAAATAGTCACCACCACTTCTCATAATGGCAGACCAAACCACTATTCCAGAGTCTCCCAAAGAGGGAGATGTTCTATTCAGGTGTTTTGGGAAGGAGTTGGTCAAACACATTTGATGACATGCTGAGCTAAAAAATTAATCACCTTTCTTTAGTACAGGTCTAGAGACTTTACTATGCTGAGGCACACTTGCGTTTTCCAGAGAGTGATGGCACACCTATTTGACCACAGAGTGCCTTTTCCACAGAACGCAGTGTGACAATGGATGCTTTGTTTCCAGTCCCAGGGAGGTTGTAAGCTGGTCAGAGCACACCAATGGGAGGTTGGTGGCTGCAGTTGGCTGCAGCCTGGTCATACTCTGACCCAGTAAGTGTCCCTCACTGTCTGCTGTAGGGCTATGCCAAGGCCCTCTTGACACCAGGATTTAAAAGAAACAGTGCCATGTCCAGAAAAGAAAGAAATAAGGTGCTAGAAAGTGGGTCTTAGGATCATCTTCTTTGCTTTACCTACGGCACTGCTGAAGAGCACCCAAATGGCCGGAAGGCAACTCAACCCAGCTTACCAGTTTCCCCATCTCCCTGGGGAGGAAAGTTTGAAGAAACTTTAAGAGCCAGTGGTGAAGCAGACAAATCATACCACAGATATCACACCATGCAGACTCTGGCAGGGACAGATGTAGGGCATGGGGTGCAAGATGGTTCTAGCTGTAGCTTTCGAGGAAATGGCTGTGTTCCTCGGGCAAAAGCTGGATAAGGGTGATGCAACTATTACTAACAGTGGCCCTTCCTGAGGACTTACAGTGAGGCCTAAGACTTTGCATGCGTGATCTCATTTAATCCTCATGACAATGACCCTGAGAAATAAAACCCCCATTTTATAGATGAGGCAATGGAGGCTCAGAGAAGATCACAGAAGTCACCAAGCCAGTGAACAGTGGAATCAACATTTGACAGAGATCTTTCTGACTCCAAAGTATGTGGAATTACCTATTCTGCTGTATAGTCTGGGCCAGCGTCTTATATCTGACTCGGCTAAGATACAGTACAAACAAGGCGCTAGCCGGAAAGCCTTGTCATAAGCCAAGCCGTCTCCTGAAAGGAAATAACCAGAATAAATCCCACTGGATGAAACAAGTTAGTGTATATTCTGAATTTAATTACTAAGGATAAAGCAGTTTGGAGGCACCTTTTCTTTTAAATAAAGTGTAGGCTTTTGCTATGAGTTTACTGGGGAAGGGAGAAAAGATGAAGAAATATGAAACGTAGAGCTGCTGAAAAATTGAATATGAATATTAGTTAATACATGGCTATTGCAAGAAGTAATTTAAAATTCAATCAGTTTCTGAATTATTGCAATTGTTGTTTAGAGTATGATGTCAAACGAAATCTATAGTATTGCCACGGTACCACACATCCCCACCAGGGACAGCCTAACCTAAACAATGCAACCTAACATTGGAAGTCTCTTACTTTTTTGCTTGGGCAAATTTGTGTGAAATTATCAATAGTCCCACTGACCTGAAATTCTGCCCAGCACCTTATTCAATGGCCAGCACCAATCCAGGGAATAACTGTCCATCATGATATAGGTCATTACGGACGAATCTCCTGCCATCAATCGAGTGGCTCTATAGCTCCCTTACATTTCTGAGGTCATCATTCCAGAGGAAAAATGATTTCTCCAGAAAGTATGTTCTGAAAGCTTTTTTTTGCTTCAAATTGTTACCAGCCAAACATAAAACTGGATGACTAGAAACATAAGAGGCTTAAGTGGACAAATTTGTTCCCAACTTAAATAATTATGGTAAATTTGCAGTCCAGCAAGATATCCTACAAAGGAAATTCAGAATTTTATTTTGATTATTGGGATGTGTCCCTCTGCCTATGGAGTTCACTCACATGAAGGGATTTCTGATAATACGAAGAGGATAAATTTGACTTCCCTACATGGTTTTATTCTAAAAGGTTTTGCTGCTATATATAATTATGTGCATGATACGCGAGGAAAGACAAAAATGTCTGGGTCGCAGGTGTGTAGCCCAAGGAAAGAGTGCCTCTAGGCACAGGGAAATGCCTGTGACCCATTTCCAGGGCTTCAGGACTGCTATGCGCTGGCTTTTTGGGGACTTCACATCACTATCTTATCCTTGAGACAGAAGACCCCAGAACACAGGAAGGTGGTCTCAGTTTCCTGCTAATATCTCCAAGCTCAGAGGCCCCAAATGAAATTCTTCTGGATTCATTCAAATCCAAAGCCTGTGGCTGGAAACTTCCCTCCCACTTTTGCCTCCAAAACCTCCATCACTTGCTTTCGCACCCAGGTCCTTCAGGCCACATCTTTTCGATAACAGAGCACTCTGACTAAAACAAAAGCAAAAACAAAAAAACCACCAAGCTACATATTCCCATTTTCTCTCATTTCAGTTCCCAGTACGTGGATCGGTCCCAGGGATTTTCACCAGCCTCATGGCTAAGGTTGGGGTCCAGAGATCATAGCAGGCATGTGGATGCCTACAGGACCAATCCAGTCATGTGACATATAAATTGTTTACTTTCCAAATCACGGTTGCTGCAGCCCATGAGAAAACTTGTCAAGCCTGCAGGGTGCAGGGAGACAATGGAGGTTGGCTCTGATACTGTTAATGGTTGTCTTTGTGTTGTACTAATTGCTTGGCCCCAGTGCTTATTTGGCTCGGCAGCTGGAGGAGGAGCCTTGCTTTTGGTCTCTGGTGTTTGTGTGATCTTCGATAAATGGATAAGACTCTCTCTTCTTAAAATGATGCACCTCAAAACGAAACATTTCACGTGGTCACTTAAATGTAAGGAGCCTGTTCATAGAGAGCCAGAGTGAAAGGTTTTAAATGATCAGTACTTACCTATAATGAGAGAGTCGTTCAAGCAGCAAAATAAGACCAAGTAGCTAAGCATCGTATAAAAGATTCTGGTCAATCTTAACTTGTGGGATCTCAGTACAAAGTAAATTAATTATATGAGCCACATATGTCTCCAGCGATACGGAGAGTATTTCACTGCCCTTCCCTTAACCAATCGTCAAGTAGTTTCCGTATAACTAAATGGTAGTGAACTTGATTTCTAGGATCACTTTCAAAATTCAGCCTCATGACTGCCCTGTAGTTCACACAGCGTAAAGAAGGGAGCCTGACAAGTGTCAGGACTCCACCTGGATAATGGGCCTCGATCCAATAAACTGTGTTCACTGATTTCTTCAGCGAAGTGGCCGGGCTCTCACCAGACCCTCTAAGCTCTTCCTTACAGCCCTACAGGGACGCCTCTGACTTCTTCATTGATACCACAAGTTTAGCAGTAGTGATTCAGTTACCTATAAAAATACACTCTATTGACAAGGAGTATTTACAGACAAGGGAAGATTTAAACATGTGAACAGAGAAAAATATCTGGGAAGTTGTCAAAACATGAAAGTAGGCTGCTGCCCCGTAAAACCAGGGGGTCACAAAGCAAGGAGCCACCTCTCTCTTTCCGAGACGGCATTCTCGATCCGGGACATACTGAACAAGAAACGCAGAGAGAGCCTGCAGTTGTGGCTAGAAGAACTTCAACACATAAAGAGACAGGAAGTTCCCTGAAATACCAAAAAATAAAAAAATAAAAACCATGCACATTTTAGAGAACATTAGAGTTTACAATGCGCTTTTCTGCTCATTTTCATATGAAGCTGTAAGACCAGAAAGAATGAAAGAGGATAAAGATAACTCTCTCTTACCTGCTATTAGGTCCTTACCTAGTGGGCTTATTTCAGGAGGAGAGACAGGGAGCTTCATCTCTTAGTTTCTAACAGAACAAAAGCTTGCACGCTTCCCACTCTGTACTGGAAGGTGACTTTATGACAACATTCCATGCTACATCGCAACCACTGTATTAGTCTTCTAATGCTGCATGACAAATTAGCACAAATTGAGCAGCTTACAATAACACCCATTTATCACCCACTGTTTCTGTGTGTCGCAGTCTGGGCATAGTGTGACTGTGCTCTCTGCTCAGAGTCTCACAAGGCTGAAGTTAAGCTATTAGCCACGATCACCTGGCACTTACAGTCTTCCAAGCTCATGTGGTTGTAACAGAATTTAGTTCCTTGTGGTTGTAGGACTGAAGTCCCTGTGACTTGCTAGCTGTCAGCCAGGGATCAGTCTCAGCTCTTAGAGGCGACTAGTATTTTTTGTCACATGGCCCCTCCATCTTCAAAGACAGCTAAAAAAGAATCTCCCTTGCCTGGAATCCCTCTTGCATTTTGAATCCCTTTCTTCAGGAAGCACTCTGTTCCTTTTAGGGACTCACCTGATCAGGTCAGCCCCCCCCTGGGATAATCTCCCTTTCTTAAATTCAACTAATTTGGGACCTCAATTAGATCTGCAAAATCCTGTCACTGCTAGAACAGCGTTTAATTGATTAAGTGGGTGAAGGTGTGTATACACGATGGGACAGGGAACCCCGGGCCATTCTAGAACTCTGCCTACCACAACTGCACGAAGGAGTGTAAGCCCTGGGATGAAATCTAAACATGACCGCCACTGGCAGGTAAATCTTTAAGGAATCTGCCCCACACCAGTTAAGGATATAGAAGTCCCTCTTCAGGTTTGGGAGGGATGGTGACAGCTGCTAGGACCGCACGCCTCCACTTGTCTTCTATGCCGACAACAAATGCTGCTCTGGTGAGCATAAATATGTGCAGAGTCTGGGTCCCTCCTTCCAGAGGAAAGAGAAGCTTAAAACCAAGCAACAGAAAGAGTGGTTCCAACCCCTTTTCTTTGATGTTCTCCATGAGAGAGTTTGACTCCCTCCTTCAGCAGAGACATGGCTGGACCAGCCTTTTCTCGAAGCTTGCCCCAGAACTGACTGAACCTGGAAAGCAGGGAGGCTCCATTCACCTGCTGCCACCAGAAACTGGCTGCCTATTCTCCCAAGGTATTTATGGGAATGACGAAAGGCCACTTCCCTCTCAGCCCCGTGACTGGTGCTTTAGAAGTATGACTTCAGTGGGCTAGTTCTCAGGTGTAGATGGAAAGGGAATACGTTAAAAAAAAAAAAAAAACTTTGCATAACTCAGAAGTGACCTCAGGGGACAGAAATGAAACTGAATGTCTTCCTTTTTATTGTGGTAGGCTTTTGGTTTTGTTGTTTTCTTTCATTAAAGAAAAACAAACTAACCAGACCTCAGACAGCTTAGAGTTTTTTAAGTTCATTGGAATCCTAACCATAGCTTCAATCTGGTAAGCTCTAAACACTCTCTCTGGGCTCGATCATTTTTCCTCATTATGAATTTTAAAATGGAAATTTTAACAGGTTAGCACTTCTCCCCCAGAAAGAGAGATCATTAATAGGTAATAACCTAATGTGAAGAATAACACCCCAACACACCACTGGTCAACTCTTCATCCTCTTGCTCTCCTGCCTCATCTCCCACCGATGGCCGCCGCCCACTCAAGGAAGGACATATCCAGGGCTTGGCTCAGTTCCAGAGAACTGTTTGTGGGCAGAGAACGGGGAACTGACCAGGCCTGAGAGGCAAAGACCAAATGTGGGGATAAGAAGGTACATGAGCGGTAGGGGTCAAAAAGGGGGCAGAGATGAAGGCCAAGTAGCCTAAGGCCCCTGGCCATGGAACAATACGTGTTCTATCCTTGACAACAGACCAGAGCAGCCTCATAGCACTTCAGAGGGTACGACTAATTCGAGCAGGAAAACTAAAAGGACAATGGCTGCGTCAGATGAATGAATTACCACAGACATTTGGTTATGCTGCTAACTCGTCGTGACAGTTATCCATTCTTACTTTCTTCTGAACTTTCTAGTAATAATAATCATCATAAGGAAAATAGCAAATTCTTAAGCCATACTTGTCTGTACTAAACATTGTCCTAAAGTGCTTTATATCAATTCATTCAAGCTTCACAACAACCACATAATGTAAGTTATAGTATTGTCTTCATTTTATCCAGGAGGAAACGCAGTCCGAGATAACTTGCTGGAGGATTTGGAGCTGGTACAAGGTGCAGCCAGCAATCTCTAGAACAAGCGTTCGTCATGAGGGAAAAGGGAATGTGCTGCTACGCGCACCACGCTAATCTCCACATCTCAATATCTTGCTCTGCAAGTGTACAACACTCCATCAAAGAAGAGAAGCTCGAGAGGAGAATACTACAGATAGAGAAGTAGAGTCGGACAGATGGAACACGTCTCCTCCATGATAAATAGATGATATACGAGGATATTAAACTGAATGTCTTCCTTTCTAGCATGATAGGGATTATTTGTCATCACTAAATTAAACTTGGTAACGAGATGTGAGTCTGCGCAGATACAAGGTGAGAAGTCTTACAGCATCGCGGGATAAGCATGACCAGCAGCCAGGTGTCCCGGGTTCTGGTTCTCTCGTTTAGTCGTGAGAAGGCTGGTAGGTTGGTCATTTTCTCAAGACCAGCTTCTGTGCCCGTACAATGGATACACATGACGCCCCACTTACTTTATGTTAGTAGGTCCTTAAGAAGGTGAAATAAATGATAGATGTGCATGTGCTTGGAAAAGAAAAAAATTCTCTGGAAGAACAGTTTCTGAAAAGAAGTTTCCAAGGATCCATAAGGTTTTGCAAAGTTGCTTGCATTTATACAAGAGAAAGAAAGGAAAGTTGAAGGTAAAAATGGTTCAGGACCCCATTTTCCTACATAAAGAGAGCTGGGGTCATGGAGATCCTACTAGGTTCTCCTAGTGATAGCCATCCATAGATGAACTGTCACAGGTAGAGAGCATATTACTGAGAGCAGAGAGAATCATTATGCTTATATCTGTGAACAAAATGAAATCCCAGACAGGTTTCATCTGAAACATCAAGAAATTGAAAGGAAAAGAAAATACCCAAACACTGTCTTTTGAAGCTATTTACTAGCCATCCATGTATAAAGACGTTGAACAGGGCAGAAGAAATTGTCGCGCGTGTATTCTGAATTGCTGCATCTTTCTAGAGTCAACAGCAGAAGAAAGGTATAGTTAAATTAATCATATTTCAAAGATAAAAATTTTCCATCACCCTTCTTATTTTTTACATGTACAGATACTGCCCCTTTCCTCTGGGAATCAAAGTTATTTACAAATCACAAAATACGTTTTCTAATTTTCTCTGTGTTTCCAGTCTATCAAACATACAAAGGCATACAAAAACCCCTAGCTATGCAATGTTCCCATCAGAGCAGGAAGCGATTTAAAAGTACATTCAATTGAATGAAGATTTTTTTGAATTCAGTGAGCATGATCAGCGCCTAGTATGATGGATTTTATGGGGAGTAAAAAAAAAGTCTACAAAGACACAATCTAATTAGGGTACTAAAACATATAAAAGTAAAAATGGCACCAGACAATAATTGTGCTATAAGAAAATTATCAGGTAGGATGGCTTGGGGATGAAGAAGACATTTGATTTGCTCATTAAGGTGGATTTTATCAGACGTAGGCTCGGGGGCAGAAGTCAGGATAAAGGTACCTAAAAGCAACAGTATGAGAATGGGATGGGGTAGGAATTTTACAGAAAAAATGTGAAGCATAAAATGGGTGGAGGCAGCAGTGGGAACATAAATGTAGAGACAAGTTGGTAAAAGATTTTGAAAGCGAAGCTAACAATTTTGACAGGATGTTTTAGCCAAACCATTGAAGGATTTTGAAAATAGTTATGATGTAAATGGAGCGATTTGCTTTAGGGAGATGAATCTTGCATCACTGGGAGTTCATTCTGAACAGAGAAAGATTGGAAGTCATGGCCAGCTAACGACTACAGTCCTGGTATGGGCAAGAGGCACGGCAAATTGGGGAAGACTGGCAAGAACGAGAAAAACATGAAAGGCGGCTAGAGAACGACAGACAGAATTTTGCTCTGCGAGTATCTGCGAAGTTATAATAATGTAAACGGTGTTTATTTGTTTTCACTTTATAAGTAACTGTTAAATTATGTAGAGTTACGTGTTCATGGCGCCTGGGTGGCTTAGTTGGCTAAGCGTCTGCCTTCAGCTCAGGTCCTGGCATTGAGCCCCACATCGGGCCCCTGTTCAGTGCGGAGTCTGTGTCTCCCTCTGCCCCTTCCCCCGCTCATGCACACACACACACACACTCTCTCTCTCTCTCTGTCTGTCTCTTGCTCTCTCTCAAATAAATAAATAAAATCTTTTTTAAAAGAAGTTACATGTTGTACAAGCAGAGAATGTCAACAGTATGGCTTTCACAAGATAAGGACATTGCTGGCAGAGATGAGGAAGCAGAAGGGGGGAGGTGATGGGAAAGTTGTGAGCACTAATGTCCTTATCTCCCACTATGGAGGTCAAGAAATATTCATATTTGATGAAACACACGGTGGAAGTCTAAGCAGGGGGATTGAGGCTCTAGAGGCACCCGGTGAAGGAAATCAAGTCAGTTTTGTAACTAGGTTGGGGAAAGATGAAGGAGAAGGAATGCTGTGAGTGACACAAACCTCATTTATCATCAAGGAAGTCAACAGATAACATCTAAAGTTGACAAGTCCAGAAATAATCGCACAAGGCTATTGTTGGCACTATGAATGTTATCATTCAAAAAAAAAAAGGGTGGGCAAGACTAGAATGGAACAAGGGGCTGTTGCTCTTTTGACACAAGTTCTGCTGTAACCATTGGATTTTTAACCAGGTGCATGCGTTACTTTGATTAAAAATGTAAATTAAAAATCAACACCTAATTGACGAGATTTGGCAACAGTTTCAACAGAAAAAGAAGAGTGGGAGGTTGACTGATCCTGCACGTCTAACTGACTGAGAGTGGTGAGTGAAACATTAGTGTTTACTGAGGAAATCAGGAGGAGGAAAGATTTAGAGCAAGGTGAGATATGGAGTTTGGCTCCACACATAAATTTAAAAGTTAAAATGAGTTTTAACGCAGCCATGGATGCTACGCAGATGGGAGTCAAACATTCGGGCTGGGTCAACGGCTAGATTCATTGCTTGTGGTGAGCTAGTTCAGTGCTTAAGCAAAAGTACAGTGGGAAAAATATCAGCTTACTTTGTTTTTCGGGCCGGGACAACCCAGCCTGATATAGAAAAAGGACAGTGAACGATCCCCTAGGAGCTGAACTAAAGAGAATTATGAAACTCCCATCTTGTGCTCTTGAGTCTGCCGAATTCAAAGCCAATTGAGGACAAAAGAGCCCTGATAGGAAGAAGAGATTTAAAAAAAAAAAAAAAAAAGGAGTGTATGTTTTAACTAAAGATGTAAACATTCCAGGATTGCCCACTAAGTGGCACATACTATTTTCAGTCATTTTGAAATGATATTAAACACAAATGTAAAAATTATGAAAAAATACAAAGGCATCACAGTAACCCCCGTCAATATTTGGGTTATTGTAAAATTCTATTAGAAACTGTTGGAAATTCTATTAGAAATCGTTAATGGGATGTATTTCATTCACATAACTCTTATTAATTATTCATACGACCAAGAAGTAAATGAGAATGGACACAGTGACAATCTAGCTGACAAAATGCTTTGACAACTCAACAGACCCCCTTTTTTTGTTTTGAAAGTAAAAACATCCGTTTTTCAAAAAGAGTATGAAAGATAAGTCACATTATTTATTGATCGTCCTGACCAAGCCACCTCCCTTCTGAAAACACTCCAGTGGTGGAATAAGCGCCTGCCTCCATTTTTGATATTGGACCACTGATGGCTTTGGAGTCCTCCCTCTCTTCTTTCCTCTTTTTTCCCCCAGATCTGGATGAGTTGGTAACAAAACCCGAGCAGCTCTCCTTTGGTGCCAGTGGAGAAGTTAGAGCTACACAAACCTGGCCTCTAAGTGGGTCCAGCCCCACCTCTATAACCACAAGTAAAACCCAAGCCTCTCACCTCTCAATTCAAGCCATTGCCTGGTTGCCTGCTCTGCTCTCCCCAGAAAGCCTCCTTCTGTGTGAGAATCACCTTTTCCATACTCTCTTGGTTGGGATACATGTGGCATCATTCATCTCAACATGCAAACCAATACAGGGTGAGGGGCTGATCGTGCTCTGCACGGGGCAACCACAAACCAAGTGGCTTCCCATTGCCCTTAAGATAAATGGCAAAAAATAGTAACAGCTAAGTAACTCTTACATCGTACTTGCTATGTGTACATATGATCCTAAGGGCTTGACATTGATCAATTCCTTAAATTTGCATGAAAGTCCCATGAGGTGGGTACTATTATGATCAACCTCATTATAAAGTGGAAGATACTGAGATTCCGAAAGGTTAAGCAGTGTGCCCAGTGTCGCACAGCCAGGGAGAAGCAGAGCAGGATCTGAGCCTAGGCCCTCTGGCTGTCAAAGCAATGCTGTCACCCACTTGCCTTATACTCTAGCAACTCTGATGCATAAACGGTCTGTGCAGAACTGAACAACTTGGGCTCTGCCCACCTTTGCAGCCTCCCCACCCCCCCCCCCCACATGGCTCTCCATCGCTGCCCTCCTGCCACAGGCGGCTGCTTTCAGATAGATTCTGGCGCTTATCCGGTTTCCTCTGCCACTTAGTCTTGCCCTGTTTTCTCCTCTTGGCCAAGGTAGCTCGTATTCAACCTTAGGCTCTCAGGGAAGCCTTTTCTGACCACCAGCTTCCCTCCTACTTATTCCCCAAGAAGTTCAATTCTCCGTTTATTACAAGCTTCAGAGTGTGCCGTGCACCTCTCATTTAGGCGTGGATCGGTGATCTAGATTTGCCTTTATTCGTGTGATTATGTGGCTGTTTTTCTCTCAGTAAACCAGAAGCTCAGGGACAGCAGGACCGTGTTTCCTTTCACTTATCGTTATACCTTGGCAGTGCCTGGCACTAAAATAGGTCCCTATAAAATGTTATATTTGCAGAATAAACAAATAATACACAGTCATTTCCACTTCAGCCAGTCATATATACTGCCCATAACTAGACTGACCCCCTTATCAGAAATTTATAAGCAAATGGGTATTGGGGATGGATGCTGTTTTTCCTACTCTGGAACTGGAATCTTACAGTCCCTGTGGGGTTTCCCAGAGGGGAAAAAGGAGTGTTTCCTCTCCCTGAATCCCTTTATAAGTCTTCTACTAAGCGAACTCACAATCCAGCAGTGTCTGACTCGGGAAGGCCCACTGGGTGCTCCCCAAAAGCCGAGTGAGAAGAAGTCAGAGCCAAATTCTGTGTCATTCACGGAGGACCCAGCCCTCTCCCCGCACCCAGGCAGAGATGGGACCCCGTGTCTGCCTGGACGGTGGCTCTGCTGCTCAGGGGTCTTCTCCACTGTCATCCAAAGCTGCACAGGGTTAGCATCTTACTGGACTGAAAAGCCTACAAGTGGAGAAAACTGAAGACAGGCACTAAATTTAATTAAGTCCTCAGTATCTTTCAAGTGTTTCTCATAATTCTAAAAATTCAATATTCACATGTCTCTAAAGTAGCTAAGATCATCTTCATTTTACAGATGAGAAACTGAGTAACCTAAGTCGCGTGCCTGGTAAATAGCAGCGGGTACATCAGGATTCAAACTCAGGTCTGGATGGTTCCTAATCCCCGTGTTCCCTCCATCTCAGAACAACTTCATCCTGGCTCCTAAATCCCAACGAGAAGAATCTTACTGTACGGGGATAGGAGGAAGCGAATGCTGAAGGGGCCTCCCTCAAAACGTTTAAAGCAACTTTCTGATGTCATTAATAAATCCATCTTAAGATGCCATTTTTAAAATGCTGTGAAGAGATATTTTTACCCATTTTAAAAAAGCACTTTCCTTTTATCTTGAAATTTTTTTAATTAGTAATCACTAAATAAGGAGACAGATGGTCTAATCATTAAAGATTCTTTTTGGAGATGAAGAGGAAAAATAAATAAATGAATGAGGAACTCTCTCTTCGGGTGGATGATGATTAGTAGTTCCTGTGTAACTCCTTGTTAGTAGGAGGAAAGAAACAAACAGCGGGAAAAAGTAAACAAAATCCTATGGATTTGGCAACAGAGTCTCTAAAAGAGAATATTCCAGAAAATGGTGAAGAGAAAGAAGTAATTGAAACTGAAAATGAACTGGGTCCCTAAGTTATGAGAGCCATCCCTAGCCTGAGTGGAGCTCTAAATAGAGTCTCATGGAGTAGATGGAAATCAGAAGCTAAGGGAGCCTGGGTAGCTCAGATGGTTGAACATCTGCCTTCCCCTCGGGTTGTGATGTCAGGGTCCTGGGATCGAGCTCCATGTCTGGGTCCCAGCTCAGAGGGGAGTCTGCTTCTCCCTCTCTCCCTGCCTCTCCCCCTGCTTGTGCTCTGTCTCTCTCTCAAATGAATAAATAAAATCTTTAAGAAAGAAGGAGAAAGAAAGAAAGAAAGAAAGAAAGAAAGAAAGAAAGAGAGAAAGAAAGAAAGAAAGAGAGAAAGAAAGAAAAGAAAAAGAAACCAGAGGCTATGCACTACAGAGGGCAGGGGCTTCCGGCCGGGCAGAGACTCTGAAAGAGAGCCTCTGGGAACAGGTCTCTGAGGGACTGTGGCCTTTCCCTATTATCATGGCTTCTTGAGCTCTTCCACTGCTAAAAGAAAGTGCAGCCTACCCTGAAAGCCACCTGGTAGATGCCTAGGCGTCCTCTGGTTGGATCTCCCTTGATCACCTTGCCTTTTCTATAACGGGAAACTGAAAGAGAACAGGAAGACTGACACACCAGGACCAGCACATCACATCATTCTGGCCTTGGGATGACAGATGAATAGGTGTGTGCTGTTTGGTAAAGAACAGCAGTATGCAGTGCAGTGTACGAATAACTCAGGAGATAACTGAGCAGATAATTCATCAGTTCTAGGCCAGCCATCCCTCACAAGGTCTAGGGCGCTGTACCCTTCGCGAGGCTTTTACTTCTACTTTACTAATTGTTCTCTCTGTGAACCAAATACAAAGGCTGTGTTTATCTTTGCATTTGAGAAGATCTGGGCACATAATGAATCTCTATAAATAGTTATTCAATGTAAGATACACTATACACAAAAGTTTGTGTTCACTTAGCACAACTGACTAAAGAATCATAAAGAATGAAAAGCCACCCAGGTGTGATTTGGAATGACTCCTGGTATCAATCGGCCTCTCTAAGGAAAAATGTCTAATATACGGAGAGTATACAGTGATGAGGGCAACTGATAAGGAAATCAAACGAGCAAATCTGCGAAAGAAAAAATTCTTTTTCCAAAGACAGCCTCGTTTAGAATTAAATTTAATACTGAAATTCTAATAAGAACTTGCTTCCATTTTGGTTACATGACTTGGCAGTGGACACGCTTCTCCCTCAGAGAAGCCTATGTAAGGTTGAGTGAATGTAACTTTTCACACGCAAATATTACAGCTGCAGGGAAATTCTGGCACTTTTGTACAATGCCAGAATCTAGACATTTATGCTAGAGTTCACGGGAAGCATCTTGTTCTTCCTCCCCGGTGCTTCCAGGAGCTAGGGTCATCTTAGAAGATACAACCATGCATTAGGAATGTTCCGTGCGCAGGGCCCGTGGAAAGCAGTCAGACATAAACGGGGAGCCCGTGGAGCCTGGATACCTAAACGTAGGCTTCTCTCACTCAGCAGTCTGTGGAGCAATTCGCACGTGGAATCAGCGAAGGAATGTATTGGTCTACCTTCAAATGGGGCTGACGTTTTAATGAATGCCTACAAGGAAACCACGGGTGATAATGAAACCTCCTTGTCAGAAACTCCTCAGCTGTCCTTTGCACCTAGCCTTGGCCTTCACTATTCAATTTAATTGTCTTTCCTAGCTCCCTCCACCACGTTATTTATTATTTTTGTGTTTTCCTGTTAGCTTGGAAGAGGAGGTGGAAACAGTAGAAACACAAGGGAAAAGACTAAGTGGAAAATTTACCTTTAAATTACCATAATACTAGATGATAAATGAGTTTATGTAAAAAGATGCCTACTCTAGAAACAGTGACATTTTTGCATCACACAATTAGTTTGTACACAGTGTGTATGTGAGGTCCTGGGTCCCTCCGAAGTGCAAGGGCGGTATTTTTATAAATGTCAGTTTTACTTCACTCTCTATGGTGGACTTGTATGGTTTGGGGGATCGGGTGCAAATTTGCAGAAAAATAAACTGGACAGACACAAGTGAGGCTACTTAATGCTTGGCAAACCCACAGAACTGGTCTCTCCAAGCACTGGAGGGTTTTGATTGTATGTGGATTTAGAGGATTCAAAATTAGGTCCTAATAGCTTCCCCTGGGTGTGACTTAGGCAGTGCGGCCATTTTCAATGTCTTGTCAGCCTCTGCATGATTCTTCTTTTCTCTATGCCCAGCCTTAAGGTCTTCGACTACTCATTAGGACTAACTCAACCTGCATATTTTCGTTGGGAAATACTTTATGTAGAAGGAAAAAAAATTAAGACCCCATCATCAAGACTTAACCAAAAGGTTCCGAGGCAGATACGTTCCACAGGTCGTGGAAGAATTTGCCTCAAAAGCACTAGTAAAATGTAGTCCAGACCAACTTAAAACATCTTCAGTCACCTGTATGGGGAGAGCAACTGATTTCAGTAGCACGCCCAGGAGGAGAAAACAGAGATGGTCTTACTTACGATACTTTCACAATCAACACACAGTGACATCCTTCCTCCATGGCTCAAGGAGGCCATGAAGAACCTATGTCTTTATCCCCTGGTGCCTGAGGTGGGCTTTTGGAAGCAGAACGGAGGCAGGGCCCTGGAAGGACCTGAACTGAGAAATACTTGCTGCTCTCCTCACGGTTTTGTGATAATTGACGGTTGGTAGTCTCTGGGGCCAGCAGCACTAAGCCTTCCCCAGACATTCTCTCCCTGTTAAAGTTTTTTTGCAAATTCTTTTCAAGGCACAAATTTTTAATTGTTACGAATTTGAAGTTAGTTGGTAGGTCACAGATTTCCATTTAGCCTATTACAGAAGGATTCCTAAAGGAAACTATTATAAGTCTTTGTTCTTAAACAAATAAAGTGAGTTCTTTATCTCCCAGGAAGCTGATAATATGATAGGTGCAGCTTTAAGGACTAATTATCCTAAATAGCAGGGCATAACTCAAAAGAGAGACTACATCTATTATGTAGAATTCCCTAAAGAAGCATTAGAAATTTTACATGCATTGATTGCTAGTTAGCATTAGAAAGACGTTTATGAGTTGACTCCTCCAAAGCCACAACTATTTGCATTAGCAAGCAGGCAACATAAGCTAACTGATGAGAATTCAGGGATATAATGCAATTAATACAGTTATGTCTGTTAATTAGTGTTTTCCAACTGTCAACGAAGATGCCTTTTAGGAGCCAAACTTATTTTACTGATTAAAAATTAGACTCCATCTTATAAAACTGAGATGGACCTTCCTTTGATCTAATTAAAGGAAGAGTTTGTATACTCAAAACTTGTGCCTCCCTGACATAAATTAACATATTCGTAAATGAGATAGGTGGATATTTTGCAATTAACATGGGACAATGAGAATAAAGCCTAATTAGTAAACACGCTTTCTTTATTAACTTGCAGGTCAAGCTCTGATTTATTATAAACCAATAGTGATAGAACAGAGTAATTTTTTTTTCAAAGAAAATTTATTGGCTCCGAAAATCAGTGGCACTCTATCACAGAAATGTGACTTGTTTCTTCATTTCCAGACACCTGTTAGCTCATAACCAGAAGTATACACAAACTGCTGTTTTTTATGCCCAACTGGAGAATTGCAGCCTGGAGCAGGTTTACGGGTTTCCTGAAAGAGTCCAATTTTACACTTATAACCCTAAAGGCATTTTTACACTGCCGTAGACACCAAAGGCTTTCTTAATCCTCTAGTGGATCTGCTCTTTCAGTGTTGTGCCTCTGCGGTTCTCACTGGATGAATTTCTTGGTTCGATCTTTAACCTAAAAGAAACAGCCTTGACTGGAATATGCACCAAGTATAAATGTCCGCCTTCCAAACCAGGACACTGATCAGAAACATACCATGGTTGCTTTATTTATTAATTTGGTCCAAATTATTCCTAGGATATGATGCCAACAACCTTGTCCCTCAGCAACCTGGCCGCACACCTCATCTTCTCCTGTCTTTCTAGGCTTCCTGTGTGCAGCCCACAGAAATCGTGCACAGAGAAGCGTATGCACGTGCCTCTGCCCCCTAGAGCGTGTCAGACCCTGGCTGGATGCTGAGTCGGAACGTCCAGGAGGCTGAGGAAGTTCGGCTTGAAGTAAATGTCCTGGGTGTAGTCTTACATGGCCTCAGGAAGAGCTTAGTGTAAGACGGCCAACATCACCCAGGGCACATACAGTCTCTTACAGGTGCTACGAATCAGAGAAAACCCAAATCACGGCAGATGGGTACACGCAGGACAGCTGTGTGGTACTACCTAGTAAGCGAACAAATTCTTGATTTTTTACTTGCTTCACACCAACGTACCATGACTCATCACCACATTCTCTGTGCTGGAATGCTTCTGTTTTTCCTACCTTTCTTTTCTAAAAGCTACTCTTTCTTGTTTCTTGTTTCTCTGATTTCCTATCAGAGGTGATCTCTACCACACCACTTCTTCATTGTTCCTAATTGCTTGCTAAGATTATCTTCCTCAGGGGCGCCTGGGTGGCACAGTGGTTAAGCGTCTGCCTTCGGCTCAGGGCGTGATCCCGGAGTTATGGGATCGAGCCCCACATCAGGCTCCTCCACTATGAGCCTGCTTCTTCCTCTCCCACTCCCCCTGCTTGTGTTCCCTCTCTCGCTGGCTGTCTATCTCTGTCGAATAAATAAATAAAAAATCTTTAAAAAAAAAAAAAGATTATCTTCTTCACCAGACGATGGAGATAAGAAATTTGGCACCTCTAGTTTCCATCACCTACTAACTGTGTGATCCTAGAGGAATGTCTGTGCTTCTGTGTGCCTGTTGCTTCATCTGTACAATGGGGATGACGATGGTACCTTGGTACCTACTTCAATAAAATGATATATTTAAGAAATGGAATGGACTATCTGGCAGATTATTAAGTACTTTATTCATGTTACCTATTGATATTATTATTTGAAATATTCAAAGGACCTAGCACAGCATTTGACACCTGTTCATTTCTTAATAAATCACTTTGATTAACGAATACCTAGGTTGACAGAACCTAGGTACCTTGGGGTAGAAAGAACAACATATCCAATGAATCAGACAGGTGTCACTGAGTATTTATTAACACCCTGTGCCGAAGATTGGAGGAGAAGTGCCTCTTCTGAGTCATTTGTCAGGGTCGGGGGCAGCAGAGCAGCTATGCGGCAGCAGCTAGAGCTGCCAAGCTGAAGGGACACGACACATCGGTAAGGTCGTTCAGTGAGTAAGTCGGTTAGCCACGCTCTTCTAGAACATAAGCATACAGTTTAGTCCATGAGGAGAACAGCTTTAAGAACAGACATTTTCATACTACAATTTAATTTCCCTACTAAGTAAGAAAAATCTATGTCTGCTGAAGTTGTCTGCTGCCGATCAGAATATTCTTTTGAAAATATTTCAGGACAGGGGTCAGGATAATGTCATACCAAGTTTCCAACCTCTTAACAGACATGAAATATTCATAGATTTCTATTCAGATGTGCTCCTTCCATGGCCTCAACCCTCCTCTTTACATTCCAAATTCAACATGAAAGTTTATCTTTAGGTAGCCAACCTTTTTTCAGTGATAAAGGTCAATTATGACCTTGCTTTACTGACAGTTAGCACGGCTATCCAGGATCTGCGTGATACATCCGGTTCTACTGCACTATGAATAAATGTGGCTTAAAAAAAATCACAAGGGTAAAATTTATATGCAAATGAGAAGAAAAGCATCAACTTTTCCCTCCTGTTACCTTTATTTATTTGAACAAATGTCATGAGAAAAAGAGTCTTAGACTTAATCTCCCTCAATCAATGTCAGCCACATTACTACTTAATGGGAGTTTATACTGCATAATATTATTTTCTTTGTAGGAACCATTTTCTGACACCTTACATTTAGTTAAATGATTTATCCATGTACATTTTACATGAGGATAAATATGAGAAATGGTTTCTGCTTATATTGAGTGGGAAGAGGAAGGAACTCTACAATACGAAGTCAATTGACTCAGCCACTCAGGCCTGATATCAACAGGAGTTACATGTGCGTACGAGGAAAATCCGTCTGAATAGCAGTACGACATAAGCGGTAATATATTTTTTTATTTTTATTTTTTTCCCTGGGAGCAACAGAGCCCTCACCCCCACGATGCATTCTTAGTTGTCAAGAAGCACAAGCTTCGGTTGTTACGTTTACATCACGTGGAGCTTACTCTGCCCTTTTGTAAGCACTAACTCCCTGCAAAGGTTAAGGTCTGCTGTGAAATTTACCACTAGGAAGTCGGGTTTGGTTGGTAAGTTGTAGACTAATGCTTGTTGTCCAAAAACAATTTTGCTGCCCATGGATAACTTATGCTTTAGTAAATTTGGAGCAAGTTCTCCTGTGATTTCTTTCTTTTTTTTTTTTTTTTAGGTCATTAACTGAACATCTACCTACTTTGAGTCTGGATCTAGAAAAATGATAATCCCCCAGGAAGAAGGCACACCTCGGGGATTTTTCAGATTCTGCAAGCTGATGTTTCCTACTTAGAGAGCGTTTGTTGTTGTTGTTGTTGTTGTTGTTGTTTTGTTTACCCACGGCTGGATAAAATCCCATCAGTCTTGGTTGATTGTCATTGTTTTTATCATTTTTGTTGGTTTTCTGGGCTTTTTTAATTAAAAAAAAATACTAAAGATATTCATTTGAAGGAGAAGGAGCAGCTCTTTCCAATTGAAGCTCCTCTGTGCTATAGTGAGAGGAGCACAGAATCCAAACAACATCAAAAAGATGTTCGGCCAGCCCAGTCTCACGTCCTCCGCTGCGTTTCTTCCTCGTGATTTCTCGTGCAGTTTCAGGCTGTTTCCCCTTCTCTGGCACACAATGTACTCTAGCGAGTCCAGATGAAGTAAGGCCTAACATTGACACAAACTTGACCAAGCAAAAATGCATTTGGAAAGGGATCTATGTAAGTTTCTTTTTGAACAAAAACCTTCTTTATTCATAAATTTCTCTTATTTAAGTAATATGCCTGCAGTATGCCCTGCAAAGCACAACAGAGATGCCAGTTATCCCGCAAAGCCTTTTGCTCTCCACCCAGGCACAATTAATTGCTCTGGCACCAGGCTCCTCACAACAGGACTCTTGTACCTCTGGTTGTCACTTCCTTCGTTCTGCCTTGATCTAGGATTGATTGTTCACATGTCCCGCTCCTACCCTGAGCCATAAGCTCCTCCGTGGCCTATTCGACGTATCCATTAGTGTCTAGCCTGCCCTCGGCTGCTGGGGCAATCCCGGCCTCTTCTAGAAGAACTCTCACATGTTTATTCTGTTTCTCTGTCTTCTCCTAGATTCAGATCTTTGTAGGAAGCAGGGGATATATTTTATTTTACTCATCAGCTGGTTCTTCGGTCTCATATCACCCAAGGACAGTAAATGTTTGTTGGATGAACGAGGAAACAAATAGTTTCCACCCACTTTTTCCAAAACCGCGAAGGGTGCCCCATAGCAATAGTAGGCCCTATATCCCCATCCCAAGCCCAAGATGTAAACAGCAACTGAACAGAAGTGGAGGGAGACTTCCATCACAGGCCGGTGGTTCCTCTAGTGCCTCTCCTTCCGTGGCACTCAGAAAACTCACAAGAGGTTTAACGCGGCCCCGGATCCCCTAAAACACCCCGATGCAAGAGCCACACAAAGAGAAAAGCCCAGCATCTTGTAAGGCACGCCCTCCGTGGGAGAGCTCTCTGGGGTCTGCCTTTGCTCACTTTCTGTCCCTGAAGCCACCAGGCCAGGCAGCCTTCAGCGCCAGTTCCTTCCTTGGGGAAGTTGATGACCTTGGAGAGAGCTGCCGCCTCTCCGGCACGGTCTTCGGCCCTGGCGCCCGGACCCCGGCTCCGCAGCAGTGAGCCTCGCCGAGCCCCTCCACGCTGGCCGAGCGCACTGCGTAATGCAAGGCCCCCCGCCCGCTCTGGAGGCCCAAGCCGCTGCCTATTGCATCCTGCCCTGTGCTGTGGCAGTAACGCACGCTTAAGAATAAAATCAGCTGTGTTGTTCTGCTGTAGGAAATTCAAAGAGTCATTTTCTAAAGGATGCAGAAAGACAGCAGACTGGAACCGTGTGAGTCTGCAAAGCCCTCCTCTCATTTCATGGTGCGGCAGCATTTCCGAGGAAGCCGACGCGGTTCCGTAACCTCCCAGCTGAAGAAACCAGGTAGCAGAGAGTTAAAACACTTGCTCATTGGTTTTCCCAGATCCTATTTTAATTTGCTCCCTCTTTTTGGACAGCTCTGTGAAGGCAGTCTGGTTCGCTGCCTCGCCATACTAATGAGACTCATCCATCTGCCTCTGTCATTGCCAGCCTCTCCTTTCTGCTGGAAGTCAGAGATGAACGCTCAGGACAGGTCCTTTCTAGGCTGCAGTACTTAATCATTTCTAAACACGCTAGATGGCCTCAGGCAGTGAAGGCAACAAGCATTTAACCCAGGCTTGGCAGCTCCAGCTTCCCACACTCTGCCTGTGAGCTCTGATAATGAAAAGTTGCTGCGCTTTTACTCTCCACTTAACCAGATGCTCTTTGCTTCTTGGGGCGAAAGGTTAAATAGATATAAGAACCCATGCTAGTTTTGAAGGCTTTTATTAGCAGTCCTCAGAGTAGTGGGAGAAGAGGATGCTGTTGTTCCTGATCCATTTGTCCCTTGGGATTCATATTTAGGCGTGTGTCCTTGCTTTTTACTAAGGGAACGGTGGCTCTACCCACCGTGCTTTTGTTGCTGTTTTGCTGCACAAGAGTGAACACAAGCAGGTTGGAGCACTGCCATTGGACTCTTTAATGCTCAGTTTTTATGGACAGAACGGACCGACAGGACCCTCGTATCAACATTGCTTAACTGTGGCAACACCTTTACTAACAATGTAGATAAAACATTTTTTTTTCCCAGAGTGGCTAGGGTCTCTGATTTATTTTTCCACTCCATCTACTGCTCCATATGTCTGTGGAATCTGCCTTTTTCCCAGAGCTCATGTTAGTATAAAGCAATTGTCTGGGATGTGTAAGAATTAAGTATCCCATCATTCAGGCTAGACATGCAATTAGAAGAGTTGCACTAATTTCCACTGCTGAGACCCTGTCACTTTAATTTATTCTTACTTTCCTGCATTTAGGCCTTCTCTGGTTGGAGGCCAAGGATTTTATATAGTTTCAGTCAATGGTGCTTTGATGTAGGAACTAGAGTATGGGTAAAGTTTGGGAAAAAAAGAACTGGGGGTTTACCTAGAACTGGCTGGAAGCAACAAAAACCTTGTCCAAAGAAACATGCATTCCCTATGAATCTACCACACTAGCAGAATAATGGGGAAGATGGGTTTTAAATCCAGAGAAGTTCACTGAATTATAATATCAATACACAAGCATTTTTTACAATCTTTTCCCTCTGATATTATTTATAAAACATTATTTTCTTTCTCTACTGGTCAGTATGTAAAAGGATTACTATTTATCTGATAGCTTAAACTATTATTTGAAAAGAAGGACTGAAATTTAATTATTGAGTTTTTTTGCTCTATACGCTGTGACCAGATTGTCCAACTAATTATATAGCCACCATCAAAATCTCTTTATGTAAGTTTCAGACAAGCATAACTCAAAAATGCACAGAATGTTCCCATGAACAGGTAAAAAATATCTTTTCCGAAACATTTCCCTGTAAGACATGATAAATTCTATGTGGGCCAATTTTATCAGGCTTTCTTGTGCCTTTTGTGCTTTAAACCTGCTTATCTGTTCCTGATAAATGAAAAACTCCCAGAGCCCAAGCTAATGTCACCCTCAGCTTAGGACAGTAGAATTCAAACTTCAAGCAGCTCTGAAATGAGTTGTCCAAGAGGGCTAAACTTGTCATGATTTTGAAATAAAGACATGAAAAAGTTCAATTTTGCAACTGAAAGCAGTTCTGCATTCAGATAAGTATTAGCAAATTTCTGTAGTTGGTTGTTTCCCCCAACTTAGCTTTAAACAATCAAAATACCTATAAGTCCTGATTTTTGGAATGGAGACTCCGACAAGTTGAAAATCTACACCCTAGGTCCCTCTCTTGCTCACGTGATTGGATTCCATGAACTTCAATGTAACTTTCAGCTCTGAGAATATAATATCTGCCTCCCTCATCTTCAGGGCCTTACTTTTTCTCACTAATAAAGTGAGTAACGATAGCTACCCCTGTAGATTTTGGTAAAATAAAGCCAGATTAATCATTTGTACTGTGTCTTTCATAGAACTCTAACCACTGTATAAGCCACATATTCATGCTAATAAATTAGTCTTCCAAACATTCACAGGCAGATAAGTGGTAAGAAAATATTTAAACTTTACATAGTAATGGAGTAAGACTTAGGGACCCTGACTAGCAGCACACTTACTAAATAGATATTCTCTATATAAACTTCATTTCAGACTCTTAAATTTTGGTCTCTCCTAAAGGGCCAAGAGTCCATTGATGTTTAGGACAGAGGAAGTAACCAGAAAAACCTAAAATTGTATCTGAAGGACATAAAATAAAAGACATATCAAAGTTTTTTAAAGCAACTACAAACTTTTTATAATATTTTATTGGTTTTTGCTACTCAATCTCATACTCAATATTTTAAATTATTTATTATATACGTGTGTGTCATTGTGTATGTCATAAACACCACACATATATTAACTGTCTATAAGCATATATTCCTACTTTAAAAAAAAAAAAGACAGAAAACACATATCCAGAAACATAGTTGTTAAATTTTTATCAATTCATGATTATTCTTGGAATATCTGTAATCATGTGATCATATTCTAAGAGTAAGCAGTAATGGATTAAGATGAGTTAAATTGATAAACAGAAAGTCTTTACCTATGCCCCAATCATAATATTTACAGAGAAATGTTTCCTCGACAGCAAAATTTACCTGATATCTGGAAGAGAAACATACAACTTTGGTTGGGAGTAACCAACATCGAAGATGAAATAAGCAATCAGAAATCCAGATGCTGTTATTTTTAGTAGTGCCTTATGTAAATTATTTTAGAAGTAAAATGCATCAGAAATGTAGAACATAAATGACACACAAAAAAGAATTGCTTCTAAAGAGGATGTTATTCAAAGTTTTCCTATAAGGCATTTGCGGCTCTTAAAAATCAATGGACTCATTAAAAATGGGAAAATCTGGGGCGCCTGGGTGGCGCAGTCGTTAAGCGTCTGCCTTCGGCTCAGGGCGTGATCCCAGCGTTCTGGGATCGAGCCCCACATCAGGCTCATCCGCTGGGAGCCTGCTTCTTCCTCTCCCACTCCCCCTGCTTGTGTTCCCTCTCTCGCTGGCTGTCTCTGTCAAATAAATAAATAAATCTTTAAAAAAAAAAATAAAATAAAAATGGGAAAATCTGGTAGCAAAAGGAAATAAAAAGACTGGATGTGGAAAATATTAGACATCCCTGAATAATCTGAGAATCAATAAAGAGACTCGAAAATGAAAGAGAAAGAAAAAAATTTTCTCTTGGATCTCAACAAAAAGTCTTTTTTCATTTTGAAAGAACACGTAAGGCTGAATCCCTATCTTCTCTTTGATTGTTTTGAGTACTGTTTGCCTTCGCCTCGAACGTGGCTCCTAGGATCATGAGATAAACAGAATTTATGTGCTTAAACATGCTAATACCATTCTCAATTCCTCAGCTGCAAGGCTGAATTACAGGGACCATCATTTTTTAACAAAGTCCTTCAGGTGCATCCAATAATTGAACCCGAAAGGGGCCTGGGTCGTACCTAATTCAGTATCAGCAATTTGAGGGAGAGGGTAGTGTGTGGATAACACATTTCTCCCTTACGTCTTCAGTCACCAGCATGGATATACTAGTCCTTCTCCACGCTCTACTTGGGTATTCTCTAACATTAAAATCCGCCCCAGCTGTATATCAGCTGGGCTGGAAGGAACAGTGAGAAGTCATCTAGACAGTCAGTCAGTTAACAAATGTTTATCGAGTGTCACAGGGTACACAGCTTGGTACTAAGCAGAAGTCTATCTTCCTGCCTTGAGGCAGGTCTGCACATCCAGTATGGCAGACACATAAGGTTCAATTGGCACTGTCTTCTGATTTTACTTATTCAATAGCTTGTTAGTGTCTAATGGACTAAACAAACGTCTCGGCACCATATAACACAACTCTGTATGCAGTATGTATATATGTGTATCTATATGTTTGTATGTATAGATAGATACATAAAACTTGGCATCTCTTCCAGGAGATATGCCAAGATATATTCACAGTTTTATATACACATGTAATTCATGTCTTTCTGTGCATATGGCAGCCAGGGGAATATATCTAATCAGTAGAACACGTTTTATTCCAGATGTTTTTTATCATATTTTCTCACTATCACTAATAAAAAATCACCATAGTTGTTCTACTTGGACAGTTTGATTGGTCTTTAATCCCAAATCTCATCGAAAGAAGGAACACAAAGCATTTTATGTTCTCTAGAATGCGACAAAAATGTTGGCATATCAGCCACTTGTGAGGCATTGTAGACAGGAAGTCCATCTTAACTCAAAGCAGGCTATAAACTAATATGAGAGGCTTTATTTTTGATGATCTGCACATCTATCTTCTAGATTTACCTTTCAATATTCACCTTTGCCTAGCTGTTCAATGCTATATCTTCTCGTGTCTTCCATATAAAAGCTGTAAGTCTTAACCTCTCCAACTCAGGAGCACATAGACTGAATTCTGGTCTTTCTCTGAATTTTCATTAACTGTGTCTTTCTTTCCATTCAGTCTTAGAATCATCATCATCATACTACCCAATGATTGCATATATATACGTCCCTCTTTTACCAACAGCCAAGCAGTCCCAAATTCTTCTATAAGTATCTCTGAGAGTTATACTCTCTACTAAAACCTTACTTCCAAATGACGGTTTCCCATGGTTGGATTTCTATTACTCTATCCCTATTCCTAGTGACTTCTCCACTTTTATTTTTTTATCCAAGAACAGTCTAAAATGACCATAAAAGGGGCGCCTAGGTGGCACAGCGGTTGAGCGTCTGCCTTCGTCTCAGGGCGTGATCCCGGCGATCTGGGATCGAGCCCCACATCAGGCTCTTCTGCTATGAGCCTGCTTCTTCCTCTCCCACTCCCCCTGCTTGTGTTCCCTCTCTCGCTGGCTGTCTCTATCTCTGTCGAACAAATAAATAAAATCTTTAAAAAAAATAAAATAAAATAACCATAAAAATTCACTATCTTTGACCAGCTTCTGGCTTAAAATCCTTCTTTGACTACTTGATACTATTTGAAGTTTGCTCGGTTTCGTGTCCAAAGCTCTCACACTAAGTAAACTGCTCTCCCTACTCTCTCGGCCACAGCCTTGTAAAAATATTCATTCTCTGCATTTTTGTTCACACTCTACACATCGCTCCTCCCATTCTTATTTGTCATGCAGACGACCTCACCATCCAGGTAAGGAAAGCAAGGGCTCTCATGTGTCTTTAGTGTTCATCTAACAATCCCTATTCTCTAGTGACATTCACTTAGTCTTTAAATGCTTCTTTTAAGATACAAAGCAGAAATAAAAAATGAAAGCTAATCTCCTGGAGTTAACATTGTGGGGAGGAAGAGTGTGGTATGCTGTCCAGGCTCCTGTAAACATCTTGAAGACAGCAATGGTGCTTTAAGATTCTTATTTTATTATTTAGGTTGAAACACAACTGCTCCCAGATATTAAAGTACCATGCTGATAATTAACTGGGTGCTATGGTGAGAGAAGGTTGCTATTTGAAGACTACCATAAAATAACGATCCCTGCCTGTGAAGAAAGCAGTTTTTTTCTGATTCATTTTAGATAAACTCTGCTATTCAGATATAATTCGTATTGACTGAGCAAGGACAGAACTGAAAACTGTTGCTAGAAAGAACCAACTGAAAACATGTAATTAGATAATCCATGTGACAACAGGAAGTGGCCCAGGCTAGTCAGGAGAAACTGAGTTTGAATTCTGCCTCCAATATTTACTACGTCTGTACTCTTGGTTGGACAAGTGATTTCATCTTTTTCTCCCTAATCCCCGTTCCTTATATTATGAAGGGACATAATAACTGGACACTAAACATTCATGTATTTTTTTAAAACATTAATGTATTTAAAACATCTAGCAGAGTGCCTGATTCAAAGAAAGCACCAAATAAGCAGTGACTGTTAAAGAAAAACAATAGTATTTGCATATCTAATATAAATGACTTTTTTCCTTTCTCTGGGAGTTTATGAGTGAGAGAAGTTGGGCTGAATGCATTTAAAAAGAAGAACCAGTAGGAAAATACTTCTTTGAAGTTGTGGCAACATCACTGCCAGCCCCATATTCTAAAGGGGAAGGATAGTGTCTGCCTCGTGGAAAGGAGCAAAGCAAAGGAGCTAGAGAAACAACATAAACTTCTTTAGCTGATTGGTGGTGTAGGGCTGAAATTGAGGCTTTTTAAAAATTAATTTTAGCAATCTAAGTGGGGTAAATGTCTGTGGCTGGGAAACCAAGACAAGTCAGTGCCAATGCTGAGAGAAAAGGGATTGGGCCCTTAGCCCCCAGCTCACCACAAATACAGAGCTGTCAGAGACTGAGAAACATTTTATCTCCAAGTTAAGATGAGATTTGAGCTTAAAAGAAAAATTCTATCAAGGACTGCATAAAAGAGTAAGGAAGGATTCATCAATAATGAAAAAGGTAATGATTAGGGAGAAAGAGTTCAAACTTACCTAAGAGTTTACTTTAAAAGTTGCCATTGAAGTTTTATTATTAAATGTAATGACTGGTAAATACAGCTAAAATTTCACCATTTTAAAACATCTGTACTTGGATGACAAAAATATGACCAATCATATTTCAAGGCAGTGGTCTTCTTTAGAAAGCTACAGAAGCTGCTGTATAAATGCCCGGTGTTTAGAAAAAGTTGTAAAGGGGGCAGAATATGTGATCCCAAAATCTGCCACTTTGGCATGTGGATTATTTTGAACTGAAGGCAATCCAGACCCAGAAGATTCAAGAAAAACTTTCACCTCTTTCTTAACTACTTAAGAGAATTTAAATAGGGGGCAGGGCCTAGTAAGAGAGCTATTACCAGAGAAAACTTTTTATCTGAATGACCTCTCTGTATGGCAGGGCAAACGTCTAATTACCAAACATCTGCTTTTCTTAAAGTCCTGTGATATACCCTGCTCCCCTCTGAAGCTCCAGGCCCTATCCCATTCCTTAGCTCAGGATGGCATAGAAGCCTCAATTGCCTGATTTGTCTTTGAGTCTCATATTCCAATGGGGCTCCTGTGAGTACAAAATTTAATTTGTTTTTCTCCTGTTCAGCTGTTTTATATCAATTTACCAACCAAGGAATCCAGAAGAGTAAAGGAAAAAATTTCCCTCCCCAACAAGTATATTAGTGCATCTAAGTTTTGTTTTCTGTTTTGTTTTGTTTTGTTTTTGGTGAGGAAACTGAACTTGAAAATTAAAGTGAGGAAAGAAAAGCAACTGTAACAGTCCTGACTGATAAAAAAGAAAAAAGAAAAAAATTTGAAGTTCATCCATTGGACATAAGTAACTATTAAACAACTATTTCACAGTTGCCCATTTTGTTCCTACACTACTGTCTTAGTCTTTTCTGCTATAGAAATAGGGTCTGTCAAGATTGGCCATTGCCTATTTAGTTTCCCATGAAGATTTGTTTCCCTATTTTAAGATTTGTAAACTTAGATGTGCTTTGGCTTAGGTTTGGTGTAGGTTTTGTACTTTGGTCTTACAGCACCAAATTGCGTCTTTGTGGTCTAATAATTTATTTCTTTGTTTTACTTTTTATTATAGAACATTTCAAACAATTCAAAAAGAGGGATTGGTAAAATGAACTGACATGTACCCATTATCCAGCTTTACAAATTCTTGATTTATGGCTAATCTTGCTTCATCTGCACTTCCACCTATCCCCAACTTCCCCCACCCTCAGATTATTTTGAAACAAATTGCAGGCATCATATCTGTTCATCTGAAAATATTTCAGTACCAACATCTCCAAAAGAAAGTGGATCTTTTTTTTTTTTTTTAAGATTTTATTTATTTATTTATTTGACAGAGAGAGAGAGACAGCCAGCGAGAGAGGGAACACAAGCAGGGGGAGTGGGAGAGGAAGAAGCAGGCTCCCAGCAGAGCAGGGAGCCCAACTCAGGGCTCGATCCCAGGACCCTGGGACCACGCCCTGGGCCAAAGGCAGACGCTGAACAACTGAGCCACCCAGGCGCCCCAGAAAGTGGATCTTTTAAACATGTTATAATAGCTATAACACATCTACAAAATAAGTTTAACAGTTTCCTCTTATCCTTTTCATAACCCCTGTAGTGACTGATACTGATCATAGGAGATGCCCAATCATGTCTTTTACCCTATTTTGATTTTATTATTTCCCACTGCAGTATATCTAGCAACCCTGCCCTTTAAAATTTTCCTACACTGTCAACATCTGGGTGGAGAGTTCTGGAAAAATAACTTCCTCATCTGTGCCTCTGTGGACCTATGACTAAGGAATTGAGGACTATTAAAGAGACTATCAGTATCCCTTCCCAGATGATCAGGCCAGACTGTCCCCAGTCTGGGGTTTGGTCTCCCCAACTTAGAAAAAATCAATAGTAACTACAAAGCATCAAATATGGTACTTCGTAGGGGGAAAAGGTGCCCAGTAAATATCATAAACTGATTGATTATGAAGGTGAGGTGTGATTTAATGTACCACTAAAAAACGTGGGCTCTAAAGTCAGGCGAACTTGGTTTCCAATTCTGACCCTATTATTTAGCACATGATCTTGGAAGTGGTCTGCCTATAAATGGTTTTGGGGTATGAGGGGTCTGTAGTATTTGCCCATTTCCCTGGAGTAAATGATCCCACCTTGTTCAGTTTCAAGTGAGCACCATGGTGAATCACTGAACATGGGAGCTGAGAAAAGACAAGCACAGCTGGGCCTCCCAAGCCAATATTAGTCAGCTGTAGCCACTACTGGATCTTGGCTAAATCACACGAATTCTCTAATCCCTAGATTCATCAATTTTACAACAGGAAAAATAAGAGTACTTGCTTCATTGTGTTATTGAGAGGATTAAATGAAATACTGCATGCAAAGCTGTTATCACGGTGCCTGGAAGTTATAATGCTTATTACACATTCCTACAATGTTAGTCTTTTCTATTATTAAGCAGTATGAAGGCCAAATGTCACCTAAGATTCATTTTTTTTAAAAGTAATTCTTTTAAAAGAACTTTGACTATCCCTATACATTTTTATTAAGTAGGACTCCTGAATGGTTATCTGCAATATTGCTAAAC
The DNA here is from genome assembly GCF_017311325.1 of Ursus maritimus. Taxonomy (NCBI): domain Eukaryota; kingdom Metazoa; phylum Chordata; class Mammalia; order Carnivora; family Ursidae; genus Ursus; species Ursus maritimus. The sequence continues at coordinate 11,063,890 of NW_024423675.1, forward strand.
ATTAGGACAAGGAAGTAACATAACACCATGGAATCACCCAGAGAGTGAATATGACTATATTCAGCATATTGGCATTAAAGATGAATTCAACCACAACAATTCATGGTTAAAGGGGATTTAAATCTCAGGGCAGAGCCACATTTCACTCTGATTTCTGCGTCCTCAGCAATACTGTCTTTGATGCACTAGATTATTTTTTCTCTCAGCCATAGCCTGAACGTCGCAGGCCTGGTGGTCCAACTAAGGACACGCAACAACTTACTCCATTTTGAAACCTAAAACCCTATAGATGATTGTTATGACCCAAAGGTCCAATTACAAGGTTTTGAAATGTATTTGAAGTCCATGTTTTCAGGATACAAAATTGACTCTGTTGTAAGTCCACGAGGAAGTAAAATCTGCGTTTGTTATTTTTCTTTTAAAGCACTTTCTCCAAAGGTGATCCTTTTAGGTCTTTACTGTGTACTGGAAGCATCACTCTGGTCGTTTGTTCTCACCCAGCTCCTCTGAACCTCAGTCTTCCCTTTGCTCTAATACAGGGTCTTGCTCTGCTTCCTGCCTCACAGATAATCCTCGTTCTCGGAAGCTCAGAGAGTGATCTCAGAGATGACCCAAGCACCGGGATGAGCCCCATTCTGAACCCAGCTCTCCACTATGGCAGTCGGGGGGAGGTCTCAGACATCAAGGCTGCTATGCAGCCTGCTTTTATTAGCTGTGCTGCAGAGGAGAGTCGAAAACCAGGACAATTTTATTTTATTTACTGATGGCACAATGTCAGTGGTTTAATCAATAGATACGGGCTAGAAAGAATGATGCCAACACCTTACCCATGAGACTAAAGGTTTAGAAGAAAAGCACATTTTGTGAATTAAGAGGAAAACTTATCCAACGAAGGTTAATCCTGACACATAGCCCACTATTTAGAGGTAGGAGGAAAGTCTTAGAAATGCAACTCTCTTACGCGTTTCCCCTGGAGACTCTTCAGGCAATAAAATAATACCTTGTGAAAAGGGATTTCCTTTGGTCCCCTCAAGGAAAAAAATAATCCTTTCTGAAAATAGTTTCTTCTAACCATGGATGGTGTTATTTATGACGACTTAACCTATAAAACAACATTCTCAAGTTGTTCCATAAAGAAAAAGTTCACCAGATAATGAAAAGTGCTCAAGGACAGCCACGCAAGAAACCCAAACCCCGAGGGGCACTGGCAAGACGTCCTTTCCCTGCAAAGTACCTTCTCTGCTCCACTTTTCCAGTTACTTCCTCCTTTCCTCCCTCCCCAGGATGCCCCCCAAACCTCAGAAGGGTGTGGAGGACTTTTCCAAGATGCCTCTAATTACGTTTTGAAGAAACAATTTGTGCTACTCGCTTTTGTCATTTCAGCTCTCTTTCTGTTGTCAAGAGAGAAAATGCATCCATCACTTTTATTACCACACAAAGCCAGCCAGGGTTCTCTGAAGCCACACAACCATCATTTAGCATTTTTAAAGTCAGATCTGAAAATCTGGCACCCAAATATCAATATTTGAACATTCTGTTTCCAGACTAGACATAAATCTTCCATAGCCATGCTCAGCAGTGAGCTAAGTCTTGGACTGCCTTTTTGGCAAGGAGAGAACATAATCAGGACACCTCCGCCCTACCCTAATTTTGCTTTATGCAGAGACAGATCCTCATTTGAAAGCACCTTGTGGGCAGAGGGCATGGGCCTTGCTCATTGCTGAAATGTGCATTTCCGTGCGGAGAAACAAAGGAGCCGGTTTTTACTCCCAAGCCCTTTGCTACTTAAATAAAGTTATTGGCTGCGTAATGAATGTTAGCTGCAGTACTCCCTGTGGTCAGCGGGGCTGTTGTTTAATGAATTGCTTAATGTGCTTGATTACTGTTACAATGTTGAATGAGGAAAAGGCAAGAGAGATTTGAAAGATTCACTGGAGGATATGATGAAAATGAATTGGATCAATAGGAACTTTTTGCTCATCTCTGAACGGCACATTATGGGCTGTATTGTTAGAGTCGGGGGATAATGCAATTTTGTGGCTTGTTGTCTTTTTATAATTCACAAATATAAATCTCCTTCGACAGTGAGTTTTAGGGCTGGCCTTCCCGGAGTTATAAATGATCCCCAGACTCTAGCCCTGGTTACTTACACGGACAGATAAATTAATTAGGAAAACTTTTATGCCAATTACTTTATGCCCTTGGCTTTCATATGTTTCTGAAGAGCAGCAGCTAATTAAAGATATGATTCATAATTACTGGTCGATCGAGTAGTTGAGTAATGGAATCAGGAACTGTTCCAAAGAAAATTATCCATCACATCATTACTAATTGTTACATAATACATAAGGATGTAGAATTCAAATAAAAAATTACTCACTTTGAAAGGTTCATTCAATTTTTTTTAAATTTAACAATTATAAACACGAAATGAGTTCTTGCCATGCCGAATCATGTAGTAGGTTGTTTTTTCTTTCTTTTTTTAAGTAAATGCTTTCACTGAATGAATTAAAAAAAAACAAAGGCCCAAGCGACTTCAAGGTTTAGTAATCAATGAGCTCTTTCTCTTCCCTGCAAAAAGTCCAAGCTAGAGGAGGTAGTAGTCAAAATGCCTCGTCCTTTCTTCTAGCCCCACCCATGAGATTTGCTGACACCCAGCGAGACCTAATGGGAGGGGCTATTAAGGACCACCCATTGGCTTGCATTGGATTAGGAAAGTTCCCAGGCTCAGAAAGCCTAAGAAGGCTAATACTTGGAGAATACTGAAATTTCCCCAAAAGAGACAGTTGTCAAAGGTTGTGTATACCCCAGCTCTATCCTAGATTAGGGTAATTATGGGTCTTTGAAGGGAACACAGGACCAGAAAGGTGGGGATAATCTCACACAGAGAAGAGCTTTGTGAGGAAGGAGCTTAGGGGAGGCCCTCAGCAACGGGACTAGGGCCTAGGGTGGCTTGCATGGGGTAGAACTAGGGCCTTCCATCTGTGAGCACTCTACCAGTAACTTAGCTCCCCACTGACACAAATCCACCTTCCATCCTCCTCGGTGGCTGCCATCCACTTCCTATCTCCCGCCCAGATTTCCCAGCCTTCCTCTTTCCTGTCTCACCCCGACTCCAGCTCCAGAGACAATCCACGGCAGTGTGTTTAGTGACAGAACAGACTTGGGTGAGAAAGAGTAAATGGAGGCTGCAGACCACTTCTCTCCTGGGCCAGTGTTCAGTTAGACGCAGTCTTGCTGAAGAGCCCCTGTCTCAGTCCCGTCTGCTCCCCTAAAGCCTCTGCCTAGATCCTCGGATTCAATACCGAAGGCACCAGGAAGGATCTTCTGTGTTTTCCTCCAGCCAAGAAGACTGTCTTGCCAGGCACTGTGCAGTGTCCTGAGAGAAGGACCAGAGGGAAGGCACTGGCATCAAGCCCCGCCCAGCCTCCCAGAGCAGCAGTTTGAGAAGGCCTCTGACGGGGTCCTCAGGGATTCAGGTAGAGAACGAGAGACAGACAGAGTTCTTGGCTGCAAAAACGGACTTCAGATATGAAAACTGCCGGTAAGACAGAATTGAGTAAGTCAGAAGGGCTTTCGCTGTAGTCTTGAAGTTTTCTTAAAAATGGATGGTTTTCATTTTTATTTGAATGTTGGATAAAACATGGACCAAAGCATGGAGGCAGGTCACGGGCTGCACTAAGAGCCATAAATGGCTTAGACTTGGGGGCAGCCTGGGAAAGAGGAAGCCGATGAATACAGCTAAAGAGAGTGCGCAGAAAGCAGAGGCCCTTCTGGAAAGTGTGGAGAACCGTAAGCATTCGTAGCCCAAACTAGGAGTGTAGGAGCCCTCGGCCGGCCAAAAGCTCGTTGTGAGGCAGAACTGTCCTTGGCCGGCTGATCCCGCCGATCTGCAATGAAGGTAACCTTGGGCTGGGCTCCTCAGAGGGAAGAAGATGCAGACAGGAATGTGAGGGAATGCTCATTGTGGGAAGGTCGGTGTGGTTTTTCTTTCTACAGAGAGGTAAGTGCAAATAATGTGTAGTCAACCTTTAATTTGAAGAATACTTCACATTTTCCTTCGGGGAGGATCCCATTTGTACTACAAGTAGGTAAGAGTTCTTCAGTAGCTGGAGGCATAGACCTCAGGGCCGTTTAACTAAAATCTCCTCCACGGAGACCTTCCGGACTACTTAGAAAGTAATTAGCGCCTCACGAGGGCTAGCATTTCACTCCTGAAGAGAAGCAGCCCTCTGTTTTGAGACTGGAGATTTGACCAAGCAGCCTCGGTTGTCTTTGTGTCAGTTTCAAAGCATCACATCTTGGCAAGAGCAGCAAGAATCAAGTGCAAAAGAAAAAGAAAAGAAAAGAAAAAAAAAAAGATTTCAGACACACCACCTGCTGAGCTTTCCCGATTTAACAAACTTATGTGAGGTCTGGAGAGAGCAAATGAGTGCTTTTCGGATATCAAATCAAGGCTTTATTCACTTGGCGACAGTTTCCAAAGGCTGTTCTATTTCTAACGTGACCCCAGAGAACCTGAAGGGCACCTGCGTGGCCCATTAAGGCAAATTTAATCAAATACAACCAGGCAATGGTACAGCATTCAAGAAATGGGACTATAAAGCTGATGTCTTCTGTTCTTGTACAACCCCTCCATAGGATGTTGGTTTGGAAAACATAATTCCACGGACGTTAGAAAGTTTCAACTTTAACGTGGGACCCAAAGCACAAAAGTACCCACCTCCAGACCAAGCCGTTTTAAATAATGATAAAGTAAGTCACCAGAAATCACTGCCTCGGTCCCCTTAAAACCAGTTATGTGAGCTGGGAGGAAGGAACCTTGACTCAGCACCCTCCCCTCCTCCTCCACCTCCCTATCTGGCGAAAGCGTGGACTATTAAGATAGATGGATATGCAGCAGATATACAGATTTAATTAGTATTCCCTCTACTCTACTCTATGTAAATGAGGAAAGTTGGTCCCAGATTGTGCTCTCTGAAGGAACAGATCCCCAGCTCACCAGTGATATGTACTCAAATAGTACCCGTGTGCATGGCTAAAAACTGAGTGGGAAGGGGGCAATCTGTTGCCAGGATTTGTGCCCAGTCCTCTCTTGGTTCCTGTCTCTCAAGACCTCGGTTCTCCCACCAAGCTCGGATCAAACCCCCATATGGGGAAGGTGCTCAGCAGAACAGGGGAAGAGAAACGGGTTTCAGTTTGCAGTATAAGGCGAGGAAAGCCAGGACATCCTTGAAAGCATGAACCAGGTTTCTCTCTTCATCTTTCACAGTGAGTTGTACTGCTCCTCACCTTTCTCCAGCTGTCGACCTTTGACCCTTGACCCAGGCCAGGTGCTGGAGCTCAAGTTTTTGTTTTTGTTTTTTAAAGATTTTATTTATTTATTCGACAGAGATTGAGACAGCCAGTGAGAGAGGGAACACAAGCAAGGGGAGTGGGAGAGGAAGAAGCAGGCTCATAGCGGAAGAGCCTGATGTGGGGCTCGATCCCATAACACCGGGATCACGCCCTGAGCCAAAGGCAGACGCTCAACCACTGAACCACCCAGGCGCCCCAGGAGCTCAAGTTTTATATTCATCTTTCTGTTTGGCATTTTCAGATCTCTGAGAGAGAGGGCAGTCACTATAACAGGAAATATTTCCATGACTGTTTTAAGGACAATTTCGCCAAGAAAAATTATGTTAAGTTTAAGCTTGGCAAAAACATGGAACAAGTTCCATGCATTTTAAAAAATTGGCATTCTCTTTTGATGGACACTGAAAACTCAAGCAGTATTTCTAAGGCTCCTGATGGTGGCCACTCTCTCGGGAGTAATAATATTACATGACTCTGTGCCAAGAAGGTAAATCACAGGGGAAGTCAGCTTGACAGTGTTACCACTGTCATTCAGTTGTCGACATTTGAGGCATGTCACCGAAGGCCTGACCACATAGCTGAAAGGCAGAAATGGTGGCTTTGCCCTTCTCTGCACCCATCTCGTTGTGTGCTCTAAAGATAGTTATTTCACTCTTTCTATTGTGGTATGCTCAAATGCAAAAGAGTTACCAGTATTTATTGGAATTACTGTTTAGCACTCTCTTCTTTAAATAGTTTTCTGACTCAGAAAGTCTTGTGTAGATTGTTATTTTGAGCCAGAGTCTCCCAATGTGGAAATTCTTTAGGATTGCATTAGGTTCTTTGGAGAAATGAACTAACTCTTTCAGGCCTGTAATGTGGCATCTCAGCACTCCTTGTGCACAAATGAATAAGTGCATTATAAAACTTGAGTAGTTTTGACTACTAACCAGAAGACCCATTTCTCCTCTGACCACCGAATCTGTGAGAACTCTGTTCATGGCTTCGAGCCAGTCCAGCGCACAGTCCCAAGCAACAAAGACACAAAAGTAGGAAAGAGTTGCAAGGAATTGAAGTGAACTTCCAGTGATGCAAGCTGGTGCCTGCTTGACTCTGAATTCTCTAAATTAACACTGGATTCTCTGAATCCTTTTCATTGTAACCACGGCAGGAAGGTGCATATGCCATCAAAGGGCAATTTTTTTTTCTTTTAATGTCACTTTTCAGCAGAAAATGTTCATCATTCAATGGCTCCCTTTTAAAAGGCTAACCTTTATGAAATCTCAAACTTGGCCGAGAAGAAAAGCTCAACTTTCACAGGACTTTGGAAAGTGTCCTTTTTTATGGGCATGGAGAGTGCTCTATCAAAGAATCTGGTCAGGCCTTAAATAGGATCTCTATGTTGACAATTTGCAAATTTATGTCTCCAACCTAGACTTCTCTCCTGAACTCTGGACTCACATATCATACAGTGTATTCGACACCTTCACTTAGATTTCTGGGAACGTTCCAAATTGAAAATGTCTAAAACTGAATTCCTGATATTGTCCCTTCCCAAGCTGTTTTGCCCACCACTTTTCCCATCTCAGCAAATGGAAAATCTATCTAGTCAGGCCAGAACTCTGGAGCCATGCTTGACTCACCTCTTTCGCTCACGCTTTAAATCCAATTCATCTGTAGACTCTTTTGGTTCAACTTTCAATATATACCAAGAATTCAACTGCTCCCCCACCTCCACTGGTGTCACCCGATCCAGCCATCGTTGTTTCTCACCTTGGTAATAACAAGAGGCTCCTAACTATTCCCCTTTCTTGGACTCTTGTCCCCCAAAAGCCTATTCTCAACATAGCAACCTGAAAGATCCTGTGAAACCTTAGGTCATAGGTTACTCCTCTGTCAGATCCTCCGATGGCTTTCTGTTTCTCTCAGAGAAAAAGTCAAAAAGTCAAAAAGTCAATGCCTGCAAGGCAGGACAACTCACTAGCGAACCTCTTTCTGGTCACATTCCCTCCCATCCTCTCTTCCTTCTCCTCTGTGTTTATTCTTCCCTCCTCTCCACGCACGTAGCCCCTCCTCAGAGCCTTTGCAATGATTGCACGCAATACATGCCATGCTCTTCCTCACCTCTTTAATTCTTTGCTCAATGATCACCTCCTCAATGAAAACCACCTTGACCAATCTATCTAAACTACAGCTCCCACCTCCTCACTGCCCCTCCCAATCATCTTTAATCTACTGTATTTATTTTCTCTAATATTTATCATCTGCCAAATACTATAAATTCTTTTTTATTGTGTTTATTTTCTACTACCCTACCTCTACCACCTCACCTCTTCCCTACCACTAGAAAGTGAGTTTCCTTGAGCATGAAAATCCCTAGATTTTGGTCTACGTTTTTACTGATGTAAACCCAGAACCTAGAATAATACCTAGCACATGGTAGTTTCTTTCTATATATTTGATGAACAAGAGAATGTCTTTTTCTTTTAAAATAATATGCTTGACAATGAAAATAGTGAGTCTATTAACCCCAAAGGGCCAAAAGCAGTCAGAAGCAGTGGCCATGTCTGAACCACTGATGACTGATTCCTCTATGGAATGGTAATTTTCACAGAAATTAATTAAATTACTATGAACATATCAGCTGAGAATGTTATTATTAATATAACACTAAATTTTTTCTTTCTCCTGTCTTTCCCTAAGCATTGTAAACCTTCCAATTGATGCATTTTAGTGGAAGAACACAGAAGTAAGAATTAGAAGATAAGATTACAGGGGCGCCTGGGTGGCACAGCAGTTAAGCGTCTGCCTTCGGCTCAGGGCGTGATCCCGGCGTTGTGGGATCGAGCCCCACATCAGGCTCCTCTGCTATGAGCCTGCTTCTTCCTCTCCCACTCCCCCTGCTTGTGTTCCCTCTCTCGCCGGCTGTCTCTATCTCTGTCGAATAAATAAATAAAATCTTAAAAAAAAAAAAAAAGAAGATAAGATTACAATTTTAAAGTATACTTAAAGCCAGAATTTTTCAAAACAAACAATGTTATTTGGTATTTCTTTACTATCTAAACATTAATATGGAAGAAGTGTTGTGGTGTTAAAAAAAACCAAACTTCTTCTCAAGGATGTGTTATTAATAGCAGCTATTCTTAAGGAACTCAATAGGAATATGAATACCACATAACATTATTTCATCCTTATGGTGCATGTTGAGCTATCAAGACATGGCAAATAGTAATGTGCATTTCCCCTCTGAGTTCTAAGCCATGGACCCTGAATTGGGACAGATCGAGATCAAAATGTCAGTCCTATCATTGGGAAAATGTAGGGGGAGCATATAGCTTAACCCATGGCTAAAATCAGGTGTCCTTCCACATCATTCACCACTTCCTCCTACCCCGCCCCAGTCTAGCCCTTAAAACCATCCATTGAAGAAAGAGGTTGGGTCTGCTAAGTCAATATTTTTATCAGGCCAACTAAATAGAAAACACTGCTGAGCCGCAATAGTGGGGAAAGAGAGGGCTGGAGCTGTAGAGTGGTCTGGAAGACAGGTTGGGACCTGAACAAGGTGTGTTTATCTCATGGGGGCAGGAGAAGAACGGAAATACTCTTGCAGGGAGAGGTGGATTCGAAAGATAGGAAGGAAATCCCAACCCCCACATGCCCAGGTCCTCTCCCAAGTTCATGGATCAAATAAAGAACTCTTCTATTCTTGGACAGAAGTTTATGCGAGAAAGAGAAAAGGTGGGAGGCCCTATTTTTTTAAAACGATTTATTAATTTATTTGACAGAGTGAGCAGGGGAGAGGGGGAGAGGGAGAGAGAGAGAATCTCAAACAGACTCTGTGCTGAGCTCGGGGCCCAACTCAGGGCTCAATTTCAAGACCCTAAGAACACGACCAGAGCTGAAACCAAGAATTGGATGCTTAACTGACTGCGCTACCCGGGCGCCCCACCCTCTTCTCAGTAACCTGGGATCATTGGAAAATTGTTCTGTGAGTGGTATTAGAAAAAAAGATAATCCAATTATGTATACCCAATAGCTTACCTATTTTAAACCAGAGGACACTGATCTGGCTTCAGAATCTTACTTAAGATCTCTAAGTCCAGATAATGTATTTTCTAACACCCTCATTTATACATGGATATATACACAGTACTCCTTCAGATCTGAAGCAGCATATGTTTGCATCGCCATCTCTACCAGCAAACCAATCCCCCTGAACCATCTTTTCGCGTTTCCTGCTTGCTTCAAGAAACCTTACATTCTGGGAGTTTCAGATGAAATATCACAACATTTGTTGTCATTGTAAAAGATCATTTAATATTCCGTGGGCACATGCCATATGTTTTGAAGGAAGATGATAAGTACTGTTTTGTCACTTTTTCTTGGCAAAATGCAAAATGGAGTGAAAACAAAGACACTTTCCATACATGAAGCTTTAAGAAAATATTGGGAAAAATATTGCAAACCGAGTTACAATGTGCCACTTCTGAATTTTATTGGTTTGAAACGTTCACAGCTATTCTCTTACCACTTTACAATAGATAGTTGTTCACACAGCGCCTTGGCCAACATGCTCTACATCTTATGGAAATATGCGTGGTCTGCTCAATGAACGAAAAGGACTCATTTTTCCAACTTATGAGGAATTCAGCAGACAGCTATTTTCCTAAATAAAAGCAACTACCCCCTAGACTTACACTGGGGAATGAATTGTGACAACGTAACACAGAGGCAAGTGTTTTGCAATGGGATTAAGGTTCACACCATAGAATTAAATGCTTTAAAATAGCACTGTTAATATCCGGGGGAATAATAAAGGGAAACACCAAGTAATATATAATCACAGTATCATACTAGATAGAAAATCAATGGGAAAACGAGGTAAGTGTTCTACAGTAGTCTGTCCACACTGTGGCAATAGCGAATGGAACTGTAAAATGAATGGAGACATTAAGATTTCAATGTTCTAGTCACTCATTACACACACACAACTATCATAGGGCTGGAATTAAGGAAATATTAGTGAGAACATTTGGGATAGATGATATGCTATATATTGTCAGTCCTCTAAGCAACACCACACCGCACTGACCTCTAATGTTAAGACAATGCATGCCAGTGCTGTCGGTCAAATGAGAATCACTCTTGAAGGGGGAAGATCAACTTTGACTCCATTAAGTTGTTATTAATTTCTAAAATATTTATTTGGTTACAAATCGTCTTTCGAAATAAATAATATCAAGCACTTGGTTCGGAGGGAAGATACCCCACACTCTGAAGCATCTTCAGAAGACAGCTCCGGGAAGCAACAACCCGCAGAAGGAATATTTTAAGCCTTTGGGGTTGATGCTGAATCATCGTTTTCCCCCCAAGTAGCTCATTGTATGACTTTAAAGAAATGAAGTGTTTTGCCCTGGCTATTACAGCTAGAAAATGGGCTTAGAGCTAAGGAAACTTCCATCTCAGTACTTTAAATGGGGCTGTTATCAAAGCAGAAGTGTGGAAAGATTGTTCTGAAACAAGTGCCTGAGACGAGAACGCTTGTCAGGCACAGGGCTCCTCCTGCACCAAGCCCAGTAGCTGCCCCGAAGATCTACACTTTCTTCTCAGGGCAAAGCCAGTGTGGTGTTTGGAGGGAGTCATGCTTATTGTGCCAAGTCTTCTAGGATCATCGACCTGCCTCTTTGATAATCTGTCTCTCGGCAGAATAGGATTAGTCAAAACTGTGATATCGAGGGGGGGAAAACAATAATGAAGAAAAATGTGTTCAAATAATAAAAAAATAATCGTCTACTTTAATTTTTCCAAATTTCAAACTAAAGAGGGCAAACATCAAAAGATACCCAGACATTGAGACTTTATTTTTATTTCTAAGAATTTTAGAACTTAATAAAGAGCCTGGAGAAGGTATCCTAGCTAAATGGATTTTTTTTTTTTAACCATGTGTGTTTGTCTGGCTGTCCTGGCCAAAGCTGACTTCTTACAAGTTGCTTTGCCAGACATAACGGAGACAGGCACAATTACTGTGATTAGCATCATGTGAGGAATAAACAGTCTGTGGCCGAGCCAGCAGGCTCGAATAGCTTTCTAACCTACGTTTGACCATGACATGTAATATATCCAGAAATCTGCTCAATTACATGTGTGATCATTTTCTCTCATGCTCATCATATCCTTTGCAGTTTCAGAACATGTATGTCTAAAATATATCGACTGTAATTTTTATCCAGTATAGGTCGGAGCATATTGTGTCTGGTGTAATGCATGTCACTGAATTTTTTATAATATGTTGGAAAGCCATGCGTATTGCTTTTTATCCCCCATTAAATTTTAGAAATCAGGAAAAAAAATATGTTTCAGATATCCATACGATATAGCTTTAATGTATTCAGCTGTAGATTTTCTGAAATCACAAGAAAAACCGTATTTTCCATGCTACAGATTATAATATATAAGGATATTCATATACATAAGCATCTATAGAATATTTAAGTGTCAATTCAAGTCCTTCTTTGAGAAATGTATCAAAACTAAAAAGTGGTTTTATGTACTCAAATTTGCATATATTTCTAGTTTTTTAAGCAATATTTTATAACCCATGTAGTTAAAGAGGTTCTTATCAGCTATTAGCTGATCTTGGAAGCACCTAAAAGACACTCTAGGAAACTGGCACCTGTCTGTTCATTCAATGGGGACATCTCCATTCAGTTACAATCAAATGCATGCCAATTACACCCACATTCCTCTTCTCATCATTTGCAAAGAGTGAATGCTGATCAGAGCTGCTGTATGCTGAGAATAAATCTAGTTTGGAGTTTGGATTTAAAGAAAAGCTCCTGACTCATTGGTTAAACTAATAAAATTGACTTTATGAGGAAAAAACGGACTCGGTGTAAACATACTGGATAAGAAACACATTGGGTAATAACAAACTAAACGAGCTAGCAAATCCCTTACAAATGTATAGAAATAATTGACTCACATATTAGATTAACCTTTGATATTCTAGTACAGAATTAGAACAACTTGAAATTAAAGAGACGAACCTTAAGTTACTGGTCATTCTTTTCAAAGTATGCTTTATCACAAATATCTTAAGAAAAAAATACCTTCAACTCACAAAGAGAATTTGGGGGGGCAGGTGGAATTTTCAAGCTTGGAGAATCCATCCAGGAGTATGCAATTTTCCTGATATGCCATGTTTCTAGTGATCTCCAAGTATCCATTTTTTAAATTCAAAAGGATGATTTCATGAACACTTACCAGAAAGTCTGAGTATGTCGCAGTCTTTGAAACATCACCACCATCACCACCAAAACTCAAACCTGTAGATTAACATGGAAGTGCTAAATCCTTTGGTCTGGGTGTGTCAATAATTCCATTGGAAGCCTAAAGACAGAACATGATTCTTTTATTAAGTATCTTATTGCTTCTAATAAACTCGTTAAATGTGTTTATTTCTTACCTTTTGCGGACATTATTAATACCAATAATACATAATATATAACTGCCATTGCTACCTCAGGGTCCGGTTTATCACCCAGATGTCATTCCTACCCTGGCAAAATTGGTTCACCCAGCTGAAAGTACTTTACGTTCTTCGGGGAAGAGATGTCACATAAGTTTAAAATATTAGTGTTACGTTTTTGAATGAAACTATTCTCATTAGTTAGCTGAAAGACACTGGAGGGAAAGGCTGATTGAGGAAGCAGGGTTGCTGATGGAGACTGAGGCTGGAAGGCAGGGAAGTTAATTCAAGGTCCAGCTCTGTCTCCAATGAGCTCGGTTAACCTGGGTAAAACCCACATAACTTACTTTGCCCTCATTTTCCTCCCCTCCCCCCCCTTTTTTAATAAGAGAATTGGGTTAGAACAGAGTATCAGCAAACTGTTTCTGTACAGGGCTGTATAGCAAATATTTTAGGCTTTGCAGGTCAGATATGATTTCTGTCACATATGCTCCTTTGCCTTTTTTTGTCCCCAAAAAATGTAAAAACTATTCTTAGCTAACAGGCCATTCAAAAACAGGTGGCAGGCTGGTTTTGGCCTGCAGGCCATTGTTTTCTGATCCCTGAATTAGAGAATAACATATTTATTATAGAGCCAAAGTTTAAAGATGCTGTGAGTAACCATGTCTAAGTCTGTGTGTAAATCCATGGCTTACAGAGTAGGCCCAAACTTTAATACCAGGGGTGCTGGTAACCAACAAAAGAGAGAACATCAACACCATCTCAAAAACCTTTCAAACTCTCAAATTCCTGCAAAACATTCAATCAAGTAAACATTTGTCAATCCTTACATTTCAGATAATTGTACACCTACTAGAGAAGGTGTTCTTTATTCCACATGGATGACTTCTTATCCCGGGGGATGAATATTATTTGTATAGAAACAATATAACAAGATGAAAGCACCTGTGTCAGGTGTGGCTTGCAAGATCAACTCACCAGTCTATCAACAGTACGTTCCATCACCATTGGCAGCATCCCAAAGTGAAAGGCAAATGCCCAGGGTGGCTTCCGCTCTTTTGTAGGAACATGGATGGATACAGCTCTGATCACTAATAACTATACTAATCCTTGGGAGCAAAGATAAATACAATTTCTGTATACTTATTCTAATTTTTTAAGAAATGGAAGGAAAACTAACATTTATAAACACCTACTAGGTGTCAATCCCTTCAAATATACTAACAGTAGTAATAGGGAATACTCATAAAGTCTTCCTTTGAGCCTTTGACACATTTGACACATAAGCTGCAAATACTTCATATGTACTAACACATTAAAACTTAAGAGCCATCCTATGTTAAGTACTATTATCAGCCCTAATACGTAGATATTATTTTCACTGGCATTTATACAAGAGAGGAAACAAAGAACCAGGAAATTTAAAGGATACAGGGCTTGAACGAGAGCCGGCTACCTCAAATCTCCTTTCGGTTTCCGTGTGTGTGTGTGTGTGTGTGTTTCTTTCCTTTATTATTCTTCTTTTAATGAGGCGAGGACAGTATGCATGTGTGCATACACAATTACTTTAACACGGATTAGCGCTAAAATTTGATTCCATCTAAATCCAAACCCAAGGTGCCAGCTATCCCCGTAATACCAAGGGTAGTGCAATGGTCCAAATCCCAGGATTACTTACAGCACAGGTTCCACATGATTCCCAAGATAGTGCCATGTTCTCAGTTAGGACTGATGTACCCCCCCACTATGAATCATATGCCTCTGGACCCGTCAAGAACCTATCGTGGCATCCTAACCCGTACGAGGGATAATAATACTTTGAGAACCTGAAGTTACACGTGAGAAACTGTTTCATAAAAGGCACACATACTTTAACGTGCTTGGGTGGATTAGAAAAACTAATGTGATAGCTCTGTGTCTAATGTGAAAACAGGAAGTAGCTTGGGTCCTCAGAGTATTTTATTTCACGTGCTCAAGTATTGTGGACTGAGAGCAACACTTCACTTCTAATATTTAGCTTAAAACCTTTAGAGACGAAGCTTTATTTGGGGGAATCGGACTTAAGGCTTAATTTCCCTTGAGTGTGTAAAAAAAAAAACTAACCACAAAGGCCACAAACATGGTAAAAAGAGGAGAGGCCTTGAACCCAGTCAAACTGGGGGTTGAATCCCAATACCATCCCATGCTCTGCATGTGCTTAGATGAATTACTTAGTCACTATGACCCTCAGCTTCCTCCTCTGTGAACAGGGTACAAATTACGCCTGCTTTATAAGGTTGGTCTAGGATTGGAGATAATGTAGGTAGAATGCCTGGTGCATAGTAGGTATTCAATAAAGTGTCATTTTTATTGCTAATTAGATGCATGGAGGTTTGACATGTCATGACAAAGTCTCAATATTTGTGTAATTCAACCAATCCTTCCTATGTAAGTGCTACAACCTCATGATTACCCACCAATAATTATTCAGTTCCCCAAATACAGGCCATGAAGCCTGCTATAGAAAATGTTGATCTAGAAACTCAACGACTTCAGCATATAACTAAAACTAGCAGGAAAATCATCTGAAAAGTATAACACGAAGTAACTGCTTGTGCAAATTGAGTGATCCTGTGGGAGGATTGTAACCAACTAGGTGTTACCAATGTAACACTTCATACCATCCATTTCCATGGACTTTGGCACCAAGAGAGCTGTTTGCTCTTAACAGATGTTAGTTAGCCTTTGTTGTATCAACTACTGTAGAACTCAGAACTAAATTGTATATTCAGTCTGAGTTGTTCCACCTAAGACATTAGAATACAATTCTTCCTCTGCCCTTTCATTTACTTTTTTTCTTTCTTTTTTTGGGGGGGAAGGGGGAGGTTGGAATATTTTCAACCATGGAAAATTTGCAAGTACAATACAAAAAATAAACAAATATTCTTCTCTGAGCCATTTGAGAGGAAGCTTACCAACACGATTCCCCATCCCTTCTGAGTGTTTTATTATGAAACTTACACAAAGACATTCTCCTATATAACCTCAATAAAACCATCAAAATAAAAAAAAAAAGATTGATACTATTATCATAGTCAAATGCACAGATCCCACTCAAGTTTTACCAGTTGTTCCCATAACGTCTTCAGTGATGAAGGATGTCCAGAATTATGCATTGCTTTAGTTATTATGTATCGTTGGTCTCCCTCGGTCTCAAACACTTCCTTATTTCTTCTTTGATTTGTATAACTTTGGCCATTTTGAATAATACAGGCCAGTTTCTAGAAGGTCTTGCAATTTGAGTTTGCCTGATATTTCTTTATTAGATGGAAGTGGGTATTCTGGGTTGTTGTTGTTGTTGTTGCTGTTGTGTTTTGTTTTGGCATGTTACAGAAGGTATGCTGAAATCTTTTTTCATCTTACCAGCTGGTACATGATTTTGAGTTGTTCCAATATTGCTGATGTTATCTCTGATTATTTGATTAGGGGAGTTGGACAAGTTTCTCCACTCCAAATTTTCTTCTTTTCTCTTTGATTTCTAAGTTTATAGGGAGAGATACTTTGAGGTAAGATAAATATTTCCATTCCTTGTCAAACTTTTACCCACTGCTGGTAGTATCCATTGATGTTTGACAAATGGTGATTTTCTAGTTTAATCACTCCTTCTGTACGCAGTAAATTAACAATTCTAATTCAATCATATTTTCTTTTTCTTAGATTTTATTTTATTTTTTCAAATTTTTTTAAAAATTCTAGTTAGTTAACAGCGTGTAATATTGGTTCCAGGAGTAGAATTTAGCCATTCATTGCTTGCATATAACACCCAGTGCTCAACACAAGTGCCCTCCTTAGTCAGTCATTCCTTTGATAGTTAAGGGTCTGAGTCTTGATTTTGGCTCAGGTCACGATCTCAGAGTGGTGAGATGGAGCCCTGTGTCGGGCTCTGTGCTCAGTAGGGAGTCTGCTTGAGATTCTCTTTCTCCTTCTTCCTCTGCTCCTCTCCCTGCTCCCGGTCTCTCTCTCAAATAAATAAATAATTTAAAAAAAAATAAGTCATTCCTTCTACATTTATCAGCTAGGGAAAGCACTCTCTTTTCACCATTTATTCATATATATGTTTATATGCATATTTATTACTTTGTGGCTCTAATTATCTCAGATTTGGCCAATGAGAGCTCCTTCAAGCTGGCTTCTGTGTCCTTTCCTGTATCCTCATTATTCTTTGAGCACTTCCTTAGTTTCCAACATAAGAAGATGTTTCTGGGTTATCTTTTACTTGCTCAGCCCCAACCATAAAACCTGCTATTTTTCCAAGGAACTCTGTTCCTTTTAATGGAGAATTATATATAATAAACCAAGATCCAGGCCCTAAACGTGCTTCTTGTTAACATATCATCACTCCCAGAACCATATACTTATGGGTCCAATACAACAATAAAAAGTTTATTCTGGTTTTCTCTCTTTTCATATATTGAACACCATTCCCTATTCATGAGAAACTTAGATTCTCTTACCCTTACTATATTAGCCAATATACTCAATATGTTATTCTTATTATATTTATGACTGTAATCTCTCCTGTACCTAAACCTCTCCTTACCAAGGCTCCAACACCTCAGTCTGGGTCACTGACATTACCCACCCACGAGGACATCCTTTGTCAGTACACACAGGTTCTGACAACTCATGCCAGGCTGCTTCTGCCAACACCCTTCCAACTCCCAAACCCTTCCAGACACCCACCTTGATTAGTGCCACACAATAGGTTTTGGACTGAATGATTCAGGAAGGAATGAAGACCGGAAGGCAGGCAGATAGGAAAAAAAAAAAAATCTCCTTGCCCTTTTACTTGGATTTTTATGTGCATTTTATTCTTATTTTAATTCGACATGTATGAATCTCATAAACTGCCTTATATATCATATTTGAAGGGTACCAACAATATAAAATGATGCAACCAAAAGTTTCAATTGGAAGAATTCCAGAACAGTTCTGAACAGTATGAAAGTAGAGTCTTAATCAGATCTGCATTTTAAGACCTCTTAAAACATGAAAGTCTATTTTCAGTCACATGCTGTACTCCACAAAAGCCGAGGCAGATAAAAGGGATGGCCCCAGGACCGTTAGTGGTACTTTTGATTCCACGTACCTTCTTGCTCACGCCGATAATGTGTACTACTTGTGTGAGCTTAAGTGTTTTGGTTAATGTTTCTATGAGCTGATTTCGTCGTCCGTGAAAGGGAAAAGGTTGCTCCCTTGCCAACCTCACAGGAATGGTATTTTGATGTTTTATAGAGCACAGACCAGTTTGAATTTCTCAGCAGTAGTCGGTATACCCTGAGCCTGAGATCTGGAGAAAACACACCATCACAAATCCAAGGAGCAGAGATCCTTGTGGATTTAGGACGGAGAGAAAGAATCATTTCTCAGTCTTTACCACACTATGGTGCAGCCCTATGCAACCTGCTCCGACCATCTTAAAGGGAAGGTGTTTGGGCCTTGGGTGGGCACAAGGCTAGCAGCCAATGGCCTCCAGTAGGACACAGAATGCCATGGTTCGGGGAAGCAGCTACTTTGAGGTGGATAGGGCCCTGGAGATGCCTACCCTGGTCCTGTCTACCAGATGTAGATGGCAAAGGTAGGAATCAGCAGTCCTGCCTCTTCCTCCCTGGCCTACAGCTTAAGACATAATTAAGAGTAATTCACTCTGTTTGAGCTTAGCTTTTTCATGGCGTATTATGGGGTCAAATGAAATAACATACGGAAAGATCTCATTTTATGTTAGGCTCCAAATAAATATTTCTCGTCTAAAAAACGTTTTTATCTGATGCTTATAAAAAAAGGTACAAGCTTGTTTATTGAAGCATTATTTATGGCGGTATAAAACAAAAACAAAAACAAAAACAAAACCCCACAAACCCAGAAACAAAGTGAATGCCCATCCGATGGATAATGAGTAGAATAAATTCTGGTATCACACCACTGATACCAGGCAAATAAAAACCATACCACCACAAACTGAGTGAAGAAGCAGGAATACACATTTAGTTATCTTCTACTTAGCCAGAAATTAAAGAGATCTGCAAAAAATGTAAAACCATGTCACTCGTTCTGTTGACTTTTGTTCTCAAAAATATAAGGTAGTTTTCATGAAATGTATGAATTATTTTAGCATGTATGGGTTTATTACTGTTATTTTAAATGAATAAATACATAAATGTTTTATGATGGTTCTCATCAAATAAGGATTATAAGGAAACTACAAAATATTTTCTTGTTGAGCTGTGATTGACATATTAGGTTCAGGTGTAAGGAAACTACAGACTGAATTTAAAAAAAGAAAAACTAAGCCCAATCAAAAAATTAGCTCAAGACCTGAATGAACAAAGACTTTCAGAAAAGAAAAATCCAAAAGACCACTAATTACATAAAAAGATTTCTTAGCCTCACCTCTGAAGTAACATAAAACCAATTATTTTGCCAGCAGCTATGAGGGTTTCTGGTTACTAAGAAATTATTCTCCAATGAAACTAAACCTAATTTGAATCTAGAGATAAATAAAGAGAGAGGATTTTCCCTGTTATTTATACCAGAAGGTTATATGGGTTACGTTGCCATTGCGTGGTAGAGCTGGAACTGAAACCCGCCACTAAAAGACAGTAGTCATTGCCAGATGAGCGGGTCGTGACGATCGTAAAAATACATTACTTACATTCGTTCATGGAAAATTGCTTAGACTACTTGGCCAGTAACACCTTCGAGATTGCTGTAAGAATTAAAGAAAGACTTACGTGTGAAAGTGATTTGGTAGCTACATAAGTGTGAGAAATAATCATTTGTTTTAGAATTGCTTTTAGCCAAAGAGTCTGAGGTGAGAATTTGGGGCTGCGATGACTTTCTGATGGGGCAGGGCAAGAGAGAAGCGCCCAGGCTCCTGATTAGGCGGGTCGCACCCGAGGCCCCGGTGGAAAGGAAGAAATGCTTGTCCAGTCAGAGGCTGCACAGTGATATTCATAGCTTTTCACCATGTATACAGCACGTCCTCGGAGAAACATAATAGTGCAATATTAAATTCAGAGCACAAAGTTATAGGGAAGAAGAAATTCCAGGCAGAAAATAAATGATAACCACTTTGGGGCATCTTTGACCATAACTTTGGAAGACAGAGGGTTAAAACGCCTTCGGATGTCGCTTGTGCCCATATATCGTGGCTGCCTAATTCATGGCTTTGAGAACCACAACTTGCAAATTTCCAGGCACCTGGGGACATTCTGTGCCATTAATTTGGGAGCAGTACTCCCTTTGCAATAAGTAAGAAATCTAGGGGAAAAATTAATGGCAGGGTATGGCCTTTACTCAGTTGAGCATAGACAATAGTGGCTTGTGGTGTAAGGAGGAGACGATTAATGGCAGCATTGGTGTCTGTGCCAAATTCCCAGGTCTAGCCACAGAAATACTTGTTCACTAGAGAAAGAAAAAGGCAGCAGAGGAAAAGGCACCTATGACTCATCCCTAACTAAAGTGTGCTCCGTTAGCTGTGGACTAAAATGCCTTAGTAGCAGAGTATTTGTACAGCCAGACCCCTGCAACAGTGCAGGGGAATGCCGTCCCAAATCAAGGATTTCACAGGATTCTGAAGATTTTAGCTTTTCCCCTCTAGAAGTCTTACACAGCGGAGTACCTGTGGGTTTGGTAATTGAAAGATATTGCACTACACTGCAAACAAAATTTCACTCTTCTAAAAGATATATTTCAGGAATCCACTTAAAGATTTTCCCATTTGTTTATGCAATAAGAACGTCTATTGTGTGTGCCTGCTTTTATAAAGGAAAAATCAGCTAATCCAATCTCCTATAATTACTTCTTATCGTGGACTGTATCGTTGACTCTCCCCGGAAGCCACACCTCAGGTATGACTACGTAAGAGATACGGGCTTGAGAGATCCGAATCAGGAAATCCTGGGACCAACTGAGAAGGACTCTCTCTTTGTGTCGCTGCCTGACTTCTATTCAAACAGGAAAGGGGATGCCTCCAATTTCACTGATTACCAGTTTCAGGATCCATGTATCAAGACAATGATAGGCCCTTTACAAATGTTCCTCTAATGTTATTTTCCCAACAGAAGTAGAAGCTGACCTCTAGTTCTTGGAGCTATTGTAAAAGAACACATTGTATTTGCCTACCAACTCCGCTAGCCTGCCAGCTGGCTGCTTAATTTAATGTAATTGAGCCTTTGCCCGAAGAACTCTGATAGAATGTTTAAACCTGGGCTTTCCTGTGCTCTCGCAGTTTGGATTCATTTACATTCAACTTATCTGGTGCCTCATGTCAGTAAAGTGAATCCTACTGTTCCCGTTAAACTTCCTCAAGAAACTCAGGGCCAGCACAGGTGGAAAGCAGAATGGATGTGTCTGGTTATCTCTACGGCCAATTCTGTGCAATGGGCCCTTCACGGTCTTCAGGGAGAACACAAAGTCACTGTCACAGCTCACGGGCAGACAGAGGTTTTCAAAATGTCATTTGGTATTTTTGTTGCTAACCCTGTTGCCTCTGTCTCAGATGCCTCAAAAGAGCTCTAGTCTCTCGTCTGAAATTCCACAACAGGCTATGTTGCGATGTCATACTATAGGGAAAGGAGGGGCAAATGCTAAAGAGAGAAGTGTCAAGAAACATATGGTTCTCAAAATGGTGGGCAAAGACATGCGTTCGGTGGGGAAAACACTCGATTTGTCATCAGGTGATTTGGCTTTAAATCCAAGATGTGTTACTTTATTAGCTCCTGTCTCTAGCTTCAGCTTCCTCCTTAAAATGTGAGCAATTAAACCTCCCTCTCATGATTGTTAATCTTATTGAGATAAAATATGTAAAAGTGTTTTATAAATACTTAATATTTGTATTAATTAATTAATAATAATCATACACCAATATTAATTAGGTCACTGTCTTATGGTGTTGGTGATACTATTCAAAGTTAGAAAGTAGGACCATGAAGTCACAAGATGTCAAGACTAGAATATTCCTTGTTGATTGCCTTGCTTTTAACCTGTCTCATTTTGTAAATGAGACAAAGTCCCATCTAACAATCCTTTACTGTGCTTTCCTGAGCCAGGCTCTGTGCTGGGGGAGTGTTCCGTTAAGATCTAGGACAAGGAAGCATTTGCCCAAGATTTTATAGCTAGGGGCTTCAGAACTGAGAATAAAATCAATAGAATCCTCATCTCCTGAGCTCCCGCTCAGGGCAGTCTGCTTTCACCGCCTCTGCATTAAGGCTTTTCCACCTGCCTAAAATCACAGGGATTAGATTAAAGTTCTTTTAACACTTTAAATATACCAACCACTGTTCCTTCAGACAAATGCCACTTCTTGCCTCAATGAACCTGGCCTAATTCAGAGCCCTATGGACATGGGAAATGCCTGGTTGCTCATTTTAGTGGCCAACATATCTTCTGTTCCAGATCCCACAGATGCCAAAAGCCCCGGACGAGCCCCTTGCATGAAACTTTCCAACCCCTGTGAATTTTCGGAATGCTTTGTATCCCTCCTTACTTTTGCACAAATCTCCCAGTTCCTGGAGGCCCTTTCTCTCTCTTCTCTATGTGGCAAACTATTCATCTCTAAGCAATCAGATCCACTGTCAACTCTTCTGTGATGCTTTCCCTTCCTAGGCGCACTTTGTTAATGTTCTTACGGCATTCAGCATGGTGTATCATAATAATGTTTTGCCATGTCTGTCTTGCTTACTCTTGTACTGATTCAAGAAACATTTATTGATTTCCCGTACTGTGCCAATCACTGCACTCTTTGTCTTTCGGAATTTTCAATTAGATTTCTGATATGACGGAAAATATATGTGTGAACATCCTAACACATTGCTGTACACTCTGGTAAGCTAGAAAACTGAAAGCAAGCTGCAAGCTTGAGTTAAATAAATGTTAGAGTTAACACGGATATTTACACATATGTATTGAACCCTCAGAAGTAGGCAGTTATCATCCCTATAGGAGAGAAATTCTAAAATATTTATCCCTGGCCCAGACCTCTTTCTGGAGCTCTGGCTCTGTGTATCTGGCTACCTTCCAAGCATCTTCATTTGAAACTCTCATAATTATCATGTCTAGAATTAACTTCTATCATTAATATTCCCTTTTCCCTCTCTCCCCACCTCGTTGCTTGTTTTCTGCCTCAGTGAATGACCCCACTGGATGCCTAGTTTCTCTAATAGAAACTGTAGTCATCCGAGATTCCACCCACTCCCGAATTACCACATTCAATTGGTGATGATAACTGTATCATCTGAGCTGTTCTTCTAGAGTGACTTTAGCTAGGGTGCTCACCATTTCCTCATGGATTATTCCACAGTGTCTCCTTTAACCTTGGCTTGTTCCTCTTCAACACAATTTGCATATGGGGAAAGAGGAGGACTTCTGGAAGGTGCAGATCATGTTACTCAGCTGCTAAAAATCTTTCAGTAGCTACTCATCATCTTCAAAATAAATTCTAATTTCTAACGTAGTATTCCAAGCCCTCGTTGTTTGGCCCCTCCTACCTCATCCTTGGACTGTCAATTCAAACATGCTCTTGATCTTCCAGCCATATTGAATGACGTTGATTCCTCCCCAACAAATCATGGTGTCCCTTGTCAGATATTGATTTTAAATTCAAATTCACTTCAGTTCATTCAGACTTCCAGGTCTCTCGTCCAGGCAGACTTAGGTACCCCTCTTTGAACTTCTTTAGAATCCTGTGTTTGCATCTATGATGATATCTATAACCACTTATTATAATTGTTCACTTAAGTTTCTGTATCCATGCTTCCTTCCTCTTCCTTCCTCTTTGGCTTTCTCTAGGTCAGCTACATGGTTGGTGCTCACTAAATATGCATTGAATGAATGTTATATCGATCAATAAATGTGACATAATTAAAGTTTTCAACCAGTTAAAATGATGTCGTTTAATAAGTTAATAGATGCTCATATTATCTAATTGATTTAATAGCGGAAATAAAGAGAAACACTCACAATTGTCCCATAAGGTAAAAGTGGATTATGAAATATAGGTAAAGTAATAAATAAAATAAAATAAAAGAGTGGCAATAGACTGTATCAAATATGAAGTGAAACAAAACTCTTTATTGGTTCTGGTCTCATAAAGAACAGCACTGTGGTAAGTAAATTCTACGCAAGAGGTCAGTGAATTTTTCTGTAAAGGGTCACATATGGTCTCTGTCACATATTTTTCTTTGTTTTCCTTTTCTTATACAACCTTTTGAAATGAAAAATAAAAAATTTTAGGTCAAAAACAGGCTGCTCCTGCCAAATTTGACCTGTGGGCTGTAGTTCGTAACTCTAATCCATATAATTATATGTGAATGATTAGACCTACATTAAGAAACACACAAACGAAAATCATTGTGGGAGCGCATGGGTGGCTCAGCCGTTAAGTGTCTGTCTTCGGCTCAGGGCATGATATCAGGGCTCTGGAATCCAGCGCCACATCGGGCTCCCTGCTCGGCGGGAAGCCTGCTTCTCCCTCTCACACTCCCCTTGCTTGTGTTCCCTCTCTCTCTGTCACATAAATAAATAAAATCTTTTTTTAAAAAAAAATCATTGTGAACAAACTTCCCTGAAGATAGGATTTTGGATGAACTTCTAACATCAGACTCCCAAACTAACCACAAGCAGTAAGTTCATCAACCCACTGATGGATTTA
The DNA here is from genome assembly GCF_017311325.1 of Ursus maritimus. Taxonomy (NCBI): domain Eukaryota; kingdom Metazoa; phylum Chordata; class Mammalia; order Carnivora; family Ursidae; genus Ursus; species Ursus maritimus. The sequence goes on from NW_024423675.1 coordinate 11,088,381, forward strand.
GTCAAATCAGAGCTGGGGGAAGTACATGAATCTACAAATTCCTAATTATTTTCATATCCCAATTTATAAGCTTCTCTGGTGAATTTAACAGGGACCTTAAAAGCCATCAAATCCACCTGTTAGGAGACAAAGAAACTATCTTGGGATGCCCAAGAATTCCTTAGTAACTAACCCCAAACTCTACCTTCAAGTGTGGTCTTCTGTTTCAATTTGAAACAGATTCAATGTCTTTTCATATCTGGCTCTCACCTTTGGCATTCTACTAATAACTTTGTGTTCCTCTTAACCCCAAATTGTCCTACACTTGACTGTAAGCATTTTGGATGCATTACTTTTAGAAGACTCTAAATTCCAAGAAGTAGCCATGATGTTTCTGTCAGAGATAGGGAAGGACCCTTGAGGAATCTGCCATGTAACCTTCAGAGTTCAGCTGGTGTCCCCCAAGGCATTTCTCAGAGCATCTGGAAGCATATGTGGTCCAAAGAGAAAATGTAGATGAGAGGTATGGAGGAAAGACATGGGTCCACAGATAAAAGAAGATTAATTGTGAGATCTTTAGGAAGAAATTTTAAGTCCTTAGTGAGGGAATGAGCCAAAGATTAAGGACTGAGTATTCCAGGAAGAGATTAGAGAAAAGAATATCAAGTTGGGAAACTGACAGAGGACCAGACCGAGGTTGTTAACAATTCCAGTGGGTCATCAGGACTTGCTTCCTACTGGAGCATAGCTAGGGAACTATTTTAATGTACAGAGCTGGGCAAGACAGTGACAGGGCTTCTCCAGCAAGTCTCTGTGAAGGGAATTGAAATACGAGCCGAAAAGATGGCTCTCCTGGGAAGAACTATGTTCTCCTTCCCAGCCACTACCTAAGACCCCGCATCTTTAACTCACTTACCATTAATAATAATAATAATAATAAAATTAAAAGTAGTTTTGATTCTTTGCTATGTGCCCTCCCCCCACCAAATCCTAAATGCAATGATTGGCAAGATAGAGTATTTAAAAATAGAAACAATTCTAGTCCAACATTCTAATCAATTCAGGACTTGTTACTCTACTAACCCCTGAGAAGAAAGCACCTATTCAGTAACTCTGATGACTATGAATGATGAACTCACAACTCCCCAAGGTAAGGGAAGATATAGGCAAACTGGAGCAAGAGATTTATTTTTTTAAGTAGGCTCCATGCCTAGCATGGAGCTAAATGTAGGGCTTGAACTCACGACCCTGAGATCAAGACCTGAGCCAAGATCAAGAGTTGTATGCTTAACCAATTGAGCAACCAGGCATCCTGAATTTTTTTTTATTAGTTAATTGTTAGAATCCCTCCTTTATGAGTTTCAGAATGCATCTGGTCAGCTCTATGACTCTTGACAAATTACTTAAGGTCCTTCTCATATAACACAAAGGAGTTCAGCCAGAGCAGTGCTTCCAAACTTTACTAAGTATATAAATAACTCTGAGATGGGGTCTGGGAGTCTACATTTCTAATAACTCCCAAGGGACACTCATGTGGCAAGTCCATGGACCACATGTGGGATAACAAGTAACCAGATGATTCCTGTGAATTCTTTTAGCTCAAAAATTCAATCACTTGTTAAGTTTTGTGACATCAGAATAAGCTCATTCCTCTCTCACATGAAAGCTTTACTAGTCACTCTGAACAGGCTGTAGACATCCCCAGTTCCTTCTACAAGTAAACGTTGGGATTGTTATTCCTTGGACATAAGCCTAGCCATGGATTGGTGTTCTCACTTTCACTTTTGATGACTACTTTTCAACTAAATTCTTAGCTTGATGGCTCACTTAGAGGGCTTGTTAGAGGACAGCAATGTGCAGGAGAGCCAATGCAGGCCCCATGGACCAGGGAAGCCCTTCTGGTTTCATCTAAGACTGACAAGAAGCCACTGCGGAGTTGGGAACAGAGGTGACACAAGCTGATTTACAGACAGAATAAGTTTTGGATTCTAACTCTGCTGTTATTAGCTTTACAATATTGATATATTGCTTAACCTCCCCGCACCTGAGCTTCCTCATCTATAAAATGGAAATATTAATTTCAGCTTTATAAGTTGGTTCCAAGAATTAAAATAGGTTTTCTAGCTATGCCTCTGACCAATAATATAGTCTTAATAAACTGACATTATTCAAACTGGTACTAAGATAATAGATTTAAGGGCATTTTGTAAGCCATCAGTTCTAGAGAAGTGTGATGTTTTAACAAGAAGGTAGAATCAAAGACAGAATCCTGTGGCGTTACACTGAAGCCACGTGTTCAGATTAATTCCCAATCCATTCTTTATTCACATTTTCACAATCCTATTGTCTACTTCATATTTTTTCACCTCCTCTAAGCATATCATAAGAAATGTTGTCAAATGTCTTGGTGTAATCAAGATTCTTTATATGTGCAGAATTCTTGATTTATGAGTCAAAAATACTGAAATCAAACCTAATAGTCAAAACCTAATAAAACCTTGTGGAGGGGCACCTGGGTGGCTCAGTTAAGCATCTGCCTTCGGCTCAGGTCATGATCTCAGGGTCCTGGGATCAAGCCCCCGCATCAGGCTCCTTGCTCAACAGGGATCCTGCTTCTCCCTCTCCCTCTGCCTGTTGCTCCCCCTGCTTGTTCTCTCTTTCTCTCTCTCTCTGTCAAATAAATAAATAAAACCTTAAAAAAAAACAAAAAAAAAAACCTTGTGGAGACTTTAGCTTAGTGAATTAATCTTTATATCACGTACCTGCTACTTACTTTCAAGGAGCTCAGAAAACTTCTGCTTAGAAATCTTTCATAGAATTTTGGGGCGCCTGGGTGGCACAGCGGTTAATCGTCTGCCTTCGGCTCAGGGCGTGATCCCGGCGTTATGGGATCGAGCCCCACATCAGGCTCCTCTGCTATGAGCCTGCTTCTTCCTCTCCCACTCCCCCTGCTTGTGTTCCCTCTCTCGCTGGCTGTCTCTATCTCTGTCGAATAAATAAATAAAATCTTTAAAAAAAAAAAAAAAGAAAAGAAACCTTTCATAGAATTTTGCCAAGATTGCCATAAAGCAACGGCAATGATCTGTAGTTCTGCAGTCAGTGATCTGTAGTTTCTGCAGTCGAACCTCTTCCCAATTTTAGAAATCAGAATTTCGTTGACTCATCTTGAGTGTTCTGGCACCTACCTATTTCCAATGCTCTCCCGAGAGTTCCATTTGAAAGCTGTCTGAGTTCTGTGGTTTCGTTGCTCTTGGCCTGGAGAAGAACTCATCAGAGCTTTTGAGTGATCTCCCACTTTCTTGGTCCCGTGGCTGCATTTTGTCCTAAACCACTGACTCCATTTTCTTCACTTCAAAGTTTAGTTTCCCAGCAGAGAATAAAAAGGCAAAATTCTGCTTAAGCAGCATTACTTTCACTCTGTTATTTGTTAGGCTGGTACCACCACGCCCAAATTATAGACTAAGTCTTTTCTTATTCTTTTTACTACATATAGTAGAGTATTCTAGAAGCTTTCTCCAAGAGACTTTTTTCTAACAAAGCTGCATTTTTGCGTGTTCATCTTTGGATGTGTTCCCATCTCACTTGCACCATTCATGAGCCATAGGATGCTCTTTTTATTCATACTAATCAAGGCCACTTGCCATTTACCTTCAGACCACTCCCCCCCCACCACCCCTGGCACCTCCATCCCTCTCGGGCTTTATCTGTCAGGATCCCCATCCCTGAGGGCTTATCTCTCTTCTCTCTGAACAGGTATTGAACTACACTTTTCAAATATTGAAGGCCCATAGATCATTCTTCCCACCACTTTGTAGACTCTAAGATGACAAGTCCATTTTATCCTACAGCTCTTTCCACTAAAGAAACTTTCCTTATTGCTAAGAATTACATCCAGAGTAGTAGTTTCCCTTATTGTTTCCTTAAATTTGTGAGCGATAAAATAGTTTGTAAGGCAAGCCAAGAATTTATCAGAAGATTTACATCTGGACAGAGATATGGCCAGTAAGTACCAGATGCATCGCAGGTATTTGATAAGCATCTGTTGAATTAACAAGTGCATGGATGGATGAAGAAGAGTATATAAGCCATGTGCTCTTCCTGAGTTTATCACTTGTGTGCAAACAGAACGCCATGAAGAGTGAACCTGGAGAAATTACAGCGATGCATTCTAACTTACTAGAAATAAATTTCTTATAGACAGTAAGTTAGATCAAAATGTATTTTCTTCCCTAGGCATTTCCAAACAACTCCAAATGGAGTCCTGACTCAGAATCATGCTCTGAACTTTTATTGAGAAGTCCTTTGATAAAAAAGATACAGCTCTCCTCCCCTTTCCCACCCTGCAGTGTCCACTTGTACTTACAAATACTCGTCTTTCCATGATTTCATGAAAACTGCCTCCTTTCTCACTTCAGGATCAAGGGAGAAATCCCATTTCTCTTCTGCTGAGTCTCAGCCTCATTACAGACAATTGTCAGTGTGGCCTGAGGGTTGTTGGGAAAGTAGATTGAAAGTAATGGAAGGAGAGCTGATTGTGGTTAGAGCACTGAATTCAAGGGTCACAAGTGGAGCAGTTCCTGGGAAAGTCAGGGGCAGTGAGGGGACAAGAGTAGCTGAATTAATGAAGAAGTGAAAAAACAGAGTCTAGTTTTCCAGCATGTCCACAGAGCACTAAGGTGCCAGGATCATGTCAGACCTGAAGTGGGTGAGAGTAAACCAGTCTCCACAGTCATGAGTGAATGAAGAATTATGGCCAAGAGATTTGTAGATGTCATCAACTAGGAGACATTAGAGGCTGCTCAGAGAGAAGACATAAAACCTCAAAGGACTGGATAGTTTTTGTTCAAATGTAAAGGTATAATAACCTGAAAGCAACCCTGGAGAATGAGAAGGACACAGACCTTACCTCCCAACTCAACAGAGTCTGGGAATATGAATAACCTCAGCTGAAGAGGAAGCATGGCCCTCCAAGAAGAGCCCATTCATGGTAGTGGACAGATAGGCCACCAAAGGGCAGTGACAAGGCTGTCTGGGCAGTGAGGCAGGCTGGGATTACAAAGCCCCAAGTTTCCAACAGACTTAGCTGAGTAGACCCTGATGTTTGGGAGGGCTCGGGCCTCTGAAAAGAATCAGTTGTGGCCTGAATTAATCGGGATCCCAAGTGGATCCTGGCTCACTTGGATAAACGGTTGGGGTTTTAGTGTTTTAAACCTCACCATATTCTGAAAACAGCAGTAATCCTTGATAGATGAGAACTCTGTCTTAAGAACAAGGACACAGAATTCAGAGACCAAGTGACCTCAGATTATGCCACCAGTAAATAGCAGAGCAAACGTTGACCCCCCAGTCTTTTTTTTTAATGATTTTTTATTATATTATGTTAGTCACCATACAGTACATCCCCGGTTTCCGATATAAAGTTCAATGATTCATTAGCTGCGTATAACACCCAGTGCACCATGCAATACATGCCCTCCTTACTACCCATCACCGGTCTATTCCATTCCCCCACCCACCTCCCCTCTGAGGCCTTCAGTTTGTTTCTCATAGTCCATAGTCTCTCATGTTTCATTCCCCCTTCTGATTACCCCCCCCTTTCTTTATCCCTTTCTTCCCCTACTGAACATCCTAGTTCTTATGTTCCATAGATGAGAGAAATCATATGATATTTGTCTTTCTCTGCTTGACTTATTTCACTTAGCATTATCTCCTCCAGTGCCGTCCATGTTGCAGCAAATGTTGAGAATTCGTTCTTTCTGATGGCTGAGTAATATTCCATTGTATATATGGACCACAACTTCTTAATCCAGTCATCTGTTGAAGGGCATCTCGGCTCCTTCCACGATTTAGCTATTGTGGACAATGCTGCTATGAACATTGGGGTGCATATGGCCCTTCTCTTCACTACGTCTGTATCTTTGGGGTAAACACCCAGTAGTGCAATGGCTGTGACCCCCCAGTCTTTTGACTCTCTCCAAGGCTCTTCCTCTTACATCATTGTCTCTTTCTCACACTGCCCCTTCTCTTCCACTTCTTCCACCTTCTCACACCCAGAGAAACCGTCTTCATCCATCCCTGTTTCTCCTTCTTCTCCCCCTTCTCCTCTCCATTCAGAGGCTGAGCTTAGGCTTCTAAGGGCTTACCCCACTGTTGCTAGTATCTTATTACTCCCACTTCCCATCCCATTTCAGGAAGAAGGAGTCAACATAACTATGAAAGCCCATATCCATTCATAAGCTTGTCCATTTATCTTAGAGATTTTGTATAAAAAGACAATTTCAAAAAAATCTGAAGTTGAAAGTACACAACATTAGATGGTTAACATTGCCATTGAAACTGGTACTTTTTTTTTTCTGATTTTCCCCACTGTTGTTTTTATATTAAACTCTGGAAGGAAAAAGAAGGACTTGCATAAATGCACAGAGATGGCGAGAAGGCACGCCTTGAAAGAAGAGCTCACCAGGCTATTGGAAGGCAGTTTTCCTAAGTCTCCCCATCTATCTGATATTTGCCCTGTGATGGAGGCTCCCCAAGCCCATGCATGTCCCTGTGTGGACAAAAGGACAAAGTGTGATTGGGGATGGCAAGGGGGGGGATTCTCTTCTGAGGATCTTCAATGTGAAGGTCGCGTGCAAGAGTAAGCTTGATCAAGATGAAGAATGCAGATGAGTAATAGGAAGGCGTATCCCCTGCCACACCTAAGGAGAAACTGTGCCAGAAAAACGTGAATTTCCCAGCTCCCACGTCCCACTCCCTCGAAATTCAAATTCTGTAATGATTACATAGAATTGATTTCGTGTGAAATTAGGAATCACAACTGGCTTTTTATGTATATATAATGTATGTGTTTTTAAATACCAACTTCCTTTAAAAGGAATTTAAGAATCTTTTTTTTTTTTTGCTTTATAAATAACGAAAAATAAGACTAGAAGTCAAAACACAAATTATAAGGAGATGGCGCCTATGTACAAAAATAAAATAACCATATACAGAGGACATGATTTCTCTCCTCTCAGAAGCTAAAAGGCATGGCTACTTAACTCTCATGCAAAAATTCCATATTCAAAGAGTAAGGAAAAGAGCTATATATGGGTTTTACTACCATGGATGTTCAAAAGCAATTTTCAATTTTTCATAACTTCATTTTTAATACATATATTTCCCCAAATTACCCAGGAGAGCTTTCCATACTGCACAGTAGGCACATACAAAGTTTAAATGCAAAGTTCACACATTTTGAGTAGAGTTGGTTGGGAGACGGGGAGGAGAGGAGGCAGCGTTTTTGGAATTGCTTTTGTAGCGGAAAAACGTGCATTTTTAAAAACTTCACTTGACCGTGTTCTTTCTTCAACTGTCTGCCCACAGTCTCCCACTAAAATTGAGCTCAGACCAATTATAGCAGCCTCAACATGATTCTAAGCAAAGGAAAGGTGATCTTTAAAGGAAGCTGCAAGAAATTCAGGCCCATTCTATTCTGTGAGCTTGAAAAATTCAGGCATTCCAGAATTCAGGCACTCCTGGCTATCTGTAAGGGTTACTTCTCAATTAAATGGAAGGAAAAGTACTGCTTTTTTTTTTTAAGTGTTCTGCTACCTCTCCTTTCCCTTGCTTCCCGTTCTCCAATTCTGCTCTGCAATTCAGCAAGAGAAGAGTGTTTGTTTCAGAAACCACATTATCTTACACAGTAGAAAGTAAATCAAGAGAGAGTACCCAACCACCCATCATCAGGCAAGAATCTACACACACACACACACACACACACACACACACGCAAAAGACAGTGATATACTCTGTTTTAGTCAGCTCAGGCCGCTATGACAAAAGAGCATAGATTGGATGGTTTAAACAACAGACATCTCTCACAGTTCTGTAGAATGGGCAGCCCAAGATCAGAATGTTAGCATGGCTGGGTTCTGGTAAGAGCTCTCTTCCCGGCTTGTAGCATCTTCATATGGAAGAGAGAAGGAGAGAAGGAGGAGAGAGAGAGAGAGAGAATTCTAGTCGTTTCCTCTTCTTATAGATAGGAGTTAATCCCATCACAGGGGCTTCACCCCCATGATTCATCTAAACCTAATTACCTCCCAAAGGCCCTGCTTCCTACAACCATCATCTTAGTGCTTCGACATACATTGTGTGGGAACATAGACATTCAGTCCATAACAGTCATCATAACTAACACAGAAAAAAAGATCCCCATGTTTTCTGCCATTTAAAGCTTAAATGAATTATCTGAGTAACCTAATCTCTGCTAAAGGGGATTCTATTTATTTTGCTAGGAAATCATCCAGTACTGAAATGAATAGCCTAGCCTCGAGTTGTGCCAGTGAGTGAATTTAGCAAGTTTGCCAAAGAACTGCTCAGCACGTCAGCTGCTGTAGAGAGCAGCCTGGGGTGTCACCACAAACTGATGGACCCTCGTCCCAGAAGTCATTAGACTGACTGAGATTGCCTAATACATCATAATTGAGGATATGTTTTTGAAAATTCACAACAAATATAAAAAAACAAAGAAATAAAAAAGGTAGAGCTTTTTTTAAGGTATTTATGAATACTGGGTTATGAGGGTGGATATTCCTTATATATTTCCACAACTTGCATTTCCAAAGTGCATCACTGAGCTACAAAGGGAGAATGGCACGTGCTATGCTTGTGCTTTCTAGAAGCTAGGGTGATGAGAGGAGGGTGGGTTGGGAATGAGGGGAGAGAGGCAAATTCCAGATTATATCAGCAACATTTGTTTTAACTCTGGGTCTTTTATATGATATATCCTGCTTACCTTTTGAGATTTAGATGACTGTTAGAAACATTAAATATTAAAATGAGCTTTTTAAATGCATGTGAGACAGAGACAGCAACCCTTTATGTTTTATGTAAGATGTGTACAACACATTCAGATTATCTATTATAATATCTACACATACAATTTGATTATAAAAATATGCAATACAGCCAGTTTTGGGGTGATCACTCATGCAGAGTCTGATTCTCCTTTCCAGGAGAGATAAGGGAGAGGAGGAACAAGTTTTCTCAGCCCTTCCAGGGAGGGGCCCCTCTGTGTTCTTGAAAGAGGATGATTTCTCCTTTGGCCATGACCTAGGCTTTGTTAGAACTCAGCTCTACAGAAGCTTCTTTCTATTTTCCCTGATGTGTAAGAGCTTCTGGGGGTGGGATTAGGACAGGACAAAGTCAAGGCATTTTAAGGTAGAGATATTCTGTCATGACACAGACCTGTAGGAATAATTCACTGAATGTCTTTAAAATACATATTAGCAATTATATTTCTAAGCATTCTGCAAGATAGCTGCTATTACCCCATTCTACAGATAAAAAAAACTGAGGCCAACGCAAGTCTAAAATACTCGGGAAAAGACTTGGAATTTGGGTCTGTTTCTGAAGTCCCCACTCATTCCCTCTACCCTGCTTTTAAATTGCCCTTAAAATAAAAGGGTGGGCAGGGGGATACAGTTAAGCTTTCCAGGTTCAGCTAGTCGCAGTCTTTGCGGTAACACTTAGGATCTGATTCTGATCTGAAATTTAAGAGGAAACCACTGAAGATATTAAAGGAGAACAGTGATGCAACCAAATTCAAAGCCCAAGAAGAGAACCCCAGTGGCAATTCTTGAGAAGTTAATGGAAACACCATCAGATCCGGGATCCCAGGAGGATGAGTCAATGCACATGAAGCAATAGGGGTGCAAGGCATGCCTGGGCTTGAAATGTTTGAAAGGCAACATAGCTTGACTGGGCTTGGGCTGGGCAAGTGATCAAGCTAAAGTGACATTTCAAACAGTATACCAAGGATTTGAGGGAAACTAATACCATGGAAGCATTTTCTGTTGTTTAAAAATGTGATTACACATGCCATGATTTTCAAAAGAAAAATGAGCAATCTGCTTAATCTGCACTTAAGTGGAAATATATTTATATATTTGCATCCTAGAAAATTGTAGTGATATCTATGAGCTCATTGCTATAGCCTGTCAAGATCTTCTTTTCTTTTGGTTTAGTAATTTATAATATATAACCTTACCCAGGAAAACATAAAAGTTATCAATGTATCAGCCAAAGCATGGACCTAAATTATGGGTCAAAGATGCAAATACATCCACAAACAAGGGAATAACCTAAAACCTAACAGGCTAAAGTAGGCTGGGTGTAGATACTGGGGAGTAGTCGGGACTATGGTAAACTAGGGAATGGAGAAGAGTCAGGGACTACTCAGCTTAAGCCAGCAGCTGCCCAGTGGAAAAGACAGCCTAAAATTGGTCAGCTTTCTAATTTTGGAAATTGCATGAAAAGCCAGAAATCTACACTTTTATGTGGAGTTTGCAGATCTTAAACACTGTATAAACTAAAGGAAATATGTCTGACCCAAAGAAAAAGAAGGCAACGACCTTGTCTTAGAAACAGACTGTGTCTGAGAAACAAGGTATGTAAGGGTATTTTGGAGCACAAGGTGACATGCTGAGGTTAGAGCTATGGAAAGACAACCTAGGAAGTGACAATGAGCTTGTCACAAATGTCAGCACACCATTATCAAGCTTGAATTTTAAAGAAAACAGAATCAAGATTGCAGAAGATGTACATTTGTTCCTGCTAGAATTGTATGGATAAATATAAACTAGTTAGGGTATGAAGGAGTTCAGAATGAGCCTCCACAAAAGGTACTACTTTGGCATGTGGATTATTTTGAACTGAAGGCAATCAAGGTCCAAAAGACTCGGGAAGAACTTTTACTTCCCTTTAACTGCCTCTAAGAATTTAGATAGAAGGGTTGAGCCAGGAAGAGAGATATCACTAGCGAGAACTTACAAACAGCATGGGCTAGGTGTCCTAAGCTGTGGGGAGCTTCACGGGGGCTCTTGTTCAAATTCTTCTCCATGTCCCATTGTCTCTGCATGGCATGACATTTATTTATTTACCAAATATTTGTTCCTACCATCTTTCTGTGAATTGCCTTTCTTAGAAACCCCGAGCCCCTACACTCTTCACCATAGCTCAGGATGGCATATAAGCCTTTTGAACCTCTCACGTCTTTATGGGGCTCCCATATGTACAAAATCAAATTTGTTTTTCTCCTATTAATCTGTCATATGTCAGTTTAATTAATAGACCAGCCAAAAGAATCTAGAAGGGTATAGAAAACTTTTTTCTCCCCTACAGGTGGCAAGCTTTGAAAACTTCACATTTTGAAGTGAGATCAAATGAGAGAAATGACTCCATGCCAGGAAATGAAAAGATCCATTTGGTCTATGGGTCTTTTGAGAAATATCTCTGCAAACACTGTGTCTATCTGTCATAAAAGGGTTGTGTAATTAACATATGCAAAACACCACCACCGTCCTGCTGGAAGCTAACTTCCCTCCCTGGAAATCCAGCCTCTATTTATTTACAACAAAATAAAGTGGACCCTTCTGGAAAGAAACACGGCTCCGTGGCGGCCCGAACACTGTCGCAGTGATGCTTTAAATCTTTTATATCTCCCATACCTCCAGGGGCTGGTGCTGGATGGTATTGAGCCAGGGCCCATAAATAATTTATGCTAAGTAGCAATTTAGTTGTTTGGCTTGAGGTAAAGAAATCCAAGAAATTCATAAATAAAGTTCCCATTTTTGCTTGTGTTCCAAAGTTAATTTATGTTACTCTGCAATTAACTAACATAAAGGTGAAAAAATATGACAGGCCTAAGGTACAGACTCATGCTCATAAATCTGCTCTATCTTAACTAGTGGTGTTTTGGTGATAGTTACCTAGTTCTCTTCATCTTGTGCTACTGAACAGAAACTTTCCTTGATCTGATTTCCTGCTACCCTGTAAAAGTATTACAATTGTTCTGAATGGACCCCTGAATGAGTAGAGGAAGAAAGGGAGATGGGATTTGGGATGGTTACAAATGGAGCTTTTGACACATCTGAAGTATTTTATATCTTTAGAAAAAAAAGCAGAAGCAAATATGAAAAATGCAAATAGTTGTTCATTGAAAGGGAAGAGTTAGAGAATTCGAGAACTGGAAGCAGGACAGCCAGCCACTGCTGCCCTAGCAAGGGTGGGCATGGTGGGTGGCAGGGGGAGCAGAGAGCCACGCAATTCAAAGATTTGGGAGGATGTAAAGAGCAGAAAGCAATTATGCAGACATGAGTGACATGGCCCTCAATCAGGCACAGAATCTAGGAAGGCCCTAGGTTCCCACAGTAAAGCATCAGCTGGCATCTTGAGCATATGGCTCTGCTTTCAGCCAACAATGCCGAATACCTTCTTTTCAGGTTCTCACTGGCAACCTCAGGCTGCAATTCCCTGCTATTTTTTTGCTCTCCAAATTCTGTCGGAGACAGCTGATATTTGTGATGATTTCTCCGTGACATGTGACCTATTCAACCCTGAAGACCTTCCAGACTTTATTCATATAGTAAGACTGGAGAGAACTACATACTTAGATCCTATTTATTGTTCATTTATTCAAATATATTTATTAAATGCCTACCATGTGCCAGGGAGAAATGTGGTAGACAATGTAAACTCCAAGATGAATAAACATAATCCCTGTACTTATCAGTTTATGGATTAAGGGGAGAGAGGAGAGGAATAAACCGAGAGTTTTGATAAGTATGATAAGTGCTCTGATAAAGTATGCATAAGGTGCCAGGGAAGCAGTGAGAAGCAGTACACAGACAAGTGGGAGAAGTGGGAACAAGGGAAAAGTCCCAGAGAAGGGGAAGCTTGAGATAGCCTAAAAGAGTGAAGATGCCAGTTTTGCCAGATGTGTTCAAAAGCCTGGAGCAGGAGGTAAGCATGTCTCATTCAGAGACAAAAGTGGAATATGATTGTACATAGAGCATATCCAGTGAAGTAGGAGGGGATGAGGTTAAAGAGGGAGACATGAGAACATACAGTAGGCATATGCCGCTTAAACTTCATGTCCAAGGCAGTGGGAGCCATGGAAAGGTTTTAAGCAAAAGAATAGTATAATCAGATCTGTGGGATGAAAGATCATTCTACTAGTAAAATGATGAATGAATTGGTTAAAAAAAATTACTCTCAAAGTTCAGGGCAGGAAGTGTTTTACCCCTAGTGACAAAGTATTCTTTCTTCCTTTGAACAATGAAAAATGTACAAATGGTGATGTCTTTTTTCCTCTCTGCTCTGGTTACTAACAGCCTAGAAGCAAGTTGTTTGGTCAATTGCCATGGCCTCAAGTTTTGCTTTTCTTTTTTTTTTTACTTCTTTGATCTAATCTTTTGACACATTAATCTTTTTTCTTCATCTTATTATAATAGTGATATAATTTTAAGGCTCCTCAAATTTGACAGAAGGTCAGTGAATCATTTTTAAATTAATACATATAGGTACTTTCTGGTTATATGTAATGGTTTGAACTCCCTTCTGAAACATTACTGAAAGGACAGAACAGGAATAAACACTAAACACATGGGTGAAAAAGATGACAGAAAGGAGATAAGAGGAAGTGACTAGATGTCAACACATTTCGGAAGATGGAAAGCAGATGGAAGAGCGGAGAATGACATAGCTGAGTAGGGGAAGGCAAATCTTGAGCTAAAGAGGGAAAATGTCTATGAGAAGCAAGAAGATTTTTCCCCACCTAACCCAGAAAATCTGAGGTTTTAGAGGTACCAGACCCTGAGGAAAATTGAGGAGAAGGGGGTAGATAGAAATCTATATGAAGAGCTAGACCTCAGGGTTCCTGAGCAGCCAAACTCCTCTCCTACTTTATAGGGGCCTGGAAGTACTTTATCTAGAGAAACTGCACCTCTGATGGCCTGGACTCAGAATTACCAAGCATAGTGGAAGGTAGGGATGAAACATCACATAATAAACTCAAGGAGTATATGAAAGAATACATCCCCACAGGTCAAGTCTCCAGCCCTCTTCCATTCTACTCTACTATCAGCAACCAGGTATTTATAACTGTGTGATGAAGGATTAAAACAATTTTCTCTGGAGGAGCCTGAGAATGGGCAGCCTGAGAAAGGGGCTTACAGACACTTCTATTTGGAGCTTCTACAGGAAAGAAAACTACTCACCAGCTAATCACTCTACATTTAAAATACCCAGTTCACTTTCACATCTAGAGTCTCTTAGCAGCTTCTCGAGCTGCAAGTTTAAATATTTAAGGAAGCCAACAATCATCAAATATCTGAGGAAGTCTCCAAAATGAAATAAAAGGGCCAAACACAGAAACAGAAAAGAGGAATTCAGAAGAATCAGACATGATACAGGAAGAAGAAAGAATACTTTAAAATCAATAATTGAACCACGTAAGATGGTCTTGGAGCCAAGGTCCCACCCTGGGCTCTCCCACCCTGTAGGCCGGGGGCCTCACCGGGCCTCACCAAAAATCAATAATTGATATATATAAACTAAAAAGAATAAACATGCATTAATGAACTAAGAATAGGACATTATTTTTACAGGAAACTTCAAAGACTATGAATCTGACCTGGAAATTAAATATATGGAAGAAATTAAAAATTCAGCTGGATGGATGGAAGATAACATCAAAAAAGCCCTGCAGAGAGTAAAATTAACACCCAAAGAAAAAAAGTGCAATTGAAAAGGAAAGATAAAGAAAAAAAATGTAAATAATCAACTCAGGAAGTCCAACATTGAAAACCAGGAGTTCAGAAGGAGAGAAAAGATGAAACAGAAGAAAAACACAGGAAGTTTCCCTAAATGGAAAGACATGGACAGCATGATTAAAGGGGCCCACTAAGTACCCAGTTCTCTGAATCACAGAGAACCCACACCATGGCACACAATCACAAAATTTCAAAAGAATGAGCATAAAGAGAAGACTCTAAAATTTTTTGGAGAGATAGAACCGGTTATTTATAGAGGATCCGTCATCTGACTTACATGTGACTTTCAGGATCGCCGTTGGAAACTAGAAGACATTGGAACATTGCCCTCAGAATTCTGAACCAAATTATTTTCATTACAAACCATTTCGTGCTTTTTTTTTAGTTAAAAAAATACAGAAGGGTATAAAGATAGAAGAAACAATTATCAGTATTATTCAGGTATCCATACAACATAATATTAATCACTGTTAATATGTTAACCTATTCCCTTCCAGGTTTTTTCCTTGGGGGTGGGGTTGTTGAAAATGGGGTAGTGAATTTAAAATTTTTCCTCAATTGGTTTAAAAATTGGTGATGCTCATTAAAAAGTGATTAAACATTGCAGAAATGTACCAAGAAGTAAATAAAAAAGCTACTTCCTGATTCCAACTATCTAAAAATTACTGCCATTAATATTAGGTCAACATGATCCTAAATCTTTTTGTATGGCTATAAAAGATAATGATGGAGATGATAACTAGGTCATAGATAGAGAGATAGATAGATAGATAGATAGATAGATAGATAGATAGATGATAGATAACATTGCTTTTTGTTAAAATGGGATCATATATACTATTTTTAATAACAAAGTATTAAATTTAATTGTAATTTAATAATAAAAAGAGAAACTGAAGCAAAACTAAAGGAATTGTCAATTTTCAAATAAGTTGTTGCCATAAGATTTAGAACCCTCTAAGCTTGAAAGGGTAGGGGTGGGGGGGGTGGATCGGAAAAACAATAAGAGTTGGAGTCATTAATGTCTTTATTATATTATGTCAATATTAGACAATTTTCAGTAGACTCTTGCTTAGAAATATGAGAATATCTCCCTTCACCACACTTTCCAATTATCTTTATACTACTAATTTTACATTGTTCTGATTAATAACATTCGCATTTTGTTCTACAGCAATAATACTCTCAGTTGTTTAGTCTTTAATTCTATATTTAAATAGATTCAAACACCATCAGTCCTTTTTATCACAGTTTCTCAATTCCCATGTTCTTTATTTTGATTTATCTCTTAATTAGTTAGAATTCATTTTCAAGCATTTTTTTCATGAAGGATTCAAGAGTGCCATATTCCTTGAGTTCTTTCATGTTTAAGAGTGTCTGTCTTTTGGCATTTTCTCTAGTGATGTCTTAGTTTTCTTTCATTCCTGAAAACTTTGTAGAAATAACTCCATCATCATCTGGCATTAAATGTTTTTATGAATAAGTCTGAGATCTGGCTCCTTTGTAAGCCATAGTGATTTGCTTTATCTACCTGCATATCTAAAAAATATATATATTTTAATCCTTGAAGTTCAATACGTTAACTCGGATATGTATCCATGTTGAGTATCCCATATCAAAATTCCTGAAATATGCAATCCAAATGTTCATTTTTTATGAATGAGAAATGTATTATATTCATTCATTCAATAATATTTATTAAGAATCTATGTACCAGGGCCTGAGTGGCTCAGATGGTTAAGCATCTGGCTTCAGCTCAGGGCATGATCTCTGGGTCCTGGAATTGAGCCCTGTACGAGGCTCCCTGCTCAGTGGGGTGTCTGCTTCTCCCTCTCCCCTGCCTCTCCCCTACTCGTGCTTGCTCTCTCTCTCTCTCTCACTCTCTCTCCCCCTTTCTCTCAAGGGAATAAATAAAATCTTAAAAGAAAAGCTATGTGTCAGGCGGTAGGCTCTTGGATATATTTCTGAACAACCAAACCAAAAGATCCTGTGGAGCTTGTTGGGGGTAGGACTAGGTGGGGGAGAAGAAGTAAACAGGAAACATAATAAAGAAGCAAACTACACAGTTAACATAGTATCATTGAGGTAACAAGTGCTATGGGCAAAAGGGAGAACTGGAGTGCTCTAAGGAAAATTGGGGGCAGGGGATAGGAGCGTGCAAAGGTCAAATTTCAGTTTTAAACAGTGCAGTCATGGAAGGCTTCATGAGGTGATATTTAAGCAATCAATTGAAGGAATGAGTTTGCAGATCTCCAGGGGAAGAGTCTTAGAGCCAGATGGAACAGCCAATGCAGAGCTAAGAGCTCACCAGGTGCAGGTGAGCAACGGTAAATGTGAGGAAGCCAGTGCGGCGGGAGTAGAAAGAGGGAAGCAAAATGCAGTGTGTGCTAAGATCAGGGAGGTAATGGTGGGCTAGATTTTCACAGGTTTTTGACCATTGAAAGGCTCTTACTCTCAGTTTCATGGTTTTAACCAAGGAATGACAGTATCTAACGTTTTAAAAGCATTACTTTGGCTATTTTGCTGAGAGCAGGGTATAGGTGGACAAGGATAAAAGCAAGGAGACCAATTAGAAAGCTACTGCAATAATTCAGGCAAGAGATTTTTATGATGTAGTTGTGCTTTTTCTTAGGTATCAGGGAAGAAAATTCTGTGAAAAAGTTTAAATCTGTCATCTAAATCTAGAAATATATTTGATTTTTTTAACTGGTGCACATGTTCCATTGCTAAAAATATAAAAATAATAATAATTTTTAAAAGATAGATGAAAAAGAGCCTCGCTGTGAAGCTTATTTTATGTGGGAAGCCATCCAGTGAGATAAATCAGATAACTTGAGTCAGCTCTACGCCAAAATCTCGAAGAGCACATGAAGATAAATTTAATGCCTCAAAGTACATAGTCGCTCACTAGGTGCAGAGAATATTGGAAGAAAATTTTTCTTTTTCTTTTATTGTATTATAATAGTGGGAATCTTTCCTATAGGATTTTATCATCTCCAATCAAGTGTCAGCTATCATTTCTCCAGGCTAAAGTCCTTTTCGGTTCTTTCAGACTTCTTGGGCAAATGCCATTGAGGTTAAAGGAATTTTCCTACATCTAGTGTGACCATTATGCTCAGAACTTCTTGTACATTCATCATTATTTGATCAGATATGTCTGATCTGGTTGACTTACAAGACAATTTGTTATAGGAATTTCCCCACCGTCTTCTAAGACCACTGCTACCTCCTTTTGTCTTGTGCTCATCAAGGGATCCCATGACATAGAGTGGCTACTTACCTGACTTCCTGGGCAAGCTGAAAGAAACCCACGGTTCAGAGAGAGATGAGAAGACTGCCAAATTCACACTCTTCAATAGCTCAGTGGAAGAAACCTAAGATCCCTCCTCGCCAGAGGAGCAAGGAATCACCAGGGTAGATAGAAATCTTAGAGGGTCGCAGTTGATCTAACCCCCATCACACAATGCACACTTGCTTTGCCTAAAAGTTACTCTAACTTACCTTCAAGGCCAAACATGTAGCTTCATTTCCACTACCTTCTCCCCTAGGACACAACTCAATGCTACTTATTAATGTCTAAAAAAGTGAAAGAAATCATTTTTCTGTCACCAGAGGGGGAAAAAATGACACCGTTAAGAACCTAGGTAAGGTACAATATTTAGTCTCAGAGATTTTACTCTTGTTAAGTGATAAGTACAAAAAGTACAAATTAACTAGGGCAATTAAAGTGTGGGAGAGTTGGAATAATCACTAGAAAAAGAAAACCAATGGCACCATTTTCCTCGAGGGGAACACAGTGAAATTCCACCTGTTGGGACAAACAAGAGCTGTAGGCAGTATTTTGGTAAGGTTGATCTAGAGATGCAGGCGTCTAAGGTTTCTTCCAAATGTAGGTTTGAGATTTGATCACTTTAATTATAATAATATAACGAAGGATGAGGAGTAAGAAGAAAAAGAGAAGAAGGAGGGAACTAGCAATGGCTTATATCAGTAATCAATTTCCATGTCCTTTGAGAAAGTCAAGTTGGCTCATGCAGGGACCGGTATGTACCTCTGTATTCCTATATAACTCATCTTGAGGTAGTGTAAGTACTGCAACAAATCTGATTTTCGCTAGCCACTCGTTAGGACTACGCTCATTTCCTGGAGCACCTTACAGGGGACATTTCCGCTCACACAGCAGTTACATCACTGTTTGCGGAGAGCTGGGTTATTCCTTTCGGCCTGATCCACTGCCGATGCTAAGAAAATGCTTAGATACCAGCTTTATCTAAATGGAATGTAAAGATGAGGGGGATACAAAATAAAAGCCACCAAGTATCATGGCTGCTACTCAATAATTTCACCCCTGGCTTAGTGCTCATGGGACGTGAGCTCTGGTCTCACCTCTAATCTTACCTCGACGGGTGGTTCCAGCATGGGCTGTTTCCAGCTTCATTCACTTGCCTGGAAGCAATTTTCCAAGAAATCTGTAAAACGGATACAAAAATGAGAACCCACCACCACTGCACACTCATACATCCTGAACTATTGACCACAAACACTTGTTTAAGTGTCATTTATAAAACATAAACTTCTAATATATTGACAAACGTTATAAAGGGCCATTCTGTGTACCCCCCCCCTTTTTTTTTTTTTTGTATAGGTGAAAAAATAAAATAAAACTGGAAAATCGTCTCTGTAAGTGAAATGACACTTGCGGATCACTCAACTGAAAGCAGTCCTATCCTCAGACACTGGATAGTGCCTCGGTAGCCTGAACTAGCCAGTGTCTCACCTTAAATGTAAATTCCAACATACCGTATAATACGCATTTGACCCCCTCTTTGCAAGTTTCCTCGTACCAGTGAAATGGCATCCACTCATGACTGTCATCATCGTCTGAGAGCATCTGTTAAGCAGAGGGCCGTAGACGGTGCTCTCCCAGGTCCTGCACAAAGTGAGGTAATATCCAATTTCCTGACCTCTGGAGGCCTTCAGACCAAGGCCAAGAATGCTAAAGCAGACAGATGTAAGGAGACTCAGCTCGCTGAATAAGCTTTAAAGCATTGCATGAATTAAGTGAATGGATAAATGTGTAACGTTTTGCATAAGTAGAGGATAATTAAGTGAAAGAGAGGCAAGTAAGAGCCCCTGTGGTGTTCTGTGCATTTTGACCAAGTGGAGACGTCTGATGAGTGGGATGAGCAAACAAATAAAAAATAACCAGATTTCACTTTTCAACATTTTTGCCAGCTTCCGTGTTATGTAGCACATAGTAACTGACAAGTGGAGGGATGGTACAGAAATATATTCCATTCTTTAAAGAGAAAACAGAAGACTTTGGTTTTTAACTCAGTGAATCAATAAACCCTTGTAAACTTATAAAATTGTGCAGAACGTTTGATTTAAACTGGCCTACAGTAAAGAAAGCCCTTAAAACGAGGCAGAGGAGTATGAGCTACTGAATTATACTAAGAAGCCCGTTTGAAAGGGACTTATTTAATGAAGCTTGTTTTAAATTGTCCATCTCTTGTAAGGATGTGTGCACTTCTTAGAGTCCTCCTGTGATCGGTTTTTGTTTTTGTGAACTTAGTGAATAGGATTTAAACTTCTTAGCTTCTTTTTTTTTTTTTCAAAAACTACAAACGCAATCAGTTTGAGTAGAATCCATTCAATTGGCCTCTGCTTTCTGAATGCAAGAAAGAAGCTACTTTTCCTCCCCTTCGTTTCATTCCAGCTGAGCACAGTGCAGCAAACATCTCATGCTGAAATCAGTGCCTTTTTAAAACATCAAGGGGCTTGAAAGCTCCGAACCTGTTCAGAGGTGAAGTGGCTCCAAGAGATGGGCTCAGACGCACCCTATTTGCACTTGCCTCCGCTGTAAAGGATCTCAGTCCTTTATCCACAGGCCTCATTATGAAAGTTCTCTCGCTATGAACGCCGGACCAGGGCAGGTCTGCTCTTTGGTATTGTAGTGGCACTCTCTGTTTCGCTCACTGTAAAGAATCCTGGCCATTGGCTAAGGTCTACTGTGAGATCAAGAGAAACCAGGTTCTCTACAGTGGAGGAAGGGAGTTAATTGCTCTGCCCTCCCCAAGTGCCCTTCACAATCCCGCCTGCATTCATATCAGCCCTGGCTTCTTTCTTTTCTCTCCAAGGGTTATAACTACTGCGGAGGAAGGAAGGGTCCTACCTCTGTAGAACCGCCGAGATGAGTTCAGAGAGCAGGAGAGTGAAAATCTCCCAGCCACTTTTTTCACCTCTCACAAAGCAGAAATTGCAGAATCCTGAACATCCTTCCGCAGGAAGCCAAAGTCTTTAAGTTTTGGCTTCCCCCCTCCTCAACAGATAGAGTTAGTTCTTAAACCAGCAGCTTTTCAGAATGAAAGAATAAAGTAAAAATGTCCACATAGAGAGAGTGTTGAAACGTACCTTGCAATTAACTGTGACCCAAGTCAAGTGTGGGCTAACTGGCTTCCTGCTAATCAGATGCGTCTGCCGTTCTGATTCTTCTGCAAAGAAGCTCTGGGACCGGTGTTTTACTCTTTTCTCATGCAGTTTTCAGGGCAGTGACAGGATCCTTCCAGCTCTGGATGAGGATGTGATATAGGAATTCCTAGAGAAAAGTGCCTGATTTTCATAGGTTTGCTTAGTGGACGTTTTTTGGGGGGTGGAAAGGAGCCACAGTAATTCTTGCAGGTAACTCAAGTACATTTTCTTTTAAAGATTTTATTATTTATTCAACAGAGAGAGAGAGACAGCCAGTGAGAGAGGGAACACAAGCAGGGGGAGTGGGAGAGGAAGAAGCAGGCTCCCAGTGGAGGAGCCTGATGCGGGGCTCGATCCCAGAACGCTTGGATCACGCCCAGAGCCGAAGGCAGACGCCTAACGACTGAGCCACCCAGGCGCCCCTCGAGTACATTTTCTGTTTGTGACTGCCTGATAAAGCAACTCCTTCCCCGCGCCCGCCCCAGTACTTAACATCTCACAATAGTCTCGTCCCCGTTAGGGTTTGCGTGGGCAGGACCTTCCTCTCAGATTTGGGGTTTGGCTAATCATTAATAATGATGCGCTCCCCTCTAAACTCTGTAGGCACCAATTAGCATTGTTTTAAATCCTCTCAGGAATTTTCATTACTTGGTTTTTCACTATGATATCTCTATATGGCTTCAAATTTAACCCAACTCTACGAGAGTCAAAGCTAATATCGCTGAAACTCTAAAGAAGAAGCCCCTTAAATATTTACGGGGTACCTCTTACAAGCAGCTATTTAAGGACTATCAAAGATTTCAAATATAAGGTTCTTCTCCCTTTGCTCAATATGGAAATGTTGCTCTTTTTAAGATTAGCATTAATGTTTTGTTTCAAGGGCCCAAGACAATGAGTGGATTTTGTCTTTGGGGGAGAAAAGGAGACATTGTGAATGTTCAAGGATTAGACCTAATGTACTCTGAGGAATCACCAACACCAGCTTCCAGAAGGCTGTTGATTTGAATGCATATTATCTCTCTCAATTAAGTGGCTTATCTTTCACTTCATCACATATTTAATATCAAATCTTAAATGTTTTCATTGCAAATGGATTTCTGCATTTAGGGGGAGGACAATGCACTTGATATGTTAGGCGAGTTGACAGTTTATGTACACTGAAAAAGAAATTAGGAGATCAAGGTTCTCTTCACAGTGAGGTGGGCATTTAGGAGCAGGGAGAGTCATATTTTGTATTTCTATCATTTTCCCCTTGAAGTAAATGGAACATAATTTTCAAAACTGGATATGAGAGGGAAATGCTCTGGATTTGTTTTATGGTTTTAAAGTGAAAAACGAGTCACTGTGCTGTAGCAAGGAGATGCTTGATAGGCCGGAGCCAAACAGCACGGACATCATCACTCCTTTTGGTAGCCGAGGATGCAGTCCAAGATCTAATTCAAGCCCTTACGATGTCCAAATGCCTGCCACATGGAATTGCGCACTGCATTCTCCTAACTAACAAGTCTCTCAGATGGCGCTCTAGGACAAACGGCCTTGGGTTTAGCAAAATTTTAAAAAGATACTTTCTTCATTTATTACCCCAACACTTGAACCTCTTCATCTCCAGCTAAGAGGCCTTGAGTTAGTGTGTTAAGAAAAATATGCAACACTTCTCTGTACATCTCTCTGTTTTGGCACGCGGCCAACCCTGACTTGTCACCTGGCATCACACAAGCTTGGGTCAGAGCACCCAGGAGTCGGGAGGAAAGAGGCCAGCTCCTCACACATCTGGTACTCGAGCTAAAAGGGCCCCTTTTGTGTGAATTAGGTAATTGGGACAAGTGCTAGAGATGGCTCTCCTGTAGGCTCCTTCAAATGGACTTTCCTAAAATATTTCCAGCAGGGAGAAACTGGTATGGAGATGGCAGACTTAGAAAAATTCCTATTTGTTATCCACTCATTGCTTCAACCAATTTATTGATGGCTACCTCCTTAGTCCCAGCCCCTGTGCTGGGCACCAGAGAGGTGATTTCAAACAAAGGGGACAAGGTCTGTGCTCTCCTGTAGTTTATAACTTAGTAAGTGAACAAATAAATACACAAATAAATATCCTCTAAAGGATAGGAGAAGGCCATGGTGGAGGGGATATCTACTTTAGTTAGCAAAGTTGGGATTCTAGAATTAGGTCTTCCCTCATAGCCACTTCGCAATGTTGCTTCAAGACTATAGTATCTGTAGCATTTAAATAACCCGATGTTGCCTGCCTCTCCAACTTTATGTCCTTCTTGCCTCGCCTCAATGCCCACCCTAGAAACACCGAATTTCCCATCCTTCAGAACGCTTCGTCAGCCTCTACGGCTTTCCCTCTGCCAGCCCATCTTACTATGTCTTCCCTACTTCTGCACTCTGAGGATTCCTCCTCCTCCTCGATCACTCATCCGGGACAAGATTGCTTCTAGGAAATGTCTGATTCTTTTCTCTTCCGCCTGCAGGGTCTGCATGTGACTCGGTTCCAGAGGGCACATCCCCATTTTCATGTCTGCATGTCACAGGGCTTGAACATCAGCAATGTCACATGGTTCAACCCATAAGCTTGTGTGAACGGCCCAGCTGTGCAGCGCCCTCTATTCACACAGACTATCACGGGCTTGCGATTTCGGAAGTTGTGCAAGATGGCAGCTCTGCTCACCACATGGCCCTGCCCTGTGCTCCTGTAGCGTGCTACGCTCACCCCTAAAATTCATTTTCCTGTTTTGATTAATATGATCTGCTCATGATTTTTCTATCCTCCTCAATAGTTTCATCTTGTATCCTTAATAATTAGCCCAGGACATTTTTTAGTAACGCTAAGACCAACTAACATTTATTGAGCCTTTACCAGTTCCAGATACTTTAAATGCCTCAAATTCTCACAACAATGTTGACAGATAAATAATCTTATCCAATTTTTGCACCTGAGAAACTTAGACTTAAAAGTTAAGTAATTTATAGACTAAAAGATGGTAAGGGCTCAGATTTGAGTGACAAGCTATCTGTTTCTAGAACCCAAATACTTTAAACCATGCCATGCTAGGTTTCACTTTTTTACTTATTCATTCATTCGCTCAACAAGTGTGTTTACACACACACACACACACACACACACAGTGCTAGGCCTTATGTTAGTGTCATGAGTGTGCCGGTCAATGACAAAAACCTGACTTGACTTCAAGGAACTTTCAATCTAGCAGGAAAAGCAGACGCTGAACAATCGATTGCAAGTGAGATAAACTGGGGTAAATGTTTACTGAAGTGAGCTGAATAGTACAGGAGATAAACATCCAGATATATTATGACAGCTATCCCTCAAAAAAGAAACATGTTTATGTTGTTTCGCTTTCAAATATTAAAAATACTCCCAGTATCCCTCATGCCACTACCTGCTTTGTCTCAGAATGATTAGGTCGTAGCCTCGATATAATAAGTATCTGGCTATGATGGAGGCCAGTTCTACCACAGCACTTCCCAGTAGCAACTTGCTGGTTTCTTTTTAGCCTTTAGCTACTTGAGGTTGGGTAGAAAATAGATAAGATCAATTCTGAAATGAACTTCTGCAATTCGGTCATTATAAGTGACAGACCCTAAGATGTGGGTGTGACCCAGTCGCAGAGAGAACCCCCACGCTCACATGGGGAATCTGCTGGCCATACTAGTGACAAGGAAGCTGCTGGTCAAAACCATCCTGCTAAAACTTGGGACTCAGGCTGAAACTTCAAGAATTTTGGTAGGAAAAATGTAGAGAGCATAATTATTTATGGAGATAAGAAATGGTGAATAAGATTGAAGAAATCCTGTATAACCCTAAAACAAAGCCCGGCTGAGAATATCACTGGTTCAGAGATGTCAATTCACCAGTTTTAATTGTACCTCGGCTCCTACTCATGTTCCTAGAAAGCGTATGTGGGGTTTTTTTGTTTTCTTTGTTTTCCCTCAGTTCTCAGTCAACAGGCTGTGAAGACTGACTGGCACCAAGAGAACTACAGAGAATTTAATACAGAGTGGTTCCTTACAGAATGAGAAGACCAGAGAACACGTAGGAATCTCAGAAGCAGAGAATCTGGAGTCAGAAGAGACCTTTGAAATCCTCTGCCCCAGACCCCCAAAGAGTGCAGGAGGCCCTTCTGAAAGACTTCTGTCCCATCCCAGACTTGTGTTAAATACTTCTACAGACAGAGCCCTCATTAGCACACCATAACTCCTATTCTAGAAAGTCCTTTACGTGGAGGCAAAACATGCCTCCCGTGACCTCAACAAATAGCATCACTTTCTGTCTTCAGAACAGTATAATCCTTATTTCATACAGGAGTTTCTCGTTTATGTACTTTCTACTTTTTTCTTTAGGACTTAAGTATCTTCAGTGTAGGTTTTTCTGAAATGGCTTAGAGCCGTCAGACAGAACTTCATTGAGAATATGGATCCTGAGGGAGGGCACAGGATAAGCAGAGAGGAATGGGTCTCAAACACTGCTCCACAAGGAACAAGGATTCAAATATTCATTAGTTGATACGGATGATATCCTGTGGCACGGTTAATACGTGGCTCTATTCAACGATAGCAGAGTTAATGCAGTTACCTGGCAGCAAAGCGTTTCCAAAAAAGCCAGCCTTTCTTCTCATTGACTATTGATGACTGCAGCCCAGGGGAAAGTAGTACATTCATAAACATCAATCAGGGCAGGAAAGGCGCCTTGGAGTCTCTTTGAAATGAGATAATGTATATGAAAGCTCTTTGTCAACTGTAAAGCAGTATACAAATGTAAAGAATTTTTATCATTGTTTTAAAAGGAAGTTGGAATAGAATTACTGTTTGTTCTGAAGTTTGCTGTATGGCCTACTTAATACATACCTAACGAGAGAACCTTGCCTTCCTTTTCATTTTCTCTGAGTAGATATTCAACGAACTTATTTTTAAATAGTAAGTCTCAGACTTCTTGTTTTTCTGTATAAGCTACACTCTGTTTCCAAGTTTTGAAAAGCAATTTTTCTTTGGTATTTCCTCAATGCACATTTTATTCTGAAATGACAGATTACAAAGACAGTTGCCTAGGACTATGAGATGTAATTCATCTGAATTAATATGAACCCCATCAAAAGATAAACAGAGGAGTATTAAAATTTTTAAGAGTTTTTTTTTTTTTGAGTAAAAATCGATTTGAATTGGGCAGCTTCCAATCTAGCAGAGAGAGAGGACCTTCAAAAAGCCATACAAAATGCAACTCTTACTGGCAGAAGGAAATGGAACAAGGAAGGCATACCATGCAAAGAAGCAGGCTGATTATTGCAAGGTTTCTTTCCTCCAGCGGATGGGAGGGGTTTGTCAGGCAGATTACCTAAATCCTGCTGATCAGGCAATTTCTGATTGACTGGTTCAGGATTCCATTTCTGGGGCAGCCAAACTCTCGTTTAGTCTTGGTATGGTGATGTGGGGCTTAGCACGAACGACTCCATTTTGGACTCGTTGACTTCTTTTTAATAACCCGTAATCCTGCTAAAGACAGGGATCTACTTTTTTAGAGTAGCTGTTACGTGCTGGAAATTGTTAGGACTTATATGTGTATTATCTCAATTAACCCTCACAACCACCCCAACCTGATTTCCAGATGAGGGAAGATTTTAAAACTTTGCTGAGGTTGCAAAGCTAATTGGCAGAACTGGGAATTCAAACCCAGTTGTCTCACACCCAAAAGTTTTGCTTCCATATATCTAAAGAAGCTCTATCTGAAATGTAAAGATGAAAGCCACACTATCATTCCCACAATGGTTTTCATATACTTCCTCCAAAACAATGGATTTTATAAGCACTTTATGAATGTCTTCCTAGTTGACAAAACACTGTATGCTATTACCTAACCTTTTACCCACTTAATTAGATCACATTGTATACTAGAGAAACTTAGAACATTAGAAGCCCTTCTTACCATTTTGTCATTGATAATCTTAATAGTTGCTTTTTTTCTTTTTTAATTAAAATTAAAAATTCTGAAACTATCACACTTGTCAAAAGGATTAAGGATCACTTACAAAAATTGAAGAAACCTTTGAAAATGTATCCATAGCACATTCTCTTTAGAGCTATGAGGTTGGATTACTGCTTCCAGGAAGAGAGAGTGGACATACTTTTCTCTGTTCCTCTCACTAAGTACAATTAAAAACTCTGGAAATTATATATAAAATAAACATAAGAAGACAGTACTGCTAGCAGCCTCAGGACCATGTCAGGAGCTCACTGGGTTTGCATTTTGCCCCATACCTCCCAGGCTGGGTGCTGAAAAACTCAGCAATCTGGAAACATCAACAAGTGCAGACAGAAAGAAACCACAAAAAATACTTGACCTTCTATCCAAAGGCCCAGGAAAGGGGCAGCCTAGCAAAACAGAAAGCATTCAGACAATAACTGCTCTGCTCCAGCCCAACACCAGAGAGAAAATTATCACTCTACTCCCACCCTCAGTAGTAAAGGCCCGGGAAGGAGTCTAGACGTGCATCCTCACCAGGTCAAAATGAGACTCTGCTCATAGTATTAGTGAAAACCATGTGATGACTCTGGAAATTCTGTCAAAAAATTCTAGGCAGTACAATAAAATCACCCCCCCACAAAAAAATTATATAAAAGGAATACACTTTAAAAAAGGAAGAAATACAACTCTCCCTACTTACGGATTACGTGATTGTCTATGTAGGAAACTCCAAGGAACCTAGGAATCTACTAAATAACAAAACAAAACAAAAAACTCCCAGAATTAATAAATGAGTTCAACAAGGCTACAAGATATAAGATAAACGTATAAAAATCAATTATATTTCTATACACTATAACATGGACACCAAAATTTAAAATATAATGCCATTTTCAGTCACTCAAATAATGAAATACTTAGTTATAAATCCAACAAAGCACGTAGAGGACTCGTGCGTTAAAAACTACCACATGCTGATGAAGGACATCAAAGAAAATCTAAATAAATGGAGAGACATACCACATTCATGTCTTAGAAGATATAATAAAGATGCTAATTCTCCCCAAATTGTATACAGTTTTAATTCACTTCCTATCAGAATCCCAGGAAGATTATTTTTTTAGATATAGACAAGATTATTCTAAAACTTTATGTGGAAAAGCAAAGAAACTAGAGTAGCTAAAGGAATTTGAAAAAGAATAAAGTAGGAAGAATCCATATACCTAGCTTCAAGACTCATTACATCACTACAGTAATCAAGACAGTGGTATTGGCAAAGGGATAGACACATAAATCAGTAGAAAACCCAGAAACAGACCTCCCAAAATAGGCATACTTGATTTTTGACAAAGATTCAATGGAGGAAAGGTAGCCTTTTCAACAAATGGTGATGAAGTAATTGAGCAGCTATAGGGAAAAAAAAAAAAGTGGCCCTCAAACTAAATCTCACACCTTATATAAAAGTTACCTCAAAATGGATGATGGATTTAAATGTAAAACATAAATCTATAAAATTTCTATTAAAAATAGGAGGAAAATCTTCAGAATATAGGGCTGGGCAAAAGGTTATTAGACTTGATTTAAAAAAAAAAAAAAAACCCACAATCCATAATAGGGAAAATTGATGCATCGGACTTCACCAAGATTAAGAACTTTTCCTCAAAGACCCTGCTAAGAAGATAAAAAGACAAACTACAGACTTTGTGGGAAAGTATTTGTAAACCACATATACAAGAAAGGACTAGTAGCTACAATATATAAAGAATGCTCAAAACTCAACAGCCATAAAACAAATAATCCAATTAGAAAATTTGCAGGAAACATGAAGAGACATTTCACTGAAGAGGGTACAAAGATGGCAAAGAAGCACATGAAAAGATAGATGTTCAACAATATTAGCCATTATGGAAATGCAAATTAAAACTACATGAGATATCTCAATTTATCTATAAAAGTGGCTAAAACAAAAAATATTGACAATAGCAAATGTTGACAAGGATGCAGGGAAACTGGATCTCATACATGGCAGATAGGAATGTAAAATGGTACAGACATTCTATAAAATAATTTGATGGCAGAAAAATGGGTGTGGCTAGGAGGGCTACATGAAGGATTGTTAGGGTGATGGAACTAAATCTTTTTTTTTTTTAATTTAAATTTAATTAGCCAACATATAGTACACCATTAGTTTCAGATGTAGGGATGAAACTAAATCTTTGCTATACCTTACTAAATCAATATCAGTATCATGGTACGGATAAGGGCCTCCAGACCTAAACAATCAATATGTACAAGCCATCTATTTCATGAAGGAACGAGTAAAGAGCTAAGAAAAAAGAAAGGAAACTGCTCAAAGCTGTGGCCTATTAGGAGTCTACTTGTGTTCCTCCCAAAATTCATATATCGAAGTCCTAACCCTTAGCACCTCAGAATGGGACCTCATTTGGAAATTAGGATGTTGCAGATGTAATTGGTTAAGATATATTAGGGTGGGCCCTAATCCAATATTCCTGTGTCCTTATATGAAGGGGAACTTTAGACAAATAAATAGCCATGCACACAGGGAGAACATTGTGTGAACGTGAGAGCAGAGATCAGATGATGCACATACAAGCTAGCGAACACCAAAGACAGCCAGCAAACCATCAGAAGCCAGGAGAGAAGCATGGAACAGATTCTCAGCCTTGGTTGGCTCAGAAGGAGCCAACTCTGCTGACACCTTGATCCCAGACATCAAGCTTCTAGAACCGTGAGACAGTGAATTTCTGTCATTAAAGCCACTGTGCTTTGGTATTTGTTATGGGAATCCTGGCAAACTAATACAGGCCCAAGCATCTGGATCCCCCTAAATTATGGAAAAAGTGGAGGGTGTGGTCCAGAGAAGTGGTATGCTAGACCATTTAGCACCAGAAAGAGAAAACTGTTAAATTTTGGGGTATTTTGCAAGCCAAGGATAAAGCCATTGTTCAAAACAAAATTATATGAACTTATAATTAAAGAAGCTATATAAAAGAGAGATAGTCAATACTTAAAATTCATCACTAACTAATAATGTTACATTTTACTAGAATCTATGCTTTTGAGGCTACTTACATATCTGCCTAAGGGAAAACCGTATAATGATGTGCTACTCCATGTCTATGCCCAATTCCACGATCAGGGACATCATGTTGATAGTTTGGAATCTGCCCTGGTGAGATAATTCACACCATGAAAATCAGAAAATGCTACAAACTGGGGCTTTGATCTCCTGGAGACATGATTCTTACACATTAACCAACCCACCACTTGGTCCAGAGATATTGGTGGCTTACCCAGTACCACACTGACTTCCTTTAGTTGACTCCAGAAATGTCTTCCTAGTCCCTCTCAGTGCCTGTTCTTCTGAAACCTCTGGCTCTGTCTGACCCCTGGATGCCTGGCTTCAGTTCTCAGCTTCCCCAGCAAAGCCAGCTGTGCCCTGGGTGAGCCCCATTGCATTCTTCTTGGCATTCATGGTATGAATGAATGGATGGATGGATGTGAATAAATCAATGAATGAAGGCTTTGAAGATTATTTTCAAACTATGGTCATGCCACTGTTTAACTTCCACAGCATATAGTGAGGTGGAAAGGACACTGTTTATGACTTCATAAGTCTACTTTGTTCCTCTGTATCCCAAATTGCCTCTGGTTAAAAGAGGTTCTCAATCCCCCCTCCTCACCAACCCCTTAGGATAGCGTGAAGCTTAATCTTCATGAAGGCACTTTGGAAATAAGTATTGCTATACAAACATATGGCAGTATAACTGTTATTATAGTAAGCTTCAAATCCTTGAAGGCACAACTCGTGCTCATTCCCAAGAAACCAGATATATGGTTGTGGTTGTAATAACTTGCGTTGGAAATTAGTGTAAAAATAGAAAGCACCATAATGTAAGATATTTATTGTATGTTTTTTATGTATAGCTGATTCATTTTTTTAACAGTGACTTAAAAATGGTGGTAGGACATCCAGTATGGGTATAATTATTAAATAATAATACAGACATAAGCTAACTGAGAAATAATTGTATAGTTGTAGCCGCATTGAAATGTAGTAAACTCTTAGATGCCGAGAACAAGCTTCGTGGTAATTATACTTGCCATTAAATGATAACATCCAATTGGTATCTAATCTTCAGGCTACAAATAAGCGTGTAATACTGCAAATACACTCTAATTACATGGCTGTTTGTCCTCTGTAAAAGTAATAAGATGAAGCACAAGCATGCTGCAAATTCCAATGAAGAATTTTATTCAGACTCTAATGAAAGATGCCAGGTGAAGCTTATAGCTTAATACCCTCCTTATTTCTATCTTCAGTACCAATGATTTTACTACTTAGTTCCAGATGTCAAAGTTTGTATTTCAATATTATTATCATTATTTGACACTGTAGTTATTTAATGAGAACTGACCTAATATTCTACTGAAGCCTGTGCAGCTCTTACTTTGGAAATTGAAGCAAAATATATAACATATTTGTCTAATAGAGTTCTAATAAAAAGTGACTAATTTCCCCATCTTAAAATCTTGAAAGATAATGTTATTATCTCAAACCCTCTGCTTAAACATTTATCTAAAGCCGTAATTCTTCTTTCCTGTTATTTTGGATTCAAGATAAAAGTACAACTTCTAATTGAACTTTTGTGTTCAAATATTCAATAACTGGTGCAGAACTTGGTAAATATTTTGAATAAATGAATGTAGTTGAATAATAGTTTGTAAATCTCAGCTTATTTCTTGAAAGTAAATGAGGTCAGATATGTTTGTTTAACTTTATCATTGAATCAATAAATCATTTTAGTCACTTTTGTACATGGATTACATACACTATGTTATGAACCTTTAGAACACTGAAGTATGATAAAACATTATGAGTTATGTATCTTAATAGAAAACCTCTACTCTTATGACTTAAAGCAGGCATATGCTTACATAATCCCCATCAAGTGAGTTGGGAGGTAATAAAGAAAAAGTAACATTCAGACTTCAGAGGGGAAAAAAGAATTAATACAAGAGGTGGGCGGGGGAGAAGAGACGTAGTTTACGAGTTTGATGATTTAGGTCTGTTTTGTATGTGCTTCCTCTATGCCTTAGAAATGAAAAATTCTGACATCAGTAACAATCATTCTATACCACATTTTATTTATCTACCCTAAAAATGATTTATTTCTGGAACAACAATAGTAGCCAATGTTTTTTGAAGAGGTATTTCTCACCGTCACCCTGTGATGACTATATCTCCCAGGGTTGGACAGCTGGTGGAGCAGAGACTTGAACCCAGAGCCAGCCTAAGGTACCTCATTGCCTTTCAGGGGATGACGCGGCCAGAGTTCACACCCATCTCAAACTCTCTGCCTTTGCATGCATTTCTTCCAACTAGAATCACTTTCTCTTCCTGCCCAGTGACTCCAGCCCCACCACTTAGGACCTGCTCAAGTTCCCCTATTTACACAGTATTTTCATGGTGCCTGCCTCCTACGTCCCACAGCATTAAAAGTCTATGCACACTGTGTGATTTGCTCTGTTCAGTTATCTACTTCTTGAGGCAAGAACTTTTTTGTGATAATTCTCTCTTATCACTCTCTCTTCTCCATGGCCCCCCCACACCCCAACACCTAACATATACAGAAACAGGAAATAACTATTTCTTCATAGAATATCTCTGAAGTTCTTAAAAGAGCTCAGAAAGAGTTGGTATACTTTCGGTATTTAAATACTGTTGCTTTATCTGCAGGAGCAGATAAAATCTAGATTTTTTTCATAGGATACACACTTTAAAAGCTAAAAAGTCACTTATCATGGGAACATCCATGTATTAAACAGAGTGATTGAAGATGTGGCTTACTCGATCCTCAGACTTTTACTTCCCCAATACCCAGCCTTTCCCAGAAGAAAAAAATCTCCTCAGACTTTTACTTCCCCAATACCCAGCCTTTCCCAGAAGAAAAAAATCTCCTCAAATGTTTTGTTGGTTATCCTGATAGACCCTCGTCCTATGTTCCTGAGACATGGCAGGGGTGACTGTTCTGTTTCCAGGGGCACCGTGTATTAAGGATGAAATCTTAATCAGACCAAGTCCCATAGAATAACCAGTCTTTGAGAAATACGTTGTTTTATATATTTTGTTCTGTTCCCTATCATACCAGAGAGAGATTCAAGGAACCTGGCACAGGCGGTTGTAAAGTAGCCCCTGTTTCAGTCGGTGACAAAGACTGTATTTTAAAAAGGAAAGCATTTCTCACAGGATGGAACTTCCTTCAAGGTTTAAAAACAAAGATTAGGGGCGCCTGGGTGGCACAGCGGTTAAGCGTCTGCCTTCGGTTCAGGGCGTGATCCCGGCGTTCTGGGATCGAGCCCCACGTCAGGCTCCTCTGCTATGAGCCTGCTTCTTCCTCTCCCACTCCCCCTGCTTGTGTTCCCTCTCTCGCTGGCTGTCTCTGTCAAATAAATAAATAAAATCTTTAAAAAAATAAAAATAAATAAAAACACAGATTAAGTAAAATAAAGTGCCTAGATTTGTTCTTCATAGAAATAGTCAAAACACTTTTAAAAATGGCTTCCCTATCACTCTCTCTGTCTCTGTGTCTCTATTTGTGTCTATCTCTCTCTGTCTCTCTCATACACACATGCACCCACATCCAAAAAAGATAACCACCACTTATTGGCTATCTTATTTGGCTTGCTGGCTACTGCGTATCTACATCTGAATTCTGCTTACAATAGAAATGTTAAATTTTGTCTCCTCACCACCTCCTGGGAATTACATGTGCTATTAGGTTGTGCATTCACTGATTCCAGAATTTACCGATCCAAATTTTGGTCTGTGTTGTATTTGTCCCTTCCTTCTCTCTCACATTCATCATCATTTTCTGCTTGTATATCTGTCCATTTGTCTTTCTTTCCTTTAATTTCTGTTCCATGGTCCCCAGATAGAAAATGAAATATTAGGTTTGTCAAGCGTATATCATTGTTTAAATGCCTGGAGATGATGGGTTAAGCAGACCAATCAATGAAACAAACCTCCAGTGCATTGCAGGGGCTTCAAGGGATGTTCCCTTTGGCTCTTTAAGACCTAACAAGTCAATAACCTATTAATATCATATTCTGCCAGTCACCTCTACACAATTCACATGTGACTTTTTAGGACGAAACTACAGTTTTGTAGTGAATTAAATAGAAGAATGTTTGTGGCAAAATCCAAACTAAAAATAAAAGTGTGTACAGATTGAAAACATGAAATGGAAATAGCAATCACATGATTATTATTTTAAGATACACAACTATTTCAGCTATACCATGAATATTAGAAATACATAAAATGATCCAAAATTTTAAGCAATGAATCCAAACATGACCACATGCAATGCCCTGTGAGTTAAATGTCCAACACATAAAAAGGTAGATCCTTGAACTTTGGGGAGTTTACATTGAAAAGAGACAAAAACGTTTTTTATTATATTTTTATCTATCCTGTGCAATAAATGCTCAAAATTTAATAGTCTATATATCAAAGAAAATACGTCTGGAAAGCATTGCTCATTACGTAGAAAGCAAAGTTATGTGATGGATGTATCTGATAATCCTTTGTACGTATAAAGTCACGTACACACTTATACATATATGATATCGGGGTGACAGCATCTGAGTTGAAAACTGACAACTTACTTCTGATGATTCACATTTTGAATGTTTGTTTCTGTTTCTGAAGCAAAAAAAAAAAAAAATACTGGAATATTTTAATGCAGCCCAAGGCTTCTCCAAGTATTAACTCATTAATTCCAAAACTGATTTTACATCATTCTTTTACACCCAAAGGAAGTCAATGAGTCAGTCCATTTCCTAGAAATAAAATTCTTCACTGTGGGATATCTAAAGATCAAATGTGCTCTGGGACATTAGAAGAATTTAGAAGTCTTCAGCAGTATCCTTCCCCAAACTGAAATACTTCTAACATCATGGTTAAAGGCCAGTTTTGGAGTCAGATGGATTTCATTTCAAATCCTGGCTTCATTACTTAGAAATCATGTAACCTCAGTTTTTAAATCTCCATATGTGAAATGGAGATATTAACCTCTACTTCAATGGGTTTGGTGAAGACTAAATGCAATGTTGTATCCTAATGAATGCAGAGCACATTGCCCGGTACTGGGCACAGAGTAAACATTTAACAAATGGAAGAGAATGACATTCGTTCAACGAACTACAGTTATTCAAGGAATCTGGGCAGAATGTGTCCAGATATCCTTTCCCAAATATCACTCATATATCCTGTGCTCACCTACCTATCTTACTGTAGCACTGTCTTTTGAGCTGAACATTGTACAGTATTAACATGTTAATTAACATTAACATTATTAAAGCACCGCAAAATCGACTTTTCTTTTCTTTGGATTGATATTAACCCTATCGGGCTTGTAGTAATGAAGATGAAGCATCATCATCTCCCATTCCTGATGATAGCAATCAGGCAAGCAACAGGAATGTGACTTATCTGTGGGGAAAGTACTGTGCCTTGAAAGAGAGAACATTATGAGTACAATCAACCAGATTACAAAACAGATAGGTAGCTTTTCCAGCCCATATACGATACTTCCAGTTCCTATACGATACTTCCAGTTCCTATACGATACTTCCAGTTCCTCTCCTGAGTACTCCCATCATTTTCATTCATTCAACAAACATTTATTGAACACCTCCTATGTTAAATGCCATGAAATCGGCTTGAAAGTTAACTGTGAAAACCACAAAACTTCCCTACCTTCACGGAGCTCTCACCCTCCTATTCTCCAGCACACACAGTCACGATTTTTGAACCAAATACGTTTCTATCCAAGGGTTTCATCAATTGCTTCAGTTAGGTTTTGATTTTTTTTTTTAAGTTCCTATCTGGTATCTAATTTCTTTTTGTTTGTTTGTTTTTAACTTAGCTTCCTATTCCTGCATCGTTTTGACACAGCCACCCTGACCTGAGCTACTTACAGTTCCACTCTTTTTCACTCTGTCTAAAATGTAGTTCTAGTTTTAGTTGGGTAGATTTCTAAAATCTTGATGCCTGGTTGCCAGGCAGATTATGTCAGCACCCCAAGGAATGGGCCCAAGCATTCATTATGTTTAACTCCCCAGGTAATCCCAATGTGCAGTCAAGCCTGAGATTCTCTGCTCCGAAGTCTTTCTCTGCATGTAACCCCTTACTTCTCAACTGGCTTCTTCATCGCCTCACTCCTACTTATCCAGCAAGACGCAGCTCCACTATTATTTCTTCCTGTGAAGTCTCTCCTGAACCCAACCCACCTGGCATAGACTGGCATAGGGGTCTGCTTTGGTTTCCTATCGCTACACAACAAACTGCCACAGACTTCACAGCTTAAAGCAACACTCATGTATTGGATCATGGTTCTCTAGGCCAGCAGTCCAAGCACCGTACGGCAGTGTTCTCTGCTCATGGGCTCCACAAAGCTGCCATCAAGCTGTCAGTCAGCTGTGTCCTCATCTGGAATCTCGAGCAGAGTGAGATCCATGTCCAAGCTCCCTCAGCTTGTTGACAGAAATCATTTCCTTACAGTTGTACAAGTGTGGTCCCCATCGTCTTGTTAGCTGGCAGCCAGAGATGGCTATCAGCTTCTAGAAGCTGCCCTTGGGTCCTTGCCATGAGGTCTTCTCCATAGGTTCTCCCACACTTCCAATATCTCTGACTTCAGAAAGGGCTCAGTCCCTGTTGAGGGCTCACCTGATTAGGTAAGGCACACCAGATAATCTCCTCTTTGGTTAATTCAAAGTCAACTGATTAGTAGCCTAGTTATGATAGAGTTATCCCATCATATTCATGGGTTCTGCACACACTCAAAAGAAAGAGCCTATAAGGGGCATGTGTGCCAAAAGGTGGGAAGCTAGAAGACACCTTTGAATTTTGCCTACCAAGTGCCCCTCCTATGGCTTCCAGAGTGCCTCTGCCATAGCACTTCCCACATCCATTTATCCGACTTCACCAAACACTGAATCTTAAAAGGGCAGGGCCCACGTCATATTCCTATTTGTCTTCCCAGCATATAACTCAAAGCCTGGAATAAGGCAGTTGTTCACCAAGGTTTACCAAATATTCGTGCAGTGCATAAGCATAAATTAGACCTTTCCTATATTAGAAAATAGAGCAAGCACAAATTTGGGTAGAAGCCTGATCTAGGGTCTTAGGGAAGATGCAACTAATTCAATACTTTCAAAAGTTAAGAAAGGACAACTTCAAAAGCAGCCTAATAAACATAACAGTATTTTTTTTCTTTGAAGATTTTTAATTAATTTCATTGTTTATAAAATCATTGTCTCAAAATATGTATGAACTTTTTTTCGTACTTCTTGCCTTTGAACCCAAAGAACCCTTTCCCATTTTGCATCCTTATCCTGACGGTTTGAGGTTTCAGCTTTCTCTCTGCTGGCCAACATGCTGAATGCATCATTTATAAGATGCTCGAGCTACATGCAAATTAGCAGGAATTAATTGATCTTTACGTTACAATCATAAGGTTAAATGTGTAATGTGGATCCTCTGCCTTTAAGGTAAAGAATTGAGACTGACACTTATATTACACTTCCAGCACTCCCTGGCCTTTAGTTCTGGAGAATTCCCCTTTACCGTCCTCAGTGTTCTCATCACTAAAATGGAGATAGCAATACCTTTTGAATGGGTATAGAAGGTTCGAGATAAGTTAGGAGGAGGACCTGGCACAGAATAGCTAGTGACGCCATCGAAAAAATTCCAAGAGCTCACGCTCTGCCCATCCCACCCAACACTGAGAGATTTGCTGGAGGGAAGAGAAAATGAATTACTTATTTACCTATCTGCTTGGGAGACGAAGGTCTCTTGCATAAAATTTTCATCGGACCTAAAATAAAGATAAAATTGTAAATTTAAAGCTTATTTTGAAGTACATTGTAGACCAAGGATTGAAAGCAAGAGAATGAGAAAGGGTTACTAAAACTACTCCATTTAAGTTAAACAGAAGACACTATTCCTAATCATACTGCTATTAGGAAAATATTTCTCTTCCATAAGAAAGTTCTAGACCAGCACTGCCCAATAGAAATAGGATGCAAGCCATATATATAACCTTCAATTTTCTAGAAACCACATTAAAAAGAGGAAAAAAAGTGAAATTAATTTAAATAATGTATTTTATTTAGCCCAGTATATCCAAAGTCTTATTTCAACGTGCAAGCAAAATAAAAAAAAATTAATGAGATATTTTTTAATGCCAAGTGTTCAAAATCTTACATGTATTTTTTACATTTATGGCACATTTCAATTCTAACTAGCCGCAATTCATGCGCTCGATAACCACATGACATGTCTGTGTGTGTTTCTGTGTGTATATTTATGACTCTGTGTTCCCATGCATATGTTTTAATGTAAAGACTCCCACACTACATGAAAAATGAAGGACAGATTTTCCCTTCACACAAGTGAGAAGGAACCTGACTCAGGTCATCAAAGTTCACTTTGGACCTTTCTGCTAGACTTGAGTCCTCTATGTGACTTCCGTCTCAGGGGGGCATGCCCCCCCCTCGGTAGCAGAGGCCCCTGGCAGTCCCAGGACGGTGGGGAAGGAAAAAGCAAGAAGCTAGAGGTGGCTGACTGGGCTCACCTCCTTTTTCCTCACGTTCGTTATGGGAAGGCCCTCGAAGAGCAGGCAGACACTTAGGCTATTTCTTCATTACTATTGTTACTAAAAGATAATTAATTCGCTTTCTCGATGAAAAGAAAGGGATTGGTTAAATAGATGGGGTAAGAATCTGTGATTCTGCTGAGAAATAAGCCAAAATTCTTACCCTAACTCTTCTTGGGCTGTGCGCCAAGACAGCTCTCCGGGCAATGTATGACTTGATAGAGCAGCCAAGTCTCTATGAAGAGTACGGAGACATCCGGTGCTCTAGAAACCGTCTGAGAGGTAGAGAAAGTACAATATTTGTCCAAGTGCCCTGGCTAGCAATTTTTGAAAACTTCGGTGATGTAGTAAGACCTCCCCACCCGCCCCCACACACCAACATACAACACACATGCCCGGTAAACAGAGGCAGAGAAATGTTACCATTGCGAATTAGGTAATTTTGTAAGTGTCTTGACTTTTTTAGGCTACTAGGTTTTTATTTCCTCAACTAGCGCAATGTTAATAACCCCCTAGTGATCCAATTAAAAGGAGAATGAATGCACTATGCAAAATCCAAGCCAAAAAAAAACAAAAAAACAAAAAATACAAAAAAAAAAGTGCTTTTTTTAGCCATTGTGATCTGACCCTGTGGGAAATACGCTACACCAAGTACCCATTCAGGTTCAATCAATGCACTATCCTTGAAATCATTCCACATGATATTTGATAAATCACGGGCACGGATGGACACATAGACACACACACACTAATGTATAAACGTGTTCTGATGTGAAGACAAAACTATTCACACTGATTGCTCCCGGTGGGTGCAAATGTCAGGGGAAAGGGCCACCAAGAGGCCAGTGTCCTGTCCACAGATAAACACCATGCTTTTATTTGCGACTGCAGCTGCTAGTTTTTGATGCCTGAAAGGGAGGGCGGCTACCCAGGACAGAGTCATCACCAAACCTCCCCTCCAGGACTTAGAATGCCAAGAAAGAAGACGTTACCCTGTCAAAAAGATATTCAGGAAGATGCTGGATAAGAAGGAAGCCGCTTTTGTCTAACTTTTTGAGTAGAGCACAGTTTTAAAGTATTAGTTATAATTACTGCACAAAGATCCTACCCTGGTAGACAGATGAAATAAGATTAAAAATCACATCACTGGTGATCAAATAGCTGAAGTCTGTCTAACGAATTATGTTGCTGTGTTAACTAGAAAAAAAAGGAAGATGAAAAATCTGAGATCCACTCTGAAACATTTAGGGATAAATTTGAGGTTCCAATTCGCTGAATATATCTGTAGAGTTTATTATAACACCAAAGTTGCCAGTTTAAATTGACTTCTTCCTGAAGTGTGTAAATTGCATGGAGATGGAGAAAGAGGTGTTGTTTCTCACCAAAAATGGAGCTCAATTTCAAAGGAACTAGTTTATAACTTGAATTATTCTATCTAATAGAAGTTACCAACCACAAAAAGATAGTGTGAAGTGTGACAATTGCAGCTCATGTGAACCCTCGGTCCAAATACTTCCCGGATTCTTTCAGCTGGATGTCTGCTCTCGATCTGGTCTGTTTCCCTGTAAGAACTACGTTTCTTGCGCTTTTAAATATGAGTGTTAAAAACATCAAGAGTGTTTCCATGTCAGTGCCTGTCACTGATTTTTAAAGTTCTACGTTACCTTTTTTTTTTTCCAGTACAAGAAATAACCCAAATGTTAACCTATTTGTATAATGCATATTTAATAACTGTTAAGTCTGTTCACTTTATGAGTCCAAGTAAATATCTATTGTATTCTAAGTATATACGTGTGTGTGTGTGCATGTGTGTGTAGGGAGAGAGAGAATGGGTGTGTGTGTGTGTGTGTGTACCCATATGGTTTTTGTGAAGGTCTTTACGAAGAACAATTTTGAAAATAAAAAAGGAAACTGTAGAAATATTTGAAGGGCTGCTATCAAGAAATGAAAGCATCTGATTTTAAGAATTACCATGGCTTGATGAAAGAATAACCAGAGAAATTTTGAAAAATAACAGAACGGTCCAATCTATTCTCCCAGCTATTGAAGCATATTATAAATCTACCATAATGAAAACAGCTTGGTATTCCAGTTGTTTGTTTCTGCCTTTGAATGCCTTTAATTCTTCATTGGGATCTCCATTCTCTATTCTCTGTGTCTATTGCCTCTCCCTCTCTGGTGGTTTTCATTTATTTGCTGCAGCTTTCCCTCTTTGAAAGGAACTCTTTGGGGAGCCCACGACAAATAATGTAGGCTTCTTCAGAGGTGTGGAGCCTCAGTACGTTACCTTTTCCTGCCACCGTTGCAGAATTAACACTTTGCAATGCACAGGGTACAGGCAATGTACCTGATTCTAAATGCTGTATGCAAGTCAGAGTGGAATATCACGTGTTAGAGCAGCAGTTCACCAAGTCCACGAATGCCAACCAGAAAACGCGGTTCTTACATGACTCGGCAGCAAGCCAATTAGATATCACCTACCGGAGGAGGCTGGTCATACTGTACTGTTCCCGACAGCTGGTTAACTTTCCCTTGCTTCATGTAATTAACCTTATTGTGTGCATCTCATTTTTTTTTAAAGATTTTATTTATTTATTTGACAGAGATAGAGACAGCCAGTGAGAGAGGGAACACAAGCAGGGGGAGTGGGAGAGGAAGAAGCAAGCTCCCAGCATAGGAGCCCGACGTGGGGCTCGATCCCAGAACGCCGGGATCAGGCCCTGAGCCGAAGGCAGACGCTTAACGACTGAGCCACCCAGGCGCCCCTGTGTGCATCTCATTTACCACTAAACCTGCGTAAAATGTCGTACGGTAGTAGAATGACTTGGGAGGTACCAACAGCCAATAGATTGTCGTCATCAAAGATGTTTATCCTATACCCAGCATCCTCGTCTTTGGGCCTTTGCACATGTTCTTCCCATGTCTGGAACAGGCCAATTGTGCCCCTCACCCTCTCTATCACCCCTTCCTTCATATTACCTACTTATTGCTTGGATTTCTTTTAAATAATATGAAATTGATCCCATCTTGTAAATTTATTTAATTTCACAATTTTTCCTCCGTCTCAATGCAGACAAGGTA
Source organism: Ursus maritimus (assembly GCF_017311325.1). NCBI lineage: Eukaryota > Metazoa > Chordata > Mammalia > Carnivora > Ursidae > Ursus > Ursus maritimus. The sequence continues at coordinate 11,130,167 of NW_024423675.1, forward strand.
CACTTCAAAGTCTTCCCTGTCACCCAAATATTATATTAATTGGTTATGTAAATTGCCACTCTTCTTAAACAGTGCCCTGTGCCTACCTAGGTAATTTTTTCTGACCAGTCAGGTCTCCGTGGCCACTCCGTTCCTCAATATGAAAACAGCCTCACCTGGTATGTTTTCTCATGGAACATTCCTTTCCCCATTTGTAAGTGCATTCCCCCGGGAAACCTTAAGTTCTACCAGGATAGGGATCCTACCTATTCTCTTCACCACCATACCCACGGTGTTCAGCTTGAGATCTATCTTCCAGGAAGTTTTTGATCTATGCTCTGAGTGAATGAGTAAGGGCAGGAGGAATTCAGAACAGAAGGTAGTTAGCAAGGGTTGGCCCTCTCCTGCCAGAGGAGCTAGCCACTGATTTGCACTGTGAAAGATGTGATTAGAAGAGTAATTTCCAGACATTAAGACTTCATGGGACAATTTTTTTGAAGGAGACTTACAGAATGTTGCCAACTTTTAATTTTTCCAAGGAATGCCATAAAAACCAAAAATAATTCCAATTAAAATAACCATCGTTTTCTTTAGAATAATATATTTTGACACTAAAATCTTTAAAAAAAAACCAACTCAAAGTGAAGGCCAGCTCTTTAAACTGGTTGAATCTGGCCTTATGAGAAACAAATTGTGTGTGTGTGTGTGTGTGTGTGTGTGTGTGTGTGTGTGTTGCCTCATTTCCCTTCAGAAAATTTCAGCATGGACTGGTTCAAATCCATGGGCCAGTTCTTGGTATCCACTGACCTGGATGAGAGGATGCAGGAGGCAGACCCAAGACTCAGGAATGCTCCAGGAACATTGATGAAATGATAAACAGCCAGAGTGCGGGTTTCATGGAGGAGAGAAACTGTTTACCAGATAAACAGTAGAGGTAAAATGCCTGAATGATGTAACAAAAGTGTTTCTTTCTGTTGCGCATGGGTCGCACGTAGAAATACCAGTGTTTCCAGGAGAAGGAGAGGCCAGCAGAAAAGGAGGAGGAAAAGCCACTACTGATTCTCAAGAATATACTGAATATCTACCAAGCACCTGCACTGAATGGGGGTGGGGGGTGGCAGGGAGAAAGCAGGAGGAACTCGCTCTGTGCTTCCTTCATGGAAGGACTATGGGACAGGATGAAGGACACTGAAATAGCAGTGCACTGAGTTCAACACCATCAGAGAGGCTGGAAGTAGACTCAGAATTTTTCAAGTTTATAATTACAGAGAAGAAAATGAAGGCTATAAGAACAAATAGGGGTGACCCCCAGTTCTCTGCTCCTCTCGCACGTGCATTCCTTTCCTCATCCAGGCACCCACTGAGCTGGGGGAAGAAGGCAGTGCTACCTGGGGGTGGGGCGGGGGGGAGACACCAAAGAGCTCCAGGGTAGATCATTGATCTTCTTCTCTTCCTTCCTGCATCGCAAGCCCTGCAGAGTTACAGAATGCGGAACCATGCAAGGCATCTTCACCTTCTTATAGACAGCTCAGCTAATCTCAACCCCATTCCCAAATACAAGACTGATTACCTCGCTTCTTCATCACGACACAGAGAGGGAGAGGATAGTGGTTGCCACCAGTTGCATGGATTAAGAGTTGGGAAAATCAGTCTGAAATAAGATTATCAACCTACCTAAAATCAAGACTGAAATTCTAGTTGGCCAGCATAGACTCTTCAACTGAATACTGTCCACCACTAATTTTAGTACTCTGTATAATTTGCCATATCTGGAGCCTCCCCTTTCCAGAGAAATCTTTCTTTCCCTAGCAGGTCCATAACGTAGAAGAAACATGTACCTCACTTTGCCCTAAAATTTTGTTTCTACATCGATTATATTTTAAATGCACTTCCAGAGCTTTCTATTTACAGGGACTATTGGATATGCCAAGGGAGTGATGAGTCAGTGTTACTGTTCATTCATTTTTAGATGTGCTTGGTTGATTGTGGGGCTGAGATGTATAGTGGGTTAGTCCGAGGTCCCTCCTGAGGCCACAGACACTGCTGTCAGGAAGCCCTGCTCCTGGGCCACTCACTGTGCATAGATTGCTCCAGAAACTTAAGCCCTTTTATAAAGCAGACTCCTTTGTGAATGTGGATTACCATCCCTCAGTTCATTCTTCGCCTTTATTCTGAATTTAGAATACTGAGTGTTCTTCAACCAGTGGATACCTTTTCTACATTGAACATTAGAAGACTTGGCTTCTAATTCTTCACTCTTTTGATATACAAGTAGTCTCATCTCCAACTCATGGCAATTAGGATGACTGCAAGGTACTTGGTCTTTCTTAGAAGGCATCATAAAAATACAAGTTCAGGCTTACCTATTAGTTTTTGCTCACCAGTGTCCTGAATCTATGAAATCCTATTTGAATAACGCAAGCATATGTATTTTAGGCTTGCACCTCTCTTTACATAGGGTCTTGCACTTTTCTTGGCAACTTCAAAACCAATTTCCCACCCCAAGTGCATCCGGCAGAGCAACTATTGAGGCTTGCCTGATCTCCAGCTGTGTTTCACATTAATTCCACTTCCAGGTCACTTACAGGCATCTGATAGGAAGTAACAAATAGTATAAAATATTTCAAGATATTTCCCACAACACTTGAGGAAAAAATGCCAATCAACTGAAGAATGATTGGATAGATTCCATGAGGTAGAATATTGTTACTCAGCTGTTGTAAAAAGAGTGATTTCAGTGTGTACCTAACCAAGGGGAGTGGTCATGTGTTACTAGTAGGTTAAAGTGAAACCAGGTTTCGAGAAATGTGTACGATATGGCATCATCGTATATACATATATATAAATGTGTTAATACCTGCTGGTATGAGCATGAAGAAAAGTCTGGAAGATGAACATCGAGCCTTAATAAGTTTGGTCTCATTGAAATGGCAATGGGAGCAGAGAGTGATAATTGTTTCCTTACATACCTTATACTGTTATACATGTTATAACCAGTATGTGTTACTTTTAATTATAAAATAACAATAATAATTGCAATAAATACAATTTAAAAGGTATACAGTTGTCATATATTGTGGGTCTGTGATAAAATTCCAAAGCAGGAGAGTTTCACTGATTTAGAATTTGTGAATTTTGATTGCTTTATAGGTAACATTCCAAATATCATATTGAGATGCGAACAACATTAAATTTTATGCCAATTTTGGTCTTGTACATTCTTGGGGATGATTGAATGCTGCAGCTTTTAATACAAAGAAAAGAATTCTGATACAGCTAAGTATTTCCCAGCTCTTGCTCTCAGGTACTTTTCCCCGTGACAGGAAGAAATCAGAAGCTTGTAAATCATAACCAGAATGTTCTGAGAAAATTTCTGTTCTTGGTTTTCTCTGCCAATTATCTGTCCACTGACAAAGAATTAAAAAATAGCGTAAGTGATGTGACATTTTAAGGAGCAAGAAAAATAACAGACAAGCCTGTAGTAGGCTGCCAGGTGCATAGCTCCTGAGCACCTTTACCCGTCCTGTCATGAAGTGAAGTGATGACACCAAGTTTTCTTACAAGAGTCTTCTTTCTTGGCGGACTTCTGATTCCTACAAATTACTCTGTACTGCTTCTGCCTCCCCCAACACCAGGATCTATCCCCCACTGCTCAAGCCATTTCACCCTCACCCTGCGCGCACAGACACACACACACACACACACACACACACACACACACAAGTCTAGTTAGTTCATTTCCTTCCTAGAGGCACCGCAAACACTTAGATTTTGCAAAGATGAAGGTCGTGTTTCTAAGTTTTTCGGCAATGGTGTGGGGCATTCTGTAGTTAACAAAATTATGCCCCACTAGCATTCTGAGACTTTGTCACAGTGGAACTCCAAGACTAAGAATCCGGCTACCAGGTTATTCAGTAGCATTAAAACTCCTTCCAGACAGGCACTGCATCACATGAACTCGAGTTTACTGGATAATTAATCATCATCAAATTGAAGGGATTCCTCATTTATCCAATTTTTACTTTATTCATATATTAATGTCACCTTGCCCTATTCCAGAAAACCCCCTTGGACTTCTCCCTTTTCTGGCCAAGACGATCATATGCAGCTCATCTGTATGCAAAATCATTTACAATGTCAGACTGCCACTGACCCATCCTTTATTCTGGTACTTTCCTCCTAATATTCACCTAGTGCTCCCTTTCTCCTGGCTTCCTCTCCTTTATCCCTTTGATTTTTTTTTTCTGTACCTCATATTCTGCTTCCTCAAGAAGTCTTTGTTCCTGCCCATCTCTTTCTCCCTCTCTCTCTCTTTCTTTTTCTCTTTTTTTTCCTGAAGCAGCACCCTGTGTCTCAGATTCAGTGATATCTCCCAACAGGCCGCCCCAGGTTTGGGGTTCTGAGTTGACAATAAAACCTTGACTCTGAGGTAGAGGAGGCCTTCCCACACAGAGAAGGCTGTGGTCATGGAAAAGGCACTTATAGCCAACTCGGTAAATTGTATTTCCCTTGGAGGGGGATGGAATATAATAGGAGTCATATTTCTTTTACCAGGGGTCCCTACTTAAACTCTTGTCGATGTTTTCAAAAATACGCTTACCTTCCTATCAGATTATTTTTTAAAACTTTCAAACATTTTCTATAAATTCATGTGAGAGGCAGTAAATGAACATATAACAAAATAATTGTAGTTATTCAAGCAATCCTTGGAAGTATTTAAGAAGGGGGGAGGGATTGCTGATCTGATGACAGCTTCCTCAGTGGACTCCTGCAGAATGGGGGTGAGGCTGGAAGTCAAGGCATTCTCCCAAACCCTCTGCTCCTCTGCTGCCCCTCCCCTGCTTCTTTACCCAGCTCACCCTGGGGGCAGTCCTCAGAAGTGCACTCGACTTGCAGCCTAGACCCTGAGACAGGGAACTGGGGAAACCAGAGTCCTCGCCTTTGGGGTGTTTCTAATATCACTGGTAGATTGATCAAAGGGTCCCTTCCATAACCCTTTGGTCAGTTATTAAACACATAAAAATAGGATTTTCTCACATCTTGGTTTTCTAACGATAAAATCAAAAGTACTATGTATACATATATTTTTTGTTTTCCAGAGTAGCTGTGTTATCTGGGCTCCAAGAATCAGTGATCTATATTATGAATACAAATACAGAGGCTTTTTATTATTGAACAGTTATTTTTAATCCAGGAATTGTTATTTTCACTTGCATTTTGGGTTTAATATTTATAAAGCTAGAGCATATTTTAAGAAATCTTAATGAAGTAAGTATTCCTATAAGTTATGGTGGTATTTGGTGAATAGCTACTACAATATAAGCAGGATTATTTCCCTATATTACAGATGTAGGAAAGAGGTGGAAATCTTGAAAAAAAAAATGTATTTGGTGAACAGCTCCTGGGTATGTGGGCCAGTCTCAGCCAATTAGAGGCTATTCATTAAGGCCCCAAAAGTGTTGCCTGGGTAGCAGATTAAAAATGGCATAGACCTCTTTCAGGTTTCATGACAGGGCCTATTCTTTGCCAAATGTATCACATTTGAGAGTCTGTAGCTTGTTAAGTGTATTCATTAGAAAAAATAATTATAATGTCCCAAGTTTTAGGGATTACACTTAAAAAAAATTCTCCATATTTTCACTAATTTCCAATTTCCTAATAACTTTACAATACAAGATAATGGTCTAAATTCATTAACTAGCAACTCTCGAGCAAAATTTTGTATGTGTTGTGTTAGCAAATGATTTGGTCAATTTGAAATGCTGCTCACAATTGCAGCCACAATTTCTACTTTTGCTTTCTGAATTTCTCTGTTCTCCCTTCTGTCTTTCCTTTGGCTAAAACAAGGGAGCGGTTTGACGTAATTCTGGGGGGGCAGGTGGAACTGACTTTGGTTCTCTGCTCTAAATTAGCCCTTCTTTTTGTTTCTCTCCCTCCTGTCTTTCTTTCCTCCCGCGTCTTCTCCCTTCTCTCTGTTCTGCCCTCTTCATAATAGTCATCATCCCCATTGAACGTTTGCTGTCACTATCCCACATAACCTGTCATAGCTGGGTACTGGCACCAGGAGAAGGGCAACAAAAGCATAGCATGCCTTCTCTGCCCTCCAGGAATTGGCAGCTTAATCAAGGAGACCAAATGCGTACCCATATCCTTTCTGCCCTTATTCCTTTACCCTGCAAACATTTCTTGAGCACCTACTATGTGTCAGGCTCTGTGCTAGGTGATAAAAAAGACAGACCCCACCCTAACAACAGCTACCAAAATAAAATAGCTAATACAGCAAAACATAGTAATCACCAAATGGCTCAAAGGCCAAAAGTGTTCTGGAAGACCAGAAGAAAAGATTTCAAATTGAAGGGATCATAGAATCTAAACAGAAAAGATACCGTGGGAAACTGTCATCCTAACTCCATGAATATTGAAATCTGCTCTATATAAATTTGAATAGCTCTATGTCCCTTCTCTACCATATGTCAGATAGCAGACATATGTTTGGGCTTGATTTGGAATTGTGGGTAAAGAACTGGAATCCAAAACCTGACTCGAAGTCCTAGATCTGTTCATTTAGCTAGCATTAAATACGATCAGAAAATTAAAATTACATCATAGATGTAAGTATTATTTGTCCCTAAAACGAATGTCAGATGATTTTGCTAAATTTCATTTCTTTGTCCTTTAAAAGTGACATTTATTGGTCTTGGAAAAAGAGAATTATTGAGAAAGCAGATAATAGCACCCTTTTTAGGAGACTCTGTAGTACAACAAAACTAAAGGGTCTGTATTTACAATAATTAGCAGAACCAGAAAAGGAATTCCAACTGTGAATGTACTCTGTGACATTTTTCTTTCCCCCGGATACGTAGAAGACCAAGTCAAATGACACATCCTTAAATATCAGCACACCTATCCACACTTGATATGTACATAGATTGCCAGACACTGTGTTCCTGACATACAGATAAGCTGTTGCTGTTGTTTTCAATTCTGACTCAGCCTCCTTCTAGTATTTTTTTTTAGAGAGTCCTTGTATAGTTTTCAAGCTAATTATTTCCCAATTATTTCCCAAGAAATTGGAGGTTTTAGTCTGGAAGAAGTCCATTTTAATTTAATTGTCCTGGTGGTGAGCACCTCCTAGTATTTGTCATCTGTTGCTCTTGCTTTGCATTCAAAAGGTTTTGGATATGATGCCTTTAAAAAAAAAAAAAAAACTAAAAAAACCAGCCTCCGTGGTATTGTGTAATACAGCAGCACTTCATTGTCATGCAGAACACATAGCTTCAAGTGTTTGCAACACTCTCCAGCCAGTTCCCTTCACACTGAAAATAGACATAGGGCCAATGTGAATGCACGCTTTTTTTTTTTTTTCCAGCTCCACTAATCTTGCAGCTGACATCTTAGCAAACAATTAAGCATTCAAGAAAGTTTAGGAAATTTAAAGCCAAATTGCCAGCCACTCCCTACTGATAATCTCAAAGTCACATATTTTGCCAAAAACTGCACCAAGGAAATATGGTCACTTCAAAGGGACAAACTCCGTTATTATCCAGGAGCAGAACTACCTGGACCAACCCAAGCTGGCTATTTAACTTATTAAAATTCTTTTTTGTTATTGTTGTTGTTAGAAATGAAGACAGTTGGGGGAACCTCAATAAGGCTTTACCTGAAATTGCTGTCATTTATAAAACATTATGTATTTATTTTAAAGAGACCTGTAAAAGCCACAGTGACTCTCTGCACAGCTTTCTTTCTGAGATTATAGGGAAGGATGTTAAATATAAAAAGTTACCCTTCCAGTTCTAGAATTTTCCATTCGCAAGGGGGTTGTACAGATACTGTCATCAAATCCCAGTTTTGGAGAAGAGAACACAGATTCTGTATCTGCTATTTTTTACAGTCATAATACATCCTAAGAGTATAAGACAGAAGTGGTTTTCTGGACCACAACCTGGCCAGTCCCCAGCCACCCCATATTATAGCCCCTCACACTGGGCTATATGATTTTAAATGTCTTTGGGGGTAGAAGGTCTTCCCGGCGTTTCTCTCACATGTTGGGTTAATTGATAATTCTCACCTCCCCTCCTCCAAGAATGAACTGCCCCCCACCCACCCAGCCTCAGTCACTTGACCATTTTCTATGATCATGCCTAAGTCAACTATATCCTGTCCATCACTGCTGACAGCCCTTCAATGGCTTCACTGTCTCCGGCATAAAAGCAAAATCACTATCTGGGAATTCCGGCTCCAACCCTTCTGCATCAAACAAACAGGTCTGGTCAACACTGAAACTACAATAGGAGCGTGAAGCACTTTCTAGGTGGCTCTGCACACGTGGTATACCTTCATAGTAAGTGCTTACCATGTTTTCCTCACCATTGCACGTTTCAAATACGCCATTGCTCCTTTCCTCAAGCAGGCCCTCTGTCTCTTCCTTCCAATCTCAGGATATTCTCTAGAAGGTTCTTTATCATCTCCTCAAGTCTTTGGTGCCTCCCCAGAATTTCAGTAGCATGTTACTTTAAATTCTAATTATCATTTCAGACACAAATCTTTTTTCCAAACTGAATTATAAGACAAAGATCTACAGGCAGTTTGTATTCCAATGCCTGGGAAAGTGCATTCTTGCTATTTGAGAGAACTTTATTGTCTAAAAAGCTACACTCTGAATGGAAGAACAAATACATAGATTCAAAACTGATGGTCTTTTTATAACGATCCTAAAATTTTCAGATGAAAATAACATTAAAAAAGAGTGGCTCATGGAAGAAGGAAAGCGAATTGCTGGGCCTGCGCGTTCTGGACTACATAATCTGAAATTCACACCCACTCGAGTGATCACGTCCTTCCATCCTGACTCTGCCTATGGTCTTGGACAAGTTGGTTTATCTTTACTTTTCTTTCCATTTGCCCTTTTTGGGGAAAGGACATGAAAATGGAGCTTTCCTGGAAATGTGGTGATACATTGTAGTTTCAGAGAAGTACAGTGTACTTATTAAATCACGGAAATCAGGCTCACCAAAGGCTCATGGTTGTTTTCAGAAGGTATTTCAGCAGAAACAGGATGGACTCACTCTCATTGAATTTGTTTCACCGTGCGACTACGTGTCGACCAGAATTCGAAGTTCTCAGTCTTTCCATGTGAGTCCTAATCCCTGCCAGTTGGTGAGTTGGTTCCTTTTTCACATTATCACAGAGAGAGGGCCTGTTACAGGCGATCGAGCTACCGCCAGTGCATTAAAAGATTTTATCTTTTTAAATCATTCTCTACATTCTGCATGTAACAATTTATTTGTTTTTTGTGGTTTTTTTTTTTCCACAGAATCCTTACAGAGCTCTAATGGCATTAGATACCCGACATTCAATAGGTTGGATGGCACTTGGTGGCACCGGCCTCCGCGTAGTCAATGAGAATACTGTTTGGTTCTTTTTCATTTTAATTGCTGGAATGGCTGTGGATATAAGTTGCTCCGCACAAAAGGGTGACAAATAATGATGAAAGACACCAGAGTGCTCTCATGTGTGGCTTCGTCAAGAAGGAGAAAAGAGATTATTGCAGCTGAACTGATCACATGGAATTTGCCGGGCCTTCCTTTACCCTCCGCCCCCACCCCCATCGCCACCATGTCCCTCTACTAAAATGCCCTTCTTACAGGCTAGGAAGGATCCAGTTGAATAACACACAAAAATTGATCCTATTAACAATGATCTTTAGAATGTTCAAGGACATAACGCCGCTTTTGTGAGGTTCCAACATAAGCATTCTCAAATCCTTAAAGGAGCAAATTGTTTCTGCTTCTGTTGTTTTCTTCCTAGGGAACTGTTGCCTCAAAACAGAGCTTCTTTCGGAGGTGGGGGGGCCCCGGGGGGGGGGGTTAAGGAGAGCACAGGCCTCCAGCTTAAAACAATGCTCAGGTCGGCCTTCCCAGCAACCTAGATGGCACTTATATTTTTAATTACATCTTAATCCTTTAAAATCATTTAAGACAAGGCAAGTATGTTAATGTTGCAAAATCAATGCCAAGAAAAGTGTCAGAAGAAAATAGGTAAAATTATGTTATGATATACCAGTTTTTCAATTGTTCTTTTATTAAAAAAAACTAACAAACACAAAAACACCCCTTTATGACTTTTAGAGAGAGTATTAGCGATCTTTAAGGTAAGAATGAGTCTGTGTCCCAAATGACTGAATAATTATGTGCCTAATAAAGTCTGGATATTTCAGCCCCTTTTCCTGGTGCCAAAGTGGCTTTTATGTTAGGCAGCATGGGCCAAACCCACACTTCCTCCTCCTGCTAGGGTTACTCCTTTTTCCTCCCCTCTACCTTCTGTTACAGGGACTGAGATGGTTTTCCAAACATCCACATCCCGTGCCCTCCCGGGCCTCACTTCTGCTGCTCCATGTCCCCTACTCTCTGCAGTCAGCCTCCAGGCCCCTACGGCGATGGCCCTAACTGCTGGCCCTTGCCTCAAAGGCTTTTTTGGTACTTTTCTTATTTAAGCCATTGGAAAGATCCTATGAAAGACAGTGACTCATAATAGGATAAATAACTGTGTGCATATTGCACAAACACCACGGCAGTGGAATGCGGGCTGTTTCACATTCCGTTTTTGGATCTTTCAAGATAGAAACTCTCCCCCCAATCTCTCGTCTTCATTCCTAAGCAAGCTGTGACTTCCAGGCATTTTCATTATTACATGGGGAGCCTTATCCACAAACCCTGGACTTTGTCATCCACAATATGCTGCTGGTGGTCGTAGAATCCAGAGACAATTCACTGATGACTACAGATAAGGGTTGTGGTTTTCAACTGCTCTTAATGGGTACTTCAGGAATCATGCCAGTGGTGACCGTTCTATGTCAAAGGAGAAAGCCGAGATTAGGCCTTGGACACACAAGTTAATAAGTGAGTTATCTGCTATATCTTCCCACAATAGAGCCCCAGCACTTCCATCAGGGAATCGGAGGCAGAGAAAGGTTTTCCTTCATTAAATTCTACTCTTTCTGTGTTGGTTTTTTAAGTTCTTCAAAACCTGGTCAGCAGAACATTGATGTGGAAGAAGGGCACCCCTCCCCAAGTTAACTTCTGAGAATAGGAAAAATGATAGGCCTTAATCATTTTCGCTAGCCCTAAGGTCCCTTTGTGTGACAGTATGGCTTTTTATGAAGGATCCAACAGTGGGGGAAGATTCGGGTCTATGTATGGATGCAGACCCCAATGGCTGGCAAAATGAGGTTTAGTATCTTAGGGTTGCAAGAATTTTTATTTAAAGATGAAGGGTGGATAATGAAGTAGAATCTGATTAGAACTGAGGGCGGATCCCTCAGATTTAAGAAAGCCCCTTCCCATCACACCCAGGTCCTCTTCCTTGCACTGTGAGATGGTAGAAAAGCTCTCCCACGGAAGCCCCTATTGAGCCCTAATGGCCATGGTTCCTTTCTGGAATGATCGGTTTCAGGGTTTCATCCACTGCAAATAGTATTTTATGCATAAAAAGGGAATATATATAGTTGCTGATAATGTGTTAATTTTTTGCTTGTTGTCTGTTTTTATAATACATTCAGCCAAAGAGAAAAATGAAGAATTAAGGATCTGTTGTCGTTAATTAGACTTCCCAATTTCCATCGTCTAAAGTAGGAAACAGAAAAAGCCTCTGTAAACTGTAATAAACGCTATGACAATGAAAGGTGTCGTCGGCATCCCCTCTCACAGCGCGGGAGTCAGACACCTCTCTTTTTGAAAGAGAAAGCCTGCGTTGTCGTGGAGGTGGGTGCTGCAGTTCTAACAGGACCTTTCAACACTCCAGCACCTAATGGAATCAATGGAACCAGAACATTCCAGCAAGTGTTCGTGTGAGATATCCTTACATGTTTAAGTTTCCATTTTTTTCCTCCACAAGACAAAAAAACAACCACCACAAAAAAAAAAAAAAACCAAAACCTGTTGATCCGACTAGTTTAAAATCATTTTTACTGAAAGCGGGAGGGGCGGTGCTTCACGTCAGGAAAAGGTCTTTTTGAAGCCTCGGAGGAGCCCAGCATTTTATTCTTACGGCGCATGTACAGTGGGAGGGAGATTGCAAAGTGTGAATGGGAAAGGAAAGCACTTGTCCTTTGTGCGGCTCCCCGTCTCCTGATGTGGTATGTGTTCCAGGAAAGAGGGCAGGCACTGAGACTAAACACAAAAATCCAAATGGACTTTGCTCCGCCCTCAGTAAACAGCATGGCACAAAAGTGCATTGTGCTATGAGATAACCGCTGAGATGAATGGAGTTGGCTGTCACGGAGGTGATTGTGGGGCCGGTCTCTATTGGATCACAGTCCGGGGCTGAATTCCTTTCTGGTTCATCAGGGTCTGTTGGTACCACAGGAAGTGTCATGATCCTTTTTTTCACTAGGGCCAGATGGTGTCCTTTTTGAGGCCTTACTAATGCCCAGTTTTCCACATGTAAAACTCCTGGGAAAATGACCTAACTCACAGCTGCTTAGTGAGGCTTGAGCAGATCTTTAGAAAGACTTCTGTCAAGAGCAAGAAGATTGTACCACTGGCAGGATAAAGGGGGAGGCTGGGGCCAGAAATGTATCAATTACAAACTATTTTTAAACTACTATCATAATTCGAATTGTGATTTGCACCATGTGGGTCTTCGTAGGCAGTGGCGGTAAGGGCAGCTCACAAAAGCTACCGATTGCTGGGGAGGCGGAATGTTTTCCGAGCAGAAGTTTTACCTTCCTTGAGAGCAGATGGCCTGAATAAGAAGAGAAAATGTGGTCCAGAAGGGTCGGGAAAGGACAAAAAGTGAAAGATTCCCTGGATAGCTGCAAGAAGCCTGGGGAGAGGGGAGGGACCTTGGTGTTAAAAAGAGCTGGAAAAAAAATGGAAACTTTTGATGTATGTGGGTTGTATTCACCAATGAAATGAATGATTCCCAGGATGGACGACTGCAGGTGTGGTATTTAGAAAGCAAGATGCCTTTTTTATTAACTGACTTATACTGAGGAGGCATCCAACTTGTTATAGGGGTCAGCGAGATTCCTCCTGAAAGTTACTGTAGGATTTTTCTGCCACGCCAGAAAGCACTGGTAATAATTACCTTTGGCATAAAGCTACTCCTCACGGTATCTTTGAGTCCTTGCTCATGTTTGTGGGTTACGTAGTAACTGATTCCTGCTTGTTTGTATATTTTTCCCTTTGTGGGAATTTTTTAAATTTTATCTCGATTGTTGGGTTCAACTTGTTTACAAGGGCTCTTTCTAGCTTATTAAAGTTCTCAGTACCATTTTAATTAATTAATGTGTGACAAATGACAGATTTTTCATGTCTTGTTTAAATGGAATGTTAATTTCAAAAAAAAACTAGTCGTGTAAAAATAGGTTTGTATTCTTTTATTCCAAACCGTAACTTTAAAAATTAGTACCATCTCTTTGCAAACAAGTGAAGCATCAAGTAATTACCATGGCTATCTACTTCTATAAAGTTACTTTTTTTTTCAAGTCTACAATGTTATCTAAATTTGCTTAACTTTTAGGTCATAAAAATCCAATAATGTAGTACCGGAGAGAAGAGGGAAAATTAATAATGTAGAACATTTGACTTGTGTTTTCAACCAAGTACATAACATTAAGCCTACTTTTCAGAAATGTCTCATTCATGTATTTTACACCAACAATAGCTGTGTAGCAAATGGCAGGTCAGTAACATGAGAAGGAAGCAATACCTCTGCAATTTGCATTCTAGCTGAGATTTTTGATAAAAGCATACAAGATGATGATTAGCTATCTGTACTGCTCAGAACCTGAAAAGCATCAGTATCCATAATTTGCAGATTATTGACTTAATTGTTTGTGACTATTTCACAGAAGCTTGCGTCCCTTATGTAACTGATTATGGCTTATGCCAGGCTGTGAACTGTCATAAATAAGGCAACATCCATAAAAACATTTTAGTGAGAGCCTGCGAACCTCAAGGGATGATTGATATTTTGCTCAAGTGGTGCTGGTTTTGTTCACACTGAAAATGCCCATCTCCGTGGCGAACTTGGATTTGCACATTTAGAACACTAATCTGAGAGGGTAGGAGAGAAGAAAATACATTCTCCTCTGGTTAGCAGCCAGCAGCATTAGGACAAAGACCCCAAAACTTTAATTAAAAGCATGATTTGTTTGTTTGTCTTTACTTTCTCCTTAAACAACAGTAGCTTCAAATATAATTCTGCTGAATGGTGTTGGTTTCCCTTTTGTTTTAAAAGGAGAACGGACACAGGTACCCTGCGAACACATAGGATCCATGTTGAACAGCTAACGAGCCCTAGAGAGAGAACCAGGATTTCCTCCACTGGGTCAGTTACATGCAGCCGGGCTTTTAGCAAAAACTAGCCTTCTGTCTCCTTCCTTTCATGGGCAGGGTTACATTTTGTTGTGGCACAAAGAAATCCTTCCCTCCCTTGTTCACAAAGCCCCACAGCACTGGCTCTCCTTTATCACTGCTCTTTTCTTTCTCTGAATGCTATATTTTTTTTATTTACATAAGAATTCTTGTAGATGTTTTATTTACACATGCACTCACTCTTTTGGGTTGAGTGAAAGGAAGTGAGGAAACCCTAAACCCAAAAGCACATTTTTACAAAGACTAAAAACCATCCCCGTAGCTTTCAGTGTCCCAGAAAGTAACTCTAATCTTGCTTTTATTTGTCTGAATTGTTGAGTCTTACTTCATATCTTGGGTAGAAATCCGGAGGGTTTTCAATGTCTTTCCAAGCATCGAGTTTGTAGTTCGGTTCTGTGTAGATGCGGAAGAGGAGAAGGCCATCATTTGAAGAAAGGCTCTCTGATGCTGCTCAATTATTACAATGGATCATCAAAGAAAAAAAATAACTGTGTCGAGCCCCATATGAGTGACCATAATAGCTTTATCTAAGAATTTTTAAGATGCGACTGGTGAAAAGCAAAGGATATTCTTTTAAGATGATCAAAAAGTAATCTTCAACATTGCTCATGATTTAAATAAATTCTGAACTTTTTTTAAAAGAATACCCCTTCAATCTACAGAGTTTGAAAATTCAGATTGGCTGGTACAATATTAGTTTATAACAGAAACTAGAGCCTATGTATTTTTTCCAATATTATAATTTCGGGGGAGATGGAGAAGGGGGTCGCAGAGAAAGGCCTCGTTGAAAGTTTCAAAGTCATTTCTCAAACAAAAGACTTATTTAACCTGGCTCAAAAAAACCCTCAGTTAGTTTTCATGGTGCAAGAATGTACAAAATATACTGTTCCCATTTTTAAAAGATGTATGAGTAAAGAGACGATTTTGTTCTCTCAGACTTCCCATGTGATTGAAAAAGGTGACTTCTCAGAATTTAACTTGTAAACTATGGGAATCTTCCAGACAAAATTTTACTTACTTTTTTGTCGTTGTTGTTGTGTCAATCCATATCAATTGGAGTTTCTTTTGTATCCAGTTTATTAGGCCAGATGTGAGTAGTACCAAAAAAAGATTGGAACATAGACCCTCTTCTGCAAGATGTTTGTGAGATCCCTTGATGACAAGCCCATTAGGGATGGACACTACACAGATTAGAAGAGCTGGATAGTCCTCCTGGATAGAGTACGTCAATCCCAGCACATCCTTTTCCACTCCTTTAAGTTCTTGAAGATATAAGGCTGTATCCACAGTGGAAGTTCGAAACATGTTAACTGTTACTAAGTTCTAGTACTCCATGCCACTAAACAAATTTTACTTGACTCATTCTTTACATTATTCCTAGAGAAATTTGCATTCCTAGAGAAGGTTTTATTTGCATTATTTGGATTACTCCAGAATCTTTATGTTAGTTCTGATGATAAAAGTACTTTTAATTCATTAGAATTGCATATCTGTTATTCCAATCTGAGTGGTGAAAGGCTCCAGAACCTACCTCACCTGCTCAATCTTTGGATCACGTATCTCTCATTTAACATATCCACCTGCAAGTTAGCTAAGAAAGACCACTGTCCATGTAGGTATACCTAGGACACGACCATCATTAAGAAGGAAGGTGTTCTAAATCCACACATTTGCAGCTGGAAGGAAATTTCAAGATCATCCAACAATCTCATTCTACGTAAAATAGAAGTCAAAGCAGAGAAGCACTTTATCTTACGTATCCACAACACCTGCAGCACGGTACGAGAACAAGTAGCAGAAACTCTGTGTCTCGTATAGGTTTCAGCATTTTGTACAACTTATCTCATTCTTACCATAAAATCTGAAATGGTGCTAATCTGTGTGCTTTTGCAGATGAGAAAACTGAGGCTCAGAGTACCTCGCTCAGGTTCCCTAAAAGTAGAACCACAAGGCAAATCTGACTCCAAAGCCTAAGTTCTCTTCCTCACCCATTATTACTACCACATATGATTTTATGCTACATACAAATAAAAAGGTTGAATTTATAATATTAAAAATTTTCCATCTTGGTGGATGGAAAGAGAGATTGAGGGCAGGAAAGAAGGTGAGAAGATGGAAAAAAAGAAAGAAACCCCAGTTCAAAATATTCCTGAGTACTTTAACTTCCACAATTTCTAATTGGCATCTTCTGCTTTTGGTCCGATATTATAAATCTTAAAACCAGGTTCTACCAGATCATCATTCAGTGACTCTTAATTAGTAAGCTCGGAAGATGAAGTAAATGGTAGCATGTCAGTAAGATAAAAGTTATTCTGTAATATAAAAATCTTCCCAATATTGATCTAACGTATTAATACTGGTACCTTACCAAGGACTAGAGAAACCACTTGAAAACTTCCACAGTTACGTAAACATTACAAACTTTAAAATTCAATAATCTAAATATATCTTACCAATCAAATACACTACCTTCTTCACGATGGTCATCCATTTTACAGAAATTTCTTAACTAAAGGTATTTAAAGAAAAGCCCATTAGCCTAAATACTTGAGAACTTATTTCTATGCATGGATAAATGCATTTTTTATTTTTGTCTTTTAATATATTTTTAAGCTAATATTTTGTTTTCTTTATATTTATTCTAGTGTACATATATAAAATATATAAAATATTAATCTTTAAAAAAACAAAACCCATAAATTCTTCTAGTAATTTTTTATAATACAATCAGGTAACATATTATATATTATATATTAAGATTTTATTACTATATAAAGCACTGATGAGCACTTTGCCATAAATAATAATTGGTTTTTCTCTCCCTCAGGTATTCTTTATAGAGCATTTTAAAATTGTCAAGTAGGTTTCAAATTGACTATATTGTTATGTTTAAGTAAACTATTTTAAAATTACACTATTATTGCCATTATTTAATAATTAGTTATATTCCCTGCATTAAGTACCTACCATGTGTATGACCCTGAGCCAGGAACTACAATATAGTTGAATACAGGAATGACCATACGGCTTGGGGTTTTTTTTTTCCACTTTGGGAGTCCATTTGCTGGGTCTTTGAATTTTTAAATATTTTAGGTTTATAGTGATGTAAGGAGAAAATAACAAAACTAGTGACCAATCCTTTATCATTTGTTTCAGTTCAGGCTTTATCTCAAGCCGGATTATTCACAAAATTTTCTTCCTGAGAACACTTAATTTACTTGGCCTTATAGGCTTGGTTTAGAATGCTTCCCTTATAGAGAACTAGGATCATTTAAGAACATCTGACTTACAATGTTATACAGTTAGAAAACATTTTATGAAAGTGAGACCAGTAGTCCTGTGTAATCTTTAATTCCATCCGTATTTTGGTCAGATATTCTCCACACAAATTTTTATGTTCTTGTAAGAGCAAAACAAAAAATTTTTCCTTAAATAACTTCTTAGATAGCACTCTTTAACAGGGTTAGAGAGATCTTAGCTGTAATTTTGGCAGTTAAAAGATGGGCAGGCTTACATCAATTATACTCAGAGAAAGACTCCGTAACGTGATAGAAACAACCACACCTAAAGGTCAATGGAATTGAGATTTCTTCACCTAGAAAAAGGAGAATACTGAGCAAGAGGGCTAATGATTAATTATCTTCAGGAATATGCAGAGTATTAAAGAAGAATCCAGATACATTCGTCTTTTCAAGTAAAGAAAAGATAAAGAGCAAATAGACTGAAATTTCGAGGAAAGAAAATTTAATTAGAGATAAGATATAGTGTCCTGACGCTAAGATAATGAAATACTGTAACAGATTAAATAAAAAGGTATTTTGAAAACTCTCTATTAGTTAAGGCTTTGATCCCTCTAGGAGCTGAGAAGTGAACCAGACAAACTCAATCAACAAAATAATCATGTAGGGGCGCCTGGGTGGCACAGTCGTTAAGCGTCTGCCGTCGGCTCAGGGCGTGATCGGCGTTATGGGATCGAGCCCCACATCAGGCTCCTCCGCCATGAGCCTGCTTCTTCCTCTCCCACTCCCCCTGCTTGTGTTCCCTCTCTCGCTGGCTGTCTCTATCTCTGTCGAATAAATAAATAAAATCTTTAAAAAATAATAATAATCATGTAAAATACAGATTACCACAAATAAATTCCCCTTTTTTAGGATCTCTTTTTTTTTATATTAATGATATCTCATTTTACATATATTACTGTTATTTATGGGTGGCTAAGGGCACAAAATTTCACCTTATATGTTTACCTTCCTGCTTGTCGTGTAAATGGAGACTCCTTTGATGTGGATATGATTTTTACTTAGATTATCAGTAATTGTAGACTCCAAAATTCCCACTGAAAGGTCTCAGTGGTTAAAAAGAGCCATGACCTATCAGATTCTTCCATCCTTTTTGTATCACAAGATTCAAATGGCCTAAGCTGGCCGTGATATTGTAAAGTGGTGGTTCTCAAACTTTTCCACCAATAAGTTCTTGTATCAGTCAATGTCTAGTCAATAAAACAGACACCAGTCTAGGTGTTTCAAACATTAGGATTTTAATACAGGGAGTGGATCACAAACAACTTGGAAGACTACGAGGAGAAACTAGAGAAGTACAAGGCATGAGAAAGTTTTTGCCTAAAGATTAGGAAGCTGCTGCCATCTCTAAGATGATGGCCATTGGCCCACATCACTGCTAAGTTCCAGGCATGGCTTCTGCAACTGCCACTGCTGTTGGAATCACAGGGCGGCCACAGGGCAAGAAATCAAGAATGTGAACTCCTGTGGAGGCTGCTGAAGTTAATGCTGTTGCTGGCGAAGCTCATAGCCATTTGCAATCACTCCCAGTGACCAACAACCGCTCCTGCTAGAAACTGAAGGATAGGGAAAACAGCCTTTCCCTTCCCCTCAACTGTCCAGTGAGGAAGTACAATCCCACTGGCAAAAACCCAATAGCAAGCGACGTCAAATGAACTGGGAACATATAGTTTGCAGTCTTCCAACCCCAGCAACATAGAGGACAGTATAAAATGGGGAGAGGATTTCATGTCCTCTTTGGAGAGGACAAAGCGCACATTAAGGGGAAGAGAGGGAATTTGACATAAAAAACAGTAGTAGGTTTCAGCAGTAGTAGTAGTAGATTCGTGCTTGCTTCATGACTGGCATACCTTCAAGCCTAGGTCTTTTTCAGAGCCAACAGGCAATGCTCTGCATGTTGAGGACACAAAGATAAACAAGCCATTGTTTGTGAGGTTGTGAAATTACAGTCTAAGAGGAAGACAATGCTCGTTGATAGAAAGCTGAATCACTCAACCCTTCTACCACATGTTGCTAAAGAGACGTGAACTGGACACTGTTGACTAATGCTGCATTTAAGCTTCCTGATGGATCCTGTGTGCATGACTTCATTCAACATTTCAGCATTCTTGCAGATATCATTCAAGACATTGTTTATGATGAAATATGTATATGTACATTTATATATAAACACACACACAAATACACATGTATATGTAGACATACAAAAGCTCCTTTATTACTCAAATATTTCAGAAACAAGATCATTACCCACTTTACAGACCAACTGTGTAATGATGGGTTTTGTATATGCAACTATTACAATTTGGACAATGAAATTCCACTCATGGTACGTCTGATTAGTTTTGTGATGAATCTTTACTGTATTTAAGATACTGCTGCTCAGAATCAGAGCTCTCATGGGGACCTCCTGAGGTCATCTCCTCTATTCTACTAGCCTCAGGCAAAGTTACTTCCAATAATCCAAGACAGACTTCTCCTCCCCGTTCTTAAGAATTACCACGCATAGCAATTTGGTCTACCTCTTCCATAGTAGTTTCCATTTCAATACAAATTATTTTGGAAATCCAAATTTCTTTTAAAGTATAAAAGCTTTCAGCGCATCCAATAATTTGAAAGAAACTGTGTTTGTAGGTTTGCACTACCATTTCAGACTCTTGCTTAACCGAAATCTATTCTCAAACAAATGATCATGGCCAAGTGTATTCGATAAAGTTGCCCTATTGCAGTTCAATAAGGGTTACTCATTTCAGGTTAGCTTCCTTTGGATGGCTTATCCGTGATTAAACAAACTGTTTTTTTCCCTTTGATAAACTCCCCTTTGTATAATCATTTTGTGTTCACCCAAGTTTATTAGGAAAAATGATTCATTTAAAATTTTATAAGGTACTTATATGTCGGTCACATCTTCTTGTTGATCTAAATCAGTATTTTTTTGCTCATTTCCTAGGTAGATTGCATCTGGTCTGTGGGTAAACACCAAGGAGTTGCCCCCTCTTTCCAGGCTTTATAATGAGAATATTCTGTCTGATCAGGTGCATGCACCCTGCTGTCATTTGCAGCCTGACCTGTAGGTCAGGGGTGATGTGAGCTGGCTCAGAGATGCATACAAATCACATCCTCTTGTCTGTCTGTTTTGTTGACTGGTTCTCCTCAGGGTCGTGGCTATCTTAAGTAGCAGCCTGAAGGATAAAGTGTGCCCTGTCTGAGCTGGAAAACTTTGACTGTGGACCAATTGCATCTGACATACAGCAGCATGAGGTTTGGTTTAGCCTTTGGATTCGGAACAAATCACTGGCTATCAATGGCTGATAGTGACATGCAGTTTACCGAATCTCTCCTTCTTTCTGACAGCTCTACATGGGGAAGAAATGGATTGTTTTTAAGCTAGGGAGTTTATGTCTCAAAATATAAAATATACTACACATGAATTTTTTTACATGAAAATAAAATGACTAAATTATAAATTTTTTAAAGGAAGCATTTTATTTCAAGACTCTACTTTCAACATGCAGTGCCTAGGCTACAAGGAGGCCTGTTTACACCAATTCAACAGAGATCTAGAAACATATGAGGTTGTTATATGTTTTCAATGAGATTTTGATGTATATAGAAATTCTAACTTTTCTACTTTCAGTTAAATGACTCTTTAATCACTGAATGTATCCAATAAGAGACATGTTGAATGCCTTTCCCTTCACCAAAATCTGTTCATACCAGATCAAATTAGAGTCTTTCTCTAGGCTGCGCTAATATTTATGGCATGTTGGCATAATTCAGTTTTGAAAAATTTGAGTGCTTCTCCCTCTCATATAAAGACATCATACCAGTTGTTATGACAGACACAGAAAAATAAATAAATGATATGATTGAGACCCTCAGAAAACTTACAATCTAACAAGAAAAACAAAACATAAAACAAAGCAGACTGTCATACGTACTATCAAACAATAGAAAAATTTATGGGAGATTAGAAGAGAGTATTCACTTCCAGCTAGACTTTAAGGAAATTGTACTATTTCCCAAGATGAAGATGTGAAATGAGCAAGGAAGGGCATTCCAGAAAAGAACAAGATAAACCCTTAGGAGTGTAGCTCAGGGCAAAGGGAAGGTAAGGAGGTCAAGTGTTAGATGGGGTGTGGACACTGTGCTCTGGGAAAAATAATGCGCTGATAATTGGGAGGATGCTTTATAAGCAGGAGAAATTAGAGGTTAAGAGCCCAAGTAAGAGACAACTACAAACGGCAGAAGAGAAGGTAATACGCTCTTAACTAGGGGCTTTGCAGCCATAATGAAAAAGAGAAAATGATTTCCAAAAGATACCTCAGAGATGAAATAAATGTGATTTTTATTTAGAAAAGGGGAGTAAAACTTCCCTGAAGTACACTCCCCCACATACATGTAGGCCCACAGAATCTTTTGGTGTCTTTCCAGGACTTCAACAGCTCACTGAGCAAAGATCTATTATTGGACGTATGACACTGTTAACTTTTCCATCACACCATCTAGACTGAGCTCCTTCATTATTTGTCTTTATCTCCAGGATGGTATATGCTTGATAAATGATTATTGATTAAATGGATGGATGACTACATCATTTCAGTGATTTGTTTCTGGTTTACTGTAGAATTATGACATCATTGATAAAATAAAAACCACACAGGAAAAGGGGCAGGCTTGTCAAGAGCTATGAGTTCAGTTCTAGACCTCTCCCCTCGCGTCAGAATCCCAGAAACAGAGACCTCAAAGCAGCTTTTTGAGTCAAGTTTTTGGATTATTTGCAAAATCAATTATGCATTAATGTATGTATTCTACACGTGTATGTAATGTAATGTATGTATGTATTCTAGTAACACATTACCCTGAGATATCTAGCTCAATCTCCATGTCCATTGGCATTGTAACTTCTCTATTGATATTTATGGTGAAATTACATTATAGTATCAATTACATGTGAAGAATGAGTTGAGATTAAAACATGCATCTAAGGTTCTAAAAATTTAGGTTCCAATAGCAAAAGTGAAGGGAAAACCATTCAGCCTCAAAGGTTCTAGATTTAGTTTTTACAAATGCAGACCAAATTACAGCATTTTGGTTCTCAACCTTCTATGTCATCTAATTTTCTGATGTTATGTATTTTCAGCAAACTACTCCCAAACTGTTTTGTGTGTATATGCTACTTGTCAGGATAATTTTTTTTTAAGAATATGAAGAATGTTTATAAAAGGAAACACTTGATACTTTGTATTCAGGACAGGTTCTTTAAGTATGTTGTTAAGTCCAATTTGTATCTTTACAGTTTATCAGCTTTGGTATCAGAGTTCTATTAAATGAACCTACAAAGTTGTGAGTAATGCTAAGGCAGGCTATATTTTTCACGATCTGGAAGTGCTATAGCTGTGTTCGCTCTGAAGCCATATGTTAATTCTGAGAAAGGAGAGAGAGAAGGAGGGGAAAAGAGAGAGAGAGAGCTGTGTTGTGTTATAAGATGATTTGTAAGAATGATTTCATGGGTTACATTGTTTTCTGCCTTCCCATTGAAAAGCACAGACAAAAGATATGGGGGAGGATTGAGATAGCTTTCCCATGGGGCTCCTGAGAGCTTTCTGTCACCACCTGGTCTTCTTTGTCCTGGGTTCTAGTAACTTCTTTTTCCCCTTCAGGCTTAGGGGTGAGAATGATGCCTTGTGTCTCCAGTTCTAGGGCAATCTAGTCCTCGAATATTTAGTCCTAGCCACTACCCCTTGTAAACACTGTTTCTTTATAAACTGTCTCTTCATTAAACTCTTCTCGAATTATCCCCATTTAACTATGCGATCCCACTCTTACCAGGGCACTAATCTATACAGTAGTCATTAGAGGTTGAATGTATTGGTTTCAAGAGCTTTTGCAATTTTATTCATATTTAAATTTTACACATACTCAAATTTTGGGGGGCTTTAACCTATGAGTAAAATTGCTAACAAAATGCCCCTTGTCAGTTCATCTTGAGGAGAAAAGGGAAATTGTTAAAGAATCTCAAAGGAATTTGAGCCAACTGAAGTCCCATATTTAACTATTAATCAGCTAATTGTTTAGGGAAAAAATGCACCCATACTGAAAATATAGCAAAATTGAGAATAGAGAATTAAATTGTAAAATATGATATTCTTAAATACAATTCAACATCACATAGAATATCACTTAATTTCTTGTATTTGTAGATATCTCTCAATTTTGGGATGCTTCAGACTGTGGTACGCACTCCTCCTCTATTTCATTCATTCCTTTTGATATTTCAACCAGTGTCCTGACTTTAAATATTATAGGAACTCTTACTTCTGGAGAACATGGAGTGGGTAGCAGAAGACCAGAATTCCACCAAGAACAACTATGAAACCAAAGAAAAATCAATAATCATCTGTCTGAAGCCAGCAGATTGCTGTTGAGGCAACAGGAACTGAAGGTGCTGAAACCTGGAATAGGTAAGAACTTCCTAGAAGTGAGCTGACTTCCTTAGCCATTTACTTTGGCCCACTTGTCAATTCTGAGCAAATAAGAGGCTTAGAATTAAGCCTTTGTATGCATAGGTGGCCATTACTAGGGGAAAAGGAAATTAACAGAGATTTGGCAGAGACTTGAGGAAACTTCATGCACAGGCACTGCTCCAGTCACATGGGGGTCTTTGATTTTCAAGATATTTTTCAAATTCTAGTGCTGAATGGGGCAAGAGACCCAATACTTAAACAGAAAGCCTCTTAAAAACAGAGCAGAGCTTTCAGCAGCCCACAAGGCAAAGATTAGAGTTTGAGACCAGGCAGGGGAGTGAGGAGTGGGCTAGAGATAGATTGAGCCTTACTTGGGCTGTCACACAGCCTGACCAGTCACCATGCTATCAGCTTAAGCAGGGGTGAGGTGAATCCTCTTTGGAGGATATAACAATATCTGAAGCTACCATAATGCGTGTGTTTTCAAAAAATTTACAGTATCTACCATTCAACCAAACATTGTTAGAAATGTCAAAAGAAAGTAACACATCATTTAAAGAAAGAGAGAGGGAAATAAAAGACAGCCATTAGAAACTAACCCTTACAGGATCTACATATTGAAGTTAGATGAAAAACAATTTTTAAATAACTAAATACCATCTCTACTGATTATTCTTAAATTTATATCATCAGCCAGGATATCTCTCTTGGGCTCCAGACTTACATAGAGAACTATCTACTTCATATTTTCGGTTAAATGGCTAATACATATTTCAAACCTAACCTGTACAACATAAAACTCCTGATTCTATCGCTCAAAACTTACTTCTTCCCTAGTCGTTCCCATTTCAATAAATAACAACTCCATCTTTCCAATTGTCCAAGCCAAAACTAAAGTCATTCTTAAATCTTTTGCTTTCATACCCCATATCAAACACATCAGAACATTCCATTTGCTTTCTTTTAGAATATACCTGTAATCCTACCATGTTTTGCTGCCTCCATTGCTATTCATCTGAACTGCAATCATATCTTGCTTATATAAATGCAATAGCCCCCTTCTCATCTCTTATATCTGCCCTTGCCCTCAATGGACTCTTCTCATTACAGAAGCTAGAATGACCCACTTGACACAGAAGTCGGATTATGTAACTTCTCTGCTCAAAAACACTCAAGGATTTCCTATATAGATGAGAAAGAACTCCATTATGTTGTAGTAACAAACAACTCCCAAATCTCAGTACCTTAAACAACAAAGGCTTATTTCTTATTCCTAGTATCTACTTATTATAGGTGAGATGAACACTCTACTTCACATCATTTCATCTTAGATACCCCCGGACTAGGTTATTGTAGAAGCCACCAACTGTAATATCTTCAGGCACAGTTTAAAGGAAAAAAAAAAGAAGGTGAGGCACACATGAGTTACCCAGAGTAACGATGTCATTGCTACTCACATTCCACTGGCCAAAGCCAGTCACTTGTCTATCCAAAACCTATGTGGTCTGCAAGACTCTGCATTGTCCTCTTCCTGCATCACTTTGGCTTCTCTCATGCTATCTTA
This sequence comes from Ursus maritimus, assembly GCF_017311325.1. Taxonomy (NCBI): domain Eukaryota; kingdom Metazoa; phylum Chordata; class Mammalia; order Carnivora; family Ursidae; genus Ursus; species Ursus maritimus. The sequence goes on from NW_024423675.1 coordinate 11,155,857, forward strand.
CTACTCTTGCCCTCACTCACACTGCTCCAGTCGCACTAGTCTATCTGATGTTCCTCAAACATACCACATGAGCTCCTGCCTTAGAACTTACTGTGCCCTCTGCTTGGCACTATCTTCTTCCAACAATCCCTTCCCCAGATTTTTCAGGTCTTTGTTCAAAGTTGCCTTCTCACAAGGCCTTTCCTCACTATTCTATTATACATTTCACCTGTGTATATCTCCCCCATTGCTCTCTATCCACTTTCTCTATTTTTGTCTAAAGGACTTACCATCATGAAATGCTATTTATTTTACTTCCTTATGATGTGTCTCCCCACACTAGAATATAAGCTTCATGAAGACAGGGTTGTATATTTTTTTCAACTAATTTATTCCCAGTACCTACAGGAATGTCTGATACATAATGAATGCTAAATAAACGAATGCTAAATAAATATTTGTTGCATAAATATAATGTGCCATTTTTATTTTTATAGGACTTTAAAATGTACAAGCCCCTCTGATATACATCTTCTCATTTAATATTTACAACCACCTACAGAAGTATTAGCATGCGAATATATGTATATTTTTTAAAACTAGCCTTAATACAATGCCAAATGTGTAACTTGGGCAAGTGTAGTTTGAAGTACCCAGTGATAATCACCAAGTTTAATATAATGAAAAATGGGTAAGAGAGATGGCTCAAATCATCTACTGAAATGTAAACATTTTACTGCCTACATATCTCTAATAAGAATTGATGTGGTGTGTCATCTGTAATTTAATCACCAGCATTACATCTTGATAGTAAACGAGGATCACTAGACTATTCCCTATAAAGTTAGATTACCACACATACAAAATATACACTGAATTTGGGTAGTATTTCAGGTGTGACACAAGATGATAGTGGAAAGAATTCAAACTTAACATAGCACTCTTATAGCTGATGTTATCATGCCTCTAAATTTTAGTGCTTACTGTACCATATCACTTGTCCAGTCCAACCTTGCCCTGAATATCTGACCACAGGAACAAATTAAGCCCGGAGCTTTATTTCCAGATTTAAAATTATTTGACTTACTTGCTGTATTATTTTCATTGTATTGATCAGGATTTATGATGTAATAACAGTAAAAATAATTGGTCTAACAACTGCGCTATAAGAGATCTGTTATTTATAATTATAAATTGAGATACTTCTTAAAATATCTCAAAAGAAATTTGTTTTGATTTTTACTAAAAGAAGTTTTTTAAACAAGTTTTGTATGTATATTGTGAGTAAAGGCTCTTTGTTTCTTTGACTCCCTTTATACAACAGAGTAACAAAATCCATCTAAATTCAAAAGTTGGACAAAAAAATGAACATACACACACACACACACATCACATATTTAGCAGGCTATTATGATCTTCTGAGGAGTTAATGTTTTGTTTCATTGTTTTACTGTTACACAAAGCTTATTTTTGAGCTATAAAAACTAGACTGCAATATACATGACATTAAACAGTTGGTATAAGAGGGGTCAGTGGTTTATAGTCTATACAGGCCACAACTTTGTATGCAAATGAATAAATAAGAAATTAAGCAAAATATTCTTTCTTGAATCAAGTGGAAAATTAAATGATTATAAGAAAATACTGCACAATGAAGGCTTCCCCTATGGTTCTTTTATATCTGGGATTTTGCCACCGTTGTAAGGGTTATGTGAGCATCAGGACCATGGACAGCATCTTGGGTTCCATAAGAATGCATGTTTCTATAATAGAAATTAATAGTGGATCCTTAAAAATGCACTATAAGCAATGTTATTTGATGTTCGTTCTATTACAAATAAATTAAAAATCAGTTATTATTAAAATCCTTCACACATTCAGAGGACCTTGAAGTACTAACAGCAGTTTCTTTCTTGAAGGGATGTCAAACCACATTTTCCATGTTCCCATATGTAAGAATGATCAAATAACCACTTTTAGAGGAAGATTATTTGATTTTCAACAAAAGAAGATCTAGGTCATCAAGTGTTTGCTAATTCGGTTTTGGGAGAGGGGTGAAAAGAAGGGGGTCACACATCATTTCCTCTGCTTCCTTCACCACCCTTTCTTTGTAATAACACAAACATGTTCATATACATAAAATGATTTCAGATCACTTCTTTTCAAATTGTGCCTCTATTACACTTTTTCTTGCATTGATCTTATGATGCGGTCTTCTGATCTTGGTTCAGATTTTTTAAAAAAAGTGAACTTGTTCTGAACTTACAGAATCAGGCATTCTAATCACAGGTCCTGGGTAGAGAAGCTGATGTTTGATAATCTTCACGGCAGAGCTGGTGGTGTTTGCTTGAGAGCAAGTTAGCATTAATGTATTTGTCCTCACACTTAATTCAAAGCATCTTACACAGACACCATTAATGGTATTTTGCTAGCACTTTCAAATGACTTCTAATGTAATTTAAATCAATTCAATTTAACAGCCATTTATTGTGCAAAGATCTGCACTTTGTGTGTTTTAGGTGATACAAAAGGTTGGTCCTTATCCTAGAGAATATTTTGGTCTATCCAGGAAAATGGATGTAGGCATCACTCACATTACATAATGGAGATTTTTAAAAGTGCTATAAAGGAGACTCAGCACAGTTCTAGGGGAGCACAAAGGAAATGGATGGATTCCTATGAGGATTAAAAAAAAAAGGAAAAGTTTTAAGAAACTAAAGATTTGAAAGAAAAATAAGATTTCAATAGGCACAGATATTGAGGGTAGGGAAATTAGTTAGAAGAAACAGATTCCACTTCTGAAATATGGAATGAAGGTGCAGAAACAATAGTGTACAGAATGTGGAGGAAACAGTAAGTCATCTTGTGTAGGGCACACTGGGTGGGAATCTGACTATCCTGGAAGATACACCTGGGGAGGTAAATTGGGCCAGACGAGGGAAAACTTTGAACACTCAATTAGAGTTTGAGTCCTATTCTTTAAACAATGCAGTTGTCGGTGGTTTTTGAAGGACATTTTGATCAAAATAAGCCTAGCATGGCATGATGGATGAATTGGGGAGGCAGGGGAGAATTTTGATGTGGAAGCTGAAAGAGAAGTTTTAAAAGTACCTGTGATTTTGTAGAAGATTGTAGAGGGCAGCACTGCAATTTTCAGATGTAAGGAGTGCCAGAAGAAAGGGTATAGACAGGAAGATGATGACTTCAATTTCAGACTTTGTGGGGTTCAAATTGCAGCTTAACACCTCTGCAAAAACAACTAGTGGGCATTATAAAATAATTATCTCCAGGGGAAAATAATTTATCACAAATATTTTTTAGATAAATGTTGCTTGTTTCTTAAGAAAAAACAAGTTTGCACCATTTTTGGAACTTACCCGTTGAGTTTACCAATTAAAAATAATTATTGGTAGAGATATTTTGATAGAAGCTTTTTTAAAAACCACTTTTTTTCTTTTCAGAAAAGTGATACAAGCTCTATTATAAAATTTTTAGAAATTCATATTAAAAAATAAACAAAAAAACTTCACTTCATCCCACAGCTCAGAGACAATGACTGCTGACTGACTTTTGGTTTGTGTGTTCAAATCTCTGACCATGGGTAGATGAGTGTGTGTGTGTGTGTGTGTGTGTGTGTGTGTGTGTATGAATGCATATGTACACGTATTTTAAATTTAAAAAGTATAGTAGATGTTTGTAATCTGCTTTATTCACTTAACACATTATGGGTATTTTTCCCTGTCATTAAATAATCTTTTATAGCCTATTTTTAAAAGTTAATAGACTTGTTAGGGGATGTTTTAGATTTACAGAGAAGTTGGGCAGAAAAAACAGAGTTCCTATACACCCTCATTTCCCCACATATTTAGTTTCCCCTATTATTATCTTGCACTAATGTGGTACATTTTTATAATTGAATTATCAGTAGTGATACATTATCATTAATTAAAGTCTAGGGTTTTCCCAAGTTTCACTGTTTGTGTTCTATGGATTTTGACAAATGCATAATGTCAGGTATCCCCCATTATAGTATTATACAGAATAGTTTTGCTGTCCTAAAAGTCCCCTATGTTCGACCTATTTATCCTTCTCTCTTCTCCCCTAAATCTTTTCACTATGTCTATAGTTTTGCCCTTTCCAGAATGTCAGGTAGTTGGAAGTATATAGGCTTTCAGACTGGTTTCTTCCATGTAACAATATGTATTTAAGTTTCCTCCATGTCTTCTCATGGCTTGAGAGTTTCTTTCTTTTAATCACTGAATAATACTCCATTGCATGGATGCACCACTGTTTATTTATTCATCTATTTAAACACATTGGCAATTATTGAATAAAGCTGCTATGAACATTTGTATATAAGTTTTTGTGTGGACGTAAGTTTTCAATTCGTTTGGGTAAATACCTAGAAGTATGATCGCAATATCCTATGACAAGACTATGTTTAGCTTTGTAGGAAACTGCCAAACTGTCTTCCATAGTTGCTGTACCATTTTGTAGTCCTCCCAGGAATAAATGAGAGTTCCTGTAGCTTTATATCCTCATCAGCACTTGGAATTGTCAGTGTTTTCAGAGTTAAGCATTCTAATAGATATGTGGTTGTATTTCATTGTTGTTTTAACTTGTATTTCCCTGATAACGTATGATGTGGAGCATCTTTTCATATGCTTATTTGCCAGCTGTATATCTTATTTGATGAGGGTGCATGTTCAAATTCTTTGCTTAGCTTTTAATTGGGTTGTTTGTTCCCTTATTGTAGAGTTTTAATAGTTCTTTGTGTAATTTGGATACAGGTCCTTTACCACATACGTGTTTTACAAATATTGTCTCCCACTCTATGTCATGTCTTCTCATTCTCTTAACATTGTCTTTCACACAACAGAAGTTTTTAGTGTTAATGAAATTGAACTCACCAATTTTTTCTTTCATGAGTTGTGCTTTTGGTATTATATGTAAAAACTCATTGCCAAATTCAAGGTCACCTAGATTTTCTCCTAGAGGCTTATTTTTAATGGTTCCATAATATTCCCAAACTAATATCAATCCTCTATTTTTGGTCATATAAATTGTTTCCAGTCTTCCACTGTTATAGGCAACACTGTGATAAATATCTCTTTAGCTATGTTTTGGGGCACATCCACATAATTACTTCTTTAAAATCAATTCCTAGAAGTAAAATTGCTGCATGTGGCAGAAATAGAAGTTGGCTCATCAGTTTCTAATCCAACCTCTTTCCTGAACGCCTTCTGATACTACAAAAGCTGAAAAGCTATAACTTACTTTACTGAAACCCAAGTCAGCTAGAATTCAAGATGTCATCTAGATTCTGTGATGAGTTTTTGAATTCAGAAGGAGTAGAGAAAATAGTGGATGCTTGAGGCGTCCCCTAGTAAATCACTAGTGACAGAGCAAAAGTGACAAGATTCTAGAGTTAACTCCAAGTGCAGCATCTTCCCACTTTGACATATCAGGTCGGTGACTTGCCCTTGGTGACCAGTTCTACAGTATGTATTGAGAGGTATTCCTGGAAGCCCAACTTCCAGTCTCTTTAATTGTCACCAATTTAATTGTCATTTAATTGTCTAATAACTTGACTTTTAAAACTTTTTTTAAAAAAGTTTAGCAAGGGGCGAGTAATCAAGGAAATACTAATCAAAATAAATAATACTAATTTCCCCTTGGTAGAGAGCTAACTAATGGTCACACCTTATATTAGCTGGGTATAAAAGAACGGATAAACTCAGGAACATGCGCTACACTTTTTCTTGTTACACACGTACATTACATTAAAACATACATTAAAAGACTTAAACCAAAGAATCTTTTACTCATGAATTCCATTTATAGACATTTGAATTCTTTAGTAATTAAAGATGTGCACAAGTAAGTTTGTTCAAGTTTGTTGGTTATTGTCATATTTATAACAAGAAAGGTACAACTAACAAAAATGATTAAAAATATGATAACAATGTATTGGACATTCTTGGATGTTTACTGAGCAGCCATTCTATCCTTCTTCTATGCTAAGTAGAACCCCAATTTGATTAAGGTATGGGGCATCCGGGAGCTTCTGTGAGATGAGCCCTCTCTAGTCAGGATTTGTGAAGCCTGTCAGGATGATGCCATTTCTATTGAGCGATTTGAAATGAGCATGTGGCAGGTTTCTGGCCAATGAAACATGAGAGCAAGTCTGCCTCTGGCTGTTTCCCTTGCTCTTATAAAAACCATTAGAGATTTTCTGTTTTCTCTTAGTTGGCATTGATGTGTCTACATGTGATGCCAGAAATAATCCCAATGGCTTGGAACCATGAGAGCATCCAGCCTAGCACAATAAGCCCCTATGCTGAGAATAGAAGAACAGGGAAATGGAAAGAACTTTGATGCTGTTGTTGAGTTGCTGGATTAATCCACTTTGAAACAAGTCCACAAGACCCCTTAGTATGTGAAATAAGAAGTATCCTTATTGTTAAGGCTACTTTTAAACGGTTTTTCTGTTTTACCTAGAGTCAAAATAAACTAACTGAAACAAATGTTTACATAAGTTGTAGTATTACCATTAAAAAAATTACGCTCATTAAAATCTGTTTCCAAAAGTTATTTAGGGGCACCTGGGTGGCTCAGTCAGGTAAGCTTCCAACCGTTGCTTTCAGCTCATGTCATGATCTCATGGGTTTTGAGGGTGAGCCTTGTGTCAGGCTCCCTGCTCAATGGGGAATCTGCCTGTCCGTCTCCACTGCCCCTCCCCCCACTTTGTACTCTAGCTAGCATGTGCGTTCTCTCTCTCTCTCTCTCTAAAATAAATAAACGAATCTTTTTTTAAAAGTTTATTTAACAATATGTTTTTATGGTATGTTGACAATATTTTTTAAAAGCCCTTTGAAGCTTGTTAAAGAATCTTTACAATTTCATCCCTGTATGTAGAGATGAGAAAAATCAGGTTGACGGAGGATAAGGGATTTGCTTGGGTTCAGACCACTAGTAAATGGTAGACTGAGGATTTGATCTCCGGCAGTCTGTCCCCAACGCCCCATTCATAACCTCTGGGATTGCTGTCTCGCACTCCACTGCATATCTCTAAAAGTAGGTGTGGTATGATCCTGCTTTTGTTTTATAGATATTACACGTATATAGATGCACATCTAGGCATGGAGTAAAGGACAGGAAGTAAACACACTGACATTTGAACAACAGTCATCTATGGGTATTGAGATTGTGGGTGGTTCTCATTTGATTCTTTGAGCTTTGCTTTGTTTTTCCAGATGTTCTGTAATACACAGATATAACTTTTATATTAAATAACAAGTCAGATGAAATGTTACCTAAAAAATGTGAACATCAGATGGAAGGTTCATATTTAAGAGAAAAACACATTTTGAATAAAGTTAATTTTTTATAACTTTGCAGTAATAGATTTTAAAAATTGTTACATAAAACATAAAATTAAGGGGCGCCTGGGTGGCACAGCGGTTAAGCATCTGCCTTCGGCTCAGGGCGTGATCCTGGTGTTATGGGCTCGAGCCCCACATCAGGCTCCTCCACTGTGAGCCTGCTTCTTCCTCTCCCACTCCCCCTGCTTGTGTTCCCTCTCTCGCTGGCTGTCTCTATCTCTGTCAAATAAATAAATAAAATCTTTAAAAAAAAAAAAACATAAAATTAAGCTCAAGACTTGCCAAAAAGTATTTACAAACTGAGAATAATCATATATTATCTGGAAATTGGAGAGGTGGGGAAAATAAATTATAAATTTCCATATATCGAAAAACATATTTTTATTGAGATATATTTGACAAACAACATGGTGTAAGTTTAAAGTATGTGATACAATGTTTTGATACATTTATATATTGCAATATGATTATAGAGGTTAACACCTCTTTCACATCCCATAATTATCATTTCTTTTTTGTGGGTAGAACATTTAAGATCTAGTTTCCTAGGAGCTTTGAAGTCTAGAATACATTATTCTTGATTATGATCACAGTTCTGTGCATCAGATTTCCAGAACTTATCTTCCAACTTCAAGTTTGTACCCTTTGACCAATGTCTCCCCAACTCCCCCCCATACCCACCCTCCACAAGCCCCTGATCATTACCATTCTGCTCTCTGTTTCTAGTTGAGCTTTTTTAGATTCTACATACAAGTGATACCATACAGTATTTGTCTTTCCCTGACTTGCCTCATTTAGCATAATGCCTTCAACGTCTGTCCAGGTCACGAATGACAAGATTTCTTTCTTTCTCATAGCTGAGGAATATTCCAGTGTACACATATACCACATCTTCTTTGTCTATTCATCAACTGATGGACGCTTAGGTTGTTTCCACATCTTGACTGTTGTGAGTAACGCTGCAGTAAGCACGGGAGTACAGATATCTTTTCGAGATTATGATTTTGTTTCCCTTGAATATACAACCAGAAGTGGACTGTTGATCACATGGTAATCCTCTTTACAAGATTTTGAGGACCCTCTATTCTCTTTCCCATAGTAGCTGCACCAATTTACATTCCCATCAACGTGCATAAGTGTTCTCTTTTCTCCATAGCCTCATCAACACATCGTCTGTCTTTTTTAGTAATTGCCATTTTAACAGGTTTATGTGAGGTAATAGCTCATGAGTTTTGTATATAACACCAAAAGTATATGTAATAAAAGCAAAAATCAACAAGTGGGACTACATCAAAAGAAATACAGATTTATACCATAATTTTTATAGGCTTGTTTCTTTCCGGTGAAAAATCTTGGGAAAAAAACTTCAATGTGCTTATCTCTAGGACAGCAAACTTAATTTTAGCAAGTCTTTGGGAATAAGAGTCACTACCTGAATGACAGTAATGCCTATTTTTTCATAACAAAATGTCTACTTTAAGAAGTATAATTTACCGTAAGTATTATAATAGCCAACACTTAAATGGTGCTTACTATGTGTTAAGTATTATTCTACAGGTTTCCATGTATTAATTCATTTAACACTCTCAACAACTCTGTAAGATAGGTACTATTATTATCCACACTTTACAGGAAACTGAGCCACAGAGAGGTTCACTAACTTGACTGACGTCACTAACCTAGTAAACAACAGGCCAGGGTTTGAATCTAGGCAGTCTGGCTCCATAGTTCCTGACTGTCACTACTGCATATTGTTTTCTCTTTTATTAAATGGACTTATGTGATTTCAGAACTCAAACGACTAGTCTTTATAATCATCTAGGTTCATTTAGCAACCTCTAAGTAGTCTTTTTTGTTTTTAAATAGCATTGTCAACAAAGGACTGACAATAATAAGTGTGTGAGAAATCTGTAACTTCAGATTTACATGACGTGCTAACTATCAAGGGGTCAAATTAGATACAAAAAATTCAGTGTCCCTAGAATATTAAAGTGCTATCTTGAAACAAATGTAGATTTTTATTTATAAGTCACGTGTGAAGAGTCTATTTTAAAAAGCAGTACTGCATTACTGTCGTATATCACTTTTTTCAGAAATCAGTTTATCTCAGAGACCAGCCACAACTGGGGCAGAGGAATGAAATATATGTATATATTTGAAGTATTCATTCAAGTATATATTTAATATGTACATTAGATACATATACTTATATATTTGTTCTTATTATGCCCCAATTAAAAATATGTGTATAGGGGCGCCTGGGTGGCACAGCGGTTAAAGCGTCTGCCTTCGGCTCAGGGCGTGATCCCGGTGTTATGGGATCGAGCCCCACATCAGGCTCCTCCGCTATGAGCCTGCTTCTTCCTCTCCCACTCCCCCTGCTTGCGTTCCCTCTCTCGCTGGCTGTCTCTATCTCTGTCGAATAGATAAATAAAAATCTTAAAAAAAAAAAAAACTAGCACAACAGAGGTTTAAAAAACAATATGTGTATAATATTTTTCTTGCACCCTGGGATAAGCACACATTGAAATACACAAAGAGCTGCAATTTGAATGTTGCCTTTTCTGTACCGGTTTAGCCTCTCAGCTCTTTAACCCGAGCTGTAAATTTAGATGTCTTTGTTCAGTCTGCTTTTTGGTTCAGCACACACGGACTGGCCAAGCCAAGGCTGCGGAAGGCACTTTCTCCGCCCCTCTGAGAGCTGCAGGACTGACTCCGTATGCTCCAAGCCAGAGGTAATGTAATGTCCAGAGCTTTATTCACTGAGTCGGTCAACCATCCCTTCAGCCTTTGACTTTCTGGCCGCTGCTAATCTGTAGACCTCACAGAAGTCAAGGGAGATGTCGAACGTGTGCTCCAGCAGCAGCAAAGAGGCCACCGTGTGAGCAGCCAGGCAAAGACCCAGACTTCTCATTTATGCCGGCAGTGCTCCTTGGGTGCAGGACCATCTCAACAGCAGAATTGACCATAAAAGTCAGAAATAACCCCGATTCCATTAAAAATTGCAGATAAAACACTTTTATAACTTTTCCTTAATGCTGCAAACAAGCAATTGTCCCACAGTACAAATACTTTCCAATCCCTAATAAATGTAACCTTTTTTCTTCTCTTTTGCTCAAGGGGACAAGAAGCTTATGCACATACAACCACTTCAAAGAATTGCCTCTATTCTTTTTTTTTTTAACCAGCTTTAGAGTGTTAAATTGTTCAATTTAAGACACAAATACAGTGTATGTGATGATCTTACTGCATTCTTTTCCCCAGATTTATTTCTGTCCAAATGGTGTATAAAAATGTATATGTATTCATTATCCTTCAGAAATATAGAGAATTCCAAAAACAATTTTTGATATTTTTTTTCCTCTGGATACTAATGAGGCTCTTTAACAATATGCCCTAAAACCTTATCTCCAAAAAATAGATTTAAAATATTGCAATAATTTTATATGGTGACAGTAACTACACTTACGTGGTGAACATTTTGTAATGTATATATTTGTTAGTGGTTTACTATGTTATACACCTGAAACATACAATATTGTATGTCAACTACACTTCAGTTAAAAAATAAAAATTTGGGGGTGCCTGGGTAGCGCAGTCGTTAAGCATCTGCCTTCGGCTCAGGGCGTGATCCCGGCGTTCCGGGATCAAGTCCCACATCGGGCTCCTCCGCTGGGAGCCTGCTTCTTCCTCTCCCACTCCCCCTGCTTGTGTTCCCTCTCTCGCTGGCTGTCTCTCTGTCAGATAAATAAATAAAATCTTTAAAACTAAAAAATAAAAATAAATAAAAATTTTATACATGTAAAATTTATGCCACTGTGTTCAGTATCTACTCCCAGATATAATTATTTGGGGGGGGGGGATCACTATTGCTTGAGTATCCCAGTCTAGAACTTAGAATCTTTCATCAGAAAAGCAGACTGATTCAACAAATGTCTATCTGGCACTAATGCTGAAAAAGGAAAAAAAATAAAAAGACACAGCCCCTTGCCTTCATTAACTCACAGTCTCATTAGTAAGAGAAGACACAGATAACAATGTGAGACAAAAGGACAATCAAAGCCAGCCTTAACATAGGAAGGCTATTGTGGCAATTTCTATAAGTAACTATGTTAATGTGTAGAATAGATGGAAAGGGAAGTCTGCAAACTGAATATATTAGGAAAATCTGCTTTCCAGCTCTATGTCTACTCTCTGGATGTTCACACTACGTGAAGGGAGCAGTGTAGGAATTAAATCACCACCATCCTTTGCAACAGGGGAGCCTCTGGAACAGGTCCTGTGATAGAACTTTCTACGATGAAGGCAATGTTCTATAGCTGTTCTGCACTGTCCCGTGTGGGTAGTCACCTGTGGCTCCCGAGCACTGGAAATGTGGCAATTATAACTGAAGACTGGGTTTTAAATTTTATTTAATTTTAATTAATTTTATTTTTTGTTTTTAAGATTTATTTATTTATTTATGTGACAGAGACAGCCAGCGAGAGAGGGAACACAGCAGGGGGAGTGGGAGAGGAAGAAGCAGGCTCCTAGCGGAGGAGCCCGATGTAGGGCTCGATCCCAGAACGCCAGGATCACGCCCTGAGCCGAAAGCAGACGATTAACGACTGCGCCACCCAGGCGCCCCTAATTTTAATTAATTTTCTGACTTAAATAACCACGTTCGGCTAGTGGCTTTCCCATTGGACCGCGTGGTTCCACAAGCTGTGTTGGTGTCATCTGAGCAAGACATTGCACCTGCTGTTCTAGTGCTAGAAAGTCGTCAGCACTGGAGGAGGCTCTGCCTGTGAAAAGCGCACAGCTCTAGAGTTTCTCAGACAATAGCCTCAAATGTGCTCCGTATCAAGTACCTATGAAGTGTGTTCGCCTGATCACTGTTCTGTGCCTCTCAAGCAGGATGGTAAATGTTAATTTTCTATTTTTCAGGGGAAACGGTAACGCAAACTAGCTGATAATTAAACTGTTTCCAAAGGTACTCACGATTTTACATATTCTTTGTTGAAGAAAATAAGACTTTTTAAAAAAATGTAAAACACATCAAGGAGACGAGAATGTAAAGTGTGGTTACAGTCAGTTACCCTTGAGAAAATGTTTTCTTGAAAACCATAACTATACTGAACGTTTCTGCCACGACAATATAAAAATTCTAAACTAAAGGGATGTATTATAACACGGCAGAGAAGCCTAGCTAGGGCCTGGGACATTCATGGCAAATCCCCGGTGAAGAGATTGCTTCCCATTTAGGGACCCTGACGTAATCAGAGCAGTGTTTGTCACAGGTCTTCATGTTCAAAGGATTGTTCTAGGCGTTGTAGGTGAAGTAGAGGAGCACGACTCTGGAAGGCTGGAAGAAAGACAAAGCGATGGGAATCTGCGTCCTCGCTTTGAAATGCTGCCCTCGAAGCCTGTCCTAATGAGCCACGCACGGAGAGCGGCGGGGGCCCGGCTCCCGCACGAGCGGCCCACGGTGTTCATGAACAGTGCGGTGTTTTCCTGGCGACCGGCTCAACGCGGGGCCCCGCGAACCGTCTACTGGAATCGGCACTTGAGCTGAAGCCTATTTTCTGACTCCTGTGTTGCTGTGCATACCTGGGTCTTTCTGAAGCATGTCATAAAAGTGCGAAGCAAGCAGCAAGGTCTCATTATGTGTTAAATTGTGGGTGAAAAGCTCCCTGGGAATCCATACACTTTATCAAAAAACTTCCAAAGCAAAGTTTTGTTGTTGTTTTCTACAAATTGTTTCTAAAAAGGTAGCTCATCTAAGTTGGATCAAGGAATCTGTAACCAATGGGGGGTTAAAATCTATAAAGTGAGGTTTTGAGAAAATGCAGGTTTTTAGTAAAACAGAAATGTTCTTTCTCTTGTGTCTGGTGCCTGTAAGCTTGGGGAACTCCAAGGAAATATTACTATAACAATTTTTTTACAGTAGAAATTATAATTGAAATTTGCTACTACAAGGATAACTAGAACTCAATCATTTCACACTCTCCCATACATGCCTGAGGATACTTGGGTGTAAATAGATTTCTCGGAAGCGGTCACTGACTATGGCTGAATTACATCTTACCCAGGAAATTCATTCGTTTTTTAATTACTCTGCCGATGTCCACATGCTGTCTCCACTATCTCATACTGAAATGATATCGATTGGATTCCTAACTCTGATACGCCAAGGAGAAAAAAGCAGAGACTAGATTTTATTTCTGTCTCTGCTTTCCAAGCAAGAGCCAATTATTAAAAGTACAGGTACATCTTTATTTAAAAAAAAAAAAAGAAAAAAACCTGTCTGCGCCATAAGTTGTCACTATTTGATATTTGCTTTACGCGTCTCTCTTTGTGTACAAGCCACTCGAGTAAGAGTCACCTGATCACTGCCCTCTCGGGAACCTTCACAAGAACAAGAGGTGTGTCTCCACGGGGGACAGCAGCAACGGCATGTTTAGGTAAAGGCAACATTCATAAGTGGAAGTACCCACGTGCAAAGCTATAATAGGGAATAGAACTGAGGGGGAAGGGAGCTGTCCTCACGTGGTATGGAATAATTTAAAATTTTGCAGCAATTGAAGCACAATTAAGATAGTCGATTTTCCTTAAAATATGAAGTAATTTTATCTCAGGTTGACAGCATTGAGAATAAAGTGCTATTTCCTTTTGGAGTTCACCCCATAACTTACTGTTCCCTGCTTGTCAGGAGCCCTTTGAAATTCTTTCTGCTTATCTCTGCGGAGAACTTCACTTCCTTTTGGTGGCCTAGTTAGTCACGAGGTAGTCGCATGCTGGCAAAGCAAAGTGGGGAATTGGAGGCAACTAATCGCATCATTAAAGCCCAAAACCTCAGGTAATTCAGGTCAACGAAGGTTCTGGGTGTCAATTATCCAGACGCTTATCTCAATCCTTCATTTCAATAGAGTGACCCTATTCCTTAATTACCCTTAATTAATAATAGTGCCAGATCTATTAGTTACAACCTCTTAATTTGCTTCTATATGTTATATATCATTCTAACTATTAGGGTTTCCCTTTTTTGAAAGCCAAATTCTTGAATACTTACCACCATGATTTCACATAATTGAACAATAAATAATTTTATGTCAACTAATTGCCTGTTTATGGCCTGAGTCTTATGCATAATGAAGCAGAGTCTCCTAGAAAGAACTACAGCCTGCTCAGTACTCAGGGGTCAAGTTTTTGTTGCACAGCCATTAACAAGTTGGGTTCAAAATTAAGTTTTTTCCTTCTCATTATAGCATGAAAGTCCCTTCACAGTCTGGCGCTGGTCTACTTCACACAGCCTATCTCCCAGCAGTCCCCTGTCCCCCGAGAATCTGAGGCCTCACAAGTGGTCCCTCCCAAGAAGCTTCTCCCTAGTTTCTGAACAACTCAGGCTCGTGTCTAACTCTGTGATTCAGCATGCGTCTCCCCCTCAACTTGCAAGGTTCTCCTCACCGTAAACTTTCACTGGTGCTTTGACATTGATACTTCCGCGAATCTCCCTCTTTTTTGTTTTCCAAACATAGTTGCTTATTTATTTGAGAGAGACAGAGAGAGAGAGTGCACAAGCAGGCAGAGCCACAGGCAGGAGAGGGAGAAGCAGGCTCCCCACTGAGCAGGAAGCCCGATGGAATGAGGGGCTCGATCTCAGGACCCTGGGATCGTGACCTGAGCCAAAGGCAGACGCTTAACTCACTGAGCCACCCAGGTGCCCCTGAATCTCCCTTTTCCTGCACTGTTAGCACTTTATCTGTGTCTCTATTACTTGCCTTACCACACTTCACTGTTTAAGTAGTTAAGCCTCTCCCCTCCGCTCCGCCCTGAGCCCTTTAAAGGACACTGAGCTGCGGCGAACTTTGGGAAAACATTTAATGTGGAAGAGGAGGATGAAAAGATTCTCTAAGGACTGTGGAATGCAGGTCTTTAAGGAATAGTGAGGAACTGAGCTATTTGGCATTGCAGGGGTCTCAGATTTGCCTAATGCAGAATATAGGCTATCGATTGAGTCCCTGGGCCTTGTGGTGCGGGTATTTCCTTCAACTTCCCAGTTGGAGCTGAACTACAAAACTTTCTGACAGCCTGTATCTTTCATGCGCAGGCACAGCACACTGAAAACTGACACTAAGGAATCCGTACATGTGTAAAGCTTGTATTACTTGAGCAGAAGGGGAGGAGGCAAGATTTGAGCGCTAAGAAATAAAACCTTGACCCCAAACTAATTTGTCTGATGTAGTCCTAAGGCTTTGCGTCAGAGGCGACAACAAACTAGCTCAGATGAAATAGTTTCTGTCCTTCTTTGGTGCCTGGGATAACAGTAAGAATCTAGAGCGCTTGGGAATTGGATCCTTCTCCACTGCAGTTCTGCTATGAGACATATAAGCTGTTGTTTTTCTACATTTTTTATAGAACTTACTTAAAAGGGTGATAACAGGGGAAATATGTAATCCACTAACGACATTTTTGTGGTTTTGTTGCAATATGAATTACGTGTGTGCGTGACGTGGACGGCTCTCTTTCCTCTGGCACCAATAGACGTGGGCTGTAGCAGAAGGTGCTTTGAATGTAGGTAAATTTCACTGAAATGTAAATTAAAGACATTAAAGAAATGTAGCATGAACTAATTCAAACTAATAATATAAGGAATGTTATTCCTTATTATTTCCTGCTACATGGAAATAAGGAATGCATGTGATTATGCAGAACACTTCCAGAACTGTGTTATGACTCACTTAACTAGCATTTCATTGATGTCAATTAAAAATGAATGGCAAAAGTATAAAGATTGCATGGGAAGTTTGGGTACTATTGTAATTAATATATTACTTCCTCTCTATATTTGTGGTTCAGTTTTCCTTTATTATTTTCTCTTTTCTTCACACTTCCTTTCAGTAAGACAAGTTCTAAAATCCTAAGTGGTGTATGAGCTATTACATAATTGTCCTTTTACGGCCTGCATAGACACTACTCTCTAGTACATTCCTTTGTGAAGTGATTTGGGTTACCTTGGATATGAAAGACAGTTCAATTGTAGTGCATTCCACTGTGCGGCCAAAGGCCCAACACAAAAATACAGAGTCCTGGAACGGTCTCTGCAGCAAATTAAACTTCAGCGATCCTTCATGAAATGGTGAAGGTTTCCAGCCGGATAGATGATTTCGGCAAAGATCAGCACGACTTGATTGGAAAAATAGTGTAAACTGTTACTTAGATGGTTACAGAATTAGGGTGTTTCTGATATGACAAATTTTAGTGTTTCTTCGGTGTTTCAGGCATGTCTGTAACCCCAACACTTCGTATCTTAACACCAGAACAGTTTATCATTTCTCGTCATGCTGCGGGTCTGTTGGGTGCTTCTTCTGCTGCCTTGGCGGGGCTCACATGTGCAGTTAGAGCTGGTCTGGGTTGGCTATCACGAAGCAGCCTCGCTCCCATGTCTGACGCTTAGTACTGACTGCTCGCTGGGACGACCAGAGCTCTGTCACTGTATAATCTCTCATTCCGGGGGTGCTACACAGCCTGATGATCTCAGGGTTCCAAGGAGGTGAGGCCGATCTTCAAAATATCTCTGGGACTCTTGCAACTGTAACTCCTGCTACATTCTATCCATCAAAGCAAGTCAAGGGCAGCCCAGATGGAACAGTGTAGAGAAACAGACTACCTCTCAACAGTAAGAGCGGCAGCATTAACGTTACAAGCGGCATGGACACGGGGCGGTGTGATTCATCAGGGACCATTATTATAACCATCTACTATGACAGCAATTTCAAAAAGGAAATAGATCTTTATTGTATTAGGTAAGAATAGTGCCTCCTCTGCCTATCTAAAAAGGAACGTCAGTTTGGATTTCCAAAAGAACTCATATGAAATAGGAGATTAAGTTTTATGTACATGTTTTTGCCTGCCATTTTCTGAAATTTGTATTTAAACCAGGTTACTTAAAGATCACTCCTGATGTGCTGGAGTGGTCCTACCTGCACTGAGGCGAGCACAAGATGGTAGGAAGTGATGCTTTATCCCACTAGTTACAGAAAGCCCTCTCACTAAACAAAAACGCAGATGGCATTGGCCTGAGATCATGACAAAGGATGTGATATCTGGAGACATTTTACCATAACGAAGCTACTCAAAATTCAACGTTTTGATGATTTTTCCTATATAACATTTATATATAATGTTTAACTTTAAGAGGATGGGTTTTTAATAAATTGCGCTGGAATATCCAGTGAGGAGCCTTAAAATGATAAAGGAGAGTTGCCATTTTTGTGCCCACCTCTTATGTCAACAATGGCATGTACCATGACTTGGCAATAATGTTTCAAAGAATGAACTGACTAAAATTCTGCAATAAATGCCTTCCAGAAATGACCAGGCTTTAGCTAAGTAAAAAGTAACGGATCAAACTTCTGTACATAGTATAGAAACACATAGTAACATTTTTTAGAAAAGGTCAATTAAAATGAAACCATTGTCTGCAAAGTCGTCTAAATTATAAGGCTCTTTTAATATAACATGTAATACTTAAACAAACCATATTGCATTTCACATGGACTAATTGTAAGTCATTTAAAAATAGTTTCGTACATTAGTCTATTAATTTTAAAGCATTAAATATAGTTTTATATAGACTTTTCAACTTTGAAAAACAGAAAAAAAGCTAAGTCTAGTTAATCATAAGAAATGTCCTTTAACTCTGGTGACATGAGAGGAGAGAAGTTGCTAATGACTAGCATTTAGATTTGTATTTGATTTGCCTTGTTTTCTTTATGTCAAATGTTAAATAATTATAAATGCCAAATAATCAACTAGAATAAAAATTTGCTTTTCAATTATCCAATTATTCAGTAAGCCCGTCTTCACTGGGTACCGGTCTTGCAGAACGCTGCGTTCAGAAGCACGGGGGAGGCAATGATGAGCACCACTAAGCAGAGTCTGGCACTGGGCAGCTCACAGCTGTATGATGCCACAAACCGTGCGCTAACATTTTTTAATCATTACTACCAAAGTTCAACTGAGAAATTTAACGGTGTTGAGTTGTGAGACTGAATGCAGTTGCTATTTTCCCTGTTATAACCCCGCAGTCTCAATACTCGATTTCATATGCTTGTTGCTCTCCATTTTCTTTCCCAGAAGTTAAATCTTAGAGGAAAGTTCAGGTCTGAAATCTGGTCATAATCATTCAGACTGCTGACCTGCTGTGCCATTTTTTTAAAATAACCAATACAGAACTCATGGAGCAAGCTTGGGGATTGCAAATCATTTTCTGTGATGAAAGGCTTAAAGTCTAGGACCAAAAAGAAAGGCAATTTTAAACATACACCTCTGATGTTACTGGCCACCACTCTATTCTGCCACCCCTGAAATGTCACCATGATACCCACACTGAGTCCTGGTGAGGGCTGGGCCAGTAGACCACCCAGAATCTCTTTGCAAGGCTCTTGGAGGGTTTTGTTTTGTTTTTTTTAAAGCCTAGGAATAAAATCTGGTGCACAGAATAACAATTGTATCTGTGCGAGGTTAAATGGCCTATACAGGGAAACTCCGCCTTAACGCCGTAATTTTGAACACTACATCAAAAACTAATGATGTCCTATACAGTGGCTAACTGAACATTATAAATAAATGAATAAATAAATAAATAAATAAATAAATAACTGAATTAGTCAGCCAACACCAAAAAAATTATATCATTTAATAAGGGCTTGGTAATTGCTTTTAATTAGGCAAAACAGAGTTTATGAAGCTTGAGTGCTATACAAAGACTAAGTTGGTGGGGGGGGGGTACATCCAACAACCTTGGATGTTGCCAAGGTCAGTAGGCACAGAATGTACACAAAATAGTTAGCAGAACCACAGATTCTACCTTTCAGGACGAGAGGTTAAGGAACGCGAAACTCCTGCTCGTCTGAAATAAGGCAAAGCAGAAGAGAAGGCTGGTGCAGCTGAAGCCAGAGCAGGAAAAGCGCAGAGAGGGAGAGAGGAGAGACCCCAAAGATAAATGTCCATACTTCACTCACTAGCCTCCAGCCAGCGCTCTGTGCCCAAAGGATGTGCCTTTCCCTGGGCAGACCTGACATTCTCTTCAACCCTCAAGCTCTGGAGTCTGGGCTCCACTTCTATGATGCCAATGGCTCCCCATCTGCTTTGCCCACAGAGGCTCATTTTTAGCCTTCTCCAGATCAGCAGCAACAGAAATCAGGGTTTGTCATTCAATCCACAACTCTTCTGGCTAGTGCCAGGTCAGGCCACTAGATCAGGGTTTTCTGGGTTCATTTGCTTTGATTCCTCGGCTCCAGCCCCGTTGGTCTCCCCCATGCCTGTGAACACATCGTATTCACGCTTTTTACCAGGCCTCGGCTCAGCTTTGTCTCCCTTGATCCCAATGCAGCCTTTTCTTTAAAGTCTAGATCAAGAACCATCTGTCCCGGGGCGCCTGGGTGGCGCAGTCGTTAAGCGTCTGCCTTCGGCTCAGGGCGTGATCCCAGAGTTCTGGGATCGAGCCCCATGTCAGGCTCTTCCGCTGGAAGCCTGGTTCTTCCTCTCCCACTCCCCCTGCTTGTGTTCCCTCTCTCGCTGGCTGTCTCTGTCAAATAAAGAAATAAAATGTTTAAAAAAAAAAAAAAAAAAAAAAAGAACCATCTGTCCCATAAAGCCTTCCCCAACTATCCCAGACTATTATGCTCTCCCTCCCTACTCTGAGCTCAGTGCTTTCAAAGTCACGCCATTAACTCTTAAATTGCTTACAACGACTAGTCTTATCTTCTATTCTTGTCATTTCTGAGGCATGGAGCCCTGACTTGGACTCTTTTCAATATGTCTACCATACCTTAACATAGGTCTACACACAAGAAAGCTATTTATTAAACATTTATTGTTTGACGGAGTGACCCTTATCCTATATTCCAGTTTCTATCTCAATTCCAAATTTCTCTTTATAGAACCTTTCATGATCGGAGCAATGGAGCTTAGAATCAGATTTCTTGCTTTCCACCTATGTATGTATAGACTGCTAATCATAAACTTTAAAAATAACAGAATGTGGCCCTAAAGTTTTCATATTACCACCTAAATAAATGTTTACGGTGCACGTGCATACCTGTGTGCTCCAAAGGGTTAATGCTCAGTGAGGGGTTTTTATAGTTCATCAGTTGTTATATTGCATGCTTTTATCCAAATTGTTAGGCCCTGCTTAGTCAATTGAAACATATTGCTTTGATATCAAAGCTGCAATACAGACCTTTTTTCCTGGGTCATCTTCTATTCAGAAATGCAAGTCCTTCTGCACAGGACAGTGAGAATCGTCTTAGAGATCTTTGCAACTCACGGTGCCACATGCTCACGAATAAAAACAACAAATTTGGTCCAATGACTAACATATATAAAGAAAACTCTGCAATAAAACACACCAGTCATAGTGCACACAGTTAGGAATCAGAGTTATACGATTTGCGTGGTAATAGAGCTGACTTTGATTTTGGAGCGAGTATCACAGACACATTCACAAATACTATTACTTTGAA
Source organism: Ursus maritimus (assembly GCF_017311325.1). Classification (NCBI taxonomy): domain Eukaryota; kingdom Metazoa; phylum Chordata; class Mammalia; order Carnivora; family Ursidae; genus Ursus; species Ursus maritimus. The sequence continues at coordinate 11,176,729 of NW_024423675.1, forward strand.
GAAAGAAGAAGCTACTGAGGAAAACAGGAAGAAAGGGGGAGTTAATTAGAATAGCCAGATTATTGTCGATCAAGGATAAGTCATGTTTCAATAAACTAAGCTTTTAGTCTGAAAAACAAGCTGTGGCATCTTACAGTAAAGCTTAATCATGAGCTAATGAGCGTTATAGTGAGAATATGGTTCAGAGGGTAAAGTTTTTCCTTCCTATAATAAAAGTAAAGAGTGGATTCATTTAACTTAACTTACAGTCTATGCATCATCTCCTTACCTTTAGAAATACCAACCATTCAAATACTCTCACCCTCTCTTGCTACCCACAGTGTGGGTCTATAAAGATAACTCAGGCCATATAAGGATGACTCAGCTAAATGGACCAGTGCCTAGTTAATTTATCATTATATTATCTGGTAAGACTCCCACCTATATCTCTAATTCGGTATCAGGCAACGATTCCAGTATGATCATTAGACAAGTCAGAAAATAAGTATGTTGTAGCATCACTGATGTTATCATATTATAGATAGAAAACCTCCAAATTTCCTTACAAACCCAAATTCTTTAATAACCATCTACAAGAGGACAAAGCTTATTCAAATATTTAATTGTTCATTAGGCATGCTGCTTATTTTTTTTTTAATCTACCCCAATTTCTTTTAAGCCCTGGGAAACGCTGCAGGTGGACTTAGCAAGTAAGTAAACAGACCCACAAGCACTAAGAACAAGTCCCACAGAAGGCTTGGGAAACAGAAGGTGAGACTTGGACGGAATTTGAAAAGAAACAGGGGCGCCTGGGTAGCGCAGTCGTTGGGCGTCTGCCTTCGGCTCAGGGTGTGATCCTGGAGTTCCGGGATCGAGTCCCACATCGGGTTCCTCCGCTGGGAGTCTGCTTCTTCCTCTCCCACTCCCCCTGCTCTGTTCCCTCTCTCGCTGGCTGTCTCTCTGTCACATAAATAAAATCTTTAAAAAAAAAAGAAAGAAAGAAAGAAAGAAAGAAAGAAAGAAAGAAACGAAAAGCCAGAGAAGAAGTCAAAGGACCTAAGACAGTGAGTTCTTCCAAAATGGAGAGAATAACTTGTCTGGGGCATTTTGATCCACCCTGAAGAGCCGAGAGCAATGGCCTGGGGAGATAGGGGCAGGGGAACTGCAACAGCAGGAATTAAGGATCAAGAACAAATGCAGGTGTCAGTAGTGGAAGCGTCCAAGGGAGCATGCGTGCTAGCATTCTTCTGAAGCAAATGCTTCTTTTTTCCTTTATACATTCTCGTTTGTCAGCATAAGACCAGGTATCGTGCCAAGACTTCTGACCTTGGATGTGGCGTTATTGGGACGCATCCTCGGGGAGTCCTAACCACCCCGTCCTTCCCTCACAAATGTACACGGACCCCGGGGAAGACAAGCAACCTAGGCACACATCTGACCCCTGTAGGTTCAGGAAGAAAGGTTTGTTTCTGTCACTGACATCTTTTCTGATTTGAAGTCCCTCCTAAAGTCTACCACTGCTTTTGAAACTAGGCTATCACATTTCCTTGCCCGTGTTTTACATTTTTTCCCCAGAGGCACTGATAATAAAAGTCATAGGAGAAAAAATATGGTGTGTAAAGAAACATTTTAAAATAGTGTGGATGGCTCGGTGTATGTGGTTAGCGGATGCGGGTTAAAAAAATCAACAAAACACTGTACCATTTCATAAGAACACATCAGGAGCCCGGTCCTGATATAACCTATGGCATCCTGACATAAGTCAATAAATAAAAAGGCAATGGCATTTTTAACCCCATATGCTAACTAGGTCATCTAATAATGATGACATGATTCTAGTCATGCAAGGGTATCATCTACTCATTATGATCCAAGTTATGGTGGATGACATTGATATAACTTAGAAGAGTATAAGATAGAGGGAATATTTCATAGTAAATAGACCAAGAATGATTCCCCTTGGAATAGCAAAGGTACAAATTGCTTTAGTTTTCATTTCCATGGTGCTAAATTTGTATTTCATGTGAGGGCCTATAATTGATGACTGCTTACTTGTCTGAGGCGAAAAAGGATAAAAAAACAGATTATGATTGTCAAGCTTGTTTGTGTTAGTAGCTAAAATGGCAAGCAGCACCCTGAAGTCTTTGTAAACAGCACACAGATATTCTTCTTTTTGAAGAAAACAAGAAACCGTTGGGCAAGAAGTTACAAACCAAAATACCCTGTATCATCCAGCTGACACGGTTCACGATTTTCTCGGAACAATGATTGTATCACAGCAAAACAAACCAATGCATCCATCCAGTTCAGTCCTAGATTTTCTCAAAAGTGTTACAGGATTGAAGATTTTTAATTTTTTTTAGAATACAAAATACCTGTAGTTGTTCCACATTTTGGTATTCTCTTAAAAAAAAAAAAAAGCCTAAGTTGGTTAACAGAAGCATCTCGATGTTGCTATACTTAGTAAATAATTTAAAATTCATAATAATTACTTCCATATGTCAAATTCCCCTCTTCCCCAGATTCCCAATTGCCTCTCATTATCTTAGCTAGTCCTATTTCTAAATCTCTCTTGATGTGTTGTAGATACTATTATGTCCTATTTCTGAGAACAATTCATTACCATTCTGTGTATTGAAGTATTAGTTTATATAAGCAAAGGGGCAATCACATTTAGTTAAGGAAAATAAGAGCTATTGTTCTAGTGAGTATTCACTTTGGTTCCTACCCACAGAAGGTGTGCGTGCCTGCACGTGTGGGTGCGTGTGGGTGTGAACTAGGTAACCGACAAATCCGCACTTTCCAAACCTCAGTAGGTTAGTTTCTCACACAATGAGAATACTAGCATTTTAAAATGGTTAATTTTGAAAGTACTTATAAACTCTGTAGTGACGTTTTATACTACCTGACATCGACCCATTGCAGCAGTGTTTCTCAAACTATCTGTGGTTTTAAAAGAAGGAAGGGAGGAAGGAAGAAATCTTTTTTCAAGTTTCCAATTGACAATGGACTATGACTTCTGTTAAAATACAAAAAAAAAAAAAAAAGGAACTTGCAGTCATGTGCAATCATTATGTTTCTACATGCTTGCTGTCAGTGTCTGTTTCATCTCATTGCAGACCAGCACCCAACAGTAGTACTGCTCCAGACTTGGTACCTCATACCTATGAGGCAACCTCTCAGTCTTCCTCAGATGGAAGGCATAGAATTCTGTTTTTAGAAAGCTAGTGTAAATGTTATAGAAATAGCTAAATTTATTTTTGTGAAAGCAGAAAACTTATCGATCATTTTTTTTCCTTTTGGCATGCAATAATAGAGGTTAATAGTTGAGAGATAATTCCTTCCGGGTGATTTGAGTGAAAATTAAGGTGGGTAGGATTTGGAAGAAGCAAAAGGTAAGGAGGGGAATCCACTGGATTTTGGCAAGTATTTAAAGTAGCAGGGCAGGGAGCAGGGGGTGGGGGGAGGTGCTTTGGATCTTACGGCATAGTTTACTGACACCAGTAATAGATATTTACAGTGAAGCTTTACCTGGGTAGTCAATAATATTCCTAACATAGCTTTTTAAAAATCGTATTTAATATTGCTAAGATTAACCCCCACATTGGCTGGATTTCAGTCGACTTTTACTAACAGAAAATCCAATTAAATAGTAGATTAAACAAAATAGAAGCTTACTCAAGTAGAAGTTGTCCTGATAAAATAGCTTCTGGTATTGGTTCAGTGATGCACAGATCAGTGCTGCTGAGACCTCTGGCTTTCTTGTCTGTTTTCTTATAGTCACAAAATGGTTGCCAAAGCTCCAGCCATCATATCTGCATGCCAGGTAGAGAGAAGAAGGAAGTGACCAAGAGAAAGAGGTGGCATCTTTATCAGCAAAGGAGATGGCTTCCATTTATATCTCATTGACAGAACATGCTAAATGGCACTCATAACCACAAGGGAGGCTGGGAAATGTGTTTCTTTAACTGGATTTGGCTTGAACCAAGAAAGAAGGGAAGAAGAGAAATTAGGAAGGCAACTAACAGTATTTGCCCTATTCCTCAACCTGACCTGACCCATGAGGAAGGTAAGCAATTATTTAGCACCAACATTTTTTTTTTCAGGAACCGTACTAGATGCTTTGGTTGCGTGATCTCATTTCATACTCTAAGTAGCCCTCCAGGGAAATCTCATGATCCGCATTTAACAGATGGAAACACTGAGTTTCTGAAACTGTAAGTGATATCATTTAAATGCCACATCTGTCATGCAGAGCTTGCATTCAAACCCTGTGCTTTCTCAGCTGTGCCAGAGTGAGTCCCATTCTGCCTGAGCAGAGTTTAGGACCACATGAGTTGTTGGAATCTCCCCCTGATTTAACTTAGATATAGTCCATTCACTCTGAGTTTCTGAATCTGAAGGTACAAAAATATGTTGAGGATTAGCGAAACTTAATGCACATTTTAGACAATATTACAAGTAAAACTTATTAAAAATCTAAAATACACATAGACAACTAAAGTAACTATAAAAGTGTAATATATCACAATATCATCAACCAGCTAAATAAAATATGAGTTTGATTTGGGACTGCTTAGGCCTACGCTGGCCCACATCTCAGCTGTTCTAGGTCTTGGGCTGATTTATCCTTGCCCGCAGAGCTGCAGAACATCTCTGGTTCCCTCTCCTGGAGAGGGGGAAACATCTTTTCCCACAAGTCTTTCAGGAGACTCACAAATGCATACTATGTGCGGCCAAGAAACCTCATTTGAGCAGCATGTAGCTGCACTCTGTGATGGTTAATTTTGTGAGTCAACTTGGCTAGACAGAGGTATCCAAATATTTGGTCAAACATTATTCTAGGTCTTTCTATGAAGCCTTTTTAAGATGAGATTAACATTTCAATCAGTAGACTTTGAGGAAAGCTTACACTCCATAATGTGGGTGGGCTTTATCCAATCAGTTGAAGGTCTACATAGAATAGTCCTCAGAGACTGACCTCTCCTGAGGAAGAGGGAATCTTGCCAACAGACTGCATAGGATTCAAATTAAGATATCAGTTTTTCCGTAGGTCTCCAGCCCACTGACCCACCCTACAGATCTTGGACTTGCTAGACTCCACCATCATGTGAGCCAATTCCTCAGAATAAATCTTGAAGTAAGTTTCTAGATAGATAGATAGACAGACATCCCATTGTGTGTTTCCCTGGAGAATCCTGACTAACACACACTTTAATGAACCTCTCGTCTCTTTCTTCTTTCCTTATTTTACCTCTAATTTTCCTCAGTTAGGTACTTCATACAATGCAGCAGTCTGTTTTTTCATAAGCGAGGAAGGTGTTTCTATCTCCTATCAAACCCCTTCATTTACGTGGGAGAGGATTAACCTACCACCAGAAAGATCACCCCACACATTTCCTCCAGACCGAGGATACATGTGCACGTGCACACACACACACATACACACCACATATACCTCACACGTGTGCGTACACACACACACGCACGCATCACACACACCCTTGTTTGCATTGCTTTCTAGCTCACGTCTTGGCAACAGAAGCAGTGTGTTTTTCTCCCATAAAGGCCACAGCAAGGACCAAACCCATCCCCAGCACATCAACTTAACTGCTGTCAAGCCTAAAGACTTTGACGTACACAGTAACTTATGTTCTGTATTAGGAAAATAAGAGAAATGGCCTTTTGGCCTCCCTCTGACATCGAGGAGCTGGAAACCCCAGTCAGAGTCCATGCCTTTCGGGTCTCCCCACCGAAGACAAGCTGCTGCACTTGGCTGTCACGTGCCCTCTTGAACACCTGCTCCCCACACTGCTGTGCATGTTGAATGACTTCTGGCTCACAGTTCCCAGCACTCCAGACCTCTCCTGCCCCTGAAGGAGCTTGCAAGAGCTCACTTCTATCAGAGAAACCATCTCAATGAAAGCATGTCTAACCAAAGAACCATAATTTTTAAAATAGGTATTACTCGTTTCTGAAAGCCCACTATTGAGCACTTAGAGTCATAACACCATCTTTGCGCTTATCAAGAGTGAAGTTTCAGAGGTTATATTAAACATCCAAGTTAAGGAGAAACATATATCCATACACACACACGTACACTTATATACAAATACGCATATACGTTAACTCAAAGCCTATTCATTAAGCCCGTACTATGAGTCAGAAAGCTGCCCAGGCCCTGCAATGTTCCCCACTGTCATGTCTCTGTATTTCCTCCCACGCTAGCGTCCCCTAAAATGAAATCACAATCCGCTTCTCAGAGGTGCTCAAAATGATGAGCGTGTATAATAGGGATAGTGGTTCATTCAGTTTTTCACAAGGCAGTTAAACAAAGGGTTCTTAATCCATGCTAAAACCACTAGAAAAGTTTCATTTCACAAGCAAATACTGAGCACCCACTAGATGCCAGGCACCAGGCTGAGTACCCAGGACATGGGTACGTTCTCTGCCTGCCGGTTGCTCCCGGTCTAGGTAAAGAAAGCCAGGGTTTGACTGTACTTCCCCAGCTGACGTTGGATTGCAGGACGAGCTTTCAGATTCACGGGACTGGAAACGGCCATATACTCAAGTCCCTGATGGCTACAGAAGACGTGATACGGGGCTGAGGACATTGTGAGGCCTTCTCCTTTTATTTTTTAGTATGGCCTCTCCCGGCCCATCTCTGAGATTTTTCTTTCGAGAGTTGTACAAGTGTTAGTGTAGGTAGAAGTCAAAAAATCTCAGCGGAGTCATGAGAGGGCGTTAGGAAAATCCTTTCGTTAAAAGGGTCTTCTGCCTTATGGAGCTATTCGTTGATGCATTAGATAATGGCCCTACCATGTTAAAAATCACTTTGTGGTTGGAGGAGGGCGTGGAACACAAATAAAACCTGAACCTTTCCTTCAAGGAGCTTCTTTTCCAGCAGAGGAGCCTACCCTAGTAGCTTTACTGCACCGTCTATCTTTGACTTCTATTTGTTTGCCTTTGTATTACGGCAAAGTGGCATAGAGTCAAGATAGACAATCACGCAAAGCTCATTAAGAAATGTCTGCTGAGATCCCATGTCCATAGTGAGTAGCTTCGGCCAGCGTGTGAATGGGGCAGGATGGGAACATTCTGATTATTCAGCTACTCTCCACCCCAGTGTATTTATAAAGTAATTATTTCCAAACTTGACATCTTTCAAGGTCATTTTTCTCCATTCTTTTTTCTATAAGAGATAATAGTTTTTAAATTTAATATAGCAGGCATAAAGCATAAATAAGAATGTGAAATTTTGTCATGAGCTCACACAAAATTTTGCCCTCCCCCCCAAATTCTGCCAGTTTAAAGGCAAGAGTTTGCTTTATTGAGATGACGATACTGTGAATGTGCTTTCGGGAGTCACAGAATTGGATATGCCCGGGATGGCAGGGGTCCAGTACATGTTTATGCATCACATGCATTGCTCAACTGGGAGCTAAGCTCTGCCGGCTTTGGGCTTTGGGCCTGCCAGGCAAGGCTGCCCCTTGGCCAGCTCTCTCTCCCTTCAAATCTCCATGGAAGAAATTCACAAGTTCTCTGGGTATTTGTGACACAACTCTCATGGAGGAAGTCAGCTCTAGACAACATAAGAACATTTCTCTCCCCTCCTCCCTCCGCTCTTTCCCGCAGATTTCCCATTCCGGCATACCTTTACTTTCAAAACTGAACCCCCCCCCCCAAAATCGATAACTTGACAAGTGTTTAAGATCTTACATACAAGAAGGAATGTCAAAAGCCTCCACAGGACACAGAAATAAATCTCTAATATTGGAATGTGCGGCATCAGAAAAGATATTTTGAAGAAGGGCATGACATTTTCTCCATGCCCCTCAAGTCATAACATGTCAATGGCTGTGTATTACACCTAAGCCATCTGTAAGAGATTTTTCTGGGACAGTCACAAGCCAAAATATTCCATCCGTCTGTCCAATCATGTGTCATACCATGTGTCTCAATTTCTGGTTTAGAAAATATGGCCCCTGTACTTACCTCAGTCCGTTTACAGTCACTTCTAATCCACACGCTGCTGGGTTGTTGTTGGGGCTTTTGCTTTCCCCTTAGCTGAGGTGAAGAAAGCCGCTCGCCACCACCTCCTCTTCCTCACCTTACGCTTGAAAGCTCGTGCCGACTCCCTCCTTCAGCTTTCCCTCTCTAGCTAGACGACCTCGGTTCTTCCGGGTTCCCACACTGAGCCAGCACAGTCTCTGGCACTGAGAAGCACTTGATAAATATCTCTTACATAAACAAATGTCAATCTTTTCTTCCTTCCCTTCCGCTCATCCCTCCAACCCCGGGAGTAGGAGCTCTAACAGAACTCCAGAACTTCATGGAATCTGCAAGGACAAATAATTGGGAAGACTTCACTGAGAGAAGAAATGAGGAGCCCTCACTTCGACCTGGTATGGACCTGAGCCTTCTGAATGAGCGCCGTGGTGCGTGTGGGACAATGGTTACTGGAATTGCTACTACGTGACATTGAGAATCATCAAAGTAGATCCCAACTTGAGTAATGATTAGATTAGCATAAAACAGTGTGCTTGTAACTTCAATTAATCACCTATAAATATTTATTCCATATCTGTTCAATGAACTACACTTCTCTGGAAACAGGATGCAGGGGATATGGGCTCTGCCTCTTCTAAGTCTTGGGCCCCCGGTGTATTCTATGCATGTTTCCAGATGCTGTGTGGCTGTGAATGGGAATATCAACACTAGCTGTCCTTGATGAGTTCTAGCACTTTTTAAAGACTGTAGTTAAGTGGACATATTTAATGCTGTCAAAAATAATTCAACATGAGTTTGTCCACTTATTAATTAAAATGTGCCTTTATTGAATACCTACTATGGGCCAAATATTATTTTTCTTGTTGGGGATAAAGTGGCGAACAAGATAGATGAGGCCATTGCTCCCACATAATTCGCAACCTGGTATATGGAGACACATTTAAATGTAAAAGTGGAGAAATAAATCATTGTTTCAGGCAGTGATAAGAAGAACAAAGGGGAAAAAGAGAGTCTGGAAACTCCATCCTGGTCTGACGGTTCTCTGAGTTCCCTTTTTTCTCCCTCTTCCCATGAGGCTGTGGGCTAAGACAAGGATCAGAATGAAGCCAGAGCATTTATCTGCTTTTGGAGCCACTAAGGGTCCACAGTGGTCCCTGGAGCCAGCTTCACTCAGAGCCTCTGCCTGAGTCTTCTCCTCTCCCTGCAGAGGAGACAAGCTGGGGAAAGGACAAGAGGCAATGGAGTCCTCAGAGTTCACAGGAACCCAGCATCTACCTGGGGTAGTTCTCATTTGTTCGTCCCTGAGTGCCCTAAGAAGTGATAAAATTGATGGGACACACACACACACACACACACACACACACACACACACACTGCATATGCTTACAAGGAGGCACTGATTTAGGGACTCCTGCCTGCTTTGTGGTTTAGAGTCATGTCTGTTCGTGACCTGACAGGCCCCTCCTCAGGGCATCCTCCTGAGCCCACCCCCACGTGTGAAGGGCACTGACCACTTCCGGAGAGGGCCCAATCCAGGCTTCCTCAGTCACAGTGAGCACCATCTGAACACGCCAACCCAAACCTTACCAAACATAAAATCACAAAGGAAAAATAGCCTTTTGTAATCAATGTCACGTCACCCTCATTATCAACAGACGCACGTTGAAGGTCCACCAGGATTGGATCTGTGCAAGGCCAGCCACAGAGTAACGAGGACATTTTTCCTGACCTCCAGTTGCTTAGAAAGAAAGTCAGGGAGATAGACCACGTATGTGAAAATGATCAGCATGGAAAATCTAAAGTAGAGTAATGCAATTACAGAAGTACAAGAAAGAAAACACAGATGACTCTTTTTCAATCTCAGGAAGATGAAGGTCTTTCTAAGCATGGCACCAAGGACAGAAACCCTTACTAATAATATTTATCACGATGATTAGTGTACTAGTGATGACAATAATAAAAATAGTAGACTACCTGTTCTATCCCCACTCTGGAACTGAACTGGCACAGCCCTTCCAGTGATATTCAAGGGACGGAGCACAGCTGAGAGATGAGGGGAGTCAATCGCCTTCACCCTCATCCTGCTCAGGGTTTCTGATGTAATGATGTCAACTGGGCAAGAAACGAGCAGGGAGCATCATGAGTCTACAGCAGTCCAGAAATGCTCAACTATTTGCTTGACTTACGTATTTATTCAAAACCAAGGCCACCTCCTCTGTTCTCAGTTTTGACTCCATGCCACTTCTACCTTGGAGTACCACTCTTGAGGCAACCTTGACCATCCCGGGCAGCCCCCAAGTGCTACCAGTTGCCTTGCCCCAAGTGGGATCAGATGGACACCTCCATGTATGACCTTTTCCTCCTAATATGGGGCATGTTTTGATGGCCCAGATTTTCTTATAGGAAACCTAGACACTTCTTCTTGGAAGACAACGCTGAGATTTTTTTTCTTCCAAGAGAGTGCAAACTATATTGTGTTTCTGTGCTTAGAATGGTCAAAGTACCAGAGGTTTCTTTTCTGCTACAGCTTATAGATAGTATTAAACAGACTTGTTTTCCATTCTCCTTGTACTTTCGGGCTTGGTAATTTGCACAGCTTGTTTTCCCCAAAATGGTTCATTTCACTTATTTCTAAAATACTATTTGAACTTGAACTTAACAAATATATTTAATTTTCAATTTTCTTTGCCATACTTACTCTCAAATAACAACAAAAATAATTAATACTTATTGATTCATATATGTACTGTGTCGGGCACTTTTCTTTATGTGTATTATCTTATTTAATGTCCATCACGAGGTACGTAACACTGTCATCTCCACATTACAGGTAAGGGAATTGACACACATTTGTGCCTAAGACCATGCAGGTAATAAGCAGCAGAGACAGGATTCAAACTCAGGCTGTGTGATTTGAAAACCTGAGTTCTTAAACACTGCACTATACATAAAGGAAACTGCTGATAACTAAAATTATATAACTATCTAACACCTTAGGGGCACCTGGATGGCTCAGTCAGTTCAGCATCTGACTTGGGCTCAGGTCATGATTGAGGCTAGGAGTCCTGGGATCCAGCCTTGCACTGGGCTCTGCACTCAACAGAGTCTGCTTCTCCCTCTGTCCCGCCTCAACTAGTGCATGCTCTCTCTCTCTCTCTCTCTCTCTCTCTCAAATACATAAATAAATAAATTTTGGAATAAAGAAATAAATATCTAACACCTTACTAAGGCCCAAAACAGCAATAACAACATCATGAATAAAGTCACTAAGAGAAGCCACAAACTGAGAAAAAAAAATAAATTAAAAAATATATATATTTATATATATATATAAACATATTTCAAATAATGCATTAATGTATAGAGCTCCTATCTACAGGAGGTAGAAGAAAATGGTAATGGGAAACTCCCAAAGAATTTCTGCAGATGTTCACTGTAGCTGTGTTTATATAGGACCAAAGATTTTTTTAAAAAATCAGAAACAAACCAAATAGTCCCCAGCAATGAATAGCTTGAGTCAGTCATGGTTCATTTACATTATGGGATACTATGAGGACTTAAAAAAATAATTGAAATCTATATTTACTGATACGGAAAAAAAGAAGTTTGCTAAACAATTTGCATAGTACCGTTGGATTTTTAACAAATGGATATGCGCATAGCAACATAAAGCTAAATCTTCAAGAATGAATACAAAAATATCAACAATGGCTACCTCTGGGTGATGAAATGACTAATGATTTTTAATGTATCCCTTACCTTTTTATTTCTGTATGGTCTAAGATTTTTCAGTAAGCCTGGATTCTTTTCACTATGGTAAAAAAATAAAGCTGTTCCCAGACAGGTAAGTAACAGGACAAATTGTTACCTGTTCAGTGTGAAATGAACGACATAATTCAAGAAACAGAGGCATCGCCCTCTGTGCTCTCTGGACACCGGTGTTAAAAATGCTAAAATGTTGACGCAGTTCTCCCCATTCAGGACGGTGATCCCTAGTCAATTAGAAAGTGCTCAGAAGCCAAGAACTGGGCCCAGTGCCTTCCCAGGGGATTTAGAGCAACTCTCAGGCAAACTGCAGGACGAACCAGAAGAAAGATGGCCCATCGGCAGCTCACACGCCATGTGGCTCCCAAGGGAGAGAAAAGCAGGATGCATGCTTTTCCAACCCAGGGAGCCCAGGCTGAGGATGGAAACGCGCCAGGGAGAGGCAAAAAGGAAAAAAAAAAAAAAAAGCTCATTTCTCAAAAGTTTTATTGTTAATATTATTGCCAATTTGTCATTATGTACATTTCAGGCCCCCAGTTGGTCTTCTTGCTCATAACAAAAGGTCAGAGACTGTTCTTACTGCCTCGCTAATGCAGAATTCAACAAATAGACACCGGTGAACTGTCAAAACCCTGCAAACCCCAGTGGCTTCTTATTTACATGTGTATCTTTGTTATCCCGGGCACGTTCTCCCAGTCCTCAAAGGAACTGTGGTGTCACTGCAGCTGACAACGGCCGGAGCTCCTGGCTGTGGAGGCCGGCCCTTGCCAGGGTTCAGCCTTGGACAGCAGGAGGATCTGGCTGTCCTAATAACATGTCTGCTGCTTTTCTATTCCCTCCATCTCCTCACAGTGCCACTTTCTGCAATAAAGGGAAATCATTTTCCCCTCATCTTCACTGAGATTGAAATGGCTCGCCCATGCACCAAATGCTGTCAAAGGGGCATTTGGGCTGTGCCTCAATTAACACGACGCCAGAGAAACAGCTCCATTTGTGAACGCTTCTCAAGTCAGGCTTCGTTTAAGAAGGCTGCCTCCGGCATAGAACAATTTGGAGTGGGTTGTCCAGAACGCCTGTCCAGAACGCCGCGGTTCCCTTGCAGAGGCGTGGGGTGGTCTGCCCTCGACTGGTCTCTGCCTGCCCACGTGCCCCGGCACAGAAGCAGCGTCTAGTGCTTAGCTGCTCAACAATATTTGTAGCATTGAATTACACCTCACTTCTGGAATTTCTTTCTTCCTTTGATGTGAAACACACCCGGTGCATGAGACCAAACCAAAAGAAAAACTGAGCTGGTGATCCCAAAGAGTCATCTGCCCTTCGATGGAAGGACAACAACCAGTACTAATTTCTGCCTCGCTCCCTGTGCTGGGCGAGAAAAGCTGTCCCGACACGTGCCTGCTTTCATCTTCCCCACACTATTCTCTGTCCTCAGGAGCAGTCCTCAAGAGTGGCCGAGTTCATCCTGGCCGCTGAAGACGGAAACGCTCTGATCTCTTGGTCGTCTCCACGAATCCAGTTATCCTCACTTCCGATTTTCAATTTCCCCGGGACTCACCGAGCCATAGTGGACTGTGCGTGCGTGTGAACATCAGGCCTGGCAGAGCGGACGTGGGCGGGGCTATGCCCGTGAAACCCGCCTGCAACGCTCTGATGGCTTTTCTTATTTTTCATATCAGATTTTCAGAGTAAGCTATTTAAGATTCATCTCCCTATTTATGCCATAAACACTTTCATTCCTGAAACCTTTCCAGAGGACGGTTCTATGCAGTGCCCTTTTAGCAGAAGGCCCTGCAGCCTAAGCAGTTTTGGTCACAATATCAAATGCACTGATTAAATTAAAAGGACACCTGTGAGTTTCTCCTTTGTTTCTTTTGAAATGCTCCAATAAATAGGTTAAATTATCTGTATCTGAAGGAGAAGCTAGTACTGTCTCTCGTTGGCTTCTTTCTCTATTACACTGCTGTAATAGAAACCGACCTTCATCTCATACAGTGTCCCTCCTCCAATTAACAACCTCGCGGCACCAAAATTCTTCTAATTAACCAATAACTATGACTTACCCAAAAAGTCACCCGATTCATTTACCAGCCCCATGTACTTGCACACTTTTCTTAGGCCCCCTCTAACTCAATACCAGAGATCATAAAAGTTGTTTTCCGAAGCACTGCGTTATTTATTGGTAGTTTTTTCCGGCAACTTCCTGTAGCTTGTCGGAGCACCGGCCCGAACTCAGCCAATTACTACAGGTGAAGCAGACCAATGCTCCTAAGGAAAATTTGATAAGGTTGGTTTCTCCTTTCTATTGCCTTTTGGTTAGAATTTCCCAGGGCTTAAATCAAGCAACATCTCTTAGGGACTTTAGAGCTGTTCCTTTCTCTGTGAGCACAGAGGAAAGGGCAGGAAATTGGCAGTCTAATCGAATTCAGACTTCGTGCGATTGACAATCAGTGGGCTTTCGCGTTTGGGTCTGGACTGTTTGCTCAGCGTCAGAGGTAGGCCCATGGATAACAGAGGCCAATAAAGCATAAAAGTCTATGTCCTGTAACATTGCTTCTCCTTGTTATCCGGAGGACCCTGGAGAATCCCAGAGAATGATGCAATTAGTAGGAATGTGCCATTGTACAGGAAGGATAAGAGGAAAGAAGACAAGTTTATTTCTGCACATAAGCAACTTAAGCACAGCTTAATCCAGCGGCCCAGTGGACCATCGGAAACACTTTCACTCCAAAAGCAGGAGCAGCGGAGTCAAGAATTGGAGCTAATTGAGAGGCAGGAAAATGGAAAAGTTTTGTGTGGCTTAGCAAGTATATCTGAGTAAACACAGCCTTTCTGCCGAAACATTTTCATTCGTGGCCTCTCGGAAGGTTTTCATTAACATCAGTGTACCGCGCGAAGCAACGCGCTTCGGTTTTCCAGCCACAGAGTACATCCTTGGGGAGGGGCTCCAGGCAGTACAGAGGAGAGAGGACGTTGAAATGCCTTGTTGCCACTAAGAGCAATAGAACCCCGATAACACCAGCCAGGGAGCGCTGCGGTCTTCTGTTAACGGGCTCAGTCTGCACACGTGTTCCCCCTAATCCTGCCGGCAGCCCCACGAGGTGTGCTCTGCAGCTCGCCCCGTCTTCCAGAGAAGGCACCCAAAGCTGAAACAGGGTGAGGAATTTGCTCAGGTCACAGAACGGCTAAGGGGCAGAGCCAGGATGGACTCGAAGCCATGCGATGAATCACTACCCCTTATTTCCTTGGTTACATCTTCATTCAGAGGGAGTTTCCAGAAACGCATCTCTTTTAGTGAAAAATTCCTCTTTGGGCAGGGGCATTTATTGCAAACCTATTAGCAAAACTATTGGCTAGAAAAGTGGAGAGATGAGTCCGATCCATAAGATTTTTGCTTTTAAGCCACCATAGGACAGTAAGTTGCCCTTGACCTTCTCCCTGTATCACTATGACTATGCATATTTATCCCACAATCCTCTCTTCTGACATCTTCTTCTACTTCTGTCTCTCAGAAAAATTACTAGTGTGAACTTTACGTATCGTTTTATGTTCAACATTTAAATGGAGAGGAACATGTTTGGTAGTGATTGTATTTTCTTCCCCAAGAGCAGCCTCTTTCTTCCTAGATTTCTCTCCACTTTTCTCTGATGCTCCCTCCCCCCTTCTCCCTTTATTATCTTCTCTGCCACACTCTGTTCCTTGCTCTTCCCCTTATTTCACTCTCCTGAAATCATGACCCTTAGAGACCGTATACACAATGCATTCATTACGTTGATCTTTATTCTACCCACTCTCCTGTGACCATCCCAAGGTGTCTGTTTCTTTGATTTTGAAATTACATTCCTGGCATGAAATTCGCCAGGGTTAAGGTGTCCAGAAACTGTACACGAATAGAGTTATCCTTTCTTCATGTACATTTCCTATAATCCGAAATTCTCTCTGAGCGGCTGCGTTCCCTCTTTCTCCATTGTTGTTATTTTTGTTGTTATGTTTGTTTTTCTTCTCATAATTATTATTAGAATTCAAATTTGAAAGAGGGGGATGAGGAGGAGGCTTATGAAGAGCCAAGATTCAGTGAATATTGGGAGTTGGGAAGACAGTCTCTCGGGCAGCCCTGCATGGTCCTGGCTCTCCTCACTCCTCCCTGCCCCACACACAACCCAGCTGGCTGACACCCTGCACACTCAGAGCACGAAGGGTGAT
Source organism: Ursus maritimus (assembly GCF_017311325.1). Classification (NCBI taxonomy): domain Eukaryota; kingdom Metazoa; phylum Chordata; class Mammalia; order Carnivora; family Ursidae; genus Ursus; species Ursus maritimus. The sequence continues at coordinate 11,192,683 of NW_024423675.1, forward strand.
CCAAGGTGCCAACAAGCTGATTTCATAAATGAACTCCTCCACATTGAGATAGGAATGAATGTCACAAAGGGAGCATGGGGCAGAGAAATAGCCCTCAGTCCTTTGTATTCTGCTTTGCTTTATTGTCTAATGCCAAGTAATAGTGTCTGTGAGGACAGGAATTCATCCAGGTGTAGGACCTCGGAAGTCCAATTCCCTTGTTTATGGGTCCGGGCTTTGAAGTATGTCTGGGCTCATGCCCCTAGATGATTGCCTTGACCAGTTTTAAAATAATAAATTCTGACAAAGAACCAAACATTTTCTCTTCACAGAACCAGACTTCTATGCCTTTTTTTACAGGTACTTCAGGGACAATTAGTGGTGTATGCCTATAGAATGGGTTCACCATGGCTGTTTTCAGTCTGGAGAGCCCCTCACGATCATTGTGGGTATTTACTAAAGGCCGAGAACACAGGTTGGTCAGAAATTCTTAAAAAAAAAAAAAAGTCCTTGTCCAGCTGTGGTTTTAGTCTTTAAAGTTCGTTCTCCAGTGACCCATGCCTCCTGCCATGTATACTCTGTAAATCCCCTCCCCTTGAATCTGGACTGGCCACCGTGACTCATTTTGGGCAGTAGAATGCCGCAGAAGTGACGCCACATGGCCTCAGAGACCAGGTCATAAAAGAACTTGCAGCTTCATCTGGGTCTCTTGGAATTCTCACTCTGAGGAAGGCCAGCCACTAGATGAGAAAGCTGACCACTCAGCTCACCTCAAGCTGCCCAGATGGAGAGGCTCCATGATGAGACAGACATGCCCAGCCAGTCCCAGCTGTCTGCCCCCCCCCCCAATAGAGGTGCCAGACATGTGAGTGAAGATGCCATCCTGGACATCCAGAGCCGTTGGGTGACTCAGTCTCAGCCTCTGTCTAGTTGTACTTGCATGAGACACTGAGCCCAGTCGATCCAGAGAACCATGAGAGAAAATAATAAATAAGCATTTCAAGCTACTAAGTTTGTCTCTTTATTACACCCAAATAGCTAACTAGACCCAGCTTAGACTCAGAAACTCATTTCCCCAAGGTCTCCTTTCCATCTCCAGAGGATTCATAGCCTGTCAGGTTCCACACTGAACAGTAAGAAAGAGCCCTATAGAACTGCTCTATGACAAGGGACAGAAAAGGTCCAAAAGGCACAGTTATAAGATAGTAAGTTGCCTCGCTGGTGTGACCCTTATTTTCCTCTGCCAATGTCTAAACCAGGGGCCTGAGAAAGAATGTATATCAAAATATCAAAAAGTAAGTCAAAGAATTTGAGAAAAACAGAGCAATAGAGAGACAGTTCATGATACCCAAGCTTATCTCAATGCAGGATTTATAATTCTTATTTGCACCCACCCTCGAGATTGCTTGTTGAACGCATTATCAGGAACGGAATGAGAGATGTTCATCTGAGATAGCTGATAACTGTAAGTCATTCACCATGTTGGGCCTCCTGCCCTCGTAGGAGGTTAAGATGTGAACCCTCCAGGTGTCCTTTATAATGCACGTTGAATATATCTTCTAACCCCACTTTTAGTAGGGAGTAAAAGGAGATCGGCAGGGAGGAAAGAAATCTAGGAAGACCTGATTAAAGATACTATTTCTAAACAGCATGTTCGTAGTGTGCTCCATACGCAGGACTCCATAAATTCTTGCTCAAATCTAATTGTAAAAAAGAAGATATTTTTCATATAGTAATTATCTCTGTGAATAAATGTGTATATTGTGAGTTGTCAGATAGTGAGACTTCTATAAACCAATGTCTTTGTTTGCCTTTGCTTCTAGAAAACAGAGTCTATGTGATGCCGGAAACCTGATGTCTTCTCCTTCCTTCAGAGAGTTGATTTTATCCTGAAACATCATACCAACTTTAACCTGTAAATTACCTCAAGCATTTTCAAAAGTAGGACAACATCCAACATTTAATAAATTCATTAGGTTGGGGCACCTGGGTGGCACAGCGGTTAAGCGTCTGCCTTCGGCTCAGGGCGTGATCCCGGCGTTGTGGGATCGAGCCCCACATCGGGCTCCTCCGCTATGAGCCTGCTTCTTCCTCTCCCACTCCCCCTGCTTGTGTTCCCTCTCTCGCTGGCTGTCTCTATCTCTGTCAAATAAATAAATAAAATCTTTTAAAAAAAAATTCATTAGGTTGTAGCTACCAACCCATCAGCAAAACTGGACCATCTAAAAACGTGGATAGTGTATGTGCCAGGACCGGTGCTAGGGGAGCATTTCTGGGGCCCTGTCTATGATGTCCCCGGGATGCCCACTGAATCTGGACCCATGCATCCACAGCAAGGTTGTCCGTTTCCATCCCGTGTGGCCCTAATGGTCAAACAAACCTTTTTCAAACAAAACCTTCTTTTAAAGGACAAAGGTATTCCCCACATTGATAGCTAACAGAGTTCCTTTTTTAAAATGTGACCACTTCTAAGGCGAACTAGGTCTATGAGGCCATCACACGTTAGAAACAGTGTCGGTGATCAGACCCCCTGCATCACTTCACTCGCCGTGATCTCCTTTTACCCGCTAGTTTCTGGCGGAGTATGGGAAGAGCAGAGGACGGTGGTGGTGCCGCCGGGGCAGCTTGCTGGGTGCATACGGTCATCCCATCATCAGTGCTCAGCGAAGAGATTCGGCTTGGGTGTCAGGCAGGCCTGGACTGAAATCTTCACCGTGCTGTCAGGTGCAACAACCGGCCTCCTGGGGTCTGCTCCTCTGGAACAGTACAGGTAATGATACTCACTCATCAAGCACAGAGTGGGCGTTCAGCGAGGGTTTGTATAGTACGGATTAAATCAACTTCGCAAATTAGTCACTGAAATCCGGACAAAGCAAAGCTGTCTATATGAGAAATGGTGCTTTGAGGAATCTCTTAAAATATAAACAAGTAGTTGAATGCAGGCAAAAAGGAAGTAGCACATATTAGGTATTCAATAAAATGTTCCTGCTTTACCTTTCCTACCGGAAGGGCTTACACATGCGTGTGTGCTCTGCACAAACACAGAACACGCCGAGGACTGAGTGGTGGGAGAGAAAGGGAAGCAGCAGGTTTGGGGGAGTTGCTCTCTATAAAGCCAAAGGTAATACGGCCAACATTTTATAGTTTCAGAGGTTAGAAAAGTCTACTTACAAATGCCCTTGTCTGGTTTATACATGGAGCGCATTCTGATGTAACCGGCGCTCAGATATTACTACACAGCGATGAGATTTTGCTCTTCTTACTCAGCTAGAAGCAAATCAGGGCACACTCCAGGGTAGAACATCTGCAGCAGAAGCCCATATGTGCTGTTTATTTTTATGAATCAAGCATTCTGTTTATAGTTACTCGCTCTTAATTTGAGCCCTGAACTAGAATTCTTTCTTTTGAAGATATCTAGTTAATTATAAGAGCACGTCAACTAGAGACTGAAACACATTCCAGGAATATTGTGTGTGTTTGTAATTCGTGTTTAAAACCACTCATTTATATTTTTGTAATCTATAGGAAAAAACAGCAAAGGTATCTATACCTGAAAAACAGTAAACATTGGGTTCGAATTTGGCATTCTCCTTAAACTATTCATGAATTGTGACTACACTTGGAATTCCAAAAAAGAAGAAAACAAACAAGTTTGTTTGTTTTTAACATAGATTCATCGCAGTTGGGCAGAGGTTAAAATTATCACAATAATAAGCTAATGATCTGAAGATTTTATTTTAAAAAAAAGATGTATGATATTTTGATGATGGAATGTCATCCACCAGTGCCTCTTACCTTTTGGTTCAGCTGGTTTTCTGCTTGTTAATGCCCATAATGTATTAATTCTACTTTTTCTAATTTAGCACCATTCTTGAAGCCATTCTACCCCCTCAGTAGCATGTCCTTTAACTAATGACATCAGCAAGACCCCGGTTTCCATTATGCTCATTTTGTCCAAGGAGAAAAACGGGTTCCCCCATCATACAGTCCCTCTAAATCGTGTTCTAAATATGCTTTCCAGTAGCTGCTCCACAACTCTGGTAGATGTCTGAACTTGCCAGACACATATCCCAATTTATTTTAGGTATGAAAATTTAGTCCTGATTATAAGGGCTGAGAAAGAGTGAATATCTAAACTTGTCACCACCACTAAAAAATTAAATTCTAAACCAAAACCCAGAGTAAAAAAATTAAGTTTTGAAATGTTCGCTTTCTTTTCCTGTACTTGTTTAAATTCTTAAATATTTTTACAGTATAAAAATATCTTAAAAGCCATCGATAGTGCTTACCTTTTGCCACAAAGCCCTGATTTCTCCAAAATAATGTCTCAAGAGTTTGCAGTATAAAAATTTGTTCTGTATCTCTCCTAATCTCCAACACTGGACTCAGATGATGCACTTTGGTCAGATATTTCTTACTGAATCATCTTGATAAAAACTAGTAGCTTTAAAAAAAAATCTTGATGTATTTTCCACTTGTTATGCAACATGATTTCTTCACAGATTATTTTTTATTTGAAGATCAAATGAGATCAGGTATGTAAGGACTACTTCACATTACAAAGTGGTCCACGTACATATTTTCTTTATCATCAATATCATCAGCAAATTCATATCACTGCAGATCTCAGAATGTAAGATTGGAAAAAAGATTGGAAAAAAGAAAGAAAAGTGGGAAAAAAACATTTTCTACATGACAGTAGATATCAGAGCAGAAACCCCTTGAACCTAAAGGTAGACAGAGAGTTTCTTCAGGTGTTTGGGTTGGCACAGTCTGGACGGCTGCCAGGTCCCCCCAGCTACAACATGGGGCCATAGCCTTGACACCACATGGCCACCCACCCCACCTGCCTCTCTCCAGTCTGGGACTCTGCCATCTGCTGCTTCACACAGAAGGAACAGGCTTTCCAACAAGTCAGGAAATAAACTAAAGTGATAAAGAGCACAGAAGGGTTTTTTTTTTTTTTTTCAGTTTGGGAAAGTCTCTGTTGGAAAGGCGACGAGAAGCTAAAATGTAGTATTAAAAGAAACTAGGAACAGTGGACCACCAATAGTTCAGGAAATCAGGGTGCTGATGCAAAGTCTGAGTTAAACTGTATTCCATTCCTCAAAGATGTTTATTCTTATTTTCTGGGATTATTTCCCATAAAAACATTTTGGCATATATGCTTAATACTGCAGAAGACACCTACTTCCGGGAACACCATTATGCTCGTCTTCTACTGGAGGACTCATAATTGGTTCTATTTCAGATTTTGCCTATTTCTCACAGACTATCAGAACTAAATTTAAAATGTGAGATTCTGTTATAATTCAGATGACGAGGTAGGCTGGAGGCCCAGCAGCCAGAAACTGGTATCATCTCCACTTACCAAATCCACTTCCTCAAAATCTCCTCAGTCCCACTTGGAGTTGTTTGACTTCTTCCCTCACCATTCTACTGCTTGAGGTCACCTGGGACCTCCTAACGTCCAAAAGGTGCTCCTCTTTCCTTTGACAGCGCTACTGACCACACTAGATCTCTCAAGACTCTCACTGAGCTTCCGACATGACGCCATCCTTCCCCCTTCTTTCTTCTTTCCTCTGTTAATTTCTGTCCTCTTTCTGTTCCCGTAGATGGTGATATTCATCAGGTTTCCTCTCTTGAGCTTCAGGTCTTCCTTCATTCCTTCCTCCTCAGAAAACCCATCAAGTCACAGGAACCCCAGGATGTGGGGGTACCTGAGGTTTCAACCTCGACTCCCCCCTTTTTTTTTTCACTACACTCCTTGGTTGGTACAGTGCTTCCCTTCAAATGCCTCAAACACCTCTTGTGTGCTAATAAACCCCATACTCTTCTCTCCAATCTGTCATGAAATCCTGCCTATTATACCTCTTCAATCTTTCGGACTATCCCTTTGTCCCCATTCCCGCTGACACTGTCTTAAAACGGGCCCTCTTCATTTCTCCTTCATAACTGAAGTAGAAGCATAAGGAGCGCCCCTGACTTCAGCCTTTCGTCCTTCCAATCAAGTCATCACACTGCTACCGGAGCAGTCTTCCTATTTCTTTCATTTTTAAAATAAGAATTGTATATATTTATGGAATACAATATGATTCTTTGATTTACAAATAGAGTGAAATGGTGATTACAGTCAGACTAATGAACAGATCTTCTCTTCACATGAGAGCACCTAAAATCAACTGTCCTAGCATATTTCCAGTATTCAATACAGTATTATTCGCTATGGTCATCCTTCTGTACATTAAATCTCTGGATTTATTTATACTACGTACCTGCAACTTTGTACCCAGTATCTCCCCACTTTCCCCACCTCTCCACCCTGGTAGCCATTGGTCTGTTCTGCCTCGATGTATTTGACTTTTTGTTAGATTCCACATATAAGTAAAATCACGCAGGTTTTTCCTTTCTGTATCTGGCTTATGTCACTTAACATAATGTCTTCCAGGTGCATAAATTGTTAATCTTAGCATGTTGTTTTCAAGCTTAAATTAGTCAGAAAAACCCATAACCCACAGGATGGAGTCCGGTGCTTTGGGGTATCCCATTTGGATGTTCTATGAAGCAGCTTAAAGTCACCAAGAGCCCTGCAAGGCCCTCCATAGCTTCACTTCTGCCTACCTCTCCCAGTTTATCTTTTTCCTCTCCCTCACATGTATCCATTTCTCCAGCCAGACCCCAAATAGTCCATGCTCCCTTTTGCCTCTATATTTTTTCACGTGCTATTTCCTTGGTCTTTCATACCCTTTATCTCCTTCTCTTTCTGATTAACCTTTACTTGTTCTAAGACACAGCTCAGGTGACACCACCTCCAGGAGGCTCTCCCAGCGTCCCCTACTCTGAGCTGAGTGTCCCTTCACTGTGCTGACAGTCTACCATGGACATGAGTCTCTGAGCCTCTAGCAAACTGCATTACATCATCTCCCTACCTGCTCTTCAAGGACAGAGACCCCCCTTCTGTGTCTTTGCACCCTGATTCCGAGCTCGGCATCTGGCAAACTGCTGAGGCCTATCACTTGGTAAATAAGCGAATGAATTGAACTATAATCTCATCAGATGACCCCCCAAATCTAGATCCTGAGCCCTGAACTCCCCTTACAGTCCTGTATTTTCAACCAAAAGCTGTACATATCTACTTTGGTATCCCACTGTCACCTCAAAATTCAAACACCTAAAAATAAATTTGTCATTTTCACTCTGAAACAAGTTCCCTCTTCTGTCATGCCTGCTTCTATTCCTGGTATGAGCCTTCTATCAATCAAGCCTCCTCAAAGCCTTCAAGTCATCCTGGGCAGCCTCCTGCCCCTACCTCATATAGCAAACTGGTTTCTGAATGCCGACCATTCTTCTTTTTCCACACTTCCCCCTTCTTGCTCAACCCCTCTGCCTCCACCCAAGCCTTTCACATCCAATTGTGAAAAGTTCTTGCTGATTTTCCCAGGCTCTTCCATGTCCTGTACATATAACACACAACCACCAGGTCCTCACTACACATGGCTTTCATTTCATCAGGCCTTTTGCAAAGTCAGTCATTAGATCCCTACGCTGTAAGGAACAGCCTAAATTTGGGTTTTGCTCCATCTATATCGCCCACACTCCTTAGAACAGATGAGCTTCTTGGGACAGAAACACAGGTTCCGGTGTCTACCCAGTGTCTAGCAGTCTCCAGCACAGTGAGACCCTTGAGATACTCTAGTTCAAGAGATAAACCTGGCTCTGCCTTCATTGCTTTAGACGAAATGTCCTTAGAAGAAGAAGTAGCCCACATTTCCAAAAGGACTGCATTCTTTCACACTAGAAATTTCAGTTTAAACTGAATATATCTTCTCACTACCTCCTCAAGAATTTCATTTAGATGGTTCTTTTAGCCCTCTACATTCCTGTTTTCTGGGAATTCTCCTGCCTAGGTGCCCTGCAGTATCCTTTCCACCCACAGACAGCGTACCCATCCTGCAAGCCCCAATTTCCTGTGTAATTACAACCTCTGAATCAAAGCAGAGTGAGAGCTTCTGAGATTGGCAGGGGCTCCCCTCGAGTATTCAGCTGAGTTTCTGTCTACGGAAGTGTGTGAGAAAACTACGTGCTGTCTAGGAAAGAATGATGTGAAAGAATTCGAGTTAATAGTGCCTAGAGTTCATATGGGGCTAGGAATAATGCCTGTTCCCACAGCCAGCCTGGAACACCTTACAGCTCACCGTGGGTTCGGTAGACTGTGTATTTGGTAGAGGTCTTGCCTCAGTAGCGGAGAATGACTAGCCCTGGAGCGAACAGTGCTCCAGACCCATCTAACATATGAAAAGAAAAAAAGCAAAATTCAAAAGGATCAAACTGTTTCCACATAATATAACTGTATCCCAGAATATACATAAGACTATTTTCAGGAATAGAAAAATATCTAGTGCTGAATATGTTTAAATTCACAAGATCATACATCTAATCAAAAATCAGCAGGTATGCAAAGCAGCAGAAGAATATGACCCATAAATCAAGAAATCTGATACAGATATTAGGATTAATATACGAAGACATTAGATATGAAAAGATTTAAGTTGAACTCAGAAAATAGAAACTATAACGCGTTCAATAAAAAATGCACTGGAAGTAGTATGAGCTGGATTAGACATTGCAGAAGAAAAGATTGATGAACTTGAAGAAATAGTAATTAAAACTATCCAAAATGAAATACAGAGAGAAAAAACAATGAGCAGAGCACGAGATACATAGTATAATTGAAAGAGAGCACCAAAAGAAGTATTTAAAGAAATAATGGCCAAAATTTTTATGAAGTTGATGAAAATTATAAGCTCACAGATCAAGGCAACTCACAGAACTCCAAGCACAAGAAACAAAAAGATAACTTCACCAAAACGTGTCATAAACAAATTACTCAAAAATAGTTACAATGGCCAAGATCTGGAAACAACAGAAGTGCCCAACAATGGCTGCATGGATAAAGAAGGCGTGGTAGATACCCTATGGAATATTATTTGGCCGTGAAAAGAAAGAAATTCTGCCATTTTCTACAACATGGATGGGCCCTGAGACTATCATGCTAAGCGAGATAAGTCACACACACAAAAGAGAAATAATGTATGATATCCCTTGAATGTGGGATCTAGAAAAGCTGAACTCGTAGAAACAGAGAGTAGAAAGGAGGCTAGGTATGTGTCAGGGGAGGAGGGTGTCAGGGAAATATTGGTCAAAGGGCACAAACTTGCAGTTAGCAGATGAATAAGTTCTGGAGAACTAATGCACATCATTGTGATGGGAGTCAACCATACCATATACTTCAAAGTGATTAAGAGACTAGACTTTAAATGTCACCATTAAAAAGAAATACTAATTATGTGATGTGACAGAGGTGTTGGTTAATGCTATGGTGGGAATCAAATTACAATATATAAATATTTCAAACCAATATATTGTACACCTTAAACTCACACCATGTTGTGTGTCAATTACATCTCAATTTTTAAAACTAGTAAGTAAGTAAATAAAGAGAAATTATACCAAATCTACACAAACTCTTCCAGAATATTGAAGAGGAGCAGCAAATACTTCCCAACTCATTCTATAAAGCCAGCATTAATACCCTGATGGCAAAACCAAGATATCACAATAAAAAAAACAAACTAGAGAACAATATCCCTCAGGAACATGGATTCAAATATTCTAAACAAAATCTTATCAAATCAAATCCAACAATATATAAAAAAAAAGAATACATCATGACAAGAAGTAATTCCCCATAGGATGCAAGGTTGCTGTAGCAATCAACAACAAACTAATGTAATTAAAAAACAAAACATAGTATTAATACTATGAAAAATACTTTTGTTTTTCGTGGTTTTCATTTTAATATTATAAAGCAACAAAAAATATTTTTTAAGGATTTATTTCTTTATTTTAGACAAGCAGACTCCCTGCTAAGTGGGGAGCCTGACTAAGGGCTCAATCCCAGGACCCTGAGATCATAACCTGAGCCGAAACCAAGAGCCAGACACTTGACCAACTGAGCCACCCAGGTGCCCCACAAAAAAAGATTTTTTAATATTAGAAAAAATATTAGAAAATGCCAAAATAGGCATTTGAAAACTCTCACTATATAGTTTCTTATAGAAACTCATAACAAACCAGAAATCTATTGAAAGATTTCCTTAATCTGATAAAAGGCATATATATATGCATATTTATATACATATATATGCATGTTTATATATATATAAACTGCAGCAGTATCATACTTCCTGGTGAAAGACCAAATGATTTTCCCCCTAAGATCAAAAACAAGGCAAAACTTTGATCTTACCACTTCTTTTCAAAATAGTAGAATCCACCCAGTGCAATAAAGTAAGAAAAAGAAATAAAGACACGGTATTGGAAAGGAAGTCATAAAACCATCTTTATTCATATACAGATTAATTGCCTATATAAGATATGTCTAAATAAGCAATGGAATTTACCAAAAAAACCACATAAATACTAATAAGTGGGTTTAGCAAGATTGCAGATACAAGATCAATATAGGAAAATCAATTGTTTCTATACACTAGCATTGAATAATCAGAAATCAAAATTAAAAATCAGTAACATTTACAGGGCACCTGGGTGGCTTAGTTGTTTAAGGGTCTGACTCTTGGGTATAGCTCAGGTCATGACCTGGGGGCTGAGGGATCGAGCCCCACGTCAGGCTCTGTGCTCGGTGCAGAGCCTACTTCAGATTCTCTCTCCATCTCACTCACTCTCTCTCAAATAAATAAATGAAATCTTCAAAATAAATAAATACATACATACATAAATACATAAGTAAATAAATATCAGTAACATTTACAATAGCAACAAAATTTTGAAATACTTACAGATAAATCTCACTAAAGATGTGTGGCATTTTATACACCAAAAATTATGAAACATGAAACATATCTGAGGAAAAGTAAGGAACAGCTTAATAAATGCAGAAATAGACCATGTTCCTGGGTCAGAAGACTCAGTACTGTTAAGAGGTCAATTTTTCCCAAATTGATCTAAGGATCGAACATATTCCCATGCGTTTTTATAGAAATTGATGAAATGGTTATAAATTTCATACAGAAATTCTATGGACCTAAAAATAACTGAAACAACTTTGAATAAGAAAAAGTTGGGGAAGTATTTGCTCCTCTTCAATATGCTGGAAGAGTTTGAGTAGATTGATATAATATCTCCTTATTTATTTATTTAGTATTCTTATTTTTAACAACTGAGATAACACTATTTCATCTCAAAATTTGTTTTATAGCTCTTATAATTAAGACAATGTGGTATACATACAAAAATAGATTAGTGAAACAAGGCAGTCCAGAAATAGACCCCCACATACTTATATAAAACTGATTTTTGACAAATGTAAAAAGCTAATTCAGTAAAGAACTGATAAACTCTTCAACAAATATTGTTGGAAAAATTGGATATCTGTATGCAAAAAAAAAAAAAAAAAAAAGCCTAACTTTGATCCACACCTCACATCATACACACAAATTGACCCAATAGGACCACAGACTTAAATGTAAAAACTAAAATTATAAACCTTTGAGTTACGTAGAGAGTTCTTAGATACAACTATAACATGATACATAGAAGAACAAATTGATAAATGGACTCCAACAAAGTTTAAAACATCTGCTCTACAAAAGACTCTAAGAACCAGACTGGGATAAAATATTTTCAAATCACAGAGCTAATAGAGGATCCAGAATATGTAAAGATCTTTCAAAATTCAAGAAACAACTCAATTCAAAAATGGGGCAAAAGATTGGAACAGACATTTCTTTTTTTTTTTTTTTTTTTAAGATTTTATGTATTTGACAGAGAGAGACACAGCGAGAGAAGGAACACAAGCAGGGGGAGTGGGAGAGGGAGAAGCAAGCTTCCTGCTGAGCTGGGAGCCCAATGCAGGCCTCGATCCCAGAATGCTGGGATCATGACCCAAGCCGAAGGCAGACACTTAACGACTGAGCCACCCAGGTGCCCTGGACAGACACTTCACCAAGGAAAATACACAACAGCAAATAAACACATAAAAATATGTTGAGCATCACTACTCACTGGGGAAATGAATATTAAATCACAAAGGACTTACATTTATTTTTTTTTTAATTTCTAGAAAATGGAAACTATAGTGACAGAAGGTAGATCAATGATTGCCTGTGGAAGAGGTACAGGAAAGTTTGGGAAAGAGAGATAACCAAGGAACAAGTGAAACTTTAGGGAGAAATGGGTACGTTCCTTACACTGATTGTGATGATGGTTTCACAGATGGATATGTAGGTTAAAACTCAACAAAAGATACATCTTTAATATAAACAGTTTATTGTTTGCCAGTCGTTTTTAATATCTTTTTTTAATAAAGCTATTTTTAAAAATCTTTTTTTAAAAAAGGATTAGAGGGGCACCTGGGTAGCTCAGTCAGTTAAGCAGCCAACTCCTGATTTCGGCTCAGGTTTTTATCTCAGGGTCATGGGATCCAGCCTGGCATCAGGGTCCATGCTCAGCGGGGAGCCTGTTTGTCCCTCAGCCCCTCCCCTGCTCCTGCTTGCAAGCATCTTTCTCTCTGTCAAATGAATAAATAAAAATCTTAAAAAGAAAAAAGGACTAGAATATATACCAGTCAATATGGCTCCCAGTGTCCTCTTTAAGAACTGTAAGACACATTTGAGTTGGTTTAGTCCCAGTGCCTCATTTTACACAGTAAGCTGTGTGTAAAACAGAGAGGACAAAAGTCACTAAGCTTGGACTCTTCAATCGGACTCATTTCAATTCAAATCCAGGCTCTGCCCTTTCCGCCTTTCCAAACCTCAGTTTTCTTAACTCTCAACTGAGGCTAACAGAAGTTGTCTCTTCTGGTCCCTGTGAGTATGAAACTTGATAATATACGTAAACCAATTAGCCAACACACGGCATGTACACCATAACTGGTAGCTATTATTAGGAAACTAAAGCCCAGAAAGATGAAGTGACTTATCTGAAGTCACACAGTTAGGACATAGCAAGAACCCCAAAACCATCTCACCTGCCTTCTGTCACATGCTGTTCCCCCATGAGTGATCCTTCAACTGGTATTTTGCAACATCAAACACATTGTTCAAAAGCAAAAGTGACATCAAGAGGACCACCATTAGAATATAACACCAAGTAAATCCAGCTGCAACGCCGAAGACTAATAGAGTTGAAATGCAAAATGTTGCACAACCACGAAACCGTGCAACTGACACAGACATCGTGTTAGGACCATTTAAAAGTGACACTAAATACAACCCAGCCTTCAGCTGGGATTCATGGTGGGTAGAGGTCAGAAAATGGGGCAGGAAAACTCAGGAACTTCTGTGTCAAATCATGAATTCTTGATCTAAGGTCCAAAAAACTTAAAGGCTTCATGTGTAATCTTTCAGGGCCCTATGGACCTCTTGAAATAGTATGGAAAAAGTATATGTATATACATACACTCACACACACACTCACACACACACATATATACCTATACATACATATTTCACCTTTACAACTTTTATAAAACTCTTAGAGGTAAGTGATCTTCTTAAAATATTAAGAGTAGCTATTATAGGTGGTAAGCTGATTTGAGAGACAGAAATGTTACAAAAAATCATAACCATGAAAAAGTCAGATTGAGGGGTGCCTGGGTGGCTCAGTCGGTTGGGCCTCTGCCTTCGGCTCAGGTCATGATCCCAGGGTCCCGGAATAGAGCCCCACCTCAGGCTCTCTGCTCAGCGGGGAGTCTGCTTCTCCCTTTCCCTCTGCCTGCTGCTCCCCCTGCTTGTGCTCTCTCTTTCTGTGTCAAACAAATAAATAAAATCTTTTTTTAAAAAAGAAGAAGAAGTCATATTGAAAGATAACTTGAAACGGTAAGTTTATCTGGTTCCTTTGATTCAATGTGAAATGAAATCAATAAGCAACACTAAAGCAACCTCTGGGGTTACAAGCAGAGTGAAGACCCCATCGAGGGCAGGGACCACATAGACAATTGGTCTAACAGTTTGTGGTGGCTTGAACAGTAGGCAGCTGCTTAAGACAAAATCTGTTAATTTTTTACTACCTTAATTCCAATTAAATCTTAGTAAAATCCTTGTCTGGAATTGTTCAGAAGAGCTTTCAATGACTCTGGAAAACAATGGTTATTCTCAATCTCAAGCATTTCTAGGCTGCTTTAAAAAATCCATGAGAGGGGTGCCCGGGTGGTTCTGCGGTTAAGCATCAGACTCTGGTCTCAGCGTGATCTCAGGGTGGTGAGTTCCATCCCTGGGTTGGGCTCCACAACTGGGCATGGAGCCTCCTTTAAAAAAAAAAAAAAAAATCAGTTAAAAAAATCAATTAAAGAAATGCATGAGGTTTTTCTAGTACGTACTTATCTAGCAATAGAGTAAATTCTTCATAGGATAAGAAAACGAAAATACCCAGTAGAAAGGGGTCATGATTAAAGCTTATTCTCCTCAGAATGGATAACAAAATCAAAGTTTAAAGTGCTTCTACAGAAGGGGCTGCTGGAAGATTAATAATTAATGTATGGCAGCAATACAGAAATTTTGAAATGTAAATCTGATGAACAAAAAGTGGCATATTATGACAAGCAGGAGCGACGAGGGAGAAGGAGTGGGGGAGGGTCTTTTGCTGGGAGCCGGAACAGAAAGCGGGACTGATGGGGCTGGCGGGGTTTCCCTTTCTTTCCGTGCAAACTTTCATCTGGACGAGGACAGCGCTGAAAAGTTAGGAGAGAGTGAGGGGAGGGAAGACTCTTTAACCAAAACAAATCAGGTTCACTTGTAGCTTTCCCAAGAGTCTTTCTCTTAAGAAAAGAAAAAGAAGAAAGTTTAACACATCACTTTGATATGTGCTTTGCCCGCCAGTTTCCTGTACTTTCCATTTTCTTCCCATCCCCTTTGCTCCCGTTCTTACGGTTAGATTCTTTTTTTAAATCCATTTCAATTTTCCTCTAATATTTGTGTATAATTTTTCCTCCTTTTAACTAAGCTCCTTTTGAAATGCCTCCCTTTGTGTGTCTCCAGGCGGGGGGCAGGGTCTTTGCTCTCCTCTTTGGCCCAGTTTACGGGGGCTTGGGGCTTCACCGGGAGCTCTCAGGAGAATTGTGCAAATTGCACCCGGGCTTCCGTCGGAAGAGCCACTCATCCCGGCGACCCCGTGCTGTGCCCGAGTGCATCAAGGCCATGTCAACCCCTTGATGCTGCCTCACGCTGTGATCCTCCTTTGCACTGTGTCATATGTCACGATGGGTTTTCCCACAATGCATTCTTTAGTTCAGTGTCAGGGAAAAAGAACAAATAATGTGCTCCTGTGGCAGCCAAACATGCTACCTGCAAGGTTGGGGAGCAGAACACATTTTCCTCCTCTGCAGTGAATTCCCTCAGCTGAAGCTGTCTCTTCCTTGCCATTATTCTCGCTCTGCCCGCCCCTCCCCTACTCTGACTTCAGCTGCTCTGCAAAGTGCCTTCTGCAGGTTAAAGCATTCATCTGGCAGGAAAATTTGGAGTTACAGACAATCTTTGGGAGTTTCATCGATCAGTCTGTTTATGCTAAATATATTTACACAAGAAATACGATATAAGGTGTTCCATATTGTCTCCATAGAGCTTAGTCAGCAAACTATGAAAATTGGCGGAGGGCAGAAGTTTCCCTTAGGAAAGGCCAAAAAGGCCACTGAGAAATCATCTCTAAACTCATGAAAATGTCTGTTTTTAATTGCCAGTTCATCGTCACTTTACCTTTTAAAAAATTATCATGAAAAATATCTCTTTTGCTATGTAAAGTAGCCAAACGCCAGTTTGGCTGCCCTTACTCTGCCTTTCTGAGAAAGAAGGCTTTTCCCTGATGATTTATTTATTATCTAACTACACACAATCTCTCTTACACACGCCACATGCTGTAGCATGTATGGTATTTGGAGGTGTTCATGCAAACTTCCTATACCCACCTGCCTCGTAGACAGAAGGAAAGAGACAAACACCAGGTTAATCCTTAGGGCATCTGAAAGGATCAATGAAAAATATCAGACTTCCTTCCTCTCGGGAGTGTCCCAGCTTACAATCAAGTGTAAAAAAAAAAAGAAAGAAAGAACAGATCATGGGGCTAAGAGGCAGCTCCTCCGCACCCCTGCTACTTGGGGGATTTGTTAGAAATGCGGGCTCTCAGACTCCTCCCCACACCTACCAACTCAGAATCTGCATTTTGACAAGATCTCCAGATGGTCTGCTTACACATGAAAGATTGAGACGTTCTGCACTGCGCTGTGCTGTGGGACGTTTCCGAAAAGATGTAGCCGGAGCCAACTGCGGCTAGAACTTTTGCCCTGAGAGCAAACCACCTTGCCTGCTGTAGGTACAAAGCACCCTCATAAACTACAAATGGTATTCTTCATATCAACAGAGGAAGAGAAGGCTGAATCATACATCTCTTTTCTATTTATGGAGAAATGCATATGAAGTATCTATAATTTTCTATATATTAACGCACATGAAAATGGCTTAGCAACAAAATAGAGACAGACCCTGGGTTGGTATAACACTGAACGGAGGATGGAGAACCCTGATAAAGGGTAACACAAAACAATTCAAATTTGCAGGTTGTGCTGACTGTATTATTCTGAAGGAGCTTGCAATATGGTATTCTACATTGAGTCATTTAGATACAGTGTACAGAAATTGAAAATTGTTATTTTTTTCTTCTGAAATGAACTGCTGAATATGTGTGAGCCCAGCTCTATAAAGCTTACTTGCTTTCTCTCTCTCTCTCTCTCTTCCCCTTATCACTCTTGATGTCAAACCATGAATGGCTGATGCTAGGGTATATATCCTCACTCCGCTGAAAGTATTCTTTAAATTCCCTGCTAGAATACATCCTCCCTCCAGCTCGGTTCCACCTCTGCCCTTAGAAATACACTTACTGGGGCGCCTGGGTGGCGCAGTCGTTAAGCCTCTGCCTTCGGCTCAGGGCATGATCCTGGCGTTCTGGGATTGAGCCCCACATCAGGCTCCTCCACTGGGAGGCTGGTTCTTCCTCTCCCACTCCCCGTGCTTGTGTTCCCTCTCTCGCTGGCTGTCTCTCTCTGTCAAATAAATAAATAAAATCTTAAAAAAAAAAAAAAAAAAGAAAGAAAGAAAGAAAGAAAGAAAGAAAGAAAGAAATACACTTACTTTACCAGTTCTAATTTGTAACAAGGTGAATTCTTAGGCAGTGTTTATTACCAGGCTCATGCTTGCTTATTGATACTTTGTTTTATCAAAAGCTTCTTAACATGGAAATCTTACTTCACTAATGAGAAAGCTGAGTTCAAAAAATCCTTTGGAAGTGTTACATACAAACAACCATGAGAGAGTTTCCCCAACCCATAGCAAGCCAGGCCTTGTTTTCCTACTCTTGAAATGCCACTCATAACAAACATTGGATGAATTCTACTGATTAGGTTAATTTCTTCTCATTTCCTCTTACTCAGTTTCTTTTTTTTCTCTCATTACCAAACACCTATTTTTTATTTTTTTTTAATTACTTGACTTTATCTGGGAAGCAGTTTCAGGTTTACAGAAAAATTGAGCAGAAAGGACAGACTTACACATCCCCTCAAACTCCTCCCACTTAGTTTTGCCTATCATTAACATCTTGCATCGGCGTGGTATACTTGTTGCAATGGTGATATATAATTACTAACTAAATTCCATAGTTTAAACTTCACTCTTTGTGTTGTACATTCTATGGGCCCAAATGTCCATTTTTTTTATTGCATCACTGCTACAATGATTTTTGGATTTTCTTTCCACCTAATTAAGAGAAATACCCATACAAAAAAGGGACATGTTCTAATCGATCACCACATTACCAGAGCTAAGGAGCAGCTGTTGTTTCTTCTGTTTGTATGTTCTTCTCAACTCTATACATCAGCCTTTTCTCATCGAGTCATCCGTTCAACCAATATTTATTGAGCATTATTGCTTTCAGAGGACCTTGGAAGGTACTGCTGGAGACTCAGGGATGTATCAGAAATGGACACCCTCTCTGGAACATGGGCTCAATTAGGAGGAATAAAGCATGTATAAAAATAGTAAGATAAGGAGTGAAGAGAGCTCAGGAGAAAAGTCATGGCAAGTTGAGTAGGTGGAGAAGGATGGACTCTGTGGGGACCATAGGGTTTGAGAGCCAGGAAACACCAGGAGAATTTGAAGATGCACCAGTCAGGCATGGGGACTAGCTGGGAGAATCCCTCTAGTGAAATACTGAAGATAAAGAAATGTGGATCTTGCAAGAAAGCTAGAGGGAGTTCAGACTGGTTGACCACAGGATCAGTGAAGAGCTGAAACCGGATTATCCATTTCTATGGTGAATACTCCTAGAACATTTAGAGACATGCTTCTCAGAGTGAGGTAACAAGACACCCCAAGGCTGTTTCTAGAGCCAAATTTCTCTTAGTGTGCTGCTAGGGTCACCAAAACAGAATCAGTCTCCTGAGGTCCTTCTTTCCAGGCCTACCATAAATTCACCTAATCAGGATCTGGGGGCAGGAGGTGAATGTACAGACCAGGAATTCCCATTTTTAACAAGTATTCCAGGCGATCCTTACTTACACTACAGTGTGAGAACAGCTAATAATTTTCCTAAGACAGTTAGGAAATGTACAAGGACAAAATAGTATTTTATAATCCTTTTTCATTTAATTCAAAATCCACACAAGCTTTTAAAAATAAAGACCTCAAAAACTGTATCTATGAGTAGATACGCATTCACTCTCCTCTCTCGTTAAAATTATTTGGATGGGGAGACCTGGGTGGCTCAGTCAGTTAAGAATCCAACTCTTGGTTTCAGCTCAGGTCATGATCTGAGGGTGTGATCCTGGGTGTGGAGCCTGCTTAAGATTCTCTCTCTCTCCTTCTCCCTCTGCCCCTCCCTCCAAACACCCCCACCGGCTCTCCCTCTTTCTCTCGCTAAAAAAAAAAAAAATTTGGATGGAAACATATGAGTAACACTGTACCAAAAGCAGACAGAAGACTCTAGGATGCTGCGAATATGTGGAAATATATACAGATTCTTTGGCATAAACTCTGCTTTGTGCATCTGTATAAATATCGTCTTTCTCTGCAATGATCAGCTTTGGCCTCCTCCACGCCTCCCCTGGTTTGATGGCAGACCATAATAATGTCACTTGGCTATTCTTGAAAAACAGCTACTAAATGTTGATGATACTTACTGCAGCAATATTTATGTGAGAATCCTAAAATACTTAGGAAAATGTTTTGAGGGTGCAAAGGCTGGCATCACCGTAAATTCTGAGTAATGCCGTAGGAGGGCAGGGACATAAAGTTCAATCACCTCTGATTTTCTGGGCCGTTTTTTTCATTGTTTGGTACACTCATTCTACCCTTCTTCGTCTAACTGGACATGGAGCTCTTCTTAGCTGATCAGCTATCGAACTGAGGAATTGAAGAATTTCATGATTTCCCAAGTTTCATTTGCTTCTTGGGTAATTCTTCGCTACAATGAAGAAATCATTTCAATGGCCAGTCTCAGATTTCTTTTTATCTCCGATTCTTGAAGATTAAGCTTCAGACTTTTCTGTCCAAACAGAAGTGAGAACAGAAGGAAAATCAGAGTCTTCAAAACCACGTCCATCACAGGATGTGCTGAACAAAATGGCTGCTGATAACAAAAATAGAAAACCCTCCCTTTGAAAGAAATGTACTAAACAACGCAGAGACAAAGATGTATGCAATTTATTACCAGAAAGACAGAGGAGTTGTAGAGGCAAAAGCAGCCAGTGCTTGATTTAACCATTTAACACCAAATTACCAGTTATCCACAAGGGCGAATGGCTATCTCCCACTCCCCACTTCTCACCTCCCACTGTTTCTGCTTTGGAACTTATTCCTCTGAATGGAGATGCGAAACAGAAGATGCAAAGAGAATTTTGCCTTTGTTCATTCTTCAAACGTTTATAAAAAGGTAAACAATTATCCTTCAAGGGTGTTGTGTTGCTGTTTTGTGTTTTCCACAAGTCACTGCTGTAGTGTGTAAGACCATGTCACGTCACATTAGTAACATGGCCCCCTCCCCATCTTTGGTACATATGTGGAGCCCCTCTGAGGGCCACCTCATTAGCTATTTGGCCTCCACCCTTTATTCAATTGAAATAATTTTTTAATATCACATCAGACTTTCCTTAACAGAATCTCTCATCTTATCTAAGTGGCTACCCTTTGGAGTCTTTGGTTAGAGAATCATACCTACGTTATCTCCAAGCTTTAAGAAATTTACCTTCCCGAAGTCTAAACTTTATCTGACAATGTTCAGTTTTCCAGCCCTTTGTCATATTAAATTTCTAGGATGAACTAATTTTTTCCTACAGTTCCATTAATTTCCACATTCTTGACTATTCTTTCTTATTAGTCCAAATAACAGACCTAGATGGCTCCTAAACCCACCCACTTCAGCTCCCCCCCGTCTCTCCATACCCAGACACACCCACACGCACACACACACACACACACACACACACACATTTCTCAGGATATCCCTAGACTACCCCAAAACAAATTTTCTTGAGTGGGGCCAAATATTTGGGGTCATAGTCAAGAAAAGAAAAGGTCACTCAGGTTCTCAATAGTTACAACCTCACAAATAGAACCCAATTTTTGCAAGCCCACTAAAGAATGCCTCAGATTAGATGCTTTCCTGGAGTGAAACTTCCAACAGAGTGCCAAATATGTGAAGTCCCTCACGTCAGCCTTACCTTAACGCTACCATTGTTGTTACCTGGATTGTAATAGTTTATTCCACAATGTACAGCTGTTCAGGAAGCCTTCAGTTTAACAAGAAAAACATCTATTTTTTCCTTTACAAAATAATATATATACACACATTATATATAATATGTCATAATTACTATATATTATATAATGTGTATTGCATATATATGCATTATATTATATATATAGTGTGTGTATATATTGCATATATATATGCCCACAAACATATATATACATATATAATTACATGATATATATATATATGATATACATGAATTTTGAAAATGTACCTTTATATTTTCAGAAACATTTCTGTTTTGTGTAAGCAGTTATTAATGACAAAGACTATTCGGGAGCTCTTTTTAACTTCTTTGCCTCTTTCCCCAGTCAATCCAAATTTAACACTCATATTTAATAGTAATTCCACGCGAGAGCAAGAAAACGCCTCTCCACCCACCCTTGAGTGCAGAGCAGTAAAAGATAAAAAGTTATGATAGTATCCTGGTCTTGAGAAAATCAGAATGCCTATTTACTTCTCTTTTGTGGAAGTGCACTTGAAAAGGAAAACGTGAAGCCCTACCCCAGTGTGAGATTAAAAGCAGAGGGAGGCTTTCCTCATAACTACAAATGATCTACACGGAGAGAACACGTAATGATGAGTTTTTGAAAATGATAAGATTGTAGCAATCCGGAGCACTGCAAGAAATTGGCAAATTGTAAAACGACCAGAAGGAGCCACAGCGAAACTCTAATTTTGCGAGCTCTCCAACCTCAGCAGAAAGAGTAGATGCAGGCAGCAGGAATGCTTTTCCTCTTTCCAGGGTGGCCAGACCTGCTAAACCGTAAGATACGAGAGGTTAGCTGCGTGCTCTTGGTCACAGGGAGTTAAAGGATGATGGCCGCAGAGCACAGGGCAGAGGAGATATCTGTAAACTCATTTCTGTCATTGCTTTAGGGACACAAAATCCTGTTGGCGTTATTGAATGTGGTAACTGTCAGCATGTTATGAACATTAACAGGGTCTGCAGAAGTGACCTCCACGTTGACTGGATAGCTCCCTTTGGAACAAGGTTACGACTTGTATCAGGCAAACTGATGCCTGTTTACAGAATGGAACTTCATACTCGGGTAAGACTCTGGAAGGGTCTGGAAGCTAATAATCATCTATTGGTAAAACTCCTTCACACCTCAAGACCAAAATTCTGTCCCGGTTTAAAATTCCTTATCTTTTTAAAAAATGAAACGAAGTGCAAATAAAGCCCTTATCTTTTTAAAAAATGAAACGAAGTGCAAATAAAGCCTAGTGATGAAACCAGGAAGTACTCAAATGTCATAGGCACTTTGTAGATCTCTTGAGACCCACTCACCCCTCCCCTAAATTCTGAAAAGTATTTGGGATTTCTTGGTCACAGTCATGAAAGAAACGGACCACTAAAGATTCTAATAAACCGTGACCTCCTTGTTCAGATCAGATCATCCTTTCACCAGCTCATCCTGCCCTACCCCGCCACTAACACTGCGTTCCAGCCCCAAAGACCCACACCCCACTCTTCCATATTGTACCTTCCTGACTCCTAACGTGGTCTCCTCACTGTGTTCCCAGAGTTGGCACTTCTGCTTCTCCTTCACACCCTAGCCCTGTCCCTCCCTGGTCCCCAAGTTCTGTAAGGCCGCCCCAGGCTTTTGCAGCGAAGCCTGCCACCCCTAATAACGACAGCAATCACCACTTCTAGAAAACTACATTTTCCCCTTATTCACTGCAATCTAACAGCTATTTTTGTAAAGTCTTCCTTGCTATTTTTTTTCCCCAAATGTCAATATTGCTTACTATTCCTTCTATTTTTGGTTCTTAAAGAAGAGATATAAAAAATTAGCTCAATACCGTCAATGTGGTAAAATGTAAAATGAGCTTTATACGAAATTTCATGTCTTAATTTGGTTATTTTATTAAAGGTCCCCTTTTCAATTCACTGATTCATTCATTCATTGATTCATTCATTCAACAAACATTTATCCCTCCCATTTTCTCATTGTTTCCATTATAAAATATCTTCTCTAAGAGAGTTTGCTGTGATCGGGGAATCATAACTGATGCTTTTTAATCTTCTGATTATGTCAATGCAAACATTTCCAACCTGCTTTTTATTTTCATTGATTTTCACACAGATTTACCCTTTCTCATCCTAAATAATGGATTTTTCTTCTTCTCTATGCCTATGTTTAAATATTTCCTTTATTTGTTATATGTACCTTTTCTTTGCAAAGTAATTATAGCTACAGTGTATAATTATGGTTTAATCATTGCATCCACTCTGTTCAATGATCCCTTTACTAAGTGGAATTACATGTCGAGTTAACACCCTTATCAAGTGCTAGTTTTCAAAGAATAAGCTATGCAGTCTTGCTGAGTTTTTCCCAGCACTTGCCTTTTCCAGAACAAAGCATTCTTCCAGAGTGAATGGTTTACAAAAATCTGATAGCAATTCAGTCGGATAGAAAAAATGAAAACTCTATATTTTAGCTGTGTTGCAGGCAAGAAAGAACTATGAAACTAAATCTATCTTCAAATTATAGAAATTGACTGACTTTAAAGATACATTAAATGGTTCACCTTTTAAGATTCAACTTTTTAAGATGTATTTGAAATGAGTTTTTGAAATGCTGACAACTCTTGCTCTTCCAATGACCCCTGTTTTCTTTTTAGATATTTTGCTCTGAAGAAACTTCATTGGAAAAAAAATAAAATTAGTATATAATCCCTACTTTTCCTTTGCTTTTTATTTTATCACCTCAAATCATTTTTTAAAAATAGAATGTAAACCAGTCAATAAAAAAATAATATATTTATTAGTAATATTTAAGTTCCTATATACTGGATACTCTGCTAAATTCTTCACATGGATAAGCCTCTTTAACCCACATTCAGAATAATGTTGTTCCTATTATTATCTTCATTTTACAGATAAGCTAACAGGTCTTTAAAAGGTTAAGTGACTTCCCAAAGTCATACAAGTATTGTGATTATAACATCAATGAGTGACCTCTTTCAAATCCACATGCCGATGAGGTCTGTGAACTTTTGGGTTATAGGAGTTAGATAGCACTTCCCAAGGTCATCATGGGAGAATCAGAATCTATTACCTTAAAATCACTGAGAAATGGGAACCTCACACTGTGTGCACACTTCAGTATCCACCACAGTGGAAGTAGTGTGCCCAGGAAGACTTTTCTGGAATCACAACCAGTACATCAGAAAATCACTCTTGGTCTCTATCTACAGTTCATTGATACCATCTAGCTGCTGTATTATCATTTTTTATTATAACCAAAGGGTTTTCTAACAATTAGACTATAGGTAAGAAAGACCAATCATAATTTACAAGCTTCAACCAACACCCTTTTGATTTGCTCTGTCATAAATGAACCACAAAACTGTCACATGTAGTTGACCCTTGAACAAGCGGGAATTGGGGCACTGACTCCAACCCCACAGCGTCAAAAATCGGACTCTCCCAAAAATTAACTACTAAGCCTACCATTGACCGGAAGACTTACCAATAGCACAAACAGTCACTTAACACATATTTTGTATATGTATGATATATTCTAACAATAAAGTAAGCTAGAAAAAAGAAAATCATAAGGGAAAGAAAATACATTTACAGTATGTACCATATTCATAGAAAAAAATCTGCATATAAATGGATTTGTGCACTTCAAACACCTGTTGTTCAATGGTCAGCTGTATGAATGTGTGTGAGTGTAATATAGATCATATTACATTATATATAAAAGCAAGAATAATTTATTAGTTTGCATGTCTTTAAAGAACATGAGATATTTATATGCTTTTATCATGAGAAATGTGTTTGTGTGCCTTGTAGTATAATCTCTTTTATTCAATGTGTTCTAAATGTGAAATATTTTTGAGTAGTTCTATATTTTGTTTAGGAAGTCACCATACATGTCACAGAAATTATCTCTGCTCAAAGAATTCAAAAGCAATAAACATCAAGCCTCAATAAGACTCAATTTAAGGATTTTGCAGTGTCTCAGGCTTATAATATAGATTAATAGCATCGCTTCTTCAATGAACTGCAATTATGTCAATTAAAGGAAATTTCCAGGTAACAAGGTGCTGAGAATAGACATTTTAATACACACACACACACACACACACACACAAAACTCACAAATAAAATGAAGGAGGTTAGTTTAAGCTCCATTTCTTCAGCAAACTCTCAGTAAAATAATTCACATTATTTGTAGTCCGGTTGCCCATAAAACTTTCAACAGCTGAATAAATACCTGAGTTTTGCCCTGTCTTTGTTTCCATTTACTTGCATACCTGTGAGCCCCTTTCCACTGCCCCAGGTAGACCACCCGGAGCCCAGTGCCTACTGGTGTTAATAAGAGTGGAGCGCTCAGTTTCCTGCACCCTTATGTGGCAGGCTCCAAACGCATAACACAAAAAGGAGTAAACACTGGTTTTATATGGAATCCTTCATATACAAATGATCCCAAAGAGCTTTACAAACAATGAATTCGACGCTGGGGTGGCGTAAACGAATGTGGCAGCCACTGAGAGCTCAGCTATAACTCACACAGACACCTCCTTGAAACGTCACAAAGTATACAGTGGATCTTCCCCAGCCTTCCCTCCCGCACAGAGTGTCTGCATACGCCGCTGGCTGTCAGTCACAGAACTCCACTCACACTTAATGTAAAGAAAGAAAATTCCTCATTTAAAGTGTTGGTACAATAACTTGCACAGAAACTTCCAGGGGCGGCGGGGAATGGTGCGCCCAAGTGAAATCAGGGTACTTGGTGCAATTTACTAGCCCCACTGATCGCCGCTGGCTCGGGTTTCTATAGGACTCCTCACTACTACTGACCCACTGCCCCCAGCCCCTCCCAACACTCAAATGCCCCTAAATATCAGTTCCGAACAACCAAAGAGTGCTTTAGTACTTAGCTCACATTCAGCCTTTTCCCTGCCCTCATTTTCTTGTTATTCATTTCGTTTCATGGACTGTGCATGTCTTCCTCACCAAGTTAATAGTAAGAAATCCTGTCTTGTTGCTCTCATACCCACCATTTTCCACCACTGCGCTCAAATGACAGCACCCACCCAAGCTCTACTGAGCCAGGCGCAGCCGTAACAAGCTCTCATAAGAGCTGACTAAATAAATCCAGGAAGCTTATTCCAAGACACAGGCGTCCAAAGGAAGAGTGTTACGTTTTGCATCTTGGGTTCTAACACAACCTGTATCTAGATCATTACAAGAATGAGTTGTCTTTTCTTTTCTTTTCCTTTTTTTTTTTTTTTAAAGTTAGTGGAAAGAAATGAGTCTTTCCAACAACCCATTTACTCGGTAATATCCAGATACTCCTTATCAAAATTTCTGTCAAGTTCATTTGGGTCCACAGCAAGCTGACTCTGCTGGAACAGAGTGAAAAGCAGCTTGAAAAGCAGAACTTGCCATCGTTGGCTGTTGCCCTGGGAAGCTCTTCCAAGGCATCCCTTAGGAGCAATAGTCATACCTTGTCCCGGGCCAATACGGGCAGGATTCTTGATGTCTATAATTGCTTGATAGTTGCTAGAAAGGAAAAGAGAAGGACACACTTTCTTCTCCCCTTGGCTTTTTCAGAAATGGTTTCTGTGAGCTGGTGTCTTAGGTCAACTGACACCTGACATACTTACAGAATTTTTAAGGTTAGGAGTAAGTAGGAGTGCAGATCAGCTGGGTACAATGACTGTCCAGCCTCACCCCTTGCTCCCCTTTGCACCTTGCTCTTCTCTGCAGGGAAGGCTCTCCGAAGGCTCAGTCTGGGGCCGCAGCCCCCCTGTCAGTGCCAGAGCCTCTTCCCTTCCTCCAGCAGGCTTCATCCGGGGCACTGCACACCATTCAACCCCTCTGTCCCCTACTTCAGTTCTTTCAAAGCTCCAGACGCTCAGACCTTAATTCATTTTCTCTTTTCACCACACTTGGACCCTCCTCGTCCCTCCCCCGGGCCAGTTGCTCTACTCTCTTATCTGTGTTCATGCTTCAGAGACCCGTGGCAATCGGGAAACTCATGCATGGGCCAAAATAATACCATGTTCTCTTAATTAAAAGGAACATATTTTGTCATTTCAGATGCTAAACTACAGTGAAGCCTCTGGAGCCACACTGTCCAGGTTCAAACACTGTGTACCCGACAAGTTGTGTGACCTTGGGCAGGTTAACATTGACTGTGCATAGATAAGAAAATACTTTAAGCATAAATAATAAAAAGACCTGCCTTAAATATATATTTTTATTTGGATTAATTGAGTTAATATAAATAAAGCCTATGTGGCCCATAGAAGCACTATAGCCTTGTTGGTTACTTCTGCTATTGCCAGCACTGGATTAGACGATGGCCAACACTGAAATCTGAGTGGCTTAACAAAATAGAAATTCATTTCTTACCTTCACATGGTCCAGTTGTGGTGACTCAACGGCATAGGCACCTTCCATCTTGCGTCCATGCCGTCCCCTGGTCATCTGTTGGATCTTTTCTGGATGGCAGATCAGGAAAGAAAGAGAGCAGGGAGCAAGGAGGGTTGTGAGGGCAGTGTTGAAGGGCCTGGCCTGGAAGGGACACACTCTACTCCTTGCACGTCCCATTGGCCAGCACTCAAGTCACAAGGCCTCATGGAATGGAAGGGGAGCTGTAGTCTGGTTGTGTGCCCAGGAGGAAGAAATCCTTGGTATCATATATTAGTTTAGTTTCTCCCACAACCACCTCATGACCCTCAAGGGAAATTGTTCCTGAACAAACCTCAGGGCTAATTTAAGACTGAAGTAATTTAGACACTAATTAACTCACTTTGAGTTATCAACTGTTGATATTATCTCCTATCAGCCATGAGCTGTCCTCCCTCTCATTTCCTTATCCTTATCAGCATGAAGCCATGAAGTCTTCTAGCTGGATAATTTCAGGGTTGGGGAGCAGGGAGGGAGAGAGCCTTAGATTTTCAGGTTGACTCTTTCTGTCACAGGGAACTGTCCAAGAATAGGAGTCATAAACCAAGTCTGGCCTGGCCCTCTGAGGCTGAGTGTAGCTGCATAGAGTATTGGGAAGTGTCCCCAGAACGCCACATAATTACTGCACCTCCCAAATTCCAGCCTGCCCCTCACTGAGGATTCCTGCCACTCATTCTTCAGCTCTACGTTGGATTGTCAAGTGGAATTTAAACAGTGTCAGTTTTGCAGGGCCAGGAATAGAACCATCTCTCCATGGTCAAGGACCCCCTTACCGTGTCTCCCTCAGGGTCTGGATCTCCTAATTACCTAAGGACCTCCTTCCTATCTAGAGATAAATATCTATATATCTATATCTATATATATATATCCCTACTTGAAGGTTACTGGTTTTATGCTCAAAAATTGAAGGATTCAGTTTCCATATTCCTACCACCCAAAGTTAGTCATGACTTTGTGTTGTAAGAATTTGTCTTCTCCAGATCCTAACCCTGGCTTTGGTCCAATGGCTGCTTTTGGTGGAATTTTTCTGTGGCCTAGAATCTTCTCAAAAGACTCAGGACCCAAAAGGCTTGGTGCCGATATTGTATGAATTATTGGCTCAGTTCACCCTTCTTGCCACTGCTTCCCTCAGGCAATGTAAGGTAGTGTTTAAGAGCACGATTCTGAAGCCAGACTGCATAGGTCCAAATGTCTGTCCATCACTATGACAAGTCTATGTGACCTTTAGCCAATTGTTGGCTTTCATATGCCTCAGTTTCCTCTCATCTTATGGGAATAACAATAACATCTACCTCATGGGCTGTGTAAGCATTAAAAGAATTAATACATATCTTAGAGCACATAGAGTGGGGTTTGGCACAGAGTAAGGATTTGTCATCATAATTATAAGCCAAGGTACACCCTTTGTTCACTGTGTAACAGACGTAGTTCCCCCAAAACAAAAATTGCCAACCTCTGAGCTATAAATGGATATACTGAAAACATAGACTCTAAGTCCTTAGAGAGGCTGGGCAAGGCCTTCAGTCACCTCCTGCCAGGAGCAGCCTCCATAACTTCTCCCCAAAGTCATATACAAATATTATCATTATTCTATGTGCCGCGATGTGACAAAACAAGAAAGCACTCCCTCAAAAATTCCTACAGATACTATGATAAAAAAAAAAAACAAAAAACCTTATTTCACTAAAGCTGAAAGAGAGCGAGGAGAGACTCACCCAATTTTCCACCACATTAAGGCCGTTAACTTCTGACCCAGGTTTCTGAGAAATCTTTCACAGGGCAGTGGATCATAGTAGAAGACAGAACAGAGAATGCCAGAATTTCTTAAGCACTGACCTGAACATTTTCAACAGTGATTCCTGAACTGGGAATTAGGGGCAGTGTCTGACAAAGGGACACTCGCGACGGGTACACTTTTCCATTTTCAGGATAACAGAACTCACCCGGAGCCCGGCTGGGATCCCATAGAAACAGTCAGCACGTGCTCTGCTACGCTCAGAGGTCTGATTCCCCCAATCTTTGAGTTTGCGAGCTCACTGGCACCTGTGTGCTCACAGTGAAAGCTGTGTCCTCCAAATTCCCAGGCCTGTCTGATTCCCAAAGTCATTCGTGGAGGAGACAAATTCAGGCAGTGACTCCTTAACTACCCACATGTCAAACATTTTTTTCTGTATGTGCACAAATTGCATCCACAGCTGTGGGTTTGAAGACAGTAATGTTAAGACCAGGTCTTGTATAATGGAAGATGGAAGAATTTTACCAGACAGCAAGAGTCACTCCAGCACTGGTTCAAAGTCAAACTCTGAGTTCTTTCAGGTCTCCTTAAATGAGTCCTCAGTCAAGTCATCCCACTGCAAAACAAGTAATTAATGCAGTACTTCCTGCCTCAGGCTCACTCTATGCAAAAAACATCTTTTGCTGAAAACAGCAATCACAATGCTTTGTTTTGCACAACACTTCACAATTTAAATAATGTTTTCACAAGTTTTGATCACAGAAGAAAACCAGAAATCTAGGAAACTATTTTCGTGGGAAGGCCACTCCCAATGCTAGTTTTTCCTGGTCTCAGTGGGACTGCTTTTGGGAGGGGGTGGTGTTGAGATTCTTGCTGGAATCCAAACACCAAAAAAGATTTTTCTTTTATAAATGATTACATATGAGTGTGTGTGTGTGTGTGTGTGTGTGTGTGTGTAATAACGGATCACTGTAAGCTCAGAAAGAGCTACCATTTCCCAAGTTCTTACTAAGTGGCAAGAAAATGCCTCTAATAGTTTTGCTCTCTTCCTCACTAAGGTATAAACCAAGTGTCCTTTAAAGGACAAAGGGATTCACATTTTCTTGATGAAGCAGCTTGAAATGTCTTTGAAATGCCTTGTTAATCTCTGAATCCCTGATGACACATAGTAGGTATTGAATAAGCTTTTGATTAATTAATTCTTTAAATGATTAGTATAATAATCTTCTCTGAGCTCTTCAAAAATTGATGTCCCAATCAAATATGTATCAATACTTCCCACTTAGAGTCACTGAGATTTACAATCAAAGCAATATGCCTTCAAATAAGCTGGGGAGTTAGTTCACACACCATTCAAACCATTTCTGCTCTATTACATTAATTTTCAATGTGATACCAATAACTTATATAGTTCATTAGTTCAAAATTTTTAATATGTATAAAATATGCATTTTAAAATTCGAGTTGTCCATCAATTTGTATACAGTGCATGCTTATTGTGATGAATGATTTACTCAAAGCTGCCATGCTCCTGATCAGAAAAGAGAATGTACTTCCCCAGTTTATCATCCGGTCTTTTATATTAGAATTTTTAATCAGTTCCACCTTAAAAATTTATCTAATACTTTTGTTTTCAACCTTTGTAGTTCCAGAGAAATGTGTTTAAAATAATCATTTTAATAACTTAATGGGTTTGATATTTTATGTCTGAATGAAATTTAGTTACCAATTTCATACAAATACACTTAATGCTCAATAATGCTGTGTTACCATGGGTAAATCGGGAAGATTGAATTTATCTGCTTTAATCTATCTCTTTTGGTGTTTTCATTCTGATTTTTCTTTGACTTTTATGTCATTGCTTACATCCTTGTTTGTACAAAGCCATCCTAACATTTAAAAATTTACACACTACGTTATTTGCATGAAAGTCACATTATCACCAGATAGTGATTGAAGCCAAAATTAATTTCACCAATATTTGCAAGAGTATTTACCATCATTTGCAGATTTTTGTAATTTCAATAAAAATATGGATACTGCCATTTTTGTAGGTCAAAACAATCTAATTTTAGAATTTCATATGGCTCTATCTAATACAAACACACATTCTAGCCTTAAATTGCAGCAGCTGATTTGTTGAAATTCTGGGAGGTTGCACAATATAGCACAAAGAATATGAACAGGGAAGTTAGTCAAACCTAGCTTTGAATCTCGGTTCTTCATACACACTAACTCTGTGACCTTGTAAATCTTCTTAACTTCTCTAAACCCTTAATTTCTTCACCTATCAAATAGTAATTACCACCTAGAAGGTTATCATGACAATTAAATAAAAAACACATACAAAACACCAAACACAGTGCCTGGAAGAAAATATTCACCAAGTATTTTGTCTTTCCTTGTTCTTCTTTTTCTTAAAAAATGGAAATCAAATTGGCTCTAAAACCTGCAGCGTGAAGGGCAATTGACAAATTGATCAAATAAGTGCCTCTACTTTGTTGTATAAATCAGCTGTGGGCGCCTACGTGTGCGCGTGCATGTGCGCACTTGCCCGCGCACGCGTTCCCACTGAGATGTGACCCTGTAATTTGCCTTTCTGGCAAAAGTTGATCTTATGAAATGCCTCCTATTTATTTTTATCTCAAGTGTAGATTCAGGAAAATTTTCATTCTCTTGTTACGAAAAGACTATTATGAATTATTATTAATCAGTTAGCAAATTCATTAGATAATGAATGTAAGTAAAATACTAATACTAAAAATGTTAGGTACTTGCATTCGACGACTATGACACCGGGGATGTTTTCCTTCCAGGTGATCCTAATTGCTCACCTTGAGAAACGAATGGGTAGCAAGTTTCGGTCCTTTCTCAAATGGAATTTTTCCTATTTTTTACACATCCACAACGAATTTGTAACATGTCTGCTGGTGATTTGAAAATCTATGACTCAAGAAAAAAAAAGTATTTTAAATTATTTTTACTTTTCCAAAATTGCTTTCAAAGAAGACACAATGAAAAGAGCAGCAATTTTTAATATACCGTCGTTCATAGGGCCAAATGTTTTGTTTGTAGTTTTGTATTCTTTGTTTAAAAAAAAAAAAATCTGTCCAGTTTCATTTCTGAGTTTTATGAAACGTGACCAAGTTTTTGGTGTAGTTTCCAGTGCTTTATATAGTCCCTGTTTTGTTCTTTGATCTCTGGCTTTAGTCAAAGTGGAGGTCAAAATAAACCCTCCTCAATTCCTGACTTTAAAGGAAGAGAAGATAGACGCAGTTAAAATGTAAGAGAAAAAATATTCAAAGCACTTTTACCTTACTTGATCAGGTTTTCAGTTCTAGTCACTATATGAAAGAAGGGATTATCCTATTATAGACATTATACTTCAACTAGCTGGGGTTGATATTTTTCCTACTCATGTCAAAGATTACAGTGTTATTGCATTTATCCCAAGACATGTTCAAGAGCAGCCACTGAAGTTCTCTTTATATGACATAGAACTATACCACCTTCCTGCCAAAAACTCTTATTGGCCTAAATAGAACCTAAATAAGACCTAAATTTCTTACTATGCATTGGCCATCGGACTGCCCAGCAACCGAATTCCCTACCTATATGGAGAGAGATCCCATTTTGTGAGTCTTCCTGAAGCCAAGGGTCCAAGCATTATTACTGCATCCCTGGCCCGCTAGGGCACACAGCCGTTCCTATGTTTGGCCGGTTGGACCCCCCTCCAGGCGGGATTCTGAATCCTGAGAGAAGGCCGAAAAGCTATTGAGAAAAGTGAGAAATCCTTCCTTGCTGAGGTCAACTAGCAGATTGACCTCTATCCTAAAGAGATATCCTAAAGAGATAAAGAGATAACTATCCTAAAGAGATAGTCTCTCCCCCTACCCTTCCTTAGTTCCTGCTCGTTCTCCAAGCCCGTTCGTCCATGGTTTCCATCCATCATGGATGCTATCCAGTACATTACAGTAAATTCCTTTCTGCTTAGGGTAGCCGTAGTTGCCTTCCATTGTTTGCGGCCAAGGACCTGACTGATACCTGGCCTGGGAATCTTCATTTTTACCTAACTTTTCCCAGCAACGACTGCATTCAGGTTCACTGGACTTTTTGTCAGTTCCTCAAATATTTGAATTTCTTCCTTCCCTTTATACATTCAGTTCCTTCTACTGAGAGCTCTTTTTTTTTTTTTTTTTTTCCTTACTTACATGGCTAGCTCTTTTTCTTCTTCTGGGTCTTACTTTAAACATCGCTAATTCAGAAAGACCATCCCATGTGGTAGAGATGATCCTGTGCTCATGTTTCTTCCTTTTTTTCTCCGCCTCTTTCTTCTTCCTTTGCGTGTGTATTAGTCCATTACTTGCCAATTCTTAATTTCTGGGAAGCACACAAACAATAAACTGCATATTCCGGAGATCATAAATGAATAAAAGATAAAATTTTAAATCCCCTTTCACTATCATTTACACTCACTGTATATTGCACGCAGAGTGTACATCACTTTGAACATGAAATTTAACGTTAACAAAGGTGTAAATATCACACTTCACGTAAATTTTCATACTACAAGTTGTCAGGCATAATCCTCAAGCCATAAGATAAATTATCTGAAGAGTCAGGTTTGAACAAAAGGAGACTGGAAACTTAGAGATATTTGAAATTCTAAAATTCAGAATGTAGGCTTTAATCTGAATGTTATAAACTTTATGCCGGGGAACATTTTCTTGATATTTATTTTAATGCCAATAAAACAAAAGACGGCTGCCTCCGAATTCTTTCGTTTCTCTATATAAGGAAGCTTAAAAGGACTTCTGCTGGTTTTTGTTAAAGCAATAGTATTACAACACTCTTGTATTTTCCCTATGCTTGGGGACATTAAAATGAATATTTTCCTACTATAAATTGGAAATCCTGGGACTTGGAGGACGCTGAATTAATCTGTGCTGAAGAAGCAAGTAAAGATGACAGTAGAGATTGAAGGATCACCTTGGCTTCCTTGAGACCCCTGCGGTGGATATATATCATAAATATGATATGTATATTATATGTACTGTGGGACTTTAGCATAGAGCCTTCTGAGAAAGGCACAATAGCAATCAGCAATAGGCATGCTAAAGAGCATGATACTTGGGCACAATGCCCGTTTATGGAATAAAAAAATAATTTTTTTCTCCCTGGAGCAGCAAGAAGAGGGCCTCCATACTTTGTCAATTCCACTTCAAGTTATTATGCTCTTCACCCCTTCATTAAAGCACTGGTATGCAAGTGATCGTTCCTAATAATAGGCTCTCCACTATTAGAAGTGGGCCTTTTTCATTTTTCACCAAATTATGAAATAGCTTCCCATTATAACTTATGTTCTGTATACTCCAGCCAAGACTTTTCTCTCATCTTAAAATGCTCTGCTTTAAATGGGCCTCTAATGTATAATTTTATTGTTTGAGCATTTCATTTTCTTTTTGATTTATGTTTCTTTATAGCTGGTTAGACAGCTCTTTGTGATCTTTTGATGAAAGATTCTACATAAATAAAATTGACTGAGAAGAGGGACCTTGACGGTAGCGTTGGAGAACGCTCTCTGCACTCTGCAAACTTAAGATCAAGATTCAAATCTCAAATGAAAGATTCGAAGAATGCTCTAGCTTTCCCTCTTTCTAATTTTTACTTTAAAAATTCAAATTAATGTTGGTAATTTTACCCTATGCTGGATTTAATCTGCCGTATATTGACTGAAGGGGTGATTTTGGGATTTTTTTTTTTTTTACCAAAATGTATCTGCATTGAACTGCCAAGGCTAGAATAAGTCAGTAGTTACAGTAATTACGCTGATAGAATTCAATACCATTAGCCTTTAAACTTCCAACTTTATTTATTTATCTACTCATACACTCCCGCATTCATTCACTCACTCACTCACTCATTCATTACTTGGTATTTAGAACAGACAACCAAATAGATGCCAATCTTTTGCAAACCAATAATTATCTGGAAAAACTGCAAAATTTTTGAAGATTTTATGTTATTTCCAAAATCTTTGCAACAATTTTTCAGTATTTCCCTATATATATTCTATATTCGTTTAAGCCCAGAATATCAACTAGTTTTCATTATCAGTGTATCATTGATGCAACCTAAGAAAATCCCTCTTCCTTCTGCACTTTCAGATGCTCATGAATGCCCTGACTGACTGACGTTTTACCTTTCACGTAGTGTGTTCAGTCAACAGGATCTGCCTTGCTTAATGCAAAGATCTGTAAATTTTCGAGTGACCTTTAGAAAAATAGTGTATATTGCAGTTTGTGCTTTAGCCTAAACATTCTTTTCTTCCTTTTTTTTCTTCCCTTAACTTTCCATTTTAAATAATAATAACTGTTATTATTAACAACTATTCCTGAAAAATCGTCCTGAAAAATACATTAAAAGGAAAAAATTTTAACCTCACATCCAGGTGTTTAGAAGCTCCTCAACCCATTTACACGATGACGGGAATACCCAACGTTCCTGAGCATGCGCCATGTGTCGGGCACTGTGTTGAGTAGTTTAAAGTGACCATCTCATTTCCATCTAACCAAACAAGTCTGTGACATGGGTACCACGGTGGTCCAGTTCAATGGAGAGTCAACTGGGTTGGAAGTTGAGCTGGAAAATGTCATGACATCGGCCTGGGACATGTTGAAGGCAGGCCATTCAAGATGATCAGTAGAAAGTTGGAACCATAGGTCAAGGGCTCAAGAGAAAAACTTAACCCTGAAGATGTAAATCCAGAAATTTTCTCTACTGGAGAAAGGACAAGAATAAGAAGAAAAATCCAGAAAGAGCGCCAAGAGGTATGGACTTGGAAAGAAAGGCGATCAGATAATTCAGAAAAGGAGGAAAAGTGGTGCCTGGGTGCCTCAGCTAAGTGTCTGCCTTTGCCTCGGGTCATGATCACAGGGTCCTGGGATGGAGCCCCACATCAGTCTCCCGGCTCAGCAGGGAGTCTGCTTCTCCCTCTCCCTCTGCCTCTGCCTCTTCCCCCTCCTCATTCTCTCTCTCTCTCTCTCTCTTTTTCCCTGTCTCAAATGAATAAATAAGACCTTTAAAGAAAAAACGAAAAGGAGGAAAATCGAGAAAATGAATGATATCACACGTTTATTCACCAATAAGACTTGACCATCTACTGTATGTTAGGTGCTAGTAGTTAGTCATCAATTGGAAATCGAAAGGAAGCTGACAGTTAAATAGTTGAATATCAATCAGATATTCAGGGGGGATATACTGGGAAATCAGGAGACAAAAAAAATTACTATAACTGGAACTTGGATCAGACCCAATCACCATAATTCTGTGTCCTGCTCAATTAAATTTCTACCAGTTCAAGATGGAGAGTAAAGAACACAGCTGAAGGTGAGTCAAGTCTCCAATTCTTGTATCTGCATCAAGAAAATATTAGAGTTTTTCTTTAACTGACTTATTTTTGATTGTTTACATCCTCGGATTCAGAGTTGGGAGTGGGGTGTCAGGGAATTGCAAAAAGTCAAGGAGATAGGAAAAGAATAATTCATGTAAATATTTCCATTTATAAAGCACTTTACATACATTTTAACAATAAATTCCCAGAATAAGCTATGAAAGAGATACTATTATTGCTATTTTACAGATAAGGAAATTATATGATAAGAGAGAACGTGGGACGAGCCCACTATTACAGTATCTCAGAGTCAGTGAGGGTTGAAGCCTCAAATGGCATGGGTCTTGTGATTTCAATCCCTCACTCTTACCACAGCATTGAAGGGGCTGACTCCTGGAAGACTGGAAAGCTCAGGGAATTGGATGTAGTCTTGGGGGATTGAGGGTCTCAGTGCAATTGGAGGGGTGAGTGGCCGTAGTTCCCTCTGGAAGCTAAGAACAAAGAGCAAGCATGTTGGAGGGGAAAGAACAGAAAGATAGGTGGATGTGATCAAAGAGATAAAAGCCAGAGTGATGAGCAAAATTTTTTTTACATATTAACTAATTTTTTTTCTTTCTAGAATTTTTCCCCTCTCTATGGTTCCCTCACCCAACATACACAACCTCCTTGCCTCTTTGCATTCATTATTATCAGGGATGGCAGAGAAAAGGGCTTTGCATTTCAAAAGACTGGATTCTGATGGAATGCAGGATAGAAATACAAATTTCAAGAGAAGACAGGAAGAAAAAGAACTTAACTATCCCACCCTGGGGCTAGATAAAAGATTTCTACAAAGAAAGGGATGTTGAGGGGGAACTGGGTAGGGAGAGATGGGTGGGGATGGTGGAATTCCCAGATGGGTTTGGGAAAAGTGAGAGGAGAGGAGCCTATGGCCCTTTCAGGGTCAATCTCCGAGTTGCATGGGAAGACCATGACGAAGAATTGACTGTAGGTTGTGTCCAAGCAGAAAGGTTTAGACAGCCTCATGGAGTATTCTATAGTGCCAGGTGAAACTGGGTACACCATGGGCAGAAAGAACTTGGCACTGGGAGCAAAAGATGGCACAGCAGCAACTTGGACTAGTTACTGAGTCAAACAGAAGCAAGAACACCCAATCTATGCAACATGGGCATTTATCAATGAGGACCAGACCCTCCCCATCACTCTGCACAAGTGTGCCATCCCCCAACCCAGAACTTAGGTACAGCGGGGGAAAGGTGGAACCTTGAAATGACCAAGATTAGGCTCTACCACCTAGGAAATAAGAACTTAAAAGAGAAATTAAGTTCAGGAATGAGCCTAACTAAAAAGGTGAATTTCTAGACTTAGATTCAGACTGCCAGGCTGAAATTGTCTTAGCAGAGGAGGAACACTGCCTTGGAATCTGGAGATCCGGGTTGGATATGCTGCTAAGTAGCCGATGCCAGGTGGCAAAGGACAGTGCAGCATCATGGAGAGAAACAACTATGAGGCAGAAAAATCGAAGCTGTGCCAAATAAGCATAGAGACAGAGCTAAGGACAAAGCTGAAGATGAAGCGAAGGACAATGGCAGGAAATATGTGGGGTGGGAGGTAGGTGAGAAAGGGTGCACAAATCCATGGCTGGAGTAAGGCTCCTCAGGACAAGAGAGTAGAGAAGAACGATCAACAACAGAAGTAGGGCGAGAGGTCATGAACTTCAAATGGAAAGTAACACAGAAATGATGTCACATGAAATGGCCCTGAAGATCAAGGCCACCAATACCAACCCCAAGAACCGGAACGAGTGGGCACCAGAGTAATCTACAGCAGGCTCAGGAAATTGCCAGGAAGCAAAAGAGAGAATCGAGGCAGACAAGGGAGTCTTAGAGGAGGAGTATAAATGACGGTGAAGCTGCCACCGAGTAAGCCCTCTGGGTCTGGGGCAGGGAGAAGCAGCATAAGAACCAGTGTTAAAAGGTAAGCCTTGGGGATGAAGAAGCATTTCGTTTATAAATAAACTGGAAAAAATAAAATAGGATATATTGGGTTGGGTTGATAGAGAGGTACAAATGACATCTCACAGGCTAAGAGAAATATCTTCATTCAAAAAGATATGTTGACCCCGGTAATCCTTAAAATCATCCTGAAAGCTAAAACAGATAAAGTGGGACATGTGTTGGCTTTCCATGAGACTGCATCATAGGAGAGACGGTGGACAAACTGGCAAGTCAGTGAGTGACGACGTTCATCACCAGATGAAAAAGCACGCAGAGCTTGAGAAAGGAAGAGGCGTGCACGTGCGCACACACGCCCTCACAAACAATGTAAGCCGGACCCCGTTTTCCTAACGAGTAGAAACATTCATATCAGAGACTCCATCAATTACTCATGAAAAGTAGCTCTGTGAATTTGCTTTTATCCACTTAATCAGACACGGACAGGCATATTGGTTATGCATTACTCTTCAAAGGCAAATGAAAAGTATTCAATGATACGTGACACCAAAATTCCCAAAAGTAAAAAAATCTGGTTTGTTGGCAAGTTCTTGTCCTTATGTCTTCCATGATTGCTCTTCCCATGTGACCTCCAGGGTCTCCTCAAGGAAAAAGGAATGATGCGATGAAATCTACCTCCACTTTGACAATTCCAGGACAATTCTTGACTACGGAGCGGCAATAAGATACCAAGAGCAACACATTAATATCTAGGAAAGTCAACTTTTAAACAAATATTGTGGAAGGAAATGGAAAATTATAAAACTTATAAGTCCTAGTAATGTGTACAAAACATATGGTACACATAAATTAAGGTCATAGAACTATAAATTTCTGTTACTTTTTTTCTATACATTTTAAAAGTATTGAGGAACAAATATATTATTTCTCGTTAACAGTGATGAATTAAAAGTCATCTTTATTTTTCTTCAGGTGTTTTTAGTTATCAATGTCATGAAAATTATAAATGTATTATTAGACAATAAAGTGATATTGTCAACACACATATTAAAGAAAGGTTATGTTTAATTAAAAACACAAAAATTTTAGATTAGATTTCCAACAAAGATTTAGGACAAGAAATTCATTTTAGAGATTATGTAGTAATGTAATTGAGACCACTGGAAAATATGTATATTTTCAAATTCAAATGGAATGTTCTACATAGAATACATTAAAGTAAAATAGATGTAATTTTTGCCTTATTATACATGGATTAAACCATTACACTGTAGAATTATTTCAAGGCAAATTTCAGTTTTATGGAATATTATAAATTAATTCCAGTGAAAATAGTATTGATGTCTGCATTAAGATAGGAAAGTCTATGTCCCAAATCTCAGTTACTTAACATCATAAGGGCTCTTTCTTGTTCACGCTATGTGTCCAAAGCATTTCAACAGCAGGGTGGGCTCTATGCAGTCACTTAGAGACCTGGGCTGGCAATGGCGGAACCATATCAGTTGGAAACAACACCTCCTGGGTCACTGGCAAAGAGAGTGGAGGAGAGAGAGAGAGAATAGCTCACTAGCAATCAAATGCCTCATCCCAATGGGAAAACTAGCCGCACGACCCTGCTTACCTGCAAGAGGGCTGAGAAGTGTCTTTTTTCTTGATTCCAGAAGAGAATGAGATATCGGTGGGTGTTAGTAACTCTCCCACAATAGCTTTTGTCATTTCTTATTGCTAAACACCCTAATAGCTCTTCATCCAAGATTCTAACTCTACAGCGAGGTGGGGAAAGAGCAGAGGAATATCAGACACAACTGGGCTCCAGGCTTGTCTTTTCTACAGACTAGCTGGTGATGCAAATGTGGACAGGTTAGTTCAACTCTCTGGATCTTGGCGGCTATAGCGATAAAATGAGAAGGCTGGACTAGATCATCTCTAAGACTTTTATGGCAGTAAAATTTTGTGAATCTATTTCATAGTTTTATATGAAATAAAATAATAATTAACCTCATCATAAAAATATTTTCAAAAGTCATTTACTTCACAAAATTCCATTGAGAATTTATTGTTTTGGCCTCTATTAGGTATCCAGAGATAGAGATAGAAACAGAGAAAGAGATGAGAAAGAGAGAAATATTTACAATCTTCATTTTCTTGCTCCAACAGCCATAGATATCTTTTGACTCCTCACTTTGGAAGAGGACAATATTAAAACTCTTACGCTTCCCTTTAGCTTTCTTTCACTCTCCAACTTTTACCTTTGCTGGTAATACTTATGTTGCATTGTGATATCATAATTAGGTCTATCATAATCATATTTGCATTATCTGTAGATTGGGTTTTTTTAAAGATTTATTTCTTTATTTTTGAGAGAGAGAGAGAGAGAGAGCAAGTAGAGGGGTGGGGCAGAGGGAGAGGGAGAGAGAGTCTTAAGCAGACTCCCCACTGAGCCCAGGCCAACAAGGGGCTCGATCTCAGGACCCTGAGATCATGACCTGAGCTGAAACCAAGAGTCAGACACTCAACCAACTGAGCCACCCAGGCACCCCTGATTTTAAAAGTTGGAAATGTGAATATGAAAATATTGTTCGGAGATCAAGTAGCAAACTATAATAACAGATGCTTTCACATACAGCTTATTTCTTTCCTGAAATTCCTCACTGATTTTCTTTTTCAGCAACTATTAGTCTCTATCAGTGTTTTCATTTTTATAATTCTCCATCTCATTCAGTATTCTATCCATCTTTCCTTTACCCAGAAACTATCCCCCCTAGAACTCTTGTTCTTTCATTTCTAACCTAGACTGCTCCCACGGCATGCCACTTTGCCCCCATCCTAGCACTCCCCTTCACTGCTTTCCTGGGTTGGTTCTACTATTTTCTGCATCCCATGATTTCTCATTCTTGGTGACATCCTCATTTCGCTGGAGTGCAGCTTCAGCATCTTCCTAATAAAGTGGGTTTGGGAGGTCCCCCGTTTACTCTATTCTTCAGGATAAATAATCCGCCTCTCCTGCAGATAAGGTCAGTAACCCAGGTAACTGGTCATGTCACTCAGCACTCCCAGAGCTCCAGCTACCTTCCAATTGTTGGAATCTATACTCTGGCCCTTCTGAGAACTCTTTTGCTGGGAATACTGCAAAAAATACAGAAAGCCATGTTACCCAAGGTCAGCAATCTGGAACCGTACAAAAATGCCAAGGAAGCCACACTGGCTGGGAGCACACCTAAGCAATCACTTTCAGGACTTGTCTCAATATCCGAGTTCCCTCAGCTCTTGGAGACAATAATTCTGAGATGGGTGCTGTTTTCCTCTTCCCAGAGATTTCCTGTGTGATTAAGCCACAGTCGCCCACAATGATAGCTGGCTTGATAGCTAACTTTCGTCTTTTAGTTACCCACCTTCCCTGTTTTACTCGCCCCACTTCCCTGCCAGTATCCCTTACACTTCCCACATCACCTTCTTACACTCAAATTTGTGTCTCAGGA
Organism: Ursus maritimus; assembly: GCF_017311325.1. Classification (NCBI taxonomy): domain Eukaryota; kingdom Metazoa; phylum Chordata; class Mammalia; order Carnivora; family Ursidae; genus Ursus; species Ursus maritimus. Next base: position 11,234,531 of record NW_024423675.1, read on the forward strand.
CCTGCTTCAGGGAAAACCCAAACGAAATCAACAATAAGCAGCTTTGAGTTCCTGTTTTGTGACATGTATAGTCCATCATTTAATCTCCATAACAACTCTCTAAGGAAATCTATGGTAGAGATTAGAATTATATAGTATATCATTTAATTACAGATGTGGAAATGAAGGTCAACAAGTCAATGGCATTCACAGATTCTCACTCCTGCCACCTAAGACCAGAGTCCAAGTTCTGTCCCCTATGCCCTGTGGCCCTGTTCAGACTATGGGACTGTAAGGGCCTCCTGGCAGCCTCTACTTATTCTGGAAGAAGACACTGAACCCCTCCTTGGGGCACACAAGCATTAAAAGTTTTTTCTTTTGTCACTTCAAATTCCTTATAAAGCTACACAGTATTCATAAATAAATATATTTCTTCTATACCTTCTGCCTAATTTGCAATAAGCCAGCCCTGATCTCCTTCGGCTTATAGGCCAGTGCTTATTTTCATGGCTGATTAATGGTTCTGATTAGTCCTCCAAGCAGGAAATCCAATATCCCTTAGGGGAACCCTAAAGATGCAGATGACCATGAATTCAAGGAAGCCTATTCACAGCAGAAATCAATGGAGAAAGGAGGCAATGTTAATGTAGACAACAGTTCTACCAGTTTCTAAATGCAAGTGCTCCTTCAGAGGGAGTGGAGGGAGGGGTGGGGACAACAGAGAATGTATTCAGAATACCAAATCACAGTTGCATCGCTCTAAAAGCCAGCTTTCACAGCTCCCTTCCCAATGTGGAAATTTAAAGCTTCCTTTTTGTGAATTTTGACGGGTTTATAGCCCCGAAAGAAAACTTCACCCCTCTCGAAGACTACCTCTTGGATTGAATGTGTGTCCAGGGCCCGAGAGAGCTTGATTTCACAGAAGCCACATCAAACCACAGCACGGGCATCATTAGAATAATTCTGAGACCGTGAAACTTTTTTAAAAATTATAGAAATATGAAAACTGTAATATTTTCTGTAACAGGTAGCTTATCCGAGTGCAGGTATCACAAGATGATCAAAAATATTCTAATGGGTTTTTAATAAAATGGATTTTTTAATCCAACAAAATATAACTCTCCCGTAGCCACAATTTCGTATTCTATTGGTTAATTCTTTGCAGATCCTGGGACGCCCTTGCTTCTCTCCTACTTCCTTCTGACTGTCCTACGGAGACCAATATGAAGGAGAGGGAAGCGCAGGTTTTTCAAGGTCAAGATTATAAGGGAAAGAGTTTTACGCAATCACTGGTTGTCTCTCTCCTCTCCCATGACTGACTCAGCCACAAAGGGCCATATCTTCACAGATCTTCTTTCCTTTATGCTTTACAAGCTCTATTTAGGCTCTTAAGGAGCAGCGGGAGTCAGAGGAATTCTACTTTGCTTATGCACCAGAAAATTTTACACCTACACTTTGAAACATTGGTCAACAATTATCATCCTGCTGGTTGCCTGGCTCTGCGTTAGACGGTAGGTGAGATCCGAAATGACTATTTTCTCTTACATTGAAATAGTTTATTATGTACCCATAGCTTCAAAACAATGTCACCCATCCTGGGCAGTACCTAGAAACCCATGAGAAGGGACAGACTACAGAAGATGTCAGGTGTCTAGTTTTACCTACACCAAATGTTACTTAGTTTTATTTGTCATTAATTCACACAATCCTGTTATAAAGACAAAGTGTTTCCATTAGAAAACACAATCAGTGGGGCGCCTGGGTGGCTCAGTCGTTAAGCGTCTGCCTTCGGCTCAGGGAGTGATCCCAGTGTTCTGGGATCGAGCCCCACATCAGGCTCCTCCGCTGGGAGCCTGCTTCTCCCTCTCCCACTCCCCCTGCTTGTGTTCCCTCTCTCGCTGGCTGTCTCTCTCTCTGTCAAATAAATAAATAAAATCTTAAAAAAAAAAGAAGAAGAAGAAAAGAAAATACAATCAAGAATCAACATAAGGCAGGATTGGGGGCTATACATCAAGGTTGCCCCAAGGAGTAGATTTTCCCGTTTCATGCCGAGATCCCTTCCTCTCTCTCTGTCCGTCCCTTACCACCCTTTCTTTCACCACTCTGCAGGTAAGACAGAATCACCAGCGTGCCCGAGGGGGCAGCTATTGTTTTTGCCAGCCAGCGTCCATACTCCAAATGGGCCTTGAGGGACCACCCTAGCTCTGCTCTCAACCCATGCGTTTGGCCAGGATGATCATCAACGCAGCTCCAAGAATTGGTCCCAGGTGGCGAAACCAATTCACGCATCTCGTGCCTCGCAAAGACAATAGGGACAGGCACGTGATCCATCAGAGCCAATACAAGTTTTGCTGAGACTTTGGGGACAGATGCAAGGATTCTTCCCAGATGCAACTGCACCTTGAGGCACGTGGGTTAGAACTGCTACTGTCGTCTTTACTCCACACGAATTTTGAGAAGGAAAGCAGAGCCAACAAATAGAAAGAAACCAGACCCTGATCACCTTCTTTGAGCCATTTGTAAAAACCAGTGTTCCTGAGCATTTTGTTACATGTGTCAGTAAGACAGCTTTTTGCTTTAGTCCAGCTTGGACTCACTTCTCTGTCACTTGCCATCTAGAGTCCTAAGTGAAATGGTGTGTATGTCCTCCCTTCTGCTCCCAGGAACCCAACAAACCTATATAAACCTGGCAATGATGCGATTGCCCCACAGCGTCCAAATTCCTGATATTATTTGTCTTATTGGCACTTGGTACCTACACGTGTGGAGTGACAGCCTTAATCGTTCATATTGGCTCTGCCTTCTGACTTTACACTCTCCTTCTTCCGACATATAAATAAATATCACCTCTGTCTCGAACCGCATGGAATTCTTTCAAAAATGCAGACAGGACTAATGTAAGGAAAACAAAGGTGAGTTCAGGGCTGACCCCTTCAAGTCTAAAACCTAGAATTTTAGAGATGCATGACATGGTCTACGAAAATCAGTAAACTCGGCATAAAAATTAATTCACACGAAATTCAAAGAACATGTCACTTCAGAGTTACATGATGGGTTTTAACAAGCTCATCAAAAGTTTTCCATCCAAGTATGCACTGCCCCCTTCAAAGGTGATACCATATAGCAAAACGGCTGCCATCATACCGAGTATTTGGACTTCGAAAGCCAGTAGCACAGTCATTTGTGTATTTTTCAACTATGGAAAATCTTTATTCTCAAAGAGAGGATTTGATTTTTGGAATTAAAATGTATTCAGTGCTGAATCTTGTGAGTAAGAAGCTTGAAAGAGCTGACTAATCCTGTTTTGTTCAAAAATAATATAGAATTAGGCTAATGTTTGTGTGTGACTTGAAAATGACTATTTTAAAAGACATATTTTGAGCAAACATTATTAAATATGTGAACTTCCAAAAATGGCTTCTTAGAAGAAAGTAATGCTTGGGTAAACATTTAAGATCTTACACGCTTATAAAAAAAAAAATACCAGTCTCATTACTTTTGGCCTGGTCCATTGAACTTCAGATTTTTCCCCTTCAAGATACCAAGTTACAAAGTAACAAAATTATGCAGAATTTGGCCTATAATCAAAGCTATTTATATCTTTAGTCCTCTGGTCCTGCATATTGTAAGAGTAATTTGAGAATAAATTTAATAATGCAGTTTCACTAACAATTCCAATCTGTAATTATCCATTAAGGAAGGAAATATCGCTCATGATATTTTCCTCCTGAATATTTGGATGATCTGAAAACTAAACCGAAAATGTAAATTTTGAGGAAAAATTTCTAAAAATAAGCCAATTGGGCTGAAAAGCAAATTTCCATGTGAATGTCATACATCTCAAAGCAAAAGAACATTTTAAAATTTATACCTGCCTGAAAGAGTTTAGTGTGAACTATTATTAATATAAGTAAAGATTTCATTTCTTAGCAAAAGGAAGCATGCAGCTGTTTTATGTTACTTATTGACATCCCATCAGAGTCAGCCCCGCTTATGGCCATCTCCACAGCAGGATGCAAGCTTCTAGACCTGACTCAATGGCTGGATGGGAGGAGAAGGCAAATAAGAACATTTCTCCACAATCCTCCCTGAAACCCCTAAGTCTGCTACTACACTAGACCTGCTCTGCTGGATAGATTTTGGAAGGACAAGGACAGTAGCAACATTCTGGGGAGCAGGCTCAATTTCAACACTTCAGACCGAGCACGTGTCATTAGCAGATAAACACCGTCCAGCCCCAAACAGGTCCCTGCCCAACACTTACCAAAGATATTGTATAGCACGCATCCACCAGTGGGGAATCATCAGGCTACCTTCTTGCCTTGTTGATATATTGATTGATGTTTCAAATCTAAGACCAGTACCTACTACCTGCTATTGAGCAGATTGGCATCTGTATACTGAGAAGCCACCATACAAATGGCCACATAATTCGATTAGACTATTTAACACAGGAGATTTTTCCTTTGGAATGTACCTATAGTAAGTGCCAAAGAAATGTCTGACTTATTGGAGAGAAGCTTATGAAAATATAAAAGATGAAGAGAGACGATAACCCTCTGAGTGTTATAAAGAAATTTGGTATTTTTTAAAAACTTTTATTTGAACCTATTTTTATTTTCTCTGATAAATTATATGGTGCCAATTTGTTAAAGGTAAGAATAATCTGAAGGATACCTAACCTCATAAAAGATATTGGTGTATATTATATGTATATAAATGTGTAATAAATGTTTATGAACATAGTCTATGAAAATAAGAGTGTAAGCATTGAATGTATCATGTTTTAATAAATAAAGATCGAACCAAAACTCTTTCCCATCCCAACTTATTCCCTAATAATTTCAGTCTCAATTATTAAATTTGATGCAAATGATTTTAACATTCTGAGATTTTTTAAACAAACTCAAATTATAGTGAACAGTATAATAAGCCCTCATACACCTGTTATCCAGCTTCAAAAGATATCAACATATGGATAAACTTGCTTCATCTGTGCCCTTCCCAGCACATGTTGGATTTTCATCTCATTTCATTCATAAATACTTACATATGTATGTTGAAGAGATAAGGCTTTGACCCTTTTTTTTTTTTTGCACATGACCTCAACAACATCATCACACCTAAAAAGTCATAATAACTTCTTGATATCATCTAACATTTAATTAGAGTTGATATCCTTGATTGTCTCATAAATGTGTTTTGCTTACTTCGAATCAGAACCTAAATGATCATTGGTTGATATATTGAATTTAGGTGAATTATCCCTTAAGCCTTTTGTGATAGCACAATCCCTCTCTATTCTTTTTTCTTCCTTGCTATTTATTAGTTTAAAAATAAGGTCATTTGTCCTATTGTTTCCCACATCCTGATTTTAAATAATTACATCCCACAATGTTGTTAACATGGTCCTTTACCGCTGATAATTCCTGAAAACTAACAGATCCAGAGGCTAGATCAGGCTCAGGTCAGTTCTGTGGCCAGGATACTTCATAGGAGGGGGCACCTGGATGGTTCAGTCAATCAGGGGTGTGACTTCAACCGAGGTCCCGATCAGGGTCCTGGGATGGAGCTTCTCCCTCTCCCTCTGCCCCTCCCCCCACCCATGTGAGCGGGTGCGCGTGTGCGCGCGGGTGCTCTCTCTCTCAAATAAATAAAACCTTAAAAAAATATACTTCGTAGGAGGGGCTATGTAGGTTCTACACATCGCGTGAGGAAGCGCATAGTGAATGCTTTTCTGTTTTTGTGATTTAGCTTAATCACAGCCATGAGTTCAGCTGTTGTCAGAGCCTTAGCGTGGGTGACAGAGTCCTGTTAGGCTTCCACGTCAGGTGTTCAGCAGCGGATGATCCTTGCCCAGACCCACTCCCTCCAAAATCATTTTTAAACTAATAAATATATACCATATGATATTTTAAAACACATCTTCACATCCATGACCTCATGCGATGTCTCATTGAGTTCCTAAGCCTCTAATTCTGGTAACTACAACATGGATATTCTATTATTTTTTTCTGTATTTCAGTAAAGTTTTATGACGTTATAGGTATGTTTTCTGAAGATGACTTAGGTTTTTTCAACTTCACCAAAACTTTTATTTATATCTCCTTAAATTCCTTTTTAGCATTGCATTTTTACATGTTTACAGTTTAGTAGTCTTAATTAAAATTTTTAACTTTGTGTTAAAGTACCACTTTGAAACAGAAAAGGGTATAAATCCTAAGTACGCAGCAAATTATTTTTCTCATAGAAATACATCTGTATAACCGCCACTCAGAAATACAGGACATTTCCAGCATCCTAGAAACCTCCCTAGGAGCCTCTCCCAGGTAATACCTCCCCGGAGGCCAGGACTAATCCAACCACTACCACCATGGGTTAATTTTGCCTGGATTTGAACTTCATATAGAGTTATACAGTAGGTACATTTTTGTGTGTCTGGCTTCTTTTGTTCGGTGGTATAATGGGAGGTCCTCCGTGTTATGTGTACATGGTTATGATGTGGAAGAATATAATAGGCTGTGAAAGAAAGAATACGTGCAGTACTGATTCTGTTGAGCTGTGTGAGTGTGTGTGTGTGTTCATAAGTGTGTGTGGAGGCATTCGCCGCTTTAGAATACCCAGAATACCCAATCCACCCCCTTTTCTTTATG